>NC_137792.1:95736158-96340551 GCF_963383645.1 Muscardinus avellanarius | reverse complement strand
TTTGCTAATGGGAGTTCATGGAGATGGGCTGAGAGCCTGAGGACACAGCCACAAAGGGTGGGGCCTGGTGGGCAGCATGAGGGTCCTGTGGAGAGGGAGAAATGGAAGGCAAAGGAGAGAGGAGCACAGAAAGCCATCATTTTCTGGCCAGTGGGCCCTCCAGAAAAAGAGCAAATTGTTCTTTCGTGAGGATTGCTTGGTCGGGTGTAACTCACAGGTGGTGTGAGGGCCGGAACTCTATAAACAGATCCTCTTGCAGTTACCAGAGGCTATTTTTGCTCCTTGCAACATCATGTGCCAGGCCAGCAGTGGCCCTGTTGGAATACAGACAGCCAAGTGACACAGCAATTGGTAGCTCCCTAGGGATAGGGCTTTTGGGTTTTTTTCCATTCTCATCACAGTCCATACTGGCCCTTCAACATTTCTCACGCCACGAGCCTGGCATTTATTAGCTACAGACCCTCTCCAGCACCCTGGGTCCTAAGTGTTCCAAGTAACCTCCTGGGGGAACTGAGGCTCCCCCAGCAGTCAAGGCAGCTGCTCATCCACCTCTCCCTTCCCTGCTTATCCAGGCAGGATTGAATTCTAGAGGCTTCATGGTTCCTCTGCCTCCACCTGTTACACACCTCACTCAGTGATTGTTCTTTCCCTTCTTTCTTTTTTTTTGTTTCTTTTATTTGTTCTGTTGCTGTTGTTACAGTACTAGGGATTGAACCCAGGAGCATCCCATCTCAAGCCCTCTTATTTTTTATTTTGAAACAGGCTCTCGCTAAATTGCCGAGGGTTTCTCTGAGTTGCTGAGGCTGGTCTCAAATTTGCAGTCCTCCTTTCCCTGCCTAGTACTGGAATTACAGGTGTGTGGCTTTGTGCTAAGGGTAGCTCTTTCTTGCTTCTCTCACCTGGGCTTGATTTAGGAGTTTCCATTTGAATGTGTTCAGCCCTCCAAAGAAATGGCAGCTTTGAGTACACCGGGAGAGATCCAGTGGAAGGGGGGTTATCATTTTGGTGTTTGGAGAGTATCAGCCAATGGAGGCATGCACAGAGGGAAAAAAAACTTGGCATGGGAAGAAGGAGGCAGCGGGCAAAATGAGTGGATTAGATATAGGCAGAGGTAGGGATCAGAAGAGGCAGGGGAAGGACTCTGCGGGCCTTCAACTTTCATTCCGACCCTCCCCATCTTTTGGACTAGAGTTATGTCCCCTGGGCCTCTTAGATCCTTGCAACCTCCATTTGCATCACATTTTTCATAGGCTCAGATCTTTCCTCCAATTGCCTCCTACTACCTGGGCACTGCCTGCACACTGCTGGTTAACAGATTAGTCAGATGAACACTCAACACCCACCTCCCCTCCACTTTGGCAGCCCGAGTTTCCAAGGGTGGAAATACCTATTATCTACTTTATTTCATATTTCAGCCAATTCTCCCAGGGATTGTGTTATTCCCTTCTAGCAGAGGTAGAAGCCTGGAGAGGCTACAGGAAATTTCCTGGCCACTGGGAATGCTGGGGAAATAGTAATTTATGAAAGTTAGTCCTCGATTCCTCCTGTGAATTATCCACTTTGTGGATTATCTGTGGGATTTGCCTTGCTCTAAATTGGTCTCCTCTGCCTCTCTGTGGGTTTCTAAGCTGTCTTTTTCCTCTACTCTCATGACAGTCTGCAGATGTATGCTTGAGGAAGGAAAACTTGAACATTTGCCTATGCAAAATGAAAATACAGAGGAAAATTGAATGGAGGATGGGGAACAATTCTCTCTTCCTTTCTTATGCCATTCATGAGTGATCTGGGGCCTTTAATTAAATCCAAAAATTACAAGTGCACACCCCACGCAAAGGCTATTATCTAGGGAGGTTATCGTTTTGTTTTTTCCTACATTAATATTTTTAGTGGTGTTGTTCCTTGGGGATTCCAGGGATAGAATAGATCAAATGTGAATGTGATTGACCTGTAAATGAAATTTCACACCATCGTTATCACAATGATAACTAACACTTATATAGTGCGTGTTATGTTCCAGACAGAATTCAAAGAACTTTACATACAGGAACTCAGCCATCACAGCTCAGATCTGAGATGTGCTAACCCTGTTTTAAAGGCAAAGGACATTAAGTATAGAGAAATCCAGTGACACACTTGAAATCATACAGCTGGTACCTGGACAGCCTTTATGCAGAGTCCATGGCCTTGATGCTACATTGGTCTGCTTCTCACTCCTCACTTTCTGTTGTTACTGAACTACCCCCAAACTTAATTGCTTGAAGCCATGATCATTTTACTTGTTCATGATTCTGTGAGCTGGGAATCGAACACAGCATCAATGGCTTTTCTCTTCACCCAAATGCCTGGAGTCTCAGCTGCAGGATGGTTTGACTGGAGGGCTCTGTCTGGGGCCTCAATTCTCACTATCTATTAAGTTCTTAGACTCTCTCCACATAGGCTTTCTGTATGGCTAGCTTGGGCTTCCTCACAGCAATGGTAGGCTCAGAGTAGTCAGGCTTCTTACATGGTAGCAGGGTATCCCTGAAAGAAAGAGAAAAGTTTGAGGCCTAGAACTGGGCAAAGCATTATCACATTCTGCTAGTCAACATAAGACATGGGACCAAACTAGATTCAAGAAGAGAAAAAAAAAAAAAAACTCAAAAATGGGTGTTGTGGCACATGCCTGTAATCCCAGTACTCAGGAAGCTGAGATAGGAAGATTGTAGGTTTGAGGTCAGCCTCAGAAACTTAGTGAGACCCTGTGGTGGTACAACATGGTGGTGCATGCTTGGAACTTCAGTACTTGGGAGGCTGATACTGATACAGGAGGATAGTAGGTTCGCAGCCAGCCGCAGCTACTTAGTGATGCCCTCAGTAACTTAGTGAAACTCTGTTTCAAAATTAAAAAAAAATAGGCCTAAGGGTGTAGCTCAGAGGTAGAATTCACCTGAGTTCAATCCCTAATACCAGCAAATAAATAAATAAATAAATAAATAAATAAATAAAGCTGAGTGTGCAGGTCAGTAGTGCAGTGCCCCCTGGGATCAATCCCCAGTATCAAACACATATACAAAAAGAAAAATGGACTTGTTTTAGTCAGATTTTTTGTTGCTGTGACTGAAATACCTGGTAAGAATGAATTAGAGGAAGAAAGGTTTATTTGGGCTTACAGTTTCAGAGGCTCAGTCCATGGTCATCTAGATCTAAGGTAGAAACATCATGGCATCAGGTAATGGGGAAAGAAAGCTACCTAGATCATGGCAACTGGAAAGTAGAGAGGGTGTGAGGAAGGTACCAGAGATAGATATAGTTCCCAAGACCACACCCCCCAGTGAACAACTTTCTCCAGCCATACCCTTCTTGCCTACAGTTAGCACTCAGTGAGTCCATTCAAATTATTTTTCCACTGATGACATTAGAGCCCTGATTTAATTATTTCAACTGATCATTTTTTTTCATTGCCAGTACAGGAGCTTTTCTGGGGGACATTCTATATCCAAACCATAACAACTCTTTAATGAATGATGTGGCATGCATACATATACAGTGAAAGAAGTAATTAATGGAGGTCTTCCTTGGAAACTACCATAGTAACAATATATACAATATACATACTACTAAATTGAACTATGTGTCAAGATATTGTCTCATACGCAGGTTGATATGTGTATGTATGCATATTTATACAATATTCATGTGTACACATATACAGATATACATATTAACACAAGAATTCTTTTTTTTTTTTTTGCAGTACTGAGGATGGAACTCAGGGGCATTCTACCTCCGAGATACACTCCCAGCCCTATTTTTTATTCTTTATTTTGAAACAGAGTCTCACTGAGTTGCAAAGGGCCTCACTAAGTAGTAGCTGAGGCTGGCTGCAAACTGCAATCCTCCTGTCTCAGTCTCCCAAATACTGGGGTTACAAACATGCACCACCATGCCCAGCTTAATAACTGGTTTTTAAAAAGCCAAAACTTGCAGCTATTTTTACCAATATGCTGCAACCAATGGCCCCACTTTCTATGCTTAACAAGTATTGAAGCCAGACTCAGGGGGGTGTGCCTGTAATTCCAGTACTTGGGAGGCTGAGACAGGAAGATCAAAGGTTTGAGATCAGACACAGCAACTTAGCAAGGCCTTCTTCATAAATAAATAAATAAATAAATAAATAAATAAATAAATAGGGCTGGGGTGTATCTCAGAGATAGAATGTCCCTGGGTTCAATACCCAGTACAAAAATAAAAAGGATGCTTAGTAATTATTGCAATCTATTCCCAGGCTTGATCCTTCTAAGTGTTCCAATGTTCCCTCCATAGCTCAACCAAGTCTTTCAAACCCCAATTATTTAGAAAATCCTGTGCAGGTACCATGGAATTGCTTTTGTCTTCTGACACAGGAACCAAGGTGGCTCCTCAATCTTGGGTTTTCTCCCAAGACCCACTGGGATCCACACAGGGAAGACCAGCCAGCCTGGCAGGCACTGTTGCTTTCAGCCATTGGAGATTGTAACTGTGTAGTGTCAGGGAGGAGTGTAGACAAGAGGAACTTCAGGAAACCTGAATGGCAGCCTGGCTCTGCCTCTCGGCAGGTGAGTGGGGACAGATGGGAAAGAGGTATGACAGACCTTTAGTCCCAAGTTTTCATGTTACCTCATTGCCTATAGTCCCTAAATGACCATGAAAAGAGATGTTCCATCATCTCCCTCCTCCAAGGATGCTTTTGTTATCTCCTTTTCTCCACTTATAAATGGCAGGGACTTTGGAATAGAGAACCATAATCCACTGCCATACTTAGCCTCTTCCTACCTTGGGCACATTCAGATCCCTGTTCCTGCCATCAGTAACTCAGTCACGCATTCATTTATTCAATATTTATTGTGGGTCATTTGCAGATAAATGGATGAAACTGGAAAACATTATGCTAAGTGAGTTTAGTCAATCACAAAAAGTAAAAAATCAGATGCTCTCCCTAATATGCAGAAGCTAGGTAGAAAATAGGTCATAGGAAAATACTCTAGACAAAGAAAAAGAAACCATAGATAAGCAAATAAGGTGACCTAACTGAGGGGAATGGGGAGGGAAAAGAGAGAAATTCCCTAATGTACATGGTATACATTCACAAACATATCAAGTCAATTACTAAGCAAAACATGAGAAGGAGGGAGGGGGAGGGAATGGGGTGAGAATTAGGGAAGGACTAAATGAGTGATACGTGCATATATGCCTCTACCATCTTGTACCCTACTAAAATGTATGACTACAATGCACCAATAAAAAAGTATTTATTGCTGGCGTGGTGGCGTACACTTTTAATCCCAGCATTCGGGAGGCTGAGACCGGAGGATCGCGGTTTGCGGACAGCCTCAGCTACTTAGTGAGGCCCTCTGCAACTCAGTGAGACCTGGTTTCAAAATGAAGAATAAAAAATAGGGCAGGGGGTGTAGCTTGGAGGTAAAATGCCCCTGGGTTCCATCTCCAGACCCACAAAATTTTTTTAATTATTTATTGTGGGCTACTATATACCAGGTGATGTTCTAAGCATTCAGATATAGCAGCGAATAAATCAGATCAAAATACCTGCTCTCCAGAAGCTTATATTCTATTAACATGAAGGAGACAAATAGTCAAAATACACAGGACCTTAGGTGATCAATCCTATGGAAATAAAACAGGAAAAGAGATTCACAGAACTAGACTGGTTGGGGGTTATCATTTTAAGTAGTATGCACAAGGAAATCCTCCCTGCAAAACTGAGCAAAGACCTGGAAGAGGTGAGAAAAGGAGCTGTGCTAAGAATAGACTTGAGAAAAGGATGAACTCAAGTAAAACAGCTCAGGAGCATGGTGGTTTGCATAATTGTTCTCAGTTTTTCACTTTCTTCCTGCCATAGATTTGTGTGTATGTGTGTGTGTGTGTGTGTGTGTGTGTGTGTGTGTGTGTGTGTTAGTTACTTGGGATGGAACCCAGGGGCATTCTACCTCTGAGCTACACCCCAGCCCTATTTTTTATTCTTTATTTTGAAACAGGGTCTCATTGACTTGCAAATGGCCTCACTAAGTAGTAGCTGAGGCTGGCTGAGAACCACTATCCTCTTGTCTCAACCTCCCAAATGTTGGTATTAAAGTGTGCACCACCACACCCGGCTCTCCTGCCATTGAATATTATATGAATCTCCCTGCCATGTGACTTTGCAGCAATTCCAGAGCATGATGAATGTATTTTGCCATCAAACTGATGCTGAGTGTGCCCATGTAACTAGCTGTGTCCAATGGGATTCCCATGGACAAGATTCTAGCAAATATTTAAAATGTGTTTGTATGATTTAGTGTGGCCGCCTGTGCACCTGCCATCTGCTAGGGGAACATGGCCCAACCAGCTGCTAGTGACAGACCGAAGGGATACAATCCTGACTCTCAGCCTGAAGCAGAAGCATCCCAGTTGACTTCAGATCATGAGCAAGCAAAGGACATGTTTGTTGTAAGCAATTGACATTTTGGGGTTGTTTGGCAATATCATCAGAGCAATAGATGACAGCGGTAGCAGATCCTCTGGTAATCCAGCCATGACATGATGGTGCTTTAGACTAAGGTGATAGAAATGGAGATAATTAAATATCATTAAAGTCTGGATATATTTTGAAGGCAGAACCTCCAGCATTTGCTGATATATTGGATGCAGCATATGAAAGAGAGAGAGAAACAGAGACAGATACCAGCAGAGGGAACATTCAAGGACAGCATGAAAATGTTTGGCTTGGGCAACTGGGAGGAGTTGCCATTTAATAAAATGGAAAAGGCTAAAGACAAAGCAGAATTGGGGTGGGGGAATATTAGAAATTCAGCTCTGGGTATGATGAGTTTGACCTGCTTCTTTGACGTCTCATAGTTCATTGTTTCTCCCACACTGTCCTGGATTGTAGACTTAGGAATAATAATAAAATCTCCACTTCCATGAATTATTTAGAAAATCTCGAAAGCCTCTTGCCTAGGCTTACCCAGCCCTGCTCTTCTCCACCTAACAATGGTTTTGAGGTTTTGATAGTGAAGGAGCTTAACAAACGAAAGGTTATAGGATTTTTCTTAAAGCTGCCTTTGTATAAGAAGTGCTTGGAGGCCAGGCGTGATGGCGCACACTTGTAATCCCAGCATTCAGGAGACAGAAACCAGAGGATCACTGTTCCTGGACAGCTTCAGCTATTTAGCAAGGCCCTTTAGAAATCAGTGAGACCCGTTTCAAAAATAAAAAGACTAGAAAATAGGGCTGGGGGTTTGGCTTAGAGGTACAGTGCCCCTGGGTTCCATCCCCAGTACCGCAAAAAATAAAAAATAAGTAAGTGAATAAATAAATAAATAAATAAAATAATAGCTGAGCATGGTGGTGCATGGTGGCACACGCTTATAATCCCAATATTCTGGAGGCTGAGACCAGAGGATCTGTGGTTCCCGGACAGCCTTAGCTACTAAGTGAAGCTCTCTGCAACCTAGTGAGACTCTGTTTCAAAATAAAGAATACAAAATAATGCTGGGGTTGTAGCTCAGAGGTAGAATCCTGCTGGGTTTCATTCTCAGATCTGCAAAAAAATAAAAATAAAATAAAAAGATTAAAGATAGGGGTGGGGGTGTAACTCAGAGGTAGAATGCCCCTGGATTCCATCTCCAGTACCACAAAAAATAATATTAAAGTAGGGCTGGAGGTGTAGCTCAGAGGTAGAAACCCCCTTGATTCTATTCCCAGTGCTACAAAAAAAAGTGCATGGTTTTCACTTGGATTCTGTACTAAACAGCAATCAAAAGAACAAATTTGACTAAAGATGCTTTTGTTTACACATTATATAACATGTAGAAAATACTAATTTTCTATATCACATAACATGAACCAGGAAAAAGTTCTTATGGGCGGTCCCACATTAGAACAAAGCTTCCTAACAGCCAAGTACCTCAGGCTCCATTGATAAGGTGATCTGTGCTAGATGCCAAGAATGCAGTGGTGTAGCAGATTTTATTGCTACAAAATTTTCATCATACACTCCTGAGAGTACATTACACATCTCCACTCTGATAAATTTAAGAGTGGTCATATGACTTGTTTTGGCCAATGAAATGTGGCTACGTCACTTCCATACAGATCCTCTAAGAACCATAGAGTCATAATGCTAAGATTTGTCTTCTCAGTTACATGAGACGATCAATATCCTAGATACTATTTTACACTGGCAAACTGGGTCAGAGAGTGAAGTTATAGGCCAGAACCACAAACAACCCATAGCCAACAAGAAATATGAACAAGAAATAAATCTTTGTTGTGGGGGACCATGTGTTATTGCAGCACAATGTACCCTATAATAACTGACACAAGTTGTAAATGAGATAAATGTGGTTATCGACTTTATGGAGCTTGCACTTCAGTAGATGAAGCAGTAAATAAGGAAAATGAGAAAAAGAATTATTGCAGAAAATAGTATGCAGTGAAAGTGATTAAAATGTGTTTGTGTGTGGGTGTATGTAACCTACTTTATTTTTATAGGTAAGGTACATTTCTGCCTCTTGACTCATAGAACAAAAAGTTAACACTTTCACTTTTCTATCTTCTCCATCATCCCCCTTTTCCTCTTATCATTTTCCACCATTGTATCACTCTAGCTCACCTTCTCCCTTCTTTGTTATGATTTATTTATTCTCCAGATTCTGTTCTTTTCTCTTGTTTCTCCCCACTCTCTATATTTGTATCCATAGGCCTATGTGCACACAGGTGTCCAATCGACATGCACTTGCATGCATGCATATATTCACAGAGGTAATGCTTCTAAGATTGAACTTAATAATCATAACCCCGGGAGCCCTGCTTATCCTACCAGAATCGCTGTACTGCTTTAATCACAGCCATTATTCATAACACCTCACACATTTCTGTCTTGTTGACAATGTTTGGGAAGCAGCAGCTGCTCCCCTACTTTCACATTGATTGCTACTGTTTTGCCTTGCAAAAGAATATTAAATATCACAGTTAAACACAAATCTTCAAGACAGCTCTGCTCTCAGCCATTTAGATTCCATCCCTCTCACTCAGCTGGGCACTGCTGAGAATGATCAGATGGGCTCTTCGGCTTGGTTTTTTTTCCCAAATGTCTGGCTTTGATTTGACTTCAGCCCTCTTCAGATCTCCTGGCATCTCTGCTGCTGCCCTCCTCCCTGTTTCCTTCAGTCCATTTCAAGATGGCCTACCTCTCCTGGGACAACTCTCTGTGACTTTATTCATGAATCCCATGTGGTTTTTAAGGACTCCAGAAAAATCTCTGCCATCCACCCTAGCATAGTGTCCCTGAAGTGGCACAATTACAAGTGTATTTTTTTCCTTTACCTTAAAGCTTCTAAGCCAATGGTTTGCATTTTTCAAAGATCATAGGTCCAGTAACTATCCAATTAGATCTGTGACAGCTCTTTTTAAGACAATGCACATCCTCACATTTCAGAAAATTCTTGGATTTCTTAAAGCCCATACATGTATCAACTCTCTTTGGATACAGAAGTCTCAATTGAGTTTATCTGATGATAACACTGGTTTCCTGGGCAAAGGTTAGCCTTAATCAATGGGAATGAGTAGGAAAGATTAATTCCTCAGATAAGATAGTGATACAAGGAGAGAGGCCTAGTGAGAGACTTAAAAACTCTGTCTAATTCCAATTTTTCCACCAAGTCGGATATTTCCCTACATGTTTTGAAGTTCCAGACCAGTAGTCAATTCTGGTTCAAGCACCAGCACTTTCCTGAAGCCATTTTTTTCATTTGTAAGATCAGCCTGTGCTTTCAACCCAAGGCTAGGCTGAAGGTATGGCAAGGATGACAATTGACAGTATGCTCCCTTTTTGTTTTGAAACAGGGTCTTGCTAAGTAGTTGAGGGTCTTGCTAAATTGCTGAGGCTGGCCTTGAACCTGTGGTCCTCCTGCCCTAGCCTCTCAAGTACTGGTATTACAGGATGCACCACTGCAGCTGGCTGAGACTCCAGAAATTTTAATGATGTATTGAGGAGCATGAATATTGAGAATGACTGACTGAGAATGGGACACTGTCTTGGAAAGGACTGAGGATCTGGAGAGCTTCCTGTCCTGTATTATTAGCTCTGAGACCTTGAGTAAGCCACTCCTCCACCTGAGACTCAACTTCCTGGATATCAGAACCTGAAAGACTGACGGATGGCCATTATCCTTAACGATGTCATCCATATGCTTCCTTAAACCTCCCACTCAATCAAATAAGTGGGGTGGCTACCTGATTCAAATCTCACTTCTTTTAAGAATGCAATGGATCTGGGAGTACACTGCGGGATTTCCCACTTCTAGGTCTGTGATTTCAGGTAAATACCTTAAATATATTATTTCTGTTGCCAATAATATGATACCACAGACTTGGTAAGTTATTTAAAAAAAATTCAGCCAGGCATGGTGGTGCATGCTTGTAATCCCAGTACTTGGGAGACAGAGACAGGAGGATCATACATTTGAGGACATCTCCAGGAACTTAGTGAGAGAGAGCCTTCACAAATTAGTAAGACCCTGTTTTAAAGTAAAAAATAAACTAGGGCTGGGGATATAGCTCAGAGGTAGAATGGCCCTGGGTTAAATCCCCAGCATCACACACACACACACACACACACACACACACACACACACACACACACACAGAGTTCATTTTAGTCCATACTTCTGACCCAAGGTCAAGGGACTGTATCTGGTGATGACCTTGTTAGCAGAATTCTGAGGCATCTCAGGGCATCACGTGGTGAGAGAACTATCTATCTGACATTTAAAGCAGACCTACTATCAAGATAACCCAGTAACAGCTGGGCACATGCCTATAATTCCAATACTTTGGAGGCTGAGACAGAAGAACCCCCAGTTCAAGGCCAACCTCAGCAACTAAGACTTTGTTTCCACATAAAAATTAGAAAAGGATGGGGATGTAGCTTGGAGGTAGAATAGCCTTGGGTTTAATCTAAAGGAGAGAGAGAGAATAACCCATTAATTCATTAATCACATGAATGAACTAGTCCATTAAATCTTCTTTTCGTTTTGTTGATTGGTACTGAGGATTGAACCCAGGGGCATTCTGCCTCTAAGATACACTTCCAGTCCTTTTGAAAACTTTTGTTTTAGGTTGGCCCAACTTTATTGAAATCTGTTACAGAAGACACAATTCAAATAAGAACCATAGTCTTTGGTTTTAAGGCTATAGAAATCTCAGTTATGTTTCACTATAGAAGAATATAAAATACATTGAACTACAGTTTAAAAGCAAATGTTAAAAATTAACAGTATATCCTGATTAAATAAAAAAATTAAAATAGATTCTTCCAGTTGAGTGTGGTGATGCACAACCTCCAATCCCACTACTTGGAAGGCTGAGACAAGAGGAGCGCAAATTTGAGGCCAGCCTCAAGAACACATCAAGAGCCAGTTTAAAAAACAAAAAAATAAAACCAGGGCTAGGATGCCAGGCGTGGTGGTGCATGCTTGTAATCCCCACGCTTGGGAGGCAGAGACAGGATGATCGCGCAGGTTGCGCCCACTGGCTTAGGAGACCCTGTTTCCAAATTTAAAAAATGTAAAAAATAGGTCTGGGAGTATAGCCCGGAGGTAGAAGGGCTTCCAGGAACCCCCGTACAACAAAAAAAAAAAAAAAAAATTGGGCTAGGATATAGCTCAGAGGTAGAATGCCTTTGAGTTCTATCTCCAGTGCTACAAAATATTTTTTTAAAAAAGAAAATGGGAAAAAATAAAGGATTTCTTCTTAAGAGCTTAACAACTGTTAGAGCTTTTCTAAAATTAAAAAAATAGAGCCGGGCGTGGTGTCGCATACTTGTAATCCCAGCATTCGGGAGGCTGAGACCGTAGGATCGCAGTTCGCGGACAGCCTCAGCTACTTAGTGAGGCCCTCTGCAACTCAGTGAGACCCTGTTTCAAAATAAAGAATAAAATATAGGGCAGGGGTTGTAGCTCAGAGGTCGAATGCCCCTGGGTTCCATCCCCAGATCCGCAAAAAAAAAATTAAATTAAACTAAATTAAAAAATAGGAATTTAATGAAAACCCCCACGCTTATAGTAGCATGAAACATTCACTTTCAGGTATTTAGCCCCAACTTTCACAAACTACTAGAAGGTACTTTTTTGCTAAATGAACAAAAAATCATATTTTTGTGTCAAGGAAAATTACACTCACAATATTAGAGAGCAGTCACTTCTTGCCTTACAAATGTAAAATAAATTCTCTAGATTCTCCTCTCTGTGGAGACTATCAGCTCACTTTGCAGGCTAAAGTAACCACAATTATGGGGAAAATATAAAGGAGACCACAATATGAGAACTGACTGAAAAAGATATTTCCTACAAGAAGCCCCGCTGTTCTTACTAAGCATTCTCTCAATCTTCAAGATTTTTAAAGAACCCATTCTACTACCAAGGTCACTGAAATGAAAGAATAAATCCGATGGCCTTTAAAGCTGCCTTCCTTGTGTCAGGGGATGTCACAACTCCTGACTCCACTCCTACTGCTGGTATCTTCCCCCATCCATTAGAGTATTTGAGGATCTCCATATTACAAACCCTTCGTTTTTAAAGTTTTAGGTAAAACATGTACATCTTTAGAAGAATGTGTTTAGTAAATACTCTTCTTCAAGTCCTGCACCTTGTTTCCTGGTATGTAACATAGAAGCAGGGAGTATCCCCAGGGCCACCTCAGGCATTAGTGCCAAGTACTTAGAAAGGTCCCTTGACCTTTAAAGATTAGAACTCAATAGAGGAAAAAAAAATCAGTCGTCAAACACCTGTTCCTTATTTAGAGCAAAGCTGTACAACAAAACAAATTCCACCAGACTTTATCTCATGTAAACTTAAAATGTTAAAAATAATTCCAGACCCCAATGTAGATCATGAACCTACTTAGAAACGAGCATGTTAAAACAAAATCTTACGCTTTTCCAATCTTCCTAAAAGAATTGTATTCTTGGCTGACAGATTTATCAACATTACAGATCAAATCTTTTGCAAAGAAATATTGTTTTTGTGGTGCTGTGGTCTAACTCAGAGTTTCGTGGATGCTAAGGCAAGCACTATGCTTCTGAGCTACAATCCCAGCTCCAGAGAACATAATTTTTGGCCTGAAAATCATTCTGGTAACCTGACACGTGGCCAATATTCTCAGACTACAATTAAAGGCATTTTTTTGTTTTTTAATAAAAATTCAGAGGAAACCATGAAGGGGCATCCAGCTCATCAGAGACACGGATCAGACCTTGGTGATGCTTTCGAACAAATCCAGCGGGCCAGTGGAGTGAGTTTTGCACTGATAGGGCTGTCGACACTTCACTGGTTTTGTACTAGCTTTCCATAGCCGCCTCTCCCAGCATCATAGTCCCGCCGATACTCATCTCAAACCTGACCCCCTGAACGCCCACGTCCATACTGCCTGCCCTCCTTAAAGCCTGCATCCCAGCCTGTGCGAATGATCCGGACATCTAGACGCGTTCCATTTATATACCGCATGGCATTTTCTGCATCTGCTCTTGAATAATATTTCACAAAACAGAATCCACAGGCTGTTTTTTCATTTTATCCAAACCCATAATAATCTTCTTTATGTCACCACTTTTGCTGAAGAGTTCGTAAATTTGTTCTTCGGTTGTATAAAAAGAAAGATTCCCAACATACAATGTACAGCTTTTCTTCAGTCATTTTTCTTGTTCTTCATTGTCACCCCGGAAGTGCTGGTCCTGGTACTGGCTCAGCTCAACATAGGAGTCGCTGCACAGCGCCTTTGAGAGGCCGCTGGACATAATGAAGAGAAGGAGACAAGGATGAGGCCACTCGGGAACGCGTGGGGAGCAGCAGCAGCAGTGATGGGGGCGGAAGGGGAAATCTCTTCTGAAAACTTTAACATTTTAAAACAGGCTCTCACTAAGTTGTTTAGGCTTGACTCAAACCTTCAATCCTCCTGTCTCAGACACCCAAGTACTGGGGTTACAGGTGTGTGCCACCATATCCAGCTGGTCCCACCTCTTAGTATTTCACAATGAATATTAATTTTGAACATGAGTTTCAAAGGAACAAATGATACTCATTTTCTGAGCCTCAGTTTCCTCTTCGGTAATATGGAAACAAGAGAGTGTACCCTCATTAGATTGTTAGGAAACCTAAATGAAATAATGTACATTAAATACTTAGATCCAGCTGGGTTCGGTGGTATACACCTACAATCCCAGTATTTGAAAGGCTGAGGCAGGAGGATCACAGGTTCAAGGCCAGGCTCAGCAACTTAGTGAGACAATACTTTAACATAAAAAATAAAATAGAGTTGGCGGTCTAGCTCAGCAGTAGAATGCCTCTGGATTCAACCTCTAATACCAAATAAATAAATAAAGACAGGCGTGGTGGTGCACGCTTGTAATCCCAGCATTTGGGAGGCTAAGACAGGAAGATCGCAGTTTGAGGACTGCCTCAGCTACTTAGTGAGGCCCTTTGCAACTCAGTGAGCTCCTGCTTCAAAATAAAGAATAAAAAATAGGGTAGGGGGTGTAGCTTGGAGGTAGAATGCCATTGGGTTCCATCCCCAGTACTGCCATGAATAAATAAATAAATAAATAAATAAATACTTAGATCAAGTCTTGGCACATAGTGAGGATGGAATATGTGCTACCTATGATTGTTATTCTCTGAGAATGACACCTTTTTATACATAAAAGAGGATACCTCCAATAGCCATGTCTGTGTCAAGTGACTCTATTTCCCAGTCATGGATAAAAAGGCTGGGGTAGAGCCATGGCTCCAATTGGGCTGATCAAATTCTCTCTCCAGGATGTGAACTTTGAATAGAATGAAGCAGAGAGAACAAACTCGTTGAATCATGCCAGCACCAGTGCTTGAATCAGAAGCTGCAGACATGATTTTTTTTGTTCTTTAGAGTCTTTTGTGTGTTATTTTATATTTGATTTAGCAGCCAATATTTAAAACCCAGGAAATAAAATAATTTGCAATTCTGGCTTGAAGTAGATTTGGCAACAACCCGGAGTCAAATCCCTGTATGACAACAATTCGCTAGAAGAAAGTAGGCTCACCACAAGCCCCTGTTTCACAAGCAGGGGCTTGACACCTAGAGTTTATGATCCCTGCTTCCCAGGGCATGCTACCATGGTGCCCTAGTTTCTGCTGTTCTTCAGTGTTATGATTTAGGTAGGGTTTGTATCTCAGCAGCTCATGTGCTGGAAGTTTGGTCCCTTTTGTGGTGGTAGAACCATTAATAAATGGAGCCTGGTGGAAAATTATTGGGGGCATCAATCTCAGAGGGATTAATGCCATATTTTTAATTAATTAATTAATTAATCTGTAGTACTAGGGATGGA
The DNA here is from genome assembly GCF_963383645.1 of Muscardinus avellanarius. Classification (NCBI taxonomy): domain Eukaryota; kingdom Metazoa; phylum Chordata; class Mammalia; order Rodentia; family Gliridae; genus Muscardinus; species Muscardinus avellanarius. Next base: position 96,325,178 of record NC_137792.1, on the reverse strand, counting down.
ACCCAGAGGACTTTTACCTCTGGGCTACACCCCTGACCTATTCTATAATTTGTTTGGAAACAGGGACTCATTAAGTTGCTGAGAGCCTCTCTAAATAGCTGAGGCTGGCTTCGAACCTGCAGGATCCTCCTGTTTCAGCCTCCCAAGTACTGCGATTACAAGGGTATGCCACAACGCCTTGCTAAAAGTTGTATTTTAAAGGACATTGGTTCATTTCCATGAGAAGAGGTTGTTGCAAAAAGATACAGCCTGTCCCCTGAACCTTCTTGTTGCCTACATGTAACCTGTCTCTTTTGAATACACTGCTTTCACCATGTCATCTGTGGTGTTGTGGTATAACCAGAGGACTCTCACTGGAGGCCAAATAAATAGGCCCACCTTATCTTGGACTTTTCTCAAACTGTCATCTAAATAAACTTCTGCTCTTTTTTTCTTTCCTTTCATTTTATTTTCTTTTCAGGGGGCAGTACTAGGGATTAGACCCAAGGCATTCTACCTCTGAGCTATACCCTATTCCTTTTTAGTTTTCTTTCTTTCTTTCTTCTTTTTTTATTTATTTATTTTTTTGGCGGTACTGGGGACAGAACCCAGGGGCATTCTGCCTTGAGTTATACCTCCAGCTCGATTTTTTATTCTTTATTTTGAAACAGGGTCTCACTGAGTTGCAAAGGGCCTGAGTAGCTGAGGCTGTCTGTGAACCTCAATCCTCCTGTCTCAGTCTCCCAAATTCTTGGATTACAAGCGTGTGCCACCACTCCCGGCTTCATTCGTTTTCATTTTGAAACATGATTTTGTTAAGTTACTGAGGTTCTCACTAAGTTGCTGAGGCTGACCTTAAACCTGAAGTCCTCCTGTCTCAGCTTCCCAAGAACTGGGATTACAGGTGTAAGACCATGCCTGCCTTTTACTTCTGTTCTTTATAAAGTATCCAGCCTCAGGATATTTGGTACAGTAACAGAGAATGGACTATGAAGCCCGACCTTAATTGTTTCACTCTTTCCTTGGTTCCATGAAATACCCCAGGGTTAGATAGCAAAGCCCTCAACACTTTCTATTTTTCTGACCTACCTAGAATATAGTTCTATTACTTATAGCCAAAAAATACTGTAATGACCGGACTTTCATGTTAGAGCCTTCCAATGAGCTCCAGATACAATTGTTTCAAAAGAGCCAGCAAATTCCATAAATCACTGTTCAGACATTCTGATTTAATTCTCTGATTGTCAAGGGTTATAATCATAAATTTCTTTACATAGACCCTATATACTAATATCTAAGAGTGCATATGTCATGACCTGATTTTTTTTCAGACAAATCCAAATGTAATCACGTCATTCTATTATTCCTCAAATTAGAGTAACACTTTTCAGATCACATGTCCTAATCTGGAGGTTGAAAAATATACTCACTATCTACTTCAAATTTGAATATATTCTTAATCATCTGAAGTAGTTCTGAAATATTCAAATAGAACACAAAACCACTTGCAATCAATTTTAAAGCTTTTGAAGTTCTATTTAAAAGTGCTTTTCAATAGATATCTCCTTGGATATACATATGTTATTTCCACGAAAATGCTCTACAAAAATCCTACTGAGGTTTCAAGGTTCTTCTTAAAAGCTACCTTCTAGATAGAATTTCTCCCACCCATCCACGGGATATATGCACTTTCACCACTATACTCTCATAGCCTTTTGTATACATTTTCATTACACCATTTATCACATAGATTTAAAAACACTGGTTTGTTTATCTGTGTCTTGCACTTGACTATGCACTCCTTGAGGGAAGATTTCATGTCAGTCATCTTTGTATTCTCAGCAACTAACCCATAGTGAATGCATAACCAATGCTTGCTCTGTGGATATTTGCTATTGACTAAATTAAGATTAGACTAGAAAATAGTTCTGAGAAAGATGTTTCCAAAAGATTTGCGTGGAGGTGATAAACATGGAATATTTGATGTCATTTAGGCATGGCAAATAAATGCCTTATATCACAAAAAACTGAAACGTCGTGTGTGTGTGTGTGTGTGTGTGTGTGTGTTACTGAGAATTGAACCCAGGGGCATTCTCCCTTCAATCTATATCTTCAGCCCTATTTTTATTTTTAGTTTGAAACAGGGTCTCACTAAGTGGCTGAGAGTATCACTACTTGCTGAGGCTGTTCTTGAACCAGTTATCTTACTGCCTGTGCCTTCCAAGGACTGAGGTCACAGGCATGCATCTGAAGATATACTAACAAAAATGGCATAGCTATTAGGAAGAGATAGAAAACTGTTAACATATCAAAACTATATTTCCAAAATAACTAACTTTATAAAAAAAACTAATTTTTAACAAATTATTTTCTGGATTTGATCAGTGCATATTATATGCACTTTGGTGGGAGGAGCTTGAACCCAGAGGAATTCCACCTTTGAACTACACCCCTGTCCCTATTTTATTTTTTATTTTAAAACAGGGCCTTGCTAAATTGCTGAGGCTGATCTCCAACCTGTGATCCTCCTGTCTCTACCTCCCAAGTATTTGGGATTACAGGTGCTTACCATCATGCTTGGCTTGCATGCATGTGTTGAACTATTACACTGAACCTATTAGTAGGTACAATTAACACACAATAATAAAAAATGACATGCTAAAATAAAAATGATTTTAATTTTAAAAAGATCTTAAAGATCTGGAAAATTGCTAAGAGAGTAGCAGAAAATATTTCCTATAGAGAAGTACATATGCCTTCATTTGGGAATGACGGGTTGACAAAGAGATTATAGCCAGCTGCAAAAGTTATGTATGTTACATGATTCTGAGCACAAGTTGTGCTGCTTCATGGCTCAGGTGACAAAGTGAGTCACAAATTTGGGGAAAGACTGAATTCATCCCTGCCTATTACTCTACCACAAACAACAGCGCCATTCAGGATGGCCACCTGCAGAGGACAGCTGTGCATCGTCCAGAGTGTTCTCATGGGGGTGCTGGGAGGCAGAAGCAATGACAAAGGGCCTTGATGAGGAAATTGGACTGAAAGGTCATTAGAGGACATGTTTCTAAGCTTAAAGTAAGAATTCCATGGAGACTCAACGGAGATAACTAGGGTGGTCTTCAAGGAGAGACTGAGTTTCTTCCTATGCAGCTGTATCTGAAAGCAGTTGTCATTTGCACATTCAATATTCTTATGATTGTTCTCTTTTAAAAATGTTATTGGTACACTGTAATTATACATGATAGTGAGAGACATGAATATATCACTTAGTGATATAAACACATAGCAATATTTGGTCTGTTTTCTTCCACATACCTGCCCTTTCTCTCCCTTCTTCCCTCTGCATAGATGATTGTGAGATTCATAGTGATACATTCATAGAGTTTTGTGATCTTATGATGAAGCCTTCAGTCATATCTCAAAGCAAATTTGTAGCTGTGTATAATGGCAGATTCCTGTAATTTCAGTACTTGGGAGGCTGCAACAAACAGGAGAGTCACAGGTTCATGTCCAGCCTCAGCAACTTAGCAAGACCTTCAGAAATTTAGTAAACCCCTGCTTTAGAATTAAAAAAAATTAAAAAGATCCAGAGAGTATAGCTCAGTGTTATATCACTGGGTTCAGTCTCTAGTACCAACATACATATATACATACATACCTACATACATACATACATACATACATACATATTTACATGCATACATAAATTTATCTTTCCTCTCAAACCAGCTCTGTCTCCAAATTATCACCTTGAAATTCTCTTCAACTCACTTGTGCTTTCTTAGAGTGCCTGATACTAATATATTGAAAGCTCAGCTCTCAATCTCATCAATCATCTCCTGAATCAGTTATAACACAGGTTCAGTTACAAACAACAGAACACTTGAACTAGGAGTGGTTTAACAAGATAATACTTTCTTGTTAATGTGAACATAGGAAATCCAGAGTTCATGGTAAATCCAAAAGCACTGAGGTCAAGAATTTTTCTGTCCTCTTGCTCTGCACTTCTAAACACACAGCTTCCACGTGTGGGTCAAAGGCATATCATGATTCAGTATAGTTGCTCCAGCTTTGGCCATCATGTCTGCATCCCTACCAGTAGACAGAAGAAAAGGACAAAGGAATGTTTCCTGAACATTGTATTCACCATGAAAATAGGAAACAAGAGACTTTACACAAATAAGGAGAGATCAGTCAAATCGTGGAAGAGGATTAAGGGAGAGAAGAACAAGGCGGAAAAACAAGGCTTGAGGAAGGGAACAGTTCAAATAATGTCATGCCCATATATGAAGGCATTACTACCAATCTCACTAACATGTATGGGGAAGGAGGAAGGGGAAGTAGGGTGGGATACAGAGGGAAATATGTTTTAATGTATCATTTGAATCTCTCATGTAAAATTATAATGCACCAATAAAATATAAAATTTTTAAAAGAATCATAACTTACATCCCATTGTCTGGAATATACCTACATAGTCCCTCATAGCTCGAAGAGAGGCCAGAAATGTAAAATTCATTCTAGTAGCTATATTCCTGGCTGAAAATTGTGAGCTATAAACTAAGGAAGGAGAACAACTGATACTGAAGGTCAACTCTCAGTCTCTGTCATAGACTTTCAAGTTGAATTGGTTCTAATATTTCTCAAGTCTAATCTAATTCTGATTTTCAAGCTAGAAGAAGGACCTTAGAGATCACATAGTCCAACCTTCATTTCATGAAAGAGGAAACCATGATCAAGAGATAGAGTAATTGTACATAGCAAGTTAGTGGCAGACGTGAGATTAGAATCTAGCAAATTCATCTACTAAAGCCTCTTGCAATTGTGAAAAGATGTGAAGTATGGCTAAAAATCCAGAAGGTTGAACTCATCTCAGCTGCCCCATCAACGAATTGTGTCACCTTGGAAAAGCCACCTAATTCTTTGTCTCAATTCCTCATTGTCTGTACAATGAGAAGATTGGCTCATATATTATCTAGTAGCATTAAAATTCTATACCATCCTATGATTTGTCAGCCCACTTTCCAAGGATGGTCTATTTCTCACTAAATTTAGGTATTAGAGGCCCCCCGATCAATCCCTATCCTACCATTCTAGCTATATCGCTGCATGTCTTCCTGTATACCACACACTCATTTGCCCTTTGCTTGGGCTTTTCTCTCTTTTTGTAAAACACACTACCTCTTCAATCCCTTATTTGTTTTTACTTTCGTGATACTGGGTATTGAAAGTAGAGGCATTCTACCTCCAAGTTATGCCTTCCCAGGTTTTTTTATGTTTTATTTTATTTTTTTTATTTTTTACAGTACTGGAGATGGAACCCAGGGGCATTCTACCTCTGAGCGACACCCCAAACCTATTTTTTACTCTTTATTTTAAAACAAGGTCTCACTGAGTCGCAAAAGGGCTCACTGAGTAGCTGAGGCTCTCTGCAAACTCCAATCCTACTGTCTCAACCTCCCAAATGCTGGGATTACAAGCATGCGCCACCATGCCCAGCTTATATTTTATTTTTGAAACAGGGTCTCACTAAATTGCTGAGGCTGGCCCTGGCTTCAAACCTGTGGTCCTCCTGTCTCAGCCCCCCAATGACTGGGATTACAGGCATGTACCACCACACCCAAATCAAACGCCAGTCTTTGTAAATAATTTTTCTCATATGCCATGACCTATTTTTGCAAAAATAAGTTAATGAATACATAAACAAAACTAATTTATCACTTACCATGTGTTAGGCCTGTTCTGAGAGCTTTCCTTTTAAATTAAATCATTTAATATTCACACTAAGCATATGACTTATTATTATCATCCCCATTCTACAGAGGAGCAGACTGAAGCACGAGGGAGATAAGTAACCTGCTATGGCACAAAACATGCTATATACTCATCAAGTCAATGATATCTTCTTCCCAGGTATACATATTTCCCATCCTCCTTTGAAATTTGGCTAAAACCATGTTGCTGACTTCTAACCTACAGAATATGAACAGAAGTGTTGTAAGTCATTCCAAGACCTAGCCCTTAAAAACATCCCATGCACCCCTCCTATCTTTTCTTCCCCTTCTCCATCATTTTCAGAAGTCATATGTTGATATGGAGGTATCTTGAGAGAGTGGAGCCTCCAATAGCCAGCGCTCCTCCAACCCCAACTATGCACCCACCTGAGCTACATGGCTATTAAAAGGCAGAGATAGGATATGATGCCAGGCCATGTGGCTCCAGAGTCTATATTGTAAATGTCTAAGCCATATAAGATTCCTTCTTCCCCCTTTTGTTACTTCACCTGTGAAATATTTCAAATATTTCCAGAAGTCGGAGGAATAGTATGATATATAACCATTTACTCAGCACTCAGCTTAAGACATTATCAACTCTTGGTGAATCGTGTTTCATCTATGCTCCCACTCACTGATCTCCTTCTCTCCTGGCATTGTTTTGAAACAAATCCTTCATAATATTATTTCATCTGTAACTATTTCACTAAATATGTCTATAAGATAAAAAAAAAACTCTTTTAATTATTTTTTGCCAGGCATGGTGATACATGCCTGTAATCCCAGGATTTGGGAGGCTAAGAGAGGAGGATTGCAGGTTTGAAGATAGCCTCAGCAATTTAGGGAGGCCCTCAGAAACTTAGTGAGATTTCATTTCAAAATTTAAAAATAATTTAAAATAGGACTGGTGGTGTGACTCAGAGGTAGAATGTCCTCGGGTTCCCAGTACTATAAACAACTCTTTAAAAAATAGATATCATCTCCCAAAAAACATAAGCACAAAGTCCTTAATACTGCTAAGCATACAATGTACATATTATCAACGTGTATTATTTGCAGTTTGTTTGAGTGAGGAAAAACAAGATCCTCATATGGCAATTCGTTCCTGAGTTCAATCCCCAGTACCATGAAAAAATATAGTTTGTTTTATAGTTTCTCATAGTCTGGATTAATGCCACCTTCTTGTGTTTTTTCCAATTTCTCCAGTTGAATGGGATCTTTTCCTTTTAAGAACTCTGATACCCACAGTAATTTCTAGCCATTTGTAATGGTGCTGATAGTAGTTTACCTGTCTTTTAAAGTCCCAGTGCATACTTGATCTCCCAAAAAGAGATATAGCATTGCTTCCATCCCCACACCAAGAACCTAGACTTGTTTTTTTACAGATGTGGAACTATATGTTTTTCAGACTGTCAGATTCAATCAAGGATATGTTGTTGTCAGGAAGACAGCTGGATTATGGACTTGTTGTTTGGAGATAAAGCTTTGCATAGGAAGGAAGGGTGAAAAGGGTTAAGAGTCTAGGCAATGGAGTCAAACATATGCTTGTTTAAGGCAAAATTTCACAATTTTCTGGCTGAGTGACTTTGGGAAAGTACTTCTACTTCTCCATATTACTTGGTCCTTTTTGTGGTACTGGAAATTGAACCCAGAAACATTCTACCTCTGGGCTACACCCAACCTTTTTTATTTTTATGTTTAAATGGAGTCTGCCTAATTTGTTGAGGGTCTTGCTGAGACTAACCTTGAACCTGCAATCTTTCTATCTCAATCCCCCAAATACTGGAATTTCACACATGTTCTACTATGCTCAGCTTCAGAGATCTTAGTTGCAAGCAACTGATCCTACTTGATTTAAGAAGAGAAGTTTTGGAGAAAGTCTACCGAATGATTAGGAAGAATAAAGAAGAAGGCTTGAGGCAAATACGCCAAGAACAATATCCAAATGTACACCACTGGAAATCACTGCTAACACTCCCAAAAACTTCAAACACTGGAGGCTACAGTTGACACCACTGGGATTCCTGGTCATTCTAACCTTCCTGCAGAGAGCTGGAAGTAGCATTGATGATATCTGGAGACCATTTTAACATTGATTTGGTGTAGAACAAAGGGTATGTATAACTCTTCTGTATGTCTTGGTGTCTTGACAATTCTACCTCATTTTGATCGAATGAATCAGGGTATGAAGGGAGAATTTGGCAGGTCCTAGAGTGAAAGTCCCAGTCTTGGCTCTGCCATTTATCTCTCTACCTGAAGAAATGAAAAAGAAGGAGGAGGAGGAGGAGGAGGAGGAGGAGGAGGAGGAGGAGGAGGAGGAGGAGGGAGAAGGAAGAGGAGGAAAGGAAAGAAGGAGAAAAGGAAAGAAAATAAAAAAGAAAGAAATGAATCTCAGTTCTTTGGCTCTTCAGAACATCTTTTAACATTCAGGATTCTCTTGGAACAACTTATGAGCATTGGATGCAGATGCAGATGCCTCCTGTCATATAACCCTTCCTCACTTGGACCCTTTTATCTCCAAAGATAATCTGATTAACTAGTTTGGTCTACAAGGTTACTGGTTTATAACACATTATTGCATAATGTCACTGGGCCTGTATTGTATCCCAAAACCTGCCCAATTTTTTCCATTCTCTCCTTTCCAGGACATTAACCCCAAGGACACTTTTGAATAACTGAATGAACTGAAAGGGTAGAAGAGTGTGCTCACTGCTGGGATGTCTTAGCCTATTATCTTAGAGGTAGAACAATTCTGGATGACAACAGGGACAAGGATGAGGCCAAGACAGTGGGTGACTGAAAGAGGATGAAAAGCAGGATCATTGATGCTGAGGTCATCAATAATCCTTCATTCAACATTTATTTTTTGAAGCATCTACCGTATTTGCTATTTGTTTCTATAGGACAAAATAGAGAGACCCAAAACAACAAATACTTATTCTCTTACAGTTATTTGTGGACCAGGAATCAGTATGGCTTAGTTAGCTGCCTCTGTCTCAGCCTCTATCACAAGATTGCAATCAAGTTATTGTCATTATTATTGTTGTTGGTATTGGGAATTAAATCCAGGGACATTCTTTTTTTTTAGGTACTAGGGATGGAAGCTAGGGGCATTCTATCTCCGAGCCACAGCCCCAGTTTGATTTTTTATTCTTTATTTCAAAACACTGAGTTGCAAAGGGCCTAAGTAGCTGAGGTTGTTCTCCAACCAATATCCTCTGGTCTCAGCCTCCCAAATTCTGGGATTACAAGCCTGTGCCACCACGCCTGTCAAACCCAGGGACATTCTACCTCTTAGCTACATGCCTAGATCTTTTTTATTTTTTATTAATTAATTTACTTATCTTTTTGAGGAGATAACTGGAGATTTAACTCAAAGTCATTTTACCTCTGAGGTATATTCAGCTCTTTATTTTTATTTTTATTTTATTTATTTATTTATTTATTTTTGGTGGTACTGGGGTTCCTGGAAGCCCTTCTACAGAACTCCGGGCTCTCCCAGACCTATTTTTACATTTTTATTTGGAAACAGGGTCTCCTAAGCCAGCCCGCACGGCTGGCTTTGAACCTGAGCGATCCTCCTGTGTCTCTGCCTCCCAAGCGCGGGGATTGCAAGCGTGCGCCACCACGCCTGGCTATTTTTTGTTTTGAAACAAGGTCTCAGTAGGTTGCTAAGGGCCTCCATAAATTGCTGAGGCTGCCCTTGAACCTGTGATCCTCCTGTCTCAGACTCCCAAGTACTGGGATTACAGGCATGTGCCACCACATCCAACCCTTTATTTTTTATTTTGAAACAGGGTCTTGCTAAATTGCTGAGGCTGTTCTTGAATCTGTGATCTTCCTGTCTCAGCCTCCCAAGTACTGGAACAACAGGTATGTACCATCATGCCAGGCTTGTAATCAAGTTGTTGGCCAGAGCTACATTTCAAGATTTGACAAAAAAAAGGATCCACTTTCAATTCACCTCCAAGTTCACCCACATAGCTGTGGCAGGCCTCAGGGGGCTTCTCTGGGTACTGACCATAGTCCTCAGTTCCTTGCTACTTGGGCCTCACAACATAGCAGCTAGCTTCCCTCAAAGTGAGTAAGCAAAAAATGTTACAAAGGACATTCAAAATGGAACCTCTAGTCTTTTGGTAACTCAATCTCCCACGTGACAACCTTCACTTCTGCTACATCCTATCTGCCAGAAACAAATCAGAGTCTAGCCCACACTGGAGGAAAGAGGATTTTACAAGGGCATGGATAATAGGAAGTAGAGATCACTAGGAGCCACTTCAGAAAATCCCTGCCATACTTGCTATGTGCAGGGCACTATTCTAGATGCTAGGGACACAAAAGTGAGAAGAAAGTCACACAAAAGACTTTTTCTCTTAGGACATTTAAGTTGAAGGAGACAGACAATAACAAGTAAACAGACAAGATCATCTAATAATGTGATACGTGCTATGGAAATAATAAAATAGGATAACTTGAAAAGATATGGCTAGGTGAAGTGGAGGCAGGGAGTTGATTTTATATAGGGTGACATGGACTTGATGTTCCTCTGGCCAGCAATACTACATTTTCCCACTTTTTAAAGAGCAATTTCAGAGTGTTACTGAGTAAAGTTTATAATATTAATATTATTCAGCAGCACTTCAATCCTTGTTTCTCTGCAGAGAGAGCAATTATTCAAAAAAAGGCAGAATGCAAAAAAGCACTAATGGGGGAATATAAGAGGCTTATTCAGAGAAGGGATGACACTGAGTAAGGAAGGCCATGATAAAGGGTTTATATTCCAGACAACAGCATCTGAAGCCAGCCATTTTCTAGGTTTGAAATGGCATGGAGTTGTCAACATGTCAAGTCTTATATTTCCTCTAGACACCTCCGTCCTCATGCATATTTCATATGGGTTGGTCAGTTGCGTATTCCAAGTCTCACCTTAGTGACTGCATTGTCTCTGCTCCTTCCCACCAAGAGAAGGGTCTAAGTGATGCTCAGCTGGAGGGCTTAAACTTCTGATATCTATAGTTTTCGAACCACAGCTATTTTCATTGAAAAAAATCTGTTTAATTTCTTCCCTCAGTTGCTTTAGGTCCCTTTCTGGTTCTACCCTATCTGCTCTCATGTCTTACTAACTACCTGACATGAGGAGTAGAGTTTTCAATGTTAAAATGCAGGAGTAGAGGTCTGGAAAAACTGCTGGAGCGCAGGGAGGACACTGACCCAATACTCTGACTTGGAGGATGGCAGGTAGTGAGGGTGTGAGCCACCTCCACTAGAGAGGTCTGCTCAGGAAGCCAGGTTTCAGTAAAGGAATCAGAAGTAAAGAATGTTCGGGGAGGCGATTAACGCCTGACTGAATGATGGGGAGCTCTTCTGTTATCTGGCATCACCAGCCTGTAGCAAAGATCATTCAGAGCCCTTCTTTGATTTAAAGCACCCTCGTGTAATTGGAGACAGAAAAAAAGAGACACTATAAATTCTGAGAATCTGAGGGCCAGTATTAGCAAGATAAGCTGCCTTCCTAAATGAATTTAGGCGTTAGGCTTCCGCCTTTGAAATTCTAATTGGGTTATTAGGCAGCCACCCTTCACAAATCTTCAACTGCTCTCCATTCCTCAACCTCTGTTGTCCTCTAAATGACTCAGCTAGGGCAGGCTGCCTAAGGAAATGTTATTTTCTGGCTCACTACAGCAATAACCTGAGAAACAGAGGGCCAAGCTGCAAATAAGCAGAAAGAGGATTGAATTTGGCCTTGGAGTTAAAGGTTCTTTAGCCTCTCCCCTAGCCCGGAATTTCTCAATCTTGTTCTTATTATTGCTTTGCCAGGGAGCATTTTAAGGCATTTTCCCCTCTAATCCCCTTTCCCCATAAAAATTTAATAGCACAGATGTAGTGCAAATCTAGTATGTATTGTTGACCTTTGAAAGGTCACATGCCACTTCAATATTTAAGATCCCCTTACCTCAAAGAACTAAAAGTCAATTTTCACCCTCTTGGGGGTAAAATCACTCCTACTGAGAATGTATGTCCTATAGCTGGGGATGCTGCTCAGTGGTAGAGAACTTACTTAGCATGCAAGAGTCCCTCAATTTGATCCCCAGCACCGGAAAAAGAAAGAGAACTTGAGAGAGAGAGAGAGAGAGAGAGAGAGAGAGACAGACAGACAGACAGACAGACAGACAGACAGAGACAGAGAGACACAGAGTGACACACAGAAAGACACACACACACACACACACACACACACACACACACACAGAGAGAAAATGAATGTATGCCCTATGCCCTAATTCAAAGCAATACCTCCAGTGGTAATGATTTGGGAATTAGGGGAAGTTATCCATCCAACTAAGCCACATCAAGGAGGGAACATGTACTGCAACAAATAACTAGACTTAGTAAACTGGAGGTCTTATTTGGAGAGCAGTCTTCCACGCTTATTTATTTATCTTTGTTGAGTCCACTTGGGTCCAATGACTTCTCCAGGGACTGATAGCTGAGTTCTTGGGGCAGCAAAGTAGATCTTTCCCCAAAGGTGACCACCTCATCATGCGTTGTTGTTCCATGAAACTAACTATGACATGCCTCTCTTGCCGCAAAGATGCAGGAGTGGCTGTTGGATGAAGTCTTCCATCTTCTAGGCGCAAACTAAGCAGCTTACTCATCCCTGCCTCCTCTCCTGGTGTGGCTCCTGAAGCCATCCTACAGGAAAACCTTCTGCAGCCCTCCAGGATGGTTGCCCTTTCACCTCTTTAAAGATCGCTTCTTAAGCTAGGCACAGTGGCACACACCTGTAATTTCAGTGCGTGGGAAAAGCTGAGACAAGGAGATTGCAAATTCAAGGAAAATTTAGACTCTGTTTTTAAATTATATATATATATATATATATATATATGGAGCTAGGGATGTAGTTCAGATGTAAAAACCCCTAGGTTCAATCCTCAGTACTTAAAAATATAAAAACATTAAGAGCACTTATTAGCTGAAATTTAGCAGGTCAGAGAGGGAACTGCACTGGAGAATCAGGCAACTCCCCAAAGAACATCCTCTGGGGAGGTGTTGAGGGAGATGGGGAGCCACAACTAGGGAATGCAGCTGGGAAAAGGATGCCTTTCTCCCTCTCACTTTCAGCTTCCCAGAACCCAGGCAGGCTGCCATGGCCAGATGGTCTGTTATTAAGCAGGATTTGTTTCACCTGAACCTCCTTTTCCCTCTGAGCGGCAGCAGGCTTTCTGCCCTCAATTTTTAAGCCTGTGTTTAGATTTTAGAGGGCTCAGACAGACTATATGTATATAGACAATCTACTGGCTAGCTTTTAGGCTATATTGCCATATTTTCTCACCTCCCAAGTCTACCGGACCTGCCAGCATGCTCCCTAATACAGACCAATATGAGATAAAAGAAAATCAGGTTCAGCCTCGTTTCTTGGAGACATGCTAGGCTCACATGATGGAAACCAGGATCTTGTGCTCCCCTGAGCTCGCCACTTCACTTGGAAGGAACTCCCATGGGAACTCAAGGATTCTATCAGTTAACACAGGAGGGAACCCTCTAGCACAGTTTTACCTCAGACCCAGTGTACTGTACTGAACTTTGGCATGCATCACAATCATCTGGGAGCTTGTCCAGGCAGAAGCCACAAGAATTCTCGTTTACTAGGTCTAGAGTAAAGTTTAGGGACTGAGATTTTTTTTCTTTTTTAATACATATTTTTATTTTTATTTTTATTTTTTGGCATCTTTTTATGCTATTTACTTTTATCATTGAACAAGTGTGTGGCTGAAGGTACAATTTTTTTCCTCTTTTATTCTTTTTTTTTTATTGGTGCACTGTATTCATACATCATAGTAGGATACATACTTTGTAGACATACATGCACACTTTTCCCAGTCAGCCCCCACCCAATCCCCACCCCATTCTCTCCCTATCCCTCCCTCCCATGCTTGGCTTAGTAGTTGACATCTAGTATTATGGCAATTTATCTAAAATTAAAAATTATAATCTCACATAACAGTTTCATTTGTCTGATACCAAGCTTTTGATGACTTAAAGATAACATTTCAATATTTCTTTTTGCTTTCTTTCTTACCAGAGATTATTTTTTTTCTATTTTTTGGTGATACTATCAAATATTTATATATTTATTTTTCAGAAAAAAATCTATCCTAATATGGAATATGGACTCTAGGTACCCAAAACGATCTTGAAAAAGAACAAAGCTAGAAGATATATATTTTCTGATTTCAAACCATATAAAGCTACAATAATTGAAACAGTGTAGTACTATTCTAAAGGCAGATATATAAAGCATTGGAGTTAAATAAAAGCCTAGAGCTAAATTCTTCCCTATATTATAAAGTTATTTTTGACAAGGTTTCCACGAACATTTGGTGGTGGAAATATTAATCTTTTAACTAAATATTGTTAAAAAATAATAATTACATGGAAAAGAATAAAATTGGACCCTTACCTAATCCTATATACAAATATTAACTCAAAATAGATAATAGACCTAAATATAAATCTTAAGACTATAAACTTTTAGGAGAAATTCTGGGTCATAAAACCTCACAACATTGAAATTGGCGGTGATTTCTTGGTTATGATTTCAATGGCACAGGCAACAGAGGAGTATACAAACTCCCTAAAAAAAAAATATTGTATATCCAAAGACAATGTAAACAGAGTTAACAGTTACTAATAGAATGGGATAAAATATTTCCAAATGCTATATCTGAAGGTATATTAATATTCCAACTAGAAATCCTAGAAATTAACAACAATAAAGGCAAACAATACCCTTTAGAGATAGGTAAAAGACTAACATAAATAATGAATCTCCACAGATAACCAATCTTAGTTGTCTGTTGGATGGAAACTCTTGTTTCTCTGGTTCTGGTGTGTGTTACCTATTTCTTCTTTGTAGTTAATCTCTTTGAGTATTTTCTCCAGTGCTAGTTTTGAAGACATAAATTCCTTGAGTTTCTGTTGGTCATGGAAGCTTCTTATTTCTCCATCTAATTTGATAGAAAGTTTTGCTGGGTAGGAAATTTTTGGCTGGAAGTTGTTTTCTTTCAGAGTTTGGAATATGTTACTCCAAGCCCTTCTGGCTCTCATGACTTGGTTTGGGAAGTCTGGAGTGATTCTAATTGGTTTGCCTCTGAATGTCACTTGGCCCTTTGTTTTTGTTGCCTTTAATATTATCTACTTGGCTTCCACATTGGTCATTTTGACACTTATGTGGCGTGGGGATCCTCTTCTCCGATCCTGTCTAAAGGGAGTTTTATAAGTTTCCTGGACCTGTGTATCAACCTCTTGCTCTATGTTTGGAAATTTTTCTGCTATTACTTCCTTGAAGAGATTGTTGATCCCTTTGGTTTCACTTTATTTTCCCTCCTCTATTCCAATTATTCTTAGGTTAGCTCTCTTAAAATGGGCCCATATTTCTTCAATATCAGATTCCTGCTGTCGGATATTTTTTCCTAGATTAGAAACTATGCGTTTATTTTTGGTTTGCTCATCTTCTAAGAGTGAGATTCTGTTCTCCATGTGTTCTAATCGGTTGTTTGTGCTTTGAATTGAGGCCTTTACTTCATTAATTGCATCCTTTATCTCTTTTTGGCTCTCTCTGAGTTCTTTTCGAAGCACCTCTATTATTTCTACAGTTATTTTCCTGATTTGATCTTCTAGAAATCTCTGATTTTCAGTTTTATCGGGTTCTGATGTTGTGGGGTTGTGGGCATTTATTGCTCCAGTATTATTCCTCTTTCCCATGATTTCGGATGTTTGTGCCTTCTCTGGGTTCTTCCCTTGGGTCACTATGACTTCACTTAAGGTGTTCTGGATCTCGAGTCAGTAGTATATCAGACCCCTCTACTCCTTTACTGGGTTGTATCACAGAGTCTCCGACCCAGAGAGTCGATAGAGGCTGCTTTAGACTGTGGGGGGTGCCAGGTTGCACGTTCTCCTATGGTGTGATATCTCTGCCACCGCCCCTCCCCCACTGGGTCAAGTCCCAGGGAGTAAAGTACTGGGATTTCTCCTCTGTGGCCTGCAATTTGACTCACTGTTCTTGAGTATGCAGATGTAGCTGTACTGGCCTCACTGAATTCGGTGCTGCTGCCGCCGGTGGCAATATGGTGCCGCTGCTGCGCCCTCGGCTGTGGGGCTGGTGTTTTTCTTCTTGGTTTTGATTTCTACTCTGAATCCCTGCAGCGTGTGCTGAGCTCGGCCACTGGGAGCTTTAGATGCTCTCTGCGCGGAGAAATCCCGCCTGGCTGTTCTGCAGTGGCTCACCTCGGCTTGCTCTAGCCGTCCCGTGAATTCGCTGGTGCCCCCGGCAGTATGGCGCTGCTGCCGCGTCTGCCGCGTCCTCGGGCGTGATGCTCCTCTGTGGCTCTGTTCTCAGTCCGCTTTCTCTCTGGAGCCTGGTGATTTTTTGTTTCACTGGTGATGGTGTTTTCTGGCTATGAAAGGCGCTGATTTTGTGGTAATGGAGATTGGTTGTTAGCGGGGCTCTTAAGCCCCGCTTTTCTCGGTCGCCATCTTCCCGGAAGTTCTTAATACATATTTTTATTGGTGCAATGTAATTATATAACATAGTGAAATTCAAAATATTTTCAGCATACATATACATGCACATTTCTCTCCATATAGACCCTCACCCCACTCTCCTTTTCCTCTTTTAGCAAACTGGGATTTCTCACATGCTTCCTGAGTGACTCAGGTGTTCACCAATCTGTGACTATAGTTAAGAAAGCAGTGCCCCCAAAGGGTTTGTGGGTGTATTTTAGGAATTCCATGGACCCCTGACACTCTGAAAATTGTGTGTTTGATGCATTTTTTCCAGGTAAATGCCTGTGCAATTAAGAGACATTGCTAGTTGGGCATGGTGGTGCACAACTGTAATTACAGTAATTCTAATACTTGGGAGGTTGATACAGAAGGATCACAGGTTCGAGGACAGCCTCAGAAACTTAGGCAGATCCTGTTTTGAAATAAAAAATAAAATAAGGCTGGGAGTGTAACTCAGAGATAGAAAGCCCCTGGGTTCAATCCCCAATATGAGAGAGAGAGAGAGAGAGAGAGAGAGAGAGAGAGAGAGAGAGATTGCTATATGAGATTAGACAGGTCACACTGCATTTCATGGGAAGAAACAGCAGACATTGAACAAGAAAGGAGTACAGTGTGTCCTTTGGGTAAATGAGGTGAAAGTGTCACCAACCTGAAAGATTGGCCATGGCCCCCAGAGAGCAAGAACTGAGGTCTTAACAACCCAGTGACCGTTTCCCCTTAGCACAATCTTTGGTGAAAAAATCGAATGCTAATCAAATTTCCTTCATAAACTGCCTATTCCAATGGGATTCAGGGCTCTATTAAACGAGCCACTTTGCCTTTCAATGGCACTTTTCCTCTTCAAACGAAGATGTGTTTCACTTACATTTTAATGAAAGAAGTGCACGCGTGAGAGGATTTAAATGGTTGGTTTTGATTTACATATCAAAAGAGGTAAAGACCGCTACATGTGTGATTCTCCACATCCACACACATGCACACATGTATGTGTGCAAACATACACACACATACACACACTGGACTGTGTTATAATTAGCTGAACACATGATATCATTTGAGAAATCTCTGTACAAGTGTGACTTAGTCACTCCATATTTATAGGTCCATTTGAATCATGAGTCCTCCAAATTTTCCTTTTAGAATTTAAACGCTAGCCGGGCGTTGGTGGCGCATGCTTGTAATCCCAGCATTCGGGAGGCTGAGACCGGAGGATCACAGTTTGCGGACAGCCTCAGCTACTTAGTGAGGCCCTCTGCAACTCAGTGAGACCCGGTTTCAAAATAAAGAATAAAAAATAGGGCAGGGGCTGTAGCTCGGAGGTCGAATGCCCCTGGGTTCCATCCCCAGACCCGCCAAAAAAAAAATTTAAACGCTCTAGGGGCTGGTGTTGTAGCTCAGTGGTAGAGTGCTTGCCTACCACATGTGCGACCCTGGGTTCCATCTTTACCACTGTAATATACATATACATATATATATGTATATATTGCAATATACACATACATGTATGTGTGTGTTTAAATACATGTATTTTAAATATATAAATGTGGTTGTAAATGTAATACTACACATACACATGTGCACACACACACACACACACACACACACACACACATTCAATACACTAGTAGGAAGTTGATACTTAAACCAGGGTTTTTAAAGCCAGGATCCATTGATGGCTCTCTAAGTTGTAGGATTCTTTAGTATATATTGGAATTGTTTCATATCCTAACATATTTGCAGAGTATAATTTCTTAGAGCTAGGAAGAGGCTCAGGAGTCTGCATTTTAAACAAGTTTAGAAATAAAGGTTCCAATAGCGGTTATCCTTAGGCCACACTTCAAGAAACACTACTCCTAGCGCCCAGGGTGTAGCTGAGTAGAAGAGGATGCACTTAGCATGCCTCAGGGTCTCAGTTCAATTCCCAGCGCCAAAACAAAACCCCATTACTCATGCGGAACTGGGGAAATTGGACCCAGAGGCATTATCCAAGCTATACTCCTAGTCCTTTTTAATTTTTATTTTGAAACAGGGTCTCTTGCTAGCTTGCTGAAAGCCTTGCTAAGCTGCTGAGGCAGGTCTCAAACGTGCCATCTTCCTGTCTCAGCCTCCCAAGTAGTGAGATTACAGGTGTATGCCACTTACTTTTGGTAATCCACACAAAGGAATAATATGAAGCTATAAATGGCCAGTCTCTTATGTATTTATGGAAAACATCTCTAAGATGGATGGATCGAGGAGCTGATCATGTGTGATATACCATTTGTAATAACAGGTACACAATTTTTGCATTTGTTTGGATTCCTAACAGAATACACAAGGAACTATTATACTGGTAAAATAAGATAGGATTTAGGAAGAAAAATGACTTTTTATTTATATCCTTTTGCAACTTTTGGATCATGAGCATTGTCTATTGAAAATAAATAAAATGCTTAGAAATTAAAATGAAAGCAAGCAAGCAGGCAGGCTCTGGCTGCAGCATGAGGGTGGGTTGCTGCAATGTGAGACTGGAGTGGAGATTTTCATCTGAGCAGCATGGTTCTCTAGGGGAGAGGCTAGGCCACATCAGCACCACTGTAGTGAAGCCTCTGGGTCACAACCAGGTACATGTATGTGCTCAAAACCATTTGGCAGATGAGCAGATGGGACATACTGTGTTTCCCCAGTGTGTTGTTGTTTATAAAAGACTGCAAACCCCTAGACCACGGACAGGGAAGCCTTTTTATTTTTTTATTTTTGAGACAAGTTCTTGCTAAGTTGCTGAGGGTGTCACTTAAGTTGCCGAGGCTGACCTCGAACCTGTGATCCTCCTGTCTCAGCCTCCCAAGTGTTGGGATTAGAGGCGTGTGCCACCATGCCTGGCCCTTGTCATATTCCTTAATACTTTCCATATGTGCCGAGATGAACCTTCCAGGATCCTGTTGTCACGGTTCCTTGGCCTCCTCTCCTCAAGAATCTTGTCCTGTGACCAGGTCCGCCTCTCCTCAGGGTGGCACCTGAGACTTCATAATTAGGGACAGCTGCAACCCTCAACCTCAAAGCCACGCTTTCCCTCTTCCACCATCACTACCACCTTCCCTGCTCACTCTCTCCAACCACGACTGCAACAGTTCTTTGCCCCCACTGCAATCTGCTGTCCACTGGCCCTGCCATCTTTCCTGCTGGCCCTCATGGCTCCCTCTATCCTCCTGAATTCCACAACCTCTTTTTTTTTTTTTTTTTTTTTTTTTGGTACCGGCGACTGAACCCAGGGGCATTGCACCACTGAACTATACCCCAGCCCCTTTTATTGTTATTTTGAAACAAGGTATTGCTAAATTGTTGAAGCTGGCCTCAAACCTGCAATCCTCCTATCTCAAGCTCCCAAGTACTGGGGCATATTACCACTGTGCCTGGTGCAAGGAGTCTTTAAGGAAACTTTTCCTCAGCCACCTCTCCACACCTTAAATTCTATCTTGTCCTTGAAGGCCTGGATCATAGGCCAGCTTCTCCACAGACTTCCTTGATCTCCCTACACTGAGGCCTCAACCTCATCTGTAAATTAAAGCTCATTTCTTTCCTCTTCACTTTCATGGTATTTTCCTAATGTATTCTTACAGTATTTGCCCTGACTCCTTTACAGCTTAGGGATTAAATTGCAAATAGGTCTCTCTGACTAGACCGGAAAAAATTGTGTAGCTAAGACCCTCCTTTACCCATCTCTGTTGAGCCCTCTCAGAGCCAACTCAATACTGGGCAGGTAGGAAGTGGCCAATGAATATACATGAGGAACAACAGAGGCAATCCTGCTCTCCTGAGCATACTGGTCAGGAATATGCTTTATACTGTCTAGGTGACATTGGCTTTCTGTGGGCCCCCTTCCCAATGACTCATTTAACTTGCTCAGATGTTATAAGAAATGTCTCTGCTAGTCAGCCAGGCACCAGCAGATAAGACTCAGCAAGTTGTCTTCATTTTTTAGATATTCTTCCCAGATCCCCAGATTTGGAGTAGGGCCAACATTCTCGTGCTCCCTGTTTCCTCTCCTGCCCAGAATAGGCCTCACTAATTGAGCACACTCACTTCCCCATTCAGCCCAAGTGTAGCTTCAAAACTGCTCTCAAAAGACAGTATCTAGCCAGGCATGGTATCATACACTTATGATCTCATTTCTTGGGAGGGTTAGACAGGAGGATCACAGATTTGCACATAGCCTCAGATAATTAGTGAGACCCTGTTTCAAAATAAAGAATAAAAAATAGGTCTGGGAGTGTAGCTTGGAGATAGAATGTCCCTGGATTTGATCCCTAGTCATGGAAAAAAAAAAGACAGCAGCTAGCCCAGATGGTGGCACACACCTGTAATTCCAGTACATGAGAGGCTGAGACAGAGACAGGAGGATCACGGGTTCAGTGCTTCAACAGCTTAGCAAGACTATCAGCAACCTAGTGAGACCTTGCTTCAAAAGTAAAAATAAATAAATAAAAAAGGCTGGGGATGTAGCTTAGAGGTAGAATATCCCTGGGTAAAATCCTTATTAACACATATGCATAAAAAGAATATTATCAAGCCATTCAGGAACCTTACACACTGAGAGGCAAGTCTGCTGCCCCTTGCAAAGTTAAACCCTAACTAGTGCTAGTGAGCAAGATTGATCTGCTAACATGAAGGGCCTCAGCTAACTAGAATCCAACTCACCAGACACTCCCTGTCTTCCTCTTTTCTCAATCTTCCTTGCCAAACAAAAATGCATGATATTTTTAGGAAATAGAAGAAAAAGAAAATGGAGCAATCTCCTATCAGGACTTCTGTTTCAAAACAGCATTACCAGAGCATGCTCTGAGGTCAGGCCACTCGAAGCCCAATTCTTACCCTACATTATTTTTTATTGTCTTGCACTCCTATGATTGGGTATTAACCAGTTTTGTTCACAATTATGACCTGTGAACCTGCAAGACCCTTAACTCAGCAGACTCAAACAATGGTCATATATTCATAATCTTCAGCCTTCCCATTAATTTAGACCAGGAATTGGCAAACTACAGCCTTGAGACAAAATCCAGCTCACCACCTGTCTTTACCAATACCATTTTATTGGATCACATTCATGTTCATCCATTTGCATATTGTCTATGGATGCTTTCATGCCATAATAGCAGAGTTGTAGAGTTGCAACAGAGACCAACCATATGGCTTGTGCAGTCTAAAATATTTACTATGTGGCCATTTGTAGAAATTGTTTGTCGAGTCCTGGCTTAAATCACTCTAGGAGCTTGTACCAGATCATTGTTTGATATATATTCCTTCCTCCTCTTCTTCAATTCTCTTTCCGCTTCCAAAACACACAGGCAGGCAGGCACACGTGCATATACAAAAAATGCACACAAATTGCTCAAGTGAAGTTAGTAGACTGGGAACAGGAGCAGGAAGATCATCAGAAAGCAGACTTTAATCTTCTTCCCAGCCCAGCCACCATGCTATGAAAGACAGACTCAAGGAACTAGGCACTTTGTGGCGTGCACTGGGTAGTGGAGATCGGAGTCAATGTGAGAAAGCATACGTTCAAAATAGTGTTTTTATGTACATGTAACAGAAGGTGTGTGGTCTACAAAAGTCTCATCAAATCTCAGGCTCATTTGGAAGAGCCACCTGCTCCATTACAACTGGAGCAACTTTCAATGATCTAGCTCTACTTTCAGTTGAATGTGGGGGTAGGGATAGGGATGGTGCATGACCAGACATGTAGGCAAAATTTCATTGCATGCCTCTTCTCTTTCCTCCAACTAGTTTGGGCAGAAGCATGGGATGCCAGCTGTCATGGAAATACCATTTCAAGGATGATTACTGGATCACTGACAAAAAGCTTAGTAATAGTGGACAAAGAATATTGATTTTTTAAACTCTGTGAGTGTGTGTGTGCGTGTGTGTGTGTGTGTGTGTGTGTGTGTGTGTGTGTGCGCTTGATGTGGAACCCAGGGCCTTGCATATGCCAGACATGGCTCTCCCATAGAACTGAGTCCCCAGACCTCATTTTATTTGAATAGTTTTAAGTTGGTGGTAGCTAATTCCCCCAAGTGAGCAAGTTGGAAACAAAAGCTAAGGCCAACTCTCTGGATCTTGCCCACATTTGATTAGTCAGTAAATGGTGTTCCAAAATCTGTTCCTTCACTGAGTATGTCATTGTTCTCTCTTCACTCCTCTATATCAAAACTAGCTATCAGAAATGGAATTGAAAAGGCTAAAGCTGCAGGTCAATGGCAGAGCTCACAGCTAGCATGCACAGGGCCCTGGGTTTAATCTCCAGCACCCTTGGATGATTCCTTTTTTTTTCAGTGCTAGAGACTCAACGCATGATCTCACACATGCTAAACATGCACTCTAACACTGAGCTATATCCCCAGCCCCTTTTAATTTATTTTCTGTGCACAGGTGCACAGATCGGCCTTGCACTTGTGATCCTCCTGCCTCAGGTCTCCTGAATAGCTGGGATTTCAGTCATGCACAACCACACTGGGTGAGACTTGCATTTAGATAAAACCAGTGCTTCTTTGATGATTGGAACCCATTAGGAGTATTCTTGGGGAGCAAGAACATTTTCTCCATCCCTTGACATCACACCAATGCTTCTGAAGCTTCTTCTTCTTCTGTTTCATCATCCATATTATGAGAATTACAGCATACTAGTACCCTAGTGTTGTTATGAAAATTAAATAATGATAATTATTAAAATAATTAATGAATAATATATGTAAAGAACTTAGCACGGTGTTTGGAATATAAGAGCTCTACAAATGTTATTCCTTTATCTTCTTGGTTGTGCTGGGGATTGAATCCAGAACTTCCCATATGCTAAGCACTACTACTGACCTACACCTTTGAACCAGATCTTTATCTTGATTACAGTGCACACTCATAGTGCCAGCCCTGAAAATACACATATTATTAATCCATGTGCTGCTAGCCCTGGAATACTGTGCATAGGTTGCTTCTCTAGCACAAATTAACTAGAGAGGGAGTTATCTTGGAGACAAGGTCTGCAGTCTAAGAAATCCCTAAACAGATTGCCTCCTTTTAGTGGAAAAAGCTGAAGTAGATGCCATTAAAATGTATGACCTACAATGTATGGAAGACAGTCTAGTATATTGGTTAAAGACTTGGGACTCTAAACTGGGTGCGGTGGCACATGCTGTAATCCCAGCTCTTGAGAAGTTGATGTTCAAGACCAGCCTTGGCAATTTGGCAAGATCCTGTTTCAGAATAAAATAAAATCAAAAGGAGTGTGTATATAGCTTGAAGGTGAAGCACTCCGGCTTCAATCCCCAGTACAAACATTAAAAAAGACTTAGGACTATGAAGTCCAATAAACAAGGGTTTGAATACTGGCTCTTTCTCTTAATACCATTTTTGACCTTAAGATGTTGCTTAGCATCTTTAAGTCTCAAATTCCCCAACTTAAATGAGAATTGAAGGTAAACTGTTTAGGATCTGGAACATAGGTGCTCAATAAATAATAACCCTTGCCTTATGGGGTTGTTAATTAAATCCTGAAATTATAGACATAGTGGAATGGTACTCCTCAGAGTGTGTCTTAGTCAATTCAGGCTGATAAAATAAGGTGCCTTAAGCTAGGTGGCTTATAGATAGCATAAATTTATTTCTCACAATTCTGGGGACTGGGAGTCTGAGATGAGGATACCAACATATTACAAGAGTTCTCTTCTAGCTTGCAGATGGCCAACTTCTCCTTGCATCCTCACATGGTAGAAAGCAAGCCAGGTATCTCTCTCGGGCCTCTTATTTTTTTATTTTTTTTATTTTTTTGTTGTACTGGGGATGGAACTCAGGGGCATTCTACCTCCGAGTGACACCCCCGGGCCTATATTTTTCAGTCTTTATATTTTTGAAACAGTGTCTCACTGAGTTGCGAGGGGCCTCGATAAGTCTCTGAGGCTTGTCCGAGAACCACAATCCTCCAGTCTCCACCTCCCTAATGCTGGGATTACAAGCATGCCCCACCACGCCTGGCTTGGGGCCTCATTTATAAGACCACTAAGTGGTCATGAGGGCTCCAGCCCCATAACCTAATCACCCTCCAAAGGCTCCACTTCCTAATACCATCAGAATAGGGGTTGGCATCTCAACCTATGAATTTTGGGAGGACACAAGCATTCAGTCCATAACAGAGTGTGGACAAAACAAAGCTTGTAGGAACAAATGATAAATTTAATGTACCCTATGAGAAGTATCTAGCATATAAAATACAATAATCACAAGAGCTAACGCATATAAATCAGTTTCAGTGTGCAAGACAGTACTCCAAATAGGTTACCTGTAAGCCTTATAATCACTCTATGCTGGGAATACTACCAATGCTGTCATCCCCCACCTGGCAGATGGGGGAGACTTTGTATAGAGAGGTGCAATCACTTGACCAAAGTTACAGAAGTACTATGTGGAATTGGGACTCAAACCCAATTCCAGCCTGGAATCGGTCTAGGCCATTTGACAATCCTGCTGTTATTACAAGAGATAATAAATGTTGAGATGAAAAGAGCTTTGATAGCTGGGCATGATGGTGCATGCCTGTAATCTCAGTTCTTGGGAGGCTGATACAGGAAGATCACATGTTCAAATCTAGGCTTAGCATTGTAATGAGACTCTCTGAGCAAACTAGCAAGACCCTGTTTTGAAATAAAAGTGAAATAGGGCTAGAGGTGTAGCTCTGAGATAGAATGCCCATGGGTTCAATCCCAGGTACCACAAAAAATAGCTTCAGAGGAGGTCCTGGGTTTGATTTCTAGCACCTCAAAAATAGAGTAAAATGAAATACATGTAGAAAAAGTATATATATATATATAATTTTTTTACTGGAGATTGAACCCAGGGGCATTCTACCTCTGAACTCTACCCTCAGCTCCATTTTAGTTTTTATTTTGAAAATAATAAACTTGCTAGATTTCTGAGAGCCCAACTAAATTGCTGAGGCTGTCCTAAAACCTGTGATCTTCCTGTCTCAGTCTCCCAAGTACTGGGATTACAAGCATGCAACACCATGCCCAGCCATCCTTGGTTTTGGGGGATGATGTCAAGGCTGCAGTGTATCTCACACATGCCTGTCTCTTGCTCCCACTTACCTAAGCCCATCTTTTGTCTCAGTCTGATGCTACTTTTTCAGATAAGTTTTTTATTGATTTTCCAGAGTAGGTTACACCTTCCACTACCCCAATCTTTCTTACAATTAATAAAATATTAATTATTTTAGTTGTTTTTTGTAACTCAGCTACATCCCCCAGTTCTCTATCTGTTCCCTCCTCTCTCTCTCTCTCTCTCTCTCTCTCTCTCTCTCTCTCTCTCTCTCTCTCTTTCTCTCTCTCCAGAACTAGAGATTGAACCAAGGGAACATTCTACCTCCAAGCTAAACCCACAGTCCTATTTTGTATTATTTATTTTGAAACTGGGTCTCACTAAGTAGATGAGGCTAGCTGCGAACCTGCAATCCTCCTATCTCAGCCTTCCAATTACTGGGATTACAAGCATGCATCACCATACCCAGTTTACCCTCAGTACTTTTCAAAATTATTTGTTTGTTTTGGTACTGGGGTGAAACCCAGGGGCCTTCTACCTCTAAGATATACCTACAGCCCTATTTTTTGATAAATAAGTTGCTTTATTTATTTTTTAATAAATAAATTGCTGGAGCTGGCTTCAAACCTGCAATCCTCCTATCTCAGCCTCCCAAATACTGAGATTACAAGCATGTGCCACCACACCTAGCTAAATTTTTTATTTTGAAACAAGTTCTAAGTTGCTAAAACTGCCCTCAAAGCTGAAATCTTCCTATCTCAGCCTCCCAAGTACTGGGCTTACAGGTGTGTGCCACCTTGCCTGGATAAATTAATTGTAATATACCAATAAAGGTATGAAAATAAATAAAATATTTTTTAATGTCTGTCTCTCACACTAGAAGAATGATTTAGTGGGTTGGTTTTGTGTATTGATTTCATCCCAATTCCTTAGTACAAGGATTAGCAACCTATGGTCTTTGGGATAAGTCTGGCCTAGTCTGTTATTGTTTTTTTTTTCTCTTTGCAGTACTGGAGATGGAACCCAGGGACAATCTACCTTTGAGCTACACCCCCAGCCGTATTTTTTTATTCTTTATTTTGAAATAGGGTCTCAATGAGTTGCAAAGGGGATCACTAAGTAAATGAGGCTGTCTGTGAACCTCGATCCTCCTATCTCAGCCTCTCAAATGCTGGGATTACAAGCCTGCACCACCACTCCCAGCCCTTAGTCTATTTTTATAAACAATTTGGTACTGGCACATAGCCACAGCAATTTGTTTACATACTGTCCATTACTACTTTCCTGCTTTAATAGCAGAGTTCAGTACTATAGATGCAACAGACCATGTGTCCCAATAGCCTAAAAATATTTACTAGGTAGCATTCTACAGACAAAAAGTTTGTCAAACCCTGCTAGCTCATTGTTACACACATTTGTTTCATGAATAATCCTGTGTACTATTGATAAATTTAACATTTATGTAACATCAACTGCTAGTGTCAAACACTGTTCCAAGTGCCTTGCAAAAATTAACTCATTTCTCATAATAACTTAGTATAATAGGTAGTATGATTAGTCCCATGTTCTAAGGAAGACCCTGGAAAACAGGTTCAGTGTCTTGCCCAAAATCATATAGCATTATTTTTTTGGCGGGTCTGGGGATAAACCCAGAGGAATTCGACCTCTGAGCTACACCCCTGGCCCTATTTTTTATTGTTTATTTTGAAACCGGCTCTCACTGAGTTGCAAAGGGCCTCACTAACTAGCTAAGGCTGTCCACGAACCCTGATCCTCTGGTCTCAGCCTCCAGAATGCTGGGATCACAAGCATGTGCCACCACGCCTGACTTCACATAACATTTTAAGTAGTGAAGCATTCAAAAATCAGGCATTGAGGCCCTATAGTCCATGCTATCCACTCTGTGTAAACAGACTATAGAATAGGTCTACTTTTTCTGGTGTTCTAATGAAAGAATTGATTAGTGATTTTGAAGAGAGGAAGAATTTTATTCAATGCAGCCAAATGAGATAAAGGGACCTAACTCCACATAGCCCCTGGATCTTGGTTGATACCAAGAAGATACTACAAAAGATGAATGAGAAAAGTCAGGCGTGGTGGCACACGCTTGTAATCCCAGCGTTTGGGAGGCTGAGACAGGAGGATCACACAGGTTTGAAGCCAGTTACTTAGTGAGGCTCTCAGCAACCTAGTGAGACCCTGTTTCCAAACAAAGTATAAAATAGATCTGGGAGTATAGCATAACATGGAGGTAGAAAGCCCCTGGGTTCCACCCCCAGTATCACTAAAAATATATTTATACACACACACACACACACACACACACACACACACACATATACATACATACAGTAGTTTCTCTATATATATTTAACAAAATTAAGCATGTTTTCTCTGAAATCAAACTGGAGTTATCTCCCTTCCTGAGACTGGTTGGCACCATTGACTAAAACTTCCACTTCCCTCTGAGGCTGAACCAATTTATTTGATGCTTATGTTTCCAAACATTGTACCTCTCCTCTGCTGTAGCCAACTGTCTTCCGGTGCATCCTACCATAGAACAAAGCAATAACACATGATTCATTTGATGCAAATTTGTCCCCCCTTATAAAAAAACAAAAAGCCCAGGAACTACAGTTGTATTATTCATTTCCTCTTCCGGTACCTGTGATGCCTGGGCTGTATCCCACCATTAGTAGAGAGAAGTGGTAAATGCCATCAAATGTAGTTATATTTTCAACATCCCAGCCTGGGCCACCAATGCCATTGGCTCATCTTCTTAGTGATATGCAAGAGGTCATCAATTTGTTGGTAAGACTTGGGAGAGATTGTTGTACATGAGTTTTGGGGAATTAGCAGAAGATAGTTGAAAATAGTTTTGAGAGACCAAGAAAATCTGTTTTCCTCTTATTGGCAGGACCAGCATGATCCCAAGATTCTACATTCATACTGGGGGGCTGAGCTGGGAACCTGGGTTGAAATTACCTGAGGTCTTCAGAGCTCAAAAACAATGGTGATCATATTGAACATTGTGTCAATAATCAGGGAAGAAGCCAAAAATAAAATCCAAGTAGAAGCCGGGCATAATGGTGCACACTTGCAATCTCAGTACTTGAGTGGCTGAGACAGGAAGATCACAGGTTGGCGGCCAGCCTCAGCAACTTTGTGAGGCCCTCCACAACTTAGTGAGAAACTTTTTCAAAATAAAGAATAGCCAGGTGTGGTGGCGCACGCTTGTAATCCCCGTGCTTGGGAGGCTGAGACAGGAGAATCATGCAGGTTCGAAGCCAGCCTTGCTGGTTTAAGAGACCCTGTTTCCAAATAAAATATAAACTAGGTCTGGGAGTGTAGCCCAGAGGTAGAAGGGTTCCATACCCAGTACCACCAAAAATAAAATAAAATAAAGAATAAACTAGAGATGGGGGTATAGCTGGGAGGTAGAATGCCCCTGGTTTCAATTCCCAGTGCAAGCGTGCACACGCACGAACACACACACACACACACACACACACACACACACATCCAGGTAGCAATTCCAACTCAAGCCAATTCCAGTGGACAGACCAAAGGGACAGAATTTGGACACTGTAAAACTTAGAAGATACCCAGGCACAAAAGACAAGAGAAAGAGGAAGGCAGAGGCAAAATGCCTCTAGGTTCAATCCCCAGTACCAAAACAATGGATAGCATGGAACTCTCTCTCACTCCTATCCTCAACTGTACAATTTTCACCTTACCCTGCTCCCACCTACCATGCAAATCCAGATAAGCATTCATATTTTCCATGAATCCTTTGAGTTTCTTTAAAATGTACATTATGTATAATATATTATAATATATACATAGTGTATAATACAAATTAAAGACTGCATGTTATATAATCTGTATATTTATACATATAACATATAAAATATATAATTATTTATCATATAAAATATACTCCATCTATCTATACTGCTTACCCCAAAGTTAGCATGTTTTACACAATTTTCTGTACCTGTAAAAAAATAACATAACTTAAAGATCTTTTCCTAACTAAGTGAATTTTTACTAGTTCTCACAACCATGTATGGATGTACCAGACCATTTTTAACCACTTACTTTTTAATGAAAACATAAGTGGTTCTAGTATTCCTGTAATACAATCGATTAATGTAATAAATAACCTTTTACATCCCTCATTTTGCAGCTGTAGGATAAATTTTAGAGTGGGAGTTTCTTACCTAGTTGATTCTATCGCACACTAGAATTTAGCAATCACTGGCTTAGGGGTTGATGATATCATAGGACTAATTTACATTTGATTATGTATTTAAATGAAGATTCCTAGAATAGCAGAGCTGAAGAGTCCCTTATAATCTTCCTTAGCTAGTCACAGTGGTGCATACCTAGCTACTTGGGAGTCTGAAGTAGGAGGACTGCAAGTTCGAGGCCAGCTTTGGCAATTTAGTGAGAACCAATTTCAAAATGAATTTCAAGACCAAAAATGTAGATCTGTGGTAGAGCACTAACCTAGCATACATGAGGCCCTGGGTTCAATTTCCATGAAGGATAGAAGCAAGGAAGGAGGGAAGGAAGGAAGAAAGGAAGGGTGGGTAGGTCATGGTGATGCATGCCTACAATCCCAGTCCTTAGGAGGCTGAGACAGGAAGATCACAGGTTCAAGGCCAGCCCCAGCCACTTAGTGAGACTCTGTTTCAAAACAAAAAATAAAATAGATCTTGGGGGATGCGCATCAAGGTAGAATAACCCTAGGTTCAACCCCCAGCACAAAAGAGGGAGAGAGAGAGAAAGGAAGAAAGAGGGAGAGAGAAGAGGGGGGAATAGAATGCAATGTAGCTTGTACTAAACACCAGATATCTCTAGTTATAAAAGAGTAGACTTCTTTCAGGTCAGGTCAGGCATTCCTGTAATTCCAGTACCTGGGAGACTGAGACAAGATTTAAGGTTTAAGGCCAGCCTCAGCTACTTAGTGAGGTCCTTTGCAATTTAGTGAGAACCTGTTTCATAATAAAAAATAAAATAGGGCTGGGGTATAGCTCAGAGATAGAACAAACCTGAGTTTAATCCCCAGTACCAACAAAAAATTAGTAGACTTTCACAAGATAGAAGAGCCCTTTTCTTCCTTTCAACAGAATGGGAAAAGGTCAGTGGTTACCTCTGTATCTTTTTATTTTCTTTTTGCTACTGGGGATTAAGCCTAGTGGCATTCTACTCTTAGCCACACTCCCAGACTTTTTCTTATTTTTGAAGCTGGGCCTCACTAAAGTTGCCAAGGCTGCCTTTGAACCTGAAATCGTCCCGTCTTCGCCTCCTTAGTACTAGGCTTACAGGCATGCACCACTACACTTGGCTTAATTTACTAAAATCTCCGAGAAAATAAAAACCTTTGGATCTCTGTATGGCTTCTTTAATGGGCTTCTTGAAGAAGGGAGTGACTTGTTATTGAAAATCAAATTCCAAAGGAAGATGATTTGGGGTTGGTAAACCCTAATGGAGGCTCCATTCTTATTCCATAAAGCCATTTTGAAATGTAGAAAAAAGCCTCTTTGTTCAAGCCAAGGTCTCCTAGAAGGAATAAGTGACCCATCACAGAAGTTCTTCCCTAGCATTGGAGATTTATGAGATGTTTACTGTCTCTGCCACATTTAGTAGGATGGCATTGAAGCAATCCTTATCAATCGTGTGTGTGTGTGGGGGGGGGTTGCTGAGGATTGAACTCAGGGGCAGTCTATCTCCAAAGTTCACCCCGGCTCCTTTTTAGTTTTTCATTTTGAAACAGGGCCTCACCAAGTTGATGAGGTTCTCACTAAGTTGCTGAAGCTGGAGTTGAACCTGCAATCATCCTTTCTCAGCCTCCCAAGAACTGGGATTTCATGTGTGTGCTACCATGCCCAGCTTCATACTTGGAAACAGGGTCTCACTAAAATGTTGAAGACCTCAGTAAGTTGCAGAAGCTGGCTTTGAACCTGTAATTCTTCTATCTCAGCTTCCCAAGTACTGAGATTACAAGCGGGTGCCACCATGCCGGGCTTCAACCTTACATCTTTACAGATCTTTTTGGGGCAACTTTCACTTTGTTCTCACTATCTTACCCAAATAAAGGCTTCTGTTTCATTTTGTTAGCCAGGCTAATTATTATGTGAAGTCTTGTGAAAAGAGGAGGGCTTATTTGTCTATTGCCCCTATTTCTGATCTTAGCTAAAAAGGAACAGATCCTGATTGAAGGCTTCTGGACAGGCATCAAGGGAGCCTGGGGTTTTGAACCGCAGGGGCTGAGTGCACCAGCCCAAGGAGATGCCTTCATCCCATTTGCAGCCACTCTCCCCGTCTAATTTTGATGAGAACAAGACAATTGTTAAGTGGAGTGCTCCTCACTTAGCAGCTTAATCAACCATAGCCATAACAGCCTCCTCTTTGTCTGATCAGCGCTCTTTTCCTTCCTGAAAGAGGTGGGGAGGGGAGAGAGCTTTCAGAAAGTAGCAGGTAAAAGCAGTGGAAGGGAACTAAATTGTAAGTTTTTTTTTTTTTCTTTAACTCTGAAACATACATAGCCTAACAGAAAGCAGAGAGTACACAGCTGGGAGCTATTCTCCTCCCACTCCCGTTTCCAAACCAGGGGATGAACTAGGATTTTGTCAGTCTACAGCATTTAGCCAAGAACTGTTGGATTATCGAAATCATTTCAATAGCATTTTCCCCCAGGCCTTATGTATACATTCTGTGGTCCTAGGCCAGTCTTTCTCAAAGTATAATCCTTGAGACACATCTATCAGAATAGTCTGGAAAGTATGTTTATGAATGCTTCATCTCAGACTACTAACTAGAATCTCTGGCAGTGGGGACCTGGGTATCTGCATTTTCTTCAAGTCTACTAGGTATACCCACTGTAACATAAAAGACAAGAACTGCTGCCCTTATTCTAAGGAGCCTCTGTTTGGTGGTTCCCACTCCTTCTTCCCCAATGAGCTCCATTGTTGTAGGCACATATAAACACAATGATAACAGCAGACCATATTTACTGAGCACTCCCTGTCTGCGAGGCACTGCACTAAATGCTTTGGACATTAATCTTGCATGTTTAACTCTGGCAATTATGAAATGAGGTTGGGGATATTATCTGCATCTCATTGATGGTTGGGGTTTGGAATTTCCCCCAGAATGCTCATGTATTGAAAGCATGTCCTCAATGCAACAATATTCAGAGGCAAAATAATTGAATCAGGGTACTAAATCTCATTAGTCAATAAATCAAATGAAGTATTAATAATTTGATTGGAAAGCCGGGCGTGGTGGCGCATGCTTGTAATCCCCGCGCTTGGGAAGCGGAGACAGGAGGATCACACAGGTTCGAAGCCAGCCACGCTGGCTTAAGAGACCCTGTTTCCAAAAATAAAAAAGTATAAAATAGGTCTGGGAGTGTATCCCAGAGGTAGATGGACTTCCAGGAACCCCAGTACCACCAAAATAATAATAATAATAATAATAATAATAATAATAATAATAGAAGAAGGAGAAGGAGGAGAAGGAGAAGGAGGAGGAGAAGAAGAAGAAGAAGAAGAAGAAGAAGAAGAAGAAGAAGAAGAAGAAGAAGAAGAAGAAGAAGAAGAAGAATTTGAGTGGACTTACTGGAAGGTAACTTAGATAAGGGATGGCTGAAAGAGGCAGGTCACTGAGGTTGTGGCCTTGGGGATTATTATATCTGTTCCTGGTAACTTCCTGTCCCTCTCTGCTTCCAGATGCTTTTGAATCAAGGTGAGCTTTCCTCTACCATGCCATGCCACTATGATATTTTCCTTGGAGTTGGCCGACGATGGACTCTACCTCTCTAAGACTGTGGGCCAAATAAATTTTTCCTCCTCTATGCTGCTTATGTCAGGTATTTTGGTCATGACAACTAAAAAGCGAGTAAAACATTGATAATGAAGTTGAGACTTGGGATAATTGAAGGAAAGGTAGCTACTAAATGGCAGAGCTTAGGTTCAAATCTAGCTGTGTTCATCTCCAAAGACTATGATATGAGCTGAGTTGGTGCTATATCCACCTCCAACAATCATTCTAAAGCTGTTCGTAGGACTCCTAAGTCCTGTTACTACCAACTTTAGGACATACCATGCAAAGTGATAGGATGAGGAATCATCTATCACTTGTCTTGGAGGAATGCAGCCAAGTGGTAGCATCTTTGGTAACCTGTTCTTTGTTGTTGGTGGTGGTGCTGTTGTTTTTTACACTGGGGCCTTCTACCTCTGAGCTACATCCCCAGCCCTATTTTAGTTTTTATTTTGAAACAGGGTCTTACTAAGTTGCAGAGGCCTCAATTAATTGGTGAGGCCGACAGTGAACCTGTGGTCCTCCTGTCTCAGCTTCCCAAGCACTGGGATTACAGGTATGTGCCATCATGCCCGGTTCATGTCTTTTTAAAAATACTCATTCTCTGTTCTGGTATACCATGTTTCACATTTATCTTTGTTTACTTAAAAATAACCTGGCTCCTCTCTGTATGTAACCTTTCAGCAATCTGAACAATATTTCTTTGAAATAATATTCTGTAACAAAAAAATGAGTCAATCCAAAGCTTACTTTCCATGTAATAGATATTTGATATATGTGCTAAATGTTTGTTACTCAAGTACCAATCCTGCCAACCCTGGTATTTACTTTGGTCAAGTGTTAGAACTCCCTACTTGTGCAGAGTCTCTGCAGGATACTCGATTTTGTACTTACAAGTCACAAAAATGCAATCAAACAGCCTTATTATTATTAAACAACAAGGTTCCACTATTTTATAGTATGACTAGTCACTTTGTAATATGATTGCTTTTTTAAAAATATAAACCACTGCATTCCACCTGTATGCTAGCCTGCAAGGGGCTGCCATAGCTGGGCATGGTGGCACATGACTGTAATTCCAATACTTGAGAGGCTAAGAAAGGAGGATCACAGGTTCAAGGACAGCCTCGGTAACTTAGTGAGACTCTCAGTAACCTAGCTAGACCTTGTTTCAAATAAAAAATTGAAAGGGCTTGGAGTATAGCTTGGAGGTAGAATACTCTGGGTTCAATCCCTAGTATCACAAGAAAAAGGGGGGCCTCACTGACCTTCCTTTAGAAACTAGCCTAGCTGGAAAGAAGGACAAGATGAATTTAACATCTTTATTATTTATTTTATTATTTATTTCCAATACAGGGGATTGAACCCAAGGGTGCTTTACCATTGTGTTATATTTTCGAGTTCTTTTTTAAGACGAGATCTTGTTAAGTTACCCAATTTATCCTGGAACTTCTAATCCTCCTGCCTCAGTCTCCCAAACCACTGGGATTATAGGCATGTATCACCAGACCTGGCTTCTATGCATATATTCTTAGAAAGGGTCTTTTTTGGCCTCAAATAATGCCAAATAGATTATTATTACCTTCTTGGATGGTAACAGAGTAAGAATACTTTCCCCCATTAAATATATAATCCTGGACATGTCCTTTCTTCCTGGGTCTCATCTGAAATGAGGACCTTGGACTAAATGGCAGATAAGAGCTTTTCTATCTTTAAATATTTAGAGCAATACATTCAATGTAGCCAAGCCTTTCAGACCAGTCTTACTACTAGTTGCCTATTAATTGCTAATAGGAGACCCCAAATGATCTTGTTTGTGTGTGTGTGTGTGTGTGTGTGTGTGTGTGTGTGGTACTGGGGGTAGCACCCAGGGGCTTTCTACCTCTGGGTTATACTCCCAGACCTATTTTGTACTTTATTTGGAAACAGGGTCTCACTAAGTTTCTGAGAGCCTCACTAAGTAGCTGAGGCTGGCTTCGAACCTGTGTGATCCTCCTGTCTCAACCTCCCAAGTGCGGGGATTACAAGCATGCGCCACCACGACTTGTTTGTTGTTTTTTTCTTTTTCTTTTTCTTTTTCTTTTTCTCTTTCTTTTCCTTTTTCTTTTTCTTTTTGGTGGTGCTAGGGGTAGAACCCAGAGGCTTTCTACCTCTGTACTATACTCCCAGACCT
Organism: Muscardinus avellanarius; assembly: GCF_963383645.1. Taxonomy (NCBI): domain Eukaryota; kingdom Metazoa; phylum Chordata; class Mammalia; order Rodentia; family Gliridae; genus Muscardinus; species Muscardinus avellanarius. The sequence continues at coordinate 96,289,790 of NC_137792.1, read as the reverse complement.
ATTTTATATTTTATTTGGAAACAGGGTCTCACTAATTGCTGAGAGCCTCACTAAGTAGCTGAGGCTGGCTTCGAACCTGCGTGATCCTCCTGTCTCAGCCTCCCAAGCGCTGAGATTACAAGCATGCGCCAACCCGCCTAGCCAACGATCTTGGTTTAAACAAAATAAAGGTTAATTCTTTACTCAATAGTTTAGGGCTGTTATGGAGATTTAAAGCTGTTAAGAGCACAGACTCTTTTTGTCATGTTGTTTTCCATATTGTCAACATTTCAATCTAGAAAAAGTGTATTATAGACAGAAGGAAGTGTGTATTTTGCTTTTAAGGGCACAGCTTAAAATTTACACCTCTAACTTCTATTTGTGTCCTATTGGCCAGAACCTATATGCATGGCTACATCTAGCTACAGAGGATATCGGTAATCTAGTCTTTACTTGTGCTCTCTTTTTTCCCCACTGCGGGTCTAGGTATGGAACCCTAGGGCATTCGACCCCCGAGGTACACCTCCAGTCCCATATTTTATTCTTTATTTTGAAACCGGGTCTCACTATATTGCAGAGGGCCTCACTAAGTTGCTGAGGCTGTCCACAAACCGCGATCCTCCAGTCTTAGCCTCCCGAATGCTGGGCTTAAAAGTGTGCACCACCACAGCCAGCTTACTAGTGCTCTCTTATACAGGCAAAACTCCTATGATTATAGGAGAATGTGGGAACCAGTATTATGGAAAGTCAAATCACTTTGTCTCCTTTCTTCTGAAGACTGCAGTTTATTGGCTCATTCCTCACTGGCTATAAGCACGCAAGAAGGTTCTTGATGGAAAGAGTAGGACAGAGTCTCCTTGCCTGGTGTAGGATGGGTCTTAGTTCAGGCCCAAGGTGACACTTGCGCCTGAAGAAGCAGAATATCTGTTCTCCAACTGCTGTCATCTGTTAAATCTAATCAAGCTGCTGAGGGTGGGGGTGGGAGGTGTCACTGATAATCTTTGAATGAATTCTATCTCTCTGCTGAACTCAAATTGCAGGCATTGTTTGCAGGATATTGGCAAAAACTGGGTGTCATTTTATTTTCTGTTCATCTATTTGTACCAACAGACATGTTATTTATTGGTACGGGTATTACAAAGAACATATTTTTAGAAAAAATTATTGTTAGCTTCAGTATCACATCAGTGCAACTTTGAGCAAATCTTAAGCACTCTGAGGTTGAATTTCTTTTGTTAAAATGCAATCAAATCATCTAATTTAAGGAATAGTTGTAAGGATTCTGTGAGTGAGGATCTTTGAAAACCCTCAGAATATTGCACATATTAGGTACTCAATGAATATTCTTTTCACTAGTACCTACAATGACATGGATATTTTATTAAGTGCCTATTGTGTATGTGCCAGGCACTATGCTAGTTTCTACACAAATTGCTGGTTTGCATGTACAATTTTCGGCATCCAGGAGTCATGCGCAGCTCAAATCACTGCTTAATTAGAGCTTTGTGAATGAACGTGGATTACTGCTTTCACTTAATAGAGAGCAGAAACTTGCCTCCTGTCTAGAAAAGGCGCTGGATGGGTGAAAGTGTCAAGACAGAATTAACCAGTGGCCCCAATTTTGTGATAGTTTCTACATCTTTCTTCCCCCAATAAAATTCAGCTTAATGAATTTTCCCTGTGTATATGTATATGTATATGTATATGTATATGTATATGTATATGTATATACTGGAAATTAATCCAAGCAGTATTCTACCTCTGAGCTACACCACCACCTATGTTGCTAAGGGTCTTGCTAAGTTGCTGAAGCTGTACTCAAACCTACTATCTGCCTGTCTTAGCCTCCCAAGTACTGGGATTACTACCCAGTACTGTCATGTGCTACCATACTGACTTCCCTAATTTTTTTATACTTCACCTGACAGCTCTGTTGGAGGACATTGGGAATCTCAGAACTGTAAGTCTTGAATAGCCTTAGTACTCTCCCTATCTCTGAACCATGCTAAGTCTAAGATTAAGCGCAGTTTAAATGCAAGCCAGTCATTTATTGGCTGAATGATCTTGGGTAAATCACTTCCATCTTCTGAGCCTCTGTTTCCTCACTTGTGAAATGAATATATTAACAGTACTCCCCTCATAGATTTGTTGTGAAGACTGAATGAGATCATGGATGCAAGGTGCTTTGTATGGTGCTGGGCACAGAGTAATCAATAAGTGTCAGCAATTTTTTTCACGCAATAATTCATTCACTCCACAAGTTTGCTTAATGCTTGATATGAGCTAGGCTTCGTGCTTTCCAAAACCTCACTGGAACACAAGATATAACCTATGAAATGTTAAATATAAAGCTTAAAGGAATGTGGCATGGTGGTGTTCCTGTGTAATCCCAGTACTTGGGAGCCTGGGACAGGAAGATCTTAGGTTTAAGGACAGCCTCTACAGACTGTCCTTTCAAGACTTTCAGTAAACTTAGAGAGACCTGTTTCCAAAAAATAAAAAGGGCTGAGAAAGTAGTTGGGAGGTAGGATGCTGAGTGCCCCTGGGTTCAATCCCTAGGACCACTAATTGAATGAATGAATGAACAAATGAAAACTTAATGGAATCCATAACAAAGAAAATGAGGCAAGGTCAAGGGAGGATGAGGTCCCTTGTGGACCAGAGCTCTGCTTCTAAAACTTTCTGGGCCTGAGTATCATTTCCTCTAAACTCTGGAGCCATTATGAAATCACTGTAAACCAATGGGACTGAGTGAATGTGACTTTGTTAGGTAGAGGGAAAGCGACAGGTCAGGCAGAATCTGTGGACACATGTGAGGCAGTAATGCAAGAAAAGCAGGCTAGAACAGGTTGGGGAGGGGCTGAAATGGTCACATGGAGAATGTGGTCTTGATGGCTTTAGCTCCAAGTTTCTGGGATTACAGGGACTCCTCCCAGGCAGATCTCCCCAGGCCTCAAGCTGACTGTTTCCCACAGAGAGTTATGATAATATCATTGTTTCCTCTGACTGCCAAGCAGTACAAAGGGAAGCCCTACTGTAGATTCCCGGAAGCCTGATTGTTGAGTAAGAATTTTGAATCATGTCACATAGCCAGAGGGAAGAATAGAGAAGCCTGGGTTAGGATATGGAGAGTTGCCTAATCTCTGAATTATACTGCCAAAGTCCAAATCCAGGGTCACTCTATCTTTTTACCCAATACCTACATATGACAAAGTGTCATTCCCACTCTCGATAAACCCAAACTTTCCATTATTGACAAAAGGAAGGAAAAATAAAACTCAATGCTCACCCACCCAAGTGAGCTAGTTGGGAAAAACCTTTGAAAATAGAATTAGCCAGGCATGGTAGAGTACAATGTAATCCAGTACTTGGGAGGATGAGACCAGAGGATTGCAGGTTTGCAATCAGCTTCAGCAACTTAGTGAGATCCTGTTTTAAAATAAAAAATGAAAAAGGTTAGGGGTGTAGCTCAGATATAAAATGCCTCTGGATTCAATCCCCAGTAACACACACACACACGCACGCATGCACGCACACATGCACGCACACACACTCACAGGATTATTGTCTATGCATCTGGAATTAACTATACATATAATATTTTGCTGAACATATTTTCTCTTCTCCTGGCCCTAAGTAATGGTTCTTCAAGATTTCATGCCAGTGGTTTTGTATTTTTTATTTATTTATTTATTTACTTACTTATTTGCAGGTCTGGGGATAGAACCCAGGGACATTCTACTTCCAAGCTACACCTCTAATCCTATTTTTTATTCTTTATTTTGAAACAGGGTCTCACTAAGTTGCAAAGATCCTCACTAAGTAGCTGAGGCTGGCTGTGAACTGTGATCCTCCTGTTTCAGCGTTCCAAATGCTGGGATTACAAGCATGCAACACCACGGCTGGCTGTTTTTATTTTGTATGTATGTATGTATGTATGTATGTATGTATGTATGTATTTACGAGTCTGGGGATGAAACCCAGAGGAATTCGACCTCTGAGCTACACCCCCGGCCCTATTTTTTATTGTTTATTTTGAAACCGGGTCTCACTGAGTAGCAGAGGGCCTCACTTAGGAGCTGTGGCTCTCCGCGAACTGCGATCCTCCAGTCTCAACCTCCCCAATACTGGGATTACAAATGTGGGCCACCACGTCTGGCTTGGTTTTGTATTTTATTAAACAAAGCATGCATTTGATTCCTGCTTGGTTGAGATTTAGTAGATATTCTAGAGTTTTCTCAATTACCTTTCTTCTCTGTATTATCAAGGTTCTGGATTTATAAGCATCAGAAACCAACTAAAGCTACCCAATCAAACAAAACCAAAAAAAAATTATTGAAAGGATGTCATGAGTCAAGGTGCTTCTAGAATCAAGGAGGAATTAAAAGCCCAGACCTGGAAGATGACATGAATCAAAAGGTCCCTGGGGCTGGTGGCAGACACTAATCCCAGTACTTGGGAGACTGATACAGGAGGATTGCAGGTTTGAGGATCGCCTCAAAAACCTAGTGAGATCCTGTTACCAACTAAAAATTGAAATAGGTCTAGGTATACCTCAAAGGTAGAAGACCCCTGGGTTTCATCCCCAGTGCCACAAAAAAAAAAAAATGGTCCCTGCGGAAAGATATATTTCTAGCAGAAACATTCTGGTCAGGACACTATGACTGAGGCTGTGTATTGTGCAAACCACAACTAGATTCTAATCATCCTTCTCTGTCAGTTATTACAGATTCATTATCCCTGGGGCCAGTGGGAGGAAAAGTCTATACTTTTATTATATTTGCTTACTTGTTTTTTGTTTGTTTATGGTACTGAGAATTGAATGCAGGGCCTCAACATCCTAATCAAATCTTTACAGCCCTTTTTATTTTTTATCTTGAGATAGGATCTCACTAAATGGCCCTGGATGGTCTCGAGCTTGTGATCTTCCTGTCTCAGCCTCCTCAGTACATGGTATTACAGGCATGTGCCAATGTACCTCTATCCTTGCACTTTTGTAGTTGATGTAGGGTGTTGTGTCCCACCCATATTTTATACCTTGAGAGACCACCCTCAAGTAGAAAGATGTGTGGTCGAGCAAACAAATAAATCAATAAACAAAGCAATGGTGCATGCGTGTGTGTGTGTGTGTGTGTGTGTGTGTGTGTGTGTGTATGTGTGTGTTAGTTATTGAGGATTGAACCCCAGGGGCATTTTACCTCTGAGCTACACTCCCAGTCTTATTTTTATTTTTATATTATTATTATTTGTGTGTTACTGGGGACTGAACTTAGGGGCATTATACCTCAGAGCTATATTCATAGCCCTATTTTTTATTCTTTATTTTGAAATAGGGCTTAACTAAGTAGCTGAGGATGACTGAGAACCTGTGATCCTCCTGTCTCAGCCTCCTAAGAACTGGGATTACAAGCATGTGCTACCATTCCCAGCTTTTATTTTTTATTTTGAAACAGGGCCTCACCAAGTTGCCGAAGGAATATCCAAGTTGCTGAGGCTATCCTCGAACCTGTGATCCTCCTGTATCAGCTTCTCAAGCACTGGGATTACAGTGCCTAGCTAACAGTGGTCTTTGTAACCTCCCATATAGTGATTTTCAAACTGCAGGTGATGACATATTATTGAGTTGGGAGGCTAAATTTTCTTCCATCTGATTAATTTTTGTTTCAATTTAATAGATTTATTGAGATGTAATTGACATAATTTTATATAAAGCATAAAGTTTGGCAAATATTCATGTTTATATATCTGTGAAAGTATTGATATAATCAAATCAAGTAACATATCAATCCCACCCTCACCCTGCCAAATTCCCTCAAGCTTCTTGATGGTCCCTTGCCTCTGCCTCACTCTGTCTTCTATCTTGTCTTTCTCCTCGGACAACCATTGATCTGCTTTCCAATATTATGAATTATTTGATATTTGCTAATGTTTCATGTCAATGAAATCATATAGTAAGATCTCTTTGTGTTATGAATTCTTTTCTTTTCTTTTTTCTTTTTGGCAATGGAGATTGAACCCAGGAACATTCTACCTCTGAGCTACTTTCCCTGACCTTTTTAATTTTTTGTTGGGAAACAAGTTCTCATCAAGAAGTTCTCATTAAACTCAGCCTTGCTAAGTTGCAGAGGCTGTCCTCGAACCTGCAATTCTTCTATCTTCAACTTCCAAGTACTAGAATCACAGGGGAGTGCATCTTACTTAGCTGGTATGAATTCTTTAACTCATTATAATTATACTGACATTCATCCTTGTTGTTATATGTATCAATAGTTATAATGGTTTGGATCTAAGACATCCCCTAAGACCTCACAAAAAGTAGGCAGCCATGTTGGAAGTGGGGCTTGTTTGCTAAGTAGATGTCCTGGGGATGTGGCCTTGGAGATTACATATGGTCCCTCCTCCCATTGCTTGCTCTTTCTTGTTTCCAGCCTCCATAATGAGAAAGCAGAGGACTTTTTTTTCCCCTGCTTTTAGCTCAGCTAAACCTAATCTGAAATGGACTGAGCCCCTGAAATCTCCACAACTGTGAGCAAATAAAAATTCCTTCCTCCAAGCTGTGTGATGGTCAGGTGTTTTGGATTGCAGCAGTAAGAGTGAAACAGTTATTCATTTAAACAAGTCCAGATGTTGCAGTGAAATTATTCTGCAGATGTGATTAAAACATGTATATCTGGATGTGTCTGATTTAATCAGTTGAAAGAACTTAAGGGCAGAATTAATGCATCCCTGAGGGAAACAGAAATTCACCTGTGGACTGTAGCTTCATATCATGCCCAGGGTTCCAGCGTGCCCCAACTGACGGCCTATCCTGTGGATCTGGAACTGCCAATTCAGCCACAAAATTATATAATGTGATTTATTGTAACACATCCCTTAACATATATTTCTTACTAGCCCTGTTTCTCTGGTTGAACCCTGATTGATCCAAGTTGTTTTTAGCTTTGAGTTACTACAAATAAAACTCATATGAACTTTTGTTTACAAGATTTTTATAGATATACGTTTCTTTGCTTGTGGATAAATATTTCAGAATAGAATGGCTAAATCATACAGTAGGTATATGTTCAAGGGTTTTTTTTTTAATTGTTTCTGAGTTTTTTTGTGGGGTGTGGTACTCTCCCTCCAAACTACACCCTCAACCCTTCTAATCTTTTATTTAGTAACAGGGCATCACTAAGTTGCTGAGAGCCTAAGAGCCTGGCATGGTGGTGCAAGCTTGTAATCCCATTACTTGGGAGGCTGAGTTAGGAGGATTGAAAGTTCACAGCCAGCCTCAGCTCACAGCCAGCCTCAGCTACTTAGTAAGCCCTTCACTACATAGTGAGACCCTGTTTCAAAATAAAGAATAAAAAAATAGGGCTGGGGGTTTAGCTCAGAGACGGAATGCCCCTGGATTCAATCTCCAGTACAAAAAAAACAAACAAACAAAAAAAAAAAAAACCAGAAGAGCTTCACTATATGGCTGAGGCTGGTCATGAACCTGTGATTTTCCTATCTCAACTTCCCAAATACTTCCAAGATTAAGATTTGAATAAACTTATAAACTGTTTTCCTAATTGTTTCACCATTTTACTTTTTCACCAACAATGTCTAAGCCTTCCATCTTCTCCACATCCTCACCAGTACTTGATGGTTGATCTTTTTAATTTTAGACATTCTAATATTTTAAAAGTATTATCTCAGCCGGGTGTGGTGGCAGATGTTTGTAATCACAGCATTCGGGAAGCTGAGACCAGAGGATCGCTGTTCGCGGACAACCTCAGCTACTTAGTGAGGCCCTTCGCAACTTAGTGAGACCCTGTTTCAAAATAAAAAGAATAAATAATATAGTGTAGGGGGTATAGCTCGGAGGTCAAATGCCTCTGGGTTCCATCTCCAGACCTGCAAAAAAATATTATCTCATTGTTACTTTAATTTTTCACTTCCTTAAGGACTGATGATGTTGAACATCATTTCTTGCACTTATTTGCCAAATGTTTGCCTTCTTTGTAATATGTCTGCTCAAATCATTCCCCCATTTTTTTGGTACTGAGGGGATGGAACCCAGGAATAATCTGCCTCTGAGGTACACTCTCTGCCCTTTATTAATTTCATTTTGAAATAGGGTGTAATTAAGTAGCTGAGGGCCTCGCTAAGTTGCTAAGACTGACCTCAAACCTGCAATCCTCCTGTCTCAGCTTCCCAAGTATTGAGATTAAAAGTATGTGCTGGTGCGCTTGCTCACCAGGTGCCTCCTGCACATGGGAACCCTGTGACTTCTGAAAATCCTAGAAAAGGTCCCTTGAAGTGACAACAGACCCATATCCCAAGACTCCTGAACCTATGCATATAGGAGCCTGACGCATATTCTCTCCCATCCTCTCTCTAGAATCTCTGGAGATTCCTTGCCTACCGCATAATGGTAATCTCCCAAATGATGACCCCAAAACAAATGGCCACCGCTTTCTTCTTCCAGACTCAAAAGAGGTCCCCGTGTAACAATAGTCCTCTTGTCAGCAAGAAATAGAGAGAATAGAATGGTGCTCCCTCCCACTATTAAACAAAAGGCTGGAATGAAGAAACTTTACTCAGATAACTAAAGAAATAAGAAAGAAAAAAAAACCTGGTCACCGCCTGATAAAAGAACAAATAATCCACATAACAAAAATCTCTCTTACACTGACCCCACCACGAGAGAGGACCTGATAACCTGCCTTGCTAATGAAGGATTGAGCACTGTGCCAGCATTATCCAATTAACACCTGACTCTGCTAGTCCTCAAATCAGTTACTCCATCAACGGACCCTCCACCCCAAGACTATATGGGTGGCTCTCTCTGTTCTGCCAGAGGGAGTCCCTCCCAGGCTTCCATCAATGCTTTCTCTTTATACTATTGAGCCATGTTTCTTATCTTTCTTTTCCTAATAGGAAAATGAAGGAAGGAAAGACCAACATTGAAATATCTTTTGGTGTTTTGTGTGTAGTACTGGGGGTGAACCGAGGGACAGTCTACTTCTGAAGTATACCCCCAGCCCTAGTTTTTTATTTATTTATTTATTTATTTATTTATTTATTTATTTATTTATTGGTAGTATTGGGGTTCCTGGAAACCCTTCTACTTCCGGGCTACACTCCCAGACCTATTTTTTATACTTTTTTTCATTTGGAAACAGGGTCTCTTAAGCCAGCATGGCTGGCTTGGAACCTGCACAATCCTCCTGTCTCCACCTCCCAAGTGCAAGGATTACAAGTGTGTGCCACCACGCTTTTTTAAAAACAGTCTCACCAAGTTGCAGAGGGCAAAACTATGTTGCTACAGTTGACCATGAACCTGCCATCCTCCTATCTGCATCTCAAATACTGGGGTTACTGGGCAAGAACTACCCCACCAAGTGCATTATTAAAATCAGTACAACAAATGGACATACAAATGTGCAATGGTGTTCATTAATAGCAAATGTGAATTTATAAATGCTTAATTCACAAGTTTCTATAAGGTGAAGTTTAGATTTACTAATTCATCCTAAATAATTTACATAAAATCAAAAATATATTAGAAGGGCTTATAAAAATCTCATTTTTTTTGGTGGTACTGGAGTTCCTGGAAACCCTTCTATCTCCAGGCTACACTCCCAGACACACTATATATATATATATATATATATATATATATATATATATATTTTTTTTTTTTTTTTTTTTTTTTTTTTTTTTAATTTGGAAACTGGGTCTCTTAAGCCAGGGAGGCTGGCTTCGAACCTGTGCGATCCTCCTGTCTCAGCCTCCCAACTGCGGGGATTACAAGCGTGCGCCACCATTCCCGGCATAAAATCTCATTTTTATTCCCCCAATTTTGCTACTACCATGTTCTAGGATTTAAAGTCTCAGGAAGTTTTGACCCATCAGATTGAGTGAGACAAGGAAGGATAAAGCAAATGTGGTCAAAAGTTAACCTCTGGGTAATTGGAGTGGAAGATATCAGGGGATTCTTTGTGCTGTTCTTGCATCTTTAAGTAACTGCAACTTTTTGTTTATCTCATTGTGTTAAAAGTTAAAAGAAAATGTACATAAATGATTTGCTTTATAATAAACATGATTAAAATTAGTATTATGGTCTCCTTTTCAGAAATATGCCTATGGTAAAAATCATGAGAAAACCCCTATTTTAACCCCATCATGACCAAGTGCAATAGCATTTTAACTTATATCAGCTTTTTTATAGAAGAGTATGGATATTCTGGCCAGCAGACATAAGTATTCTTGTCCTCTGCAGTTAGTCCATCCTTGGTCTCTGTGGAGTCTTGGTTTCAGTACCCCCTGAAGACACTAAAATCTGTCTCAAGTAGGGAATTATGACCAAAGAAGGTCTGTACATACTCAGGACAAATGTAGGGGTTTGTTTTGTTTTCTAAATATTTTCTGTCCACTGTTGGTTGAATCTAAGAATGGATATTGAAAGAAAGTTTTGCAGACATTCTTATCAATAAACTGGCATTCTGGTTAAAAAAAGTATGTGCCACCATCTATGGCTCCCCCATTTTAAAAACTGGGTTATTTATTTTCTTATTATTGAATTTGAGAGACTCTATACACTCTAGATATAAGTGCTACATCAGATATATAATTTGCAAATATTTTTCCCAATGAATAGATATTTTCATTCTTTTAACAGAATCCGTAGAATAACAGAAGTTTTAATTTTGGTGAAAGCCAATATATCAATTTTTTCGCTTGTGAATTATGCTTTTGTTGCATATCTAAGAAATTTAAGAAATTATATCTTTTTTTTTATTGGTGCACTGTATTCATACATCTTAGTAGGATACATACTTTTGTAGACATACATGCACACTTTTCCCAGTCAGCCCCCACCCAATCCCCACCCCATTCTCTCCCTATCCCTCCCTCCCATGCTTGGCTTAGTAGTTGACATCTAGTATTATGGCAATTTATCTAAAATTAAAAATTATAATCTCACATAACAGTTTCATTTGTCTGATACCAAGCTTTTGATGACTTAAAGATAACATTTCAATATTTCTTTTTGCTTTCTATCTTACCAGAGAATATTTTTTTCTATTTTTTAGGTGAAACTATCATATATTTATATATTTATTTTTGAGAAAAAAATCCATCCTAATATGGAATATGGAGTCTAGGTACCCAAAACGATCTTGAAAAAGAACAAAGCTAGAAGATATATATTTTCTGTTTTCAAACCATATAAAGCTACAATAATTGAAACAGTGTAGTACTATTCTAAAGGCAGATATATAAACCATTGGAGTTAAATAAAAGCCTAGAGCTAAATTCTTCCCTATATTGTCAAGTTATTTTTGACAAGGTTTCCACGAACATTTGGTGGTGGAAATGATAATCTTTTAACTAAATATTGTTAAAAAATAATAATTACATGGAAAAGAATAAAATTGGACCCTTACCTAATCCCATATACAAATATTAACTCAAAATAGATAATAGACCTAAATATAAATCTTAAGACTATAAACTTTTAGGAGAAAATCTGGGTCATTAAACCTCACAACATTGAAATTGGCAGTGATTTCTTGGTTATGATTTCAATGGCACAGGCAACAGAGGAGTATACAGACTCCCTAAAAAATAAAAAAATAAAAATTGTATATCCAAAGACAATGTAAACAGAGTTAACAGTTACTAATAGAATGGGATAAAATATTTCCAATTGCTATATCTGAAGGTATATTAATATTCCAACTAGAAATCCTAAAAATTAACAACAATAAAGGCAAACAATACCATTTAGAGATAGGTAAAAGACTAACATAAATAATGAATCTCCACAGATAACCAATCTTAATTGTCTGTTGGATGGAAACTCCTGTTTCTCTGGTTCTGGTGTATGTTACCTATTTCTTCTTTGTAGTTAATCTCTTTGAGTATTTTCTCCAGTGCTGGTTTTGAAGACATAAATTCCTTGAGTTTCTGTTGGTCATGGAAGCTTCTTATTTCTCCATCTAATTTGATAGAAAGTTTTGCTGGGTAGGAAATTTTTGGCTGGAAGTTGTTTTCTTTCAGAGTTTGGAATATGTTACTCCAAGCCCTTCTGGCTCTCATGACTTGGTTTGGGAAGTCTGGAGTGATTCTAATTGGTTTGCCTCTGAATGTCACTTGGCCCTTTGTTTTTGTTGCCTTTAAGATTCTCTGCTTGGCTTCCACATTGGTCATTTTGACAATTATGTGGCGTGGGGATCCTCTTCTCCGATCCTGTCTAAAGGGAGTTCTATAAGTTTCCTGGATCTGTGTATCAACCTCTTGCTCTATGTTTGGAAATTTTCTGCTATTACTTCCTTGAAGAGATTGTTGATCCCTTTGGTTTCACTTTCTTTTCCCTCCTCTATTCCAATTATTCTTAGGTTAGCTCTCTTAAAATGGGCCCATATTTCTTCAATATCAGATTCCTGCTGTCGGATATTTTTTTCTAGATTAGAAACTATGAGTTCATTTTTGGATTGCTCATCTTCAAAGAGCGAGATTCTGTTCTCCATGTGTTCCAATCGGTTGTTTGTGCTTTGAATTGAGGCCTTTACTTCATTAATTGCATCCTTTATCTCTTTTTGGCTCTCTCCGAGTTCTTTTCGAAGCACCTCTATTATTTCTACAGTTATTTTCCTGATTTGCTCTTCTAGAAATCTCTGATTTTCAGTTTTATCGGGTTCTGATGTTGTGGGGTTGTGGGCATTAATTGCTCCAGTATTATTCCTCTTTCCCATGATTTCCGATGTTTGTGCCTTCTCTGGGTTCTTCCCTTGGGTCACTATGACTTCCCTTAAGGTATTCTGGATCTCGAGTCAGTAGTATCTCGGACCCCACTACTCCTTTACTGGGTTTTATCACAGAGTCTCCGACCCAGAGAGTCGATAGAGGCTGCTTTAGACTGTGGGGGGTGCCAGGTTGCACGTTCTCCTATGTTGTGATATCTCTGCCACCGCCCCTCCCCCACTGGGTCAAGTCCCAGGGAGTACAGTACTGGGATTTCTCCGCTGTGGCCCGCAATTTGACTCACTGTTCTTGAGTACGCAGATGTAGCTGTACTGGCCTCGCTGAATTCTCTGCTGCTGCCGCCGGTGGCAATATGGCGCCGCTGCTACACCCTCGGCTATGGGGCTGGCGTTTTTCTTCTTGCTTTTGATTTCTACTTTGAATCCCTGCAGCGTGTGCTGAGCTCGGCCACTGGGAGCTTTAGATGCTCTCTGCGCGGAGAAATCCCGCCTAGCTATTCCACAGTGGCTCACCTCGGCTTGCTGTAGCCGTCCCGTGAATTCGCCGGTGCCTCCGGCAGTATGGCGCTGCTGCCGCGTCTATCGCGGCCTCGGGCGCGAGGCCGGTGTATCTCCTCTGTGGCTCTGTTCTCAGTCCGCTTTCTCTCTGGAGCCTGGTGATTTTTTGTTTCACTGGTGATGGTGTTTTCTGGCTATGAAAGGTGCTGATTTTGTGGTAATGGAGATTTGTTGTTAGCGGGGCTCTTAAGCCCCGCTTTTCTCGGTCGCCATCTTCCCGGAAGTAAGAAATTATATCTAAGAAATCTTTGCCAAATCTGGGGTTAAAAATATTTTGTCCTGTTTTCTTCAGGAACTTTCATAGTTTTATGTTTTATACTTTAGTGTTGAATCTATTTTGAGTTAATTTTAATATAAAGAGTGGGACATGGATAAAAGTTCAGTTCTGGAATTTTTTTTTGTGGTACTTAGAGTGGAACCCTTCTACCTCCGGGCTACACTCCCAGACCTCTTTTGTATTTTTTTTTTAATTTGGAAACATGGTCTCTTAAGCCAGAGAGGCTGGCTTCAAACCTGTGCAATCCTCCTGTCTTCACCTCCCAAGTGTGGGGATTACAAGCGTGAGCCAGCACGCCCAGCTAGAAATTTGAATATCTAATTTCTCATGCCATTTGTTGGAAAAACTACCCCTTTCCCACTGAATTTGCCTTTCTATCTTTGTCAAAAATCAGTCATAAGTTGGATCCATTGGTGGTTCATGTCTGTAATTCCAGTACTTGGGATGCAGAGAGAGGAGGATTTGCAGGTTCTCAAGCCAGCCTCAGCAATTTAGGAAGGTCCTCAGTTTCTTAATGAGACCCTGTCTCAAAATAAAATATAAAATAGGGCTGGCAGTATAGCTCGGAGGTAGAATGCCCCTAGATTTAATCCTATTACCACATATACAAACACACCCAAATTGGTTGTACATGTGTATAGGTTTATCTCTGGTCCCTCTATTCTTTTTCATTAATCTATTTATCCTTATTCCAGTGCTATACTGTTTTGATTATTCTAGCTTTATAATTAGTCTTGAAATCACCTTTATTCTTTTCAAAGTTATGTCTATTCTAGGTTGCTTGTATTGCCATATGTTTTTTTTTAAATCATATTGTCAAATTGAACTAAAAAGCCCTGTATAATTTTTACTTGAATCATGTTGAATTGGTTGAAAACTTTGGAGACAAATGACCTCTAAACAACCTTGAGTCTTCTAACTCATAAACATGGTATAATTTGATGGGGTAAATGTACTAGTATTGTGAAGAGGGTTTAAAATGTATTAATGTACCAGTATTGGGAAAGATTTCCAATTTTAAAAATATATTTTTTATACTAAGAAAGCCAGGGCTAGCAAAAAGGAGGGACTTGTAATTCACATTTGTAAAGAGAAGGAAGAAAGCTGGAGTCAGGGATGGGAGGAAATCCTAGATCCTGGAGAAACAATTTAACACATCTTGGGGCTAAAACAAAAGGTGTTCAGAGATGGAGACTGGGCAGCCCCTCTCCCCCTTCTGGGGCAAATCTGGCTGGAGACAGCAGAGAAACTGGGCTAGAGATAGGGCTAGCATATCTACAGATCAAAGGACCTGCCGCAGACTTGGTCAGGATAAAACACTCAGTAAACTACTGGAGTTCTTCGGTGTACTCATTTGCATCACCCCTCCATGCCAGTCTGGTATGGAGCCGTACGTATCCTCTGTATTTCTATCTTTTAATAAACTTCTTTAAATCTTCAGCAACTGTCCAAGCTATGTATATTTATTCTTAGCTTAGGAAAAGAATCCACGTGTTTTTTTTTTTTTTTTTCTGTTTTTGGTCGTTTGGGGTTTTGTTATGGGTTGGGGGAAAGTGTATCCCGGACCCTAGCAGGGCTTCCCGGGAAACAGTTTCCCCACAACCATATTCTCCCAATCTGTAACAGTAAATACTGGGAATTGAACCCAGGGGAATGATACCCCCAAGATATACTCCCAGCCCTATTTTTTTTTATTTTGAAATAGGGTCTTGCTAAATTACTGAGAGTCTCGATAAGTTGTAGAGGCTGGTTTTGAACCTGAGATTCCCCCTGTCTCAGCCTCCCACGTATTGGGATTGCAAGAGTGCACCACCGAGCCCAGCAACATGATATATTTTATCTAGCTCTCTTTAATTCTACTTCTTGACGTTTTGTAGTTTTCAGTGTATTGGCCTGCACTTGTTCTACCAGACTTATTGCTTGGTAATTTTCAACAGTATTTTTTAAATTTTAAAATTCTAGCCGGGCGTGATGGCGCACGATTGTAATCCCCGCGCTTGGGAGGCAGAGACAGGAGGATCGCGCAGGTTCGAAGCCAGCCTTGCGCGCTGGTTTAGGAGACCCTGTTTCCAAATAAAAATGTAAAAATAGGTCTGGGAGTGTAGCCCGGAGGTATAAGGGCTTCCAGGAACCCCAGTACCAACAAAAAAAAAATTTTTTAATTCTAAGCCATGTGTGGTATCACACACTTATAATCCTAGAATTTGGGAGGCTGAGACAAGAGGATCCCGATTCTCTGACAACCTCAGCTACTTAGTGAAGCCCTTTCACAACCCAGTGAGACCCTGTTTCAAAGGAGAAAAAGAAGGCTGAGGTTGATTAATGGAGGAGCTACATTCAAATATGTGTAAAAGTATATATGTAACATGGTTAACCTGGACACTCATTGTTGGGAGGGGGAAAGGGGAAGTCGAGGGTTGGAGAGGGCATAGAGCACAGTCTGAATGTATTCTGTTTTCAATATGATCCAAATAATAATAAAATAAAATAAAAAATAAATTAAAAACAAATTTGATACAGAAACTAAAGAATAAAAAATAGGGCTGGAGGTGTATCTTGGAGGTAGAATGCCCCTGGGTTCCATCCCCAGTACTGCAAAAAATAATTAAAATTCTGATTGTTGAGTACTAGAATATAGAAACAGAATTGGTTGTTCTATATAGATCTTATATTCTACAAATTTTTCAAACTTGTTAGTTTTAGTATCTGATTTTTAGATTTTATCAACTTTTCTACATAGAATTTCATGGCATCTATCAACAAAAAGCATTTTACTCTTTCATTCTGATTTAGATGTCTTTTTCTTTTTAAGATCAGGAACAAAACCAGTCATTCTATTATTACCATTTCTATTCACATTATACTAGAATTTCTAGCCAGACCAATTAGCTAAGGAAACAATAATTTTTATCGCAGATATGCCCTTCATCAAATTGAGGCAGTTTCTTTCTAGTCCTCATTTGCATTGATTATTTATTAAAAATGGATGTTGGAGCCAGGCATGATGACATACACCTGTAATCCCAGTACTTGGGAGACTAAGACAAGAAGATCACAGATTCACAGCCAGCCTCAGCAGTTTAGTGAGACCCTCAGAAACTTAGTGAGACCCTGTTTCAAAAATAAAATGGGGCTGGGGTATAACTCAGAAGGAGAATGCCCCTGGGTTCAATATCCAGTACTGCAAAAAATAAAAGAATGTTGGAGTGGGATGAGGTAGCACACACCTATAATCCAAGTATCTGGGAAGCTGAGACAGGAGGATTGTAGATTCTCAGCAATTTAGTGAAACCCTCAGCAATTGAGACCTTGTTTCAAAATAAAAATTAAAAGGGCTGTGAGAGTAGCTCAGAGGCAAACACCCCTGGATTCAATCCCTAGTAACACACACACATATACACACACAATGTTGGATTTTTTTTTCTGGATCTATTGAGATGATCATATGGCTTTTTATCTTTTTATATTCTGTTGATTGATTTTCAAATGTTAAAATATATCTTATGATTCTGAGATCAACCCTAGTTGGTCATATTGCATTATTCTTTTTCTTCATAGTATTGGATTGAATTTGCTAAAATACTCTTTAGAAAATTGAACCTAATACTATGGCCTGTGGTTTTCTTCTGCCAATATCTCTGGCTCTAGTAATGCTATTCTCACAGAATGATTTTTTTGTGGTACTGAGGGTGGAATCCAGTGGCTTTTCTACCTCCAGGCTACACTTCTAGACCTATTTTATATTTTATTTGGAAACAGGGTCTCACTAAATTGTTGAGAGCCTCACTCAGTAGCTGAGGCTGGCTTCCAACCTGTGCGATCCTCCTGTCTCAGCCTCCCAAGCGCTGGGATTACAAGTGTGCACCGCCATGCCAGAAACTCACAGAATTAATTTGAAGGGATTTCTCCATCTTTGATTATTTGGAAGGGTTTTGGTAAAATTAATAGCAATTTTGGAGTTTTCCCCCCTTAGGGGGAGGGTTTTTAATACAAATTCAGTTTTTATAATATAGTGTTCTTCTGGTTATCTATTTCTTCTTGAGAGAGCTTATATAGATTGTGTCTTTTTTAAATCACTAAATAAATAAATAAATTTTTGCAATACTGAGATAGGATAGAAGAAAAAAAATATGAAGTAGAAAGGAGGTGAATTGGGAAGTAAAGAGAAAAATATAGTTTTAAAATCTAAAAACTGCTGGGTGTGGTGGCACATGCTTGTAATCCCAGTAGGGAGACTGTGACAGGAGGATTCCAGGCTCACAGCCAGCCTCAGCTACTTAGTGAGGCCCTCAGAAACTCAGACCCTATTTCAAAAATAAAGAATACCACGGGCGTGATGGTGCACAGTTGTAATCCCAGCATTTGGGAGGCTGAGACCAGAGGATTGCAGTTCACAGACAGCCTCAGCAATTTAGTGGGGCCCTCCACAAGTTAGTGAGACCCTGTTTCAAAATAAAGAATAAAAATTAGGGCTGGGGGTATAGCTTGGAGGTCGAATATGCCTGGGTTCCATCCCCAGACCCACAAAATAAATAAATAAATAAATAAATAAATAAATAAATAAATAAATAAATAAATAAGGCTGGGGGTGTAGCTTGTAAGTAGATTGCCCCTAGGTTCAATCCCCAGTACCGCAAAAAAAAAAAAATCTAAAACTACATAATACTTATCTTCATTTTAGAGAGAACCTACTCACTCTTAGACAAAATCCCTTTATGGGTCGCACCTTTAATATAATAGCAGACCTGGCTTGTCTTTTTCTTAGGCAAAGGTCTTCAATAGGCCTGGCCTAAACACTTTTAATAATAATAGTCCATCTGGCCTGTCCTTTACTAGGGTTTTCAAAAATTCTGGCCTAGCCATGCGTGGTGGCACACACTTGTAATCTCAGCATTTGGGAGGCTGAAAAAGGAGGATCGTGGTTTGGGGATAGCCTCAGCTACTTAGGCCCTTTGCAATTTAGTGAGACCCTATTTCAAAATAAAGAACAAAAAAAAAAAATAGGGCTGAGGACGTAGCTAGGAGACAGAATGCCCCTGGGTTCCATCCCCAGTACTGAAAAAAAATTAGACTATACATTTAATCATAATGGCCTTCTTTCACAGCTGAAATTCCTGAGATACTAACATTTCACCTTTTGTTGAGGCTTCTCTTCTTGCCTCAACTTTCTGACAGAAAAAAAAATCCCAAAAGAATTCTCACCCTTTGTTGAACCCAGCACCTGCCAATGAAATATCCAGAAGCTAAAACTTCGAGACTGCCATCCCATGTTACAATCATGTGCCCTTAGCCACCCTCTCCCACTGTAGGTCCCCTTTAGGAGGAGGATTGCAAAGATCACCCCCAGGCTCTTCAGATTGCCTGTGTTCTCTCTCAACTGATATCCCTCATTTTTCTAAATTAATTTGTCTTGGTCTCTGACTGGTGCGTGCTAAAATTTTTATTCTTTTCTGCCACGTAAGCCAAGAACCCCATGGAATTATTTTGTTTTCCAAGGATTGAACTTTGGTTAAAATTCTGAGACAGGATGTCACTAAGTTGCCCGGTGGGTCTGGAACTTATGATCCTCCAGCTTTAGACTCTCTAGTAGCTGGGTTTTCAGGCATGGAGTATTTCTATACCCAGCCCACAAATTGTGTCTTTGAAGGAATGTACTCAATTTCATCTTTGGTGTTAACTGTTAAGGAATAATTTGGTATCAATATTCTTTTATTTTCATTTAATATCCGTATTGACATCACTTCTCTGATGGCATAGTAATTTTTCTTCATTTCTTCTCATCGGTTTGGCAATAGGTTTATTGATTTTTTTTTTGACCCTCTAAAAATACTAGCTTTTGGTTTCGTTAATTTTCTGAATTTGTTGTCTTTTGTTTTTGTTTTGGTACTGGGAAATTGAAACCAGGGGCATTTTACCTTTGAGCTATATCCACACTCCTTTTGGGGTGTGTGTGTGTGTGTGTGTGTGTGTGTGTGTGTGTGTGTGTGTTGCTGGATATTGAAGCCAGGGACACTGTACCTCTGAGCTACACCTTCAGTCCTATTTTATTTTTTTTAAACAAGGTCTCCCCAGATTGCTGAGGTCCTCCTTGAGCCAGTCATCCTCTTGTCTCAGCCTCCTAAATACCGGGAATACAGGTGAGGAGGTAGAAAGGAAATAGGCAGATAGGGAAAAGGCCTTGGTAGAAAAAGTTAATTTCCTGAGGGGCAACAAATGCCTGAAACTCCAAAGGCTCAGAGATAAGAAGGCCAGAGCTTCACAAAGCCATCTGTTTACTAATCAACAAACCCACCGAGCAAGTCTGGCATTCCTGAAAGGAGACCCTTCAAAAGACTTGCAAATACCCTATGCAAATTCTCCTTGGAATCCCAAAAGTCACCCTAACCAAAAGTGGACTTGCAAGCGGTCAGGCAAGGCCTGACCAGATGGCAAAAGGGGGACTTTCCCGCTCGGGACTCCCTCCCCTTTTGGGGAGCTGTTTTTTCTCTCTCTCTCTCTCTCTCTCTCTCTCTCTCTCTCTCTCTCTCTCTCGACACTCGGGTAGTGACCCTGAAAGCAGCTACTGGACCCTGGAGTTCGAGTTCTGACCACCCCTATGGGGTGTTCGGACACTTTTCTCTATTCCCTTCTGGCAGATCGCGTGGACTCTGGAAGAAAGCAGCCTGCACCTGAAGGCAATTCGGCTTGGGCTACTCTCAAGTATTGTCCTGAAGGCAGCTGCTGGACCCAGAGTTCCAGCCCCTTTGGGGGTGTTCAGCCATTCCTCCCCCCATTCCCTGCTGCTTCCAATAAACCTTTTACTCCTCTTCCTGAGGTCTGCGGGTGTCATTCTTCGCTCACCGTAGACATGAACTCGCCGGGTTTTCTCTCAAGAAACCCCCGTTTCACAGGCATGCCACTTTGACCAGTTTATTATTTAATTTATTCTGCTGACTTTAGGTTTCATATCCTTTTATTAGTTTCTCAAGGAGGAAGCTCAAGTCATTGATTTAATACATTTCTTCTTTTCTAATATAAATGTTTACAGTTCTAAATTTCTCTCTAAATATTGTTTTGGCAACATCTCACATTGATATATTGTATTTTCATTTTCATCCCATTTGAAACATTGTTTAATTTCCTTTTGACCCATTGCTTATTTAAAAGGTCATATCCAATTTTCAAATATGTGGAGATTTTATGGGTCTCTTTCTGCTATTGATGTCTACAATAATTTCACAGTGTTTAGAGAACATACTTTTTCATGACTTGAATCTATTTAGATTACTGAGACTTATGGCGCAGAATATGGTTTATCTTGGTAAATATTCCATGTACACTTGAAAGGAAGTACACAGTGCTGTTGTTGGAAGGAACATTCTCTAAATGTCAATTCGTTCCAGATGATTGATGGTGTTATTGAGTTAAACTATGTCCTTACTGATTTTCTGTCTACTTATTGTATGAATTATTGAGAAGAGTTATTGAAATATCCAATTAGACTTGTAAAACTGCCCATTTATCCTTGGAGTTTCATCATTTTTTACTTCATGTGTTTTGAGGCTCTGTTATTAGGTCCTCCAAGGCTATATTTATTTTTTTCAGTATACTTTCTCTGGTGTTTGATTGGGTAATTTTTGTTATTCTAGTTTCCAGTTCATTGATTCCTTCTTCTGTCCCCTCCATTCTGCTGTTAAATGCACTCAATGGAATTTTTATTTTGTTTCTCAAATGTTTTAATTCTAAAATTCCATTTTTTTGTAGTCCTGGGAATTGAACCCAGGGGCATTCTACCTCTGAGCTGCACTCCCAGCCATTGTTATTTTTGCGTTTTGAAAAGGATCTCCCTAAGTTGTTGAGGGCCTCACTAAGTTGCTGAGGCTGGCCTTGAACCATGATCCTCCTGTCTCAGCCTCCCAAGTACTAGGATAACAGAGGAGCACCACCACACCAGGCTTCTAAAATTCCATTTGATTTCTCTTTGTACCTTCTGTTTCTTCTTTGAATCTTTATATTTTTTACATTTACTACAATCGCATTTGTAATTGCTAATTGAAGTATTTTTATGATCCATGTTCTAAACCCTTTGTCAGATAATTCTGACATATCCATCATCTTGGTGTTGGCATTTACTGATCAATATTTTTTTACATTTGGAACTTGAAAGCATCATGCTAAGTGAGCTCAGTCAGATTGAGAAAGTCAAGGGCTGTATGTTTTCTCTCATGCATGAAAGATAAAGAGAAAATGGGAAAAAAATTCAGAGAAAGAAGAGAAAGAAGCTGAGCATGGTGACTCATACCTGTAATCCCAGTACTTAGGAGGCTAAGACAGGAGGATGGCAGGTTTGAGGTTAGCCTCAGCAACTTAGATCTTGTTTCAAGGGCTAGAGATATACCTCAGAGTTAGAATGTCCCTGAGTTCAATCCCCAGTACCAAAAAAAAAAAGGAAAGGAAAGATACTAGTAAAATAGTGAAAGTGGATGGCAGGGGTAGGAATAGGGAGGGGAGAAGGGAAAAGAGAAAAGAGAATTGATGAAGAAAACAGATCAAATGATGTTATGTCCATATATGAAGGTATCACTACCAATTTCACTACTCTGTACAGGGAGGGGTGGGGGGACCAGAGGAAAACACACCAAGTGCTATGTATGTGTATGTTTGTCTTCCTTTCAACCTCACTATAATGTATAATTTGCAATGCACCAAATAAATTATTTTTAAAAATTGAGATAGTCAGGCATGGTGGCACACACTTGTAATCTCAGTACTTGGGAGGCTGAGACAAGAGGATGGCATGTTTGTGGCCAGGCTCAGCTACTTATTGAGGCCCTCCACTTAGTGAGATGCTGTTTTCAAATAAGAAATAAAATTTGGCTGGAGGTTTAGGTTAGATGTAGAATACCTCTGGGTTCAATCCCCAGTGCCACAAGAATAAATAAAAAATAAAAACACACTAGAATATTCCAGGCTCATATCATACTTTTTCTGCCACAGCCTTGAAATCAGTCTTTTTTTTTTAAGTACTGGGCTATACCCCTAGTCCTATTCTTTAGTCTTTATTTTGAAACAAGGTCTCACTAAGTTGCGGAGGGTCTCACTAAGTAGCTGAGACTGGCTGCAGACCTGTGATCCTCCTGTTTCAGTCTCCCAAATATGGGATTACGATTGTGAACCACCATGCCTGGTGGTGGAATCAACCATTTCTTGAAGGAGCTCCAATTGCCTTATTAAAGAATGGTTTGTTTGTTGTTTGTTTATGGCACTGGGGATAGAACCCTAGAACGCAGGGGATTCCTACCTCCTAGCTACACCAACAGCCTTGCTTTATTTTTTTAGTTTGAAACAGGATCTCACTAAGTTGTGGAGGACCTCATTAAATTACTGAGGCTGGCCTCAGGCCTATGCTCCTCCTGTCTTAGCCTCCTAAATTCTGGAGTTACAGGCATGCACCACCATGCTGGTGGAAAATGTTTTGTAGAAATCATGATCTGATTCTTATGCTTATCCATATGCATACACATACACACACACACACACACACACACACACACACACACACACATTTTTCTCCATATTTATTTCTATAGTCCATCATGTATACATTTGCACCATTTGTGGTAAGCTAAAAAATGATTTCCCAACAATGTTGATACCCTAATCCCCAGAAATTGGGAATATTGTTCCCTAACATTATAAAAGGAAATTTGCAGATGTCAGAAGTAAATTTTTATGGCATTGTTTTAAAAATACACATATTTGAAAGCAGCTCAGCAGGGAAAATTTACTTTTTGCAAAGAGAGATCTGGCCTCCAATAAGTCAGGTGTGCAAGAACAACTCGGAGGAAATTTACTGAGCCTTTTATTTCCAGCACATAGCTTCTGTGCCGTGCTCCCATTGGTGGCAACATATCCTCACAATCTTTACGCCATTGACTAAAGGAGATGCCCAGGGCAGGGTTGGCACTCACGATTTCTAGGAAATGCTATCATTACAAAAATACAAGCACATATAAAGCTACACAGTACCAGTTTTACAACATGGAACCCAAGTCAAACTATTCCTTTGACAGAAAAGATCTAATTATTTATCACACAGATGTAATTAAATTAAGAATCTTTGCTGGGTGTGGTAGTGCAAGCCTGTAATCCTGGCACTGGACAGGATGAGACAGGAGGATTTCAGGTTCTAGATCAGCCTCAGCAATTTAGCAAAGTCCCTCAGCAACTTAGGAAAACCCTGTTTCAGTGTGCGTGTGTGTGTGTGTGTGTGTGTGTGTGTGTGTGTGTGTGTCGGTGCATGTGTCGGTTTGTGTGTGTATATGTGTATTGGATTTAGCAGCATTCTACCTCTTAACTTCACCACGCTCTGTTTGATTTTTTTATTTTTTAAACAATGACTCACAAACCGGGCGTGGTGGCACACACTTGTAATCCCCATGCTTGGTAGGCTGAGACCAGAGGATTGCACAGGTTCAAAGCCAGCCTCAGCTACTTAGTGAGGCTCTCAGCAACTTAGTGAGACCCTGTTTTCAAGTAAAGTATAAAATAGGTCTGGGAGTATAGTCAGGAGGTAGAAAGCCTCTGGGCTCCATCCCCAGTACCACCAACAAAATAAAACAAAACAAAACAAAAAACAGTGGCCCACAAAGCTTCTGACAGCCTAGCTAAATTGCTAGGACTAGCCTTAAACCTAAGATCCTCTTGTCTCAGCCTCCCAAGTACTGGGATTACAGACATGTGCCACCATGCCCAGCTCTGTTTAAAATTTTTTAAAAATAGGGCTGTGGTTGTAGTTCAGAGGCAAAATTTCTCTGGGTTCAACTTTCAGTACCCCCCCAAAAAACAAATAAGAATTTTGATATGGGCAAATTGTCCTGGATTATCTGGGTAGGCCTGACATAATCACAAGAGAGAGGCAGAGGGATTATTTTTGTACTGATAGTTTAGCACAGGGGCATTCTACCTCTGAGCTATACACCAAACCTTTTTTTAATTTTTTTTTTAATTTGAAACAAGTCTCACTAAATTCCTGAGGCGGGCCTCAAACAATTCTATTGTCTCAGCCTCCCAAATCCTGAGATTATAGGCTTGCACCACCATGCCCAGCCAGAGAGAAATTTGATTACAGAAAAAGATGTGATAATAGAACCAGATATTTACTCTAAGTGTGGGAAGAATATGAACCAAGACATGTAGGCAGCTTCTAGCAACTGGAAAATTCTAGGAAACAGATTCTCCTCAATAGCTACAGCCCAGCTGACACCTCCAGAACTATGAGCGAACCTATTGTGTTGTTTTAATCCACCAGGTTTGTAGAAATTTCTTACAGTGAGAAACTAAGTCATATCAAAGCATAGTGGTCCACACTTGTAATCCCAGTACTTGAGAGGCTGAGACAGGAAGATGGCAGGTTCATAGCCAGCCTCAGCTACTAAGTGAGGCCCTTCGCAACTTAGTGAGACTGTTTCAAAATAAAGAATAAAAATAGGGCTGGGGGTATAGCTCAGAGATAGAATGCCCCTGGGTTTAACATCCAGTAGAGCAAAAAATAAATAAATAAATAAATAAATAAATAAATAAATAAAATAAAAATCTTTGAGCCATCAGACATCATAAAATATTTTTGCAGTACTGCGGATTGAAAATAATATTATTTTTGTGACATTAGAGACTGAACCCAGGGACATCCTACCTCTGATCTATATCCTCAGACCTATTTTATTTTTTTATTTTGAAACAGAATTTTGCTAAGTTGCAGAGAGCCTCACTGAGTTTCTGGGGCTAGTCTTGAACCTGTGTTTCTCCTATCTCAGCCTTCCAAGAACTGAAATTACAGATGTGCACCACCATGACAGGTGAATATAAAATTATTCTTAAAAAGGGAACCACAACATTTTTTTCAGATATGTTTTGAAATTAAAGATGGTAGTTGAACTTACTTCAAAATAGTCTTTTTTTTTTTACAAATTGTGCTGCTATGAACATGGGTATGCATATGTTACTGTAGTTCTCTGATTTCAATCCCTTTGGACAAGTACCCAGGAGTAGTATAGCTGGATCATCTATTCCCAGTTCTCTAAGAAATCTCCACACTGATCTCCATAGTGACTGAACTAGTTTGCATTCCCACCAACAGAGTAAAAGAGTTCCTCTTTCCCCACATCCTCACCAGCATTTGTTGTTATTTGATTTCTTTATGCTTGCCACTCTGATAGGGGTTAGATGGAATCTCAGTGTAGTTTTGATTTGCATCTCCCCGATGGCTAATAATGTTGAGCATCTTTTCATGTATCTATTGGCCATTTGTATCTCTTCTTTTGTGAAGTGTCTATTCAGTTCAGTTGCCCATTTTTTGATTGGGTTATTTGTTTTACTAGTGTAGATTATTTTGAGCTCTTTGTATATTCTGGATATAAGCCCCCTATCAGAGTGGTGGCTGGTTAAAATCTTCTCCCATTCTGTAGGCTTTCTGTTTAGGTTCTTGATGGTTTCCTTTAATGAGAAGAAACTTTTTACTTTGATGCCATCCTAGTTGTTATTTCTTGCATTAATTTCCTATGCTTTTGAGGTCTTGTTGAGAAAGTTACTGCCTGTGACTATATGTTGTAGTGTTGAGCCTATGCCCTCCTCTAATAACTTCACAGTCTCTGGTCTAATTTCTAAGTCTTTGATCCATCTCGAGTTGATTCCTATGCATGGTGAGATATAGGGGTTTAGTTTCATCTTTCTACAAATGGATAGCCAGTTCTCCCAGCAACATTTGTTGAAAAGGCTGTCTTTTCTCCAGCGCATGAGTTTGGCCCCTTTGTCAAAGTTCAACTGACTATATGTGTGTGGGTTTGTTTCCATATCTTCTATTCTATTCCACTGATCAGTATGCCTGTTTTTGTGCCAATACCATGCGGTTTTTACTACTTTTGCTCTATAGTATAATTTGAAGTCCAGGATTGTGATGCCTCCTGCCTGGTTCTTATTGCTGAGGATTGCTTTGGCTATTCTGGGTCTTTTCTTTCTCCATATAAAATTCATGACTGATTTTTCTAGGTCTATGAAGAATGTCGTTGGTATTTTAATAGGAATTGCATTGAATCTATAGATCACTTTTGGCAAAATGGCCATTTTGATGATATTTATTCTGCCTATCCATGAGTAAGGGAGATCTTTCTATCTTCCAAGGGCTTCTTCAATTTCTTTCTTTGTAATAGCCAAAATATGGAACCAACCTAGGTCTCCTTCAACAGATGAATGGATTGCAAAATTATGGCAAATACACACAATGGAATTCTACTCAGCTTTGAAGAAGCACAAAATTATGTCATTCTCAAGAAGGTGGAAAAACCTGGAAAACATTGTTAAGTGAGATTAGCCAAGCACAGAAAGAGAAGAGACATATGTTTTCTCTAATATGCCCAAACTAGGGGGTATTAGGAATACCAGAGGGACTCCAGATAATGAAGGGGAAACCTCAGCAAAGCTAGAATGGAAGGATAGGAGAGGAAGAAGGCTGAGGTTGCTTAATGGAGGAGCTACATTTGAATATGTGTATAAGTGTAAAATGTAGCATGGTCAACCTGGACACTCACTGTTGGGAGAGGGGAAGGGGCAGTGGGTAGGGAGGGCACTAAGCAGTCTGAATGTATGCAATTTTCAATATGTTCCATATAAAAATAATTAATTAAAAATAAAAAATAGGCTTGGTGTGGTGGCGCACCCTTGTAATCCCAGCATTCAGGAGGTGGAGTCCTGAGGATCACAGTTCTCAGAGAGCCTCAGCTACTTAGTGAGGTCCTCTGCAACTCGGTGAGACCCTGTTTCAAAATAAAGAATAAAACAATCAGGCTGGGAGTGTAGTTTGGACCTGGGTTTAATCTCCAGTACCACACACACACACACACACACACACACACACACACACACACTGAATTTTTAATTTTGTTGGATTGAACACAGGGGCATTCTACCTCTGAGCTACACATCCAGCCCTATTTTTTATTCTTTATTTTGAAACAGGGTCTCACTAAATTGATGAGGGCTTCACTAAGTAGCTGAGGCTGGCCGCGAACCTGCATTCCTCCCATCTCAGTCTCCCAAGTACTAGGATTACAAGTGTGCACCACCAGGCCAGGCCTATTTTAATTTTGTGTTTGCTTGTTTTGGAATAGGGTATTGCTTGGTTCCTGAGAGTCTTGCTAAGTGGCTGGGGATGGTTGCAAACCTGTGATCCTTCTGTCTCAGCCTCCCAAGAACTGGGATTATAGGCATGCAACAACATGGCTGACTCTAGTGTCATCCTGAAATTTTTGCAACATACAAAACTTTAATTATTAAAAAATAATTCTGAAGCTGGGCGAGGTACTGCACACTTGTAATCCCAGTATTTGGGAGGCTGAGACAAGAGGATCATGGTTTGAGGACAGCCTCAGCTACTACTTAGGCCCTTTGCAACTCAGTGAGACCCTGCTTCAAAATAAAGAATAAAAAATAAAGTTGGAGGTATAGCTCAGAGGTATTATTCCCCTAAGTTCCACCCCTAGTACCTCAAAAAATAAAGTTACTAGTAATTTCACTCCTAGGTATATATCCAAGAGAAAATATAAGGTTGCATACAAACTGTACACAAGCTGGACATGGTAGCTCTTGCCTGTAATCCCAATACTTGAGAGTCTGAGACAAGTGGAGTGCAGGTTTGCAGCCAGACTCAGAATCCTACTGAGGCCCTCAGCAATGTAGTGAGAACCTGTTTCAAAATTAAAAAGTAACATAAGACTGGAGGTATAACTCAGAGACAGAATGCCCCTGGGTTCTATCCCCAGTATCAGAAAAAAAGTGTACACAAAGGTTCATAACATCATTATTCAAAATAACCCAAAACTGAAAACATTTCAAATGTCCACCAATCTATGAATAAACAAAAGATGATCTACCCATATAGTAGAATATTATTTGGCTGAAATTATGGAACCAACCTAGGTATCCATCAACAGATGAATGGATTACAAAATTATGGGATATACACACATGGAATTCTACTCAGCAAAAAAGAAGAGCAGAACTAGATCACTGGCAAGAAAATTGAAGGACTTGGAGAACATTATATTAAGGAAAATTAAACAGTCACGGAAAGTAAAGGGTCATATGTTTTCTCTACTATGCTCAAGCTATCGAGTAATTGGGATACCAGAGGAACTCCAGATAATGAAGGAGAAACCTCAATGGAGCCAGGGAGGTGATCTAAGGAAGAAGAGAGGAAAGAGTGAGACCAATGAAGGAATTACTACCACCCATTATATATACAAATGTGAGAGTACCAACGTTAATCTCAGTACTCTGTATTGGAAAAGTAGGGGATTGGGATGGGGGAGGGTACCAAGTGCTGTGTGCACATATGTCACTGTCAACATGATTCACATCATGATGTGAGACTATAGAACACCAATAAATGCATATTGAAATAAAATAAAGCTGGGCATGGTGGCGCACGCTTGTAATCCCTGCGCTTGGGAGGCAGAGACAGGAGGATCACGCAGGTTTGAAGCCAGCCGCGCTGGCTTAAGAGACCCTGTTTCCAAATAAAAATATAAAATAGGTCTGGGAGTGTAGCCCCGAGGTAGAAGGGCTTCCAGGAACCCCAGTACCATAAAAATAAAATAAAATCTTAAAAGATGGCAGTTAAAAGTATAAGGTGGGTATGTGACACATGCTTTTAAGCCCAGTACTTGGGAGGCTGAGACAGAAGACCGCAGGTTCACGGTCAGCCTCAGCAGCTTAAGCCCTCCACAACTTAGACCCTGTTTCAAAATAAAAGATAAAAAAAATAGGGCTGGGGTGTAGCTCAGAGGTAGAATGTCTCTAGGTCCAATTCCCAGTACTACCAGAAAAGAGTATTATTTGGCTGTAAAAATGAATGTAGTAGAGGTAGATGGGGTGACACATGCGTGTAATTCCAGTACTTGGAGGGCTGAGATGGGATTGAAGGTTTGTGGGCAGCCTCAGCTACTTAGAGAAGCCCTCTGCGATTTATTGATACCTTGTTCCATAATAAAGAATAAAATAGGCCTGGGGATATAGGTTGGAGGTAGAATGCCCCTGGATTCTATCCCCAATATACCACAACACACACACACACACACACACACACACACACACACACACACACATTAAAAAAGTAGGGCTAGGATGTAGCATGGAAAGTAGTCTGCCCCTGTGTTCAATCCCCAGTACTGCAAAAATAAAAAAGAAATGAATACAGTACAAATACACGTTACAATATAGATGAACTCTAAAAATGGTATTTTAAGTGAAAGAAGCCAGACATAAAAATTTTTAAATATTATAAAAGATTTAAAAAGATTGTTTTATTTCATTCATGTGAAATATCCAGAATATAAAAATTGAATATTCATCTATATTTGTCTTTGGTCAGAAAAAATAATAGACATGTTTGCCAGACATGGTGGTGCATGTTTGTAATCCCAGTACTTGGGAGGCTGAGACAGGAGGATCACAAGTTCCACAAGTTCTCAGCAAGCTTCAGCTACTTAGTGAGGCCCTTCGCAACTTAGTGAGGCCCTCATTCAAAAAGTAAAGAATAAAAAATAGGGCTGCGGGTGTAGCTTAGAGGTAGAATGCCCCTGAGTTCAATCTCCAATACCACAAAGAAGAGAAAAATATATAGACATGTTGGAAATTTTCTTTTTTTTTCTTTTTACTTTTCTTTGGCGGTACTGGAGATGGAACCCAGGGGCATTCTACCTCCAAGATATACCCCCAGCCTTATTTGTAATTATTCATTTTTAAATGAGGGCCTCACTAAGTAGTGGAGGCTTTCCACGAACCACGATCCTCCTGTCTCAGCCTCCCAAATGCTTGGGTTACAAACGTGCTCCACCATGTTCAGCTTGTGTTTTAAATTTTCTATCAGCAAATACAGATATATTACATACTTTCCACAGTGGCATAGCACTCTATCATATGCCTCTGTGGTAATTTATATAATCATTTCTCTTTTAATAAACACTTTGTCTCTCTTCATGTGTCAATTTGTGTGTACCACTACAAATTTAAAGAGATTATTGAGCCAATTGAATATAGGGAGATACACATGAAATGTTTTCCTATTCAATTAATGTTTTAAATTAGTTCAGCTCTCCCTTCCTTTCCTTAAATGATGTCATGTGGATAATGTTACTGTTTTTGTGGCCACTTTTTAAATGTTTTCTGTGTGTGTGTGTGTGTGTGTGTGTGTGTGTGTGTGTGTGGTGTTACACATATATGTGTGAAACCAGTGAGCCCTGGTTTCAGTTCTTTTTTTCATAATTTATTGGTACATTGCAATTATACATCATAGAGAGGCCCCATGTGCTAAAAACATACATGCACACAGCTCCTTATGTATTTCCTTCCATACCTCTCCCTGCTCCTCCTTCCTCTCTGTTCCCACACACGT
This sequence comes from Muscardinus avellanarius, assembly GCF_963383645.1. Lineage (NCBI taxonomy): Eukaryota > Metazoa > Chordata > Mammalia > Rodentia > Gliridae > Muscardinus > Muscardinus avellanarius. The sequence goes on along the minus strand of NC_137792.1, from coordinate 96,258,808 downwards.
TACTGAGATTACTAATAACACATTCCCACGTTGCCCTCTTCATATTTGAACTGCTTTCTTCCTCAGTCCTTCCTTCTTCTCTAACTCTCATCCCTAACTCCTTCAAACTACTCTACTGATCAATCTCTGTATTTAAAGTCTCTTATGTTTCCTATTTTCTCTTTATCTTATAGGACCCTTGACTTTCTGAGACCGACTAATCTCCATTAGCATAACATTCTCCAGTTTCATCCATTTTTCTGCAAATGACATAATTTTGTTTTTCTTGATGGCTGACTAAAACTCCACTGTGAGTGATATTTGCTATGGTGAGTTCTGGCATCCTTGGGTTCCTGGTACATTTCTCTTTATCTCATCAAAAGCGTAACCTGTAAACAGCAGATTCCCTTTCTCCTCTTTTGTTAGTTTCTTCCATCAGTCCCTTCTCAACAGATCTTTCTTTAATTTCTTTCCTCCTAATATTAGTTAATATTCTTCACAGCCAGGTGCTGTTTATGCTGACAGGTAATAAAGAAATCAGTGGGATATTTTTCATTATTTCTAGCCAATAAATCAATATTAAGTTTCTCCTTTGGAGCTGGGCATGGTGGTACACACTTGTAATATTCGTACTTCGGAGGCTGAGACAGGAGAATCATAGGTTCGAGCCCAGTCTCAGCAACTTAGAGAGGCCCAATTTAAAAATAAATAAAGCTGAAGCTGCGCATGGTGATGCACACTTGTAATCCCAGCATTTGGGAGGCTGAGATATGAGGATCACGGTTCATGGACAGCCTCTGCTACTTAGTGAGGCCATTTGCAACTCAGTGAGACTCTGTTTCAAAACAAAGAATAAAAATAGGGCTAGGGGTGTACCTTAGAGGTAGAATGCCCCTGGGTTCCATCCCCAGTACTGCAAAAAAAAGAAAGAAAGAATTGTATTCCATTTTTCTGTAAAGTTATTCAAATATCAGGTTTTTTGTTTCATTTCATTTATTTGTGTGAGTAAGACAAGAGGATCACAGGTTTAAAGCCAGCCTCAACAACTTAGTGAAATTCTCAGACACCTAGCAAGACCCTGTTTCAAGACAAAAAATAAAATCGGGCTGGGGTGTAGCTTGGAGATAGAATGTCGCTAGGTTCACTCTCCAGTACCACACACACACACAAAATTCTCTTTTGAGACCATGATATTCTAAAGATAGTCCAACACACTTTCTGCCCTTTTGTGAGTTCCAAGAATTTCCAATAGGAGTCGTATGGAAATTGCTTGGTTCTCTGTCTACCAGTTCTTCCTCTTCTCATAGCACCACCATAGAGACACGACCTCAAAGATCCATCTCTAGAGCTGATCTTGCACTCCAGCAAGGGGAATTTAGGGGCCTCAAGTTCAATGTTTGGATCCAAGGCAAGTCATCACCACCTGAAACCACGGTGATGACATCCTTCATTCTGGGCCACCATCCTACACCTCTGCTCTGATTCTGGCCTCTCCTCCTGATTCTCCGCTCAGGCTTTGATAATCCCCTATAAGAGGAAGTCTGTCTTGTTCTTCTCTGTCCTTTCCCTCCTCCTCCTTAGGAATTCTCCAGAAGCTGTGGCCTTGAACTCTTGTGACTTAACTTCTGTGATCCTCCCTGTCCAGCTGTTTCTCTGAATATTAGCTGCTTCTGTAGCTCCCAGTGTTCCATTTAACAAACCTGTCAGGTTATCTTAAGTCTTGGTCCCTTGAAATTTGCTCCACTTGCAGTAAATAACCTTTCCATCTAGACTGTGTTATATGAAAGCACAGGGGCCAAGTTTATGTTTTTATTTCCTTAACAGTATATTTTATACCAGGCCCCTGTTCCTTGAGGCCAGGTGTGATGGTGCATACCTGTGATTCCAGTACTTGCAAAGCTGACACAGGAGGATTATGGGTTTGCAGCCAGCCTCAGCTACTTAGTGAGGCCCTTGGCAATTTAGTGAGACCCTATTTCAAACTAAAGACTATAAAGTGGGGCAAGAATGCCCCTGGGTTAAATCCCCAGTATCACAAAAAAAAGAAAGAAAGAAAAAAAAGGAAATAAAGTATAGTTCTAGGACCAGCAGCACCAAAGAGATGTTTACAAATGCAGAAAATTTGGCCCTGCCCCATGTTCAGAACCAGCATTATATATCTGTAGATATTATAGTAGGCCATCACCAGGTCTACTATTAAGTCAGTGAAACAGCATCTAAGTGCCTTTTGATTATAAGATCATTTACTCCACTCATTTGACACTTCATAAAGGATAGGAAACTTACACATCTTGTTCACAGCTATATTTCTAGTACATAAAACTGTGATTGACAGGTAAAGCATTTAATGAATATTTATTAAAGAAATGAACATATGAAAAGATAAACTTTATTGACTAGTTGGCATTGAGAAAGTTGCTTAAGCTTTCTGAGCCTCATCACTTTTCTCATATGTAAAGATTCATAGGCCTTCTTCCAGGTATAGGATCAGGCATTAAAAAAAAAACAGGTGCACAGTTGCCAATATTTATTCTTACCCATTAAGATACATATATGTGCAGATGCTGTGGCCCATGCCTATCATCCCAGTACTTGGAGGCAGAAAAGGGAGGATTTCCCATTTGAAGCCAACCTCAGCAACTTATTGAGGCCCTTAGCAACCTAGCAAGACCACATTTCCAAATAAATTAGAAATGGGGGTGTAGATCAGAGAGGGAGAATTTCCCTGGTTCAATTCCCAGCAACACACACATACACACACACACACACACACACACACACACACACATACACACACACACACACGTATATCTGTGGCCTGGGAATGTAACTTAGTGTTAGAGCACTTACCTAGTATGCATAAGGGTTTGATCCCCAGCACCACCAAAGGAAATGAAAAAGTGAAAATTTAGGCTGGGTGTTGTGGTGTATGTCTATAATGCCTGTCATTTCAGTACGTAAGAGACTGAGACAGGAGGATCATAGGTTCAGTCCCAGGCCAGCCTTAGCAATTTAGTGAGACCTTATTTCAAAATAAAAAATAAGTCTGGGAGTGTATTTCATAGGTAGAATCCCACTGAGTTCAAACCCCAGTACCACACACACAGATGGATACAGATGGATGCACACACACACACACACACACACACACACACACATTAACTGGGTATTGTGGCACATCCCTGTAATCTGAGTACTTGTAAGGCGGAGAAGGAGGATCAAAGGCTCAAGGCCAGCCTTAGTAACCTATCAGCACCATAAGACCCTGTTTCAAAATAAAAAGGGCAGGAGGAGTAGCTCTGAGATAGAATACCTCCAGGCTCAACCCCATTTAGAAAGAAAGAAAGAAAAAGAAAGAAAGAAAGAAAGAAAGAAAGAAAGAAAGAAAGAAAGAAAGGAAGGAAGAAAGAAAAAGGAAGGAAGGAAGGAAGGAAGGGAATGAAAGAAAAAAAAAGGAAGACAGATGTATCTGTTTTGTATTGCAATCACCTTACTTTTCAGCTACTTTGCCTAAGTATCATAGAGGGCACATTCTTTGTGACATTGTATATTTGGAGGGGTCTTTTTAGAGAGATTCATTCATCAATTCACTCATTAATTTAACATTTAAATGTGTGTGTGTGTGTGTGTGTGTGTGTGTGTGTTTTCCTGGGGATTGAACCAGGGACACTTTAAAGCTCTATTTACATCCCTTTACAGCTACATCCCCAACCTTATTTTATTTTATTTTATTTTATTTTATTTTTTGGTGGTACTGGGGTCCCTAGAAGCCTTTCTACCTCCGGGCTACACTCCCAGACCTATTTTTACATTTTTATTTGGAAACAGGGTCTCTTAAGCCAGCGCGAGCAGCTGGCTTTGAACCTGTGTGATCCTCCTGTCTCTGCCTCCCAAGTGCAGGGATTACAAGCGTGCACCACCACGCCCAGCTATTTTATTTTATTTTGAAATTGGATCTCACTAGATTGTTTAGGATGTTGCTAAGTTGCTGAAGCTGAAGATGAATGAACCTGCAATTCTCTTGCCTCAGCCTCCCAACTACTGGGATTACAGTTGTGCACCACTACACTTGGCTTAATTTAGCACAAATCTTAACTATGTGTTATGTGCCAGGCAATCTTCTAAGTACTGGGTGAGGAGAATAAAACAAAATCCTTCTAAAAGTTTACATTCAAGTAGGAAGATACAGACATTAATTGAATAAAATTATAATAGAGTAGATGGTAATATTTCTCAAGGAAAGCAATAAATTTTTTTTGTGGGGGAGGATCAGAGAAATTTTTTGAGGAGAGTACATTTAAGCAAAAATCTGCAGGAAACCTAAGGGTGAACCATATGGCTATCCATGGGGAGGGTTTTCCAAGCAGAGGGACAGCCAGTGCCATGGCCCCAAAGTGGGAACATGTGGTGGCATGTTGAAGGATTGGCAAAGGAGATCAGGGTGACTGGCAAAGTGTGAGGACGAAGTGAGAATAATAGGAGTAGTGAATCGGGTAGCATTTTAGGGGACACTGGCTTCTACTCAGAAGTGAAACTGGGAGCCACAGAGGATAGTGAGTGGGGAATGATGTGATCTACCTTAAATTTAAATGGGTCACTCCAGCTGCTGTGGCGAGTGAGAACAAACTCTAAGGGATTAAGGACAGAAACATGAAGACCAGCTGGGAGGCTGTGGCAGTAATCCAGGTGAGAGAGGACAGAGCCCTGAATCAGGTTGGTAGTGATTGGGGGAGGGAGAGGGAAGCCTGGGAGAATCTGATGATGTTTTGAAGAAAAGTCTAACATGTTTTGCAGATGTTTTGAGCATGAGATACGAGAGAAAAGGGAAGTAATGAGGGCTCCAAGGTTTTTACTTCAGCAAAGAGAAGGGTAAACTGCCATCTACAGAGATAGGCAAGATTTGGACAACTAAGTTTGTGGAGGGGACAATCAGGATTTCTGTTTGAACATTGTCATAGTCCATTTGTGCTGCTAATGGCAAAATATGTAAGCCTCGATAATTGGTGAATAATAAATTGATGGTAGTGAGTCACTTCATTGCAGATTCTGCAAAATGCATCGTTAAGCAATTTCTTGTGCAAATATCAGTGTGCTTACATCAACTCAGATAATGTAGCCATCTATAACCTAAGCTGCATGATATCTCCACTGTCTTATAAGCAGTCTGTCATCAACTAAAATATAGCTGTATGGTATATAATTACATTACTCACAATTCTGGTAGCTGGGAAGCCCAAGATCAATGTGCTAGTAGATTCAGTGTATGATGAAAACCAGGTCTGTGCTTTCAAAATGGTACCTTGAATACAATGTCCTCATGTGGCAGAAAAAAAATGGCAAGTCAAAAAAAAGGGGAGCAAATCTGGGTATGGTGGCACACACTTGTAATCCCAGTATTTTGGTAGTTGAGACAGGAGGATCACAGGTTCACAGCCAGTCTCAGCTACTTAACGAGGCCTTCTGCACTTAGCGAGACCCTATCTCCAAACAAAGAATAAAAAATAGGTTTGGGTCATAGCTCGGAAGTAGAATGCCCCTTGATTCAATTCCTACTACTGAAAAAATATGTGGTGGGGGAGAAGAAGCAATTCTCTGGAAACTTTGAAAAACAGAGGGGGGGCTTTAGTTGGGAATGATGGCACATGCTTGTAATTCCAGTACTTGGGAGACTGAGACAGGAGGATTGAGGATTTGAGATCAGCCTTAGCCACTTAAGGCCCTCTGCAACTTAGTGACACCTTGTTTTAAAATAAAAAAAATAGGCTGGGGGTATAGCTGAGAGAACACCCCTGGTTTTAATCCCTAGCACCAAAGTAAATTTAAAAAGATCATTAATCACATTTACATATGTGAGGCCCTTATGACCTTGTCACCTCCTATTGGCCCCAACTTCCAATACCATCACCTTGATAAATTAAGTTTCAACATATGAATTGTGGGGGGGCACATGCATTCAAACCATAGCAAATGTGTCACATTGAAGATGTTTGTTAAACATTCAAGAGGTATAGATGCATCTAGAATAGAACAGAGAAATCTGAGCTAGGCATCATAGCACACATCTGTAATTTCAGTACTTGAGAGGCTGAGACAGGAGGATTGTGGGTTCACAGCCAGCCTCTGATACTTAGTGTGGCCCTCCACAATTTAGTGAGACCCTACTTCCAAATAAAAAATAAAATTGGGCAACTTCCAGGGTTGTAGTTTGGAGGTAGAATGCCCCTTGGTTTTATTTTGAGTAACACAAAAAGAAAAGATAGGAAAGAAGAAAGGAAGGAAGGAAGGAAGGAAGGAAGGAAGGAAGGAAGGAAGGAAGGAAGGAAGGTGAAGCAAGCATAACTGTAATCCTTGTGAATCCTTGTACTTAGGAGGCTGTGACAGGAGAATCACAGATTAGAGGCCAGTGTGTTGTAACTTAGCAAGGCCCTGTTTCAAAGTAAAAAAATAAAATAGAGTTGGGAGTGTAGTTTAGAGGTAGAGCTCTTCTGGGTTCAATCCCCAGTACCACAAAAAAGAAAGAAAGGAAGAAAGAAGAAATCTCACTTCAAAGCCTCTTACTCTCTCCATCCACCATGCTATAGTGCTACTCAGACAATCTCATTAAGAATCTCCAGGCTTTCATCACCACACTTTCCATAGCATACTCAGGCAACTGCTTACTTGGGATTCAGGCCACTATTTTCACTTGCCTTTTGATTGGGGAGAGAATTAAATCTATAAAGCATAACTCTAGCTTATCTTCAGATTCCTTAAAAGCTCTCCCCCCCCCCTTCCGATTTTGCTTGTCACTAAAAGAAGAAAGAGGACTCTATAAGAGAAGCCAGCACCTGTTTGGGCTTCTCTGTAATATTAGTTGAATGGCTGGAGAACATCTTTTCTCTCCCCTCCGTTCTTCCTCGGCAGACCTCTAATGTGGCCCTCGCTGGTCATTACATCTAGATGCAATAGTCATTTCTACAGGTTATTTTTCACCAGCCCAGAGGAATAGGCAAGAATGTCAGCAGATGGGGATGAGAAAGAAGACAGAAAGCAGGGAAATATCATAGCCGCCCTGTTGCAGTCGTACTTCTTTGAAGCTTTGGAGAACACACAAAGGAGTCTCCTTAGTACAGGAGAATCATTTTCTCCACATTCCCTCTGTTAGTCACAAGGCAGAAAGATTCAAAATGTGTTACTCTGAAGCACTGGGAGAAATGTATGGGCCATTCAAGGTGGCTGGATGTTTAACTCCAGAGAGATGAGAAGACCCAGAGGAGCAAGGGCCAATGACAAGAGACTGATAAAAATACCTGCCAACTGTCCAAATCAGGTGGCATTATTTGAACATTATTAGGCTGTGTTTGGAAGTAAATGTAATTCTCTGAGCCAAAGGAAAGAAGAAAAAGGAGACAGGGCGAGGGAAGAAAAGAAAATATAAGTTGGGAAGATAGAGAAGTAAAAGATGTCAGGGTGAACCTGGGCTTGGTGGCGCACGCTTGTAATCCCAGTACCTGGAAGGCTGAGACAGGAGGATTGCAGGTTTGAAGCCAGGCTTAGCAACTTAGCAAGGTCCTCAGAAATTTAGTGAGACCCTGTTTTCAAATAAGGAAAAAAAACCCCAGACTGGGAGATAAACTCAGAGATAGAATGCCTCTGTGTCCAATGCACAGTGTCACAAAAAATATAAATAAATAAAAAATAAAAATTGGGCTGGGGTGTAGCTCAGAGGTTGAATGCCCCTGAATTCAATATCCAGTACCAATAAAAAACCAAAAAAGAACAAAAGATTGGTCAGAGGGAAACAGAAAGTAAAACCAAGGCTTATCTTGCTTAAAATGCTAAATTTTTTGGCTACTTTACCCATATACTCTGACATTTCCGTGTACCCCACCCTAGCTTACAGAAACACAGTGAAACTTGTGGCTTTGAATGTTTACCTCAGAGCAAGAAGAAAACCCAGAAGTCATTTTTCTGCTATAGATCAATTCTTCTTCTTGTCATCTTTCTGTGTTTGCCGACCTGCAACCAATAGAGCACACTGCATCCACTTCTAAGAACCACCCTTCCTGGCCGCCATTAAAAATGCCATATATTAAGAACTCATGTAGTGCAATTGGAGCACAGTATTATGTTATTCATTTCTTAATCTAATCCGTTGCCTTGAGATACTGGAATTGAGAATTAGTCAGAGTCTAATCTCTCCAGGGATGTTTTCCTTTCCAGGCAAGCCTGCTCTGTCTCCTATAGAAAGAAATGATAAAATCCAGTCTTGTGATGATGTGTCAGGGAAGGAAAGGAAAAGAGAGGCCAACAGGGTTGGGAGACTCTGCCCAGAGGATGCAAATGGTCTTGGAATGCTTATAAATTTCTTTTGAAAAACTAAAATCAGCATGTTGGGGAGCTCCCTTCTATAGAGAATCGACATGACTAATTCTAATCAGATGATGGGATTCAGTTAAAATAAAGCTTCGGTGATTGCTGTGGACCCAGCTGAAGGAAAATACTGGATGCAAAAAAGAAGTGAGGAAACAATGCCAGGGCTGGAGAGCATAGCTCAGTGGTTACAGCACTTGTCTAACATCAGTGAGGCCCTGGATTCATTTCCTAGCACTAAAAACAAGAGAGAGAGAGAGAGAGAGAGAGAGAGAGAGAGAGAGAGAGAGAGAGAGAGAGAAATATGGAGGGATTAGAAAGAAGAAACCATGACATAACAAACACCTCCTTTCTCCCTCTTTATATTCTTCTTTTTTTTTTTTACTTTAAAACACTTGAATATTCATCAGGGCATAGTTTCTGCGCTCAAAATCACAGTTCTTTTTACCTTTAATTATTGGACTCAATTATCCATCTGTTTCTTTCACTTGGAAATCCTAAACTTTCCAAGATCTTCTATTTGCCTTAAGCTCTTTGTTTTGAAGTAATTGTAATTGTAAATTCATATGCAGTGGTATGAACTGCTACAGAGGGATCACATGTGTTCTTTATCCAGTTATATTTGCTTTTTTTGTGGTATGGGTATTGAACCCAGGGGCATTCTACCTCCAAGATACACCCACAGCCCTGCTTTTTAATTTTTATTTGGAAACAGGTACTCACAAGGCTGAAGAGAATCCTTGAACCTGCCAGCCTCCTGTCTCAGTCTCCCAAGTACTGGGATTACAGGCGTGCACCACCACACCCGGCTTTGTATTTGTTTTTTATTTTTTATTTATTTATTTATTGCAGGTGAGGGATAGAACCCAGGGGCATTCAACCTCCAAGCTACACCCCCTGCCCTATATTTTTTTGAAGATTTAAAAAGTTTATTAGAAAGATAGAAATACAGAAAATAGAAATACAGCCCCATGCCAGAGTGGCATGGAGGGGTGACTCGAATGAATACACCCTCCTGCCCTATATTTTATTCTTTATTTTGAAACATGGTTTCACTGAGTTGTAAAGGGCCTCACTAAGCAGCTGAGGCTGGCCACGACTCACGATCCTCCTGTCTCAGCCTCCCAAATGCTGAGATTACAAGCATGCACCACCACGCCCAGCTTGTATTTGCTTTGTATTTTTATTTTTATTTATTTTTTAGTGGTACTGGGGATGGGACCCAGGGGCCTTCTACCTCCAAGCTACACTCCCAGACCTATTTTATATTTTTATTTGGAAACAGGGCCTCTTAAACCAGCTGAGGCTAGCTTCGAACCTGTGAGATCCTCCTGTCTCTGCCTCCCAAGCGCGGGGATTACAAGCATGCGCCACCACGACCGGCCTTGTATTTGCTTCTTAAAGTTCAATTGCAGTTTACTATAGTGGATTCCTCAATCTTCAGACACATGATTAAGTTTATATAATATTCTAAGCCTGATATGCTGGTACACACCTGTAATTCCAGTCATTCAGGAGGCTGAAGAAAGAGGATAGTAAATCTCAGGCCAGCCTGTACAACTTAGTGAGACCCTGTCTCAAAACAAAACAAAACAACAACAACAAAAATAAAGCATAAAATCCCGAAGATGTAGCTCAGTGCATGAGGCCCTAGATTTAATCCTCAGTACTGCAAGAAAGAAGAAGAAGAAGAAAAATATATATATATATATATATATATATATATATATATATATCCACTGAAGAACCAGAAAATACCATAGGCAACAGACTGTCAGACTGTCAAATATGGTCCATTCCAAATGAAAAAAACAGAAAAATTCCATTTGAATTGCAACCAGTCACCATAGCTCATTATTCACCTGTCTTAATGACAAACTACATCTTTCTCTACATAGAATTCCTGCAAACTGTTCTAAAGCAGATTAAAGGAAATATCAAACATGGAAAGGAATGGACTCTATATAAGTGTTCTGTGGACCCATAGCATATCACGAACTGTGTGTGTGGTTCACATGAACACCATGCTGTGAATCCCTTATAGGGGAAGGAGGGCATCTGGAGATGAATCTGGAGGAAAGAACAGATGGAGGTTTGATGAAGAGAAGAGGAGGAAGAAGGCGGCGGAAAGTAGCCCTGAAGTTAAGTCTCTGCCACAAAGAATAGTGCAATGTGGGAGGAGGCTCTGAAAGGCAGCTGGGATGCTGAAGATGGACTAAGATTGAGTATAAAATGTTCACTTTTTGGAATCTCAGGTGTATCTATGTGATTAGCATGTCAGGGGCCAATCCAAGGGCCAAATGGAAACCCCTGTCTCTTAATTTCTCTCTTTTCTCTGGTTCCTTGGAAACAAAGCTATCAATATCTGGAGAACCCCATCTAATAGAGAAATGCTCTGAAGATATTCAATCCTCAAGTGCTTTGAAAGCAGATGTTTGCTATGCCAAATGAGTCCTTGGAAGAGCTAAATCACTTCCTGCTTTGAAGCAGTAAGTGAAAAAGCCTACCCATCTTATATGGTAGAAGGTATAACCAAGTGCTCACATGTCTCCAAGAATGAGGCTGAGGTCCAGGGATTAGATCCCCTGTGGCCTGTTTACTTCTCTACTCCCATGCCTAAACCAACTCACATCTCCTCTCAACCAACTGGTCCTCCATACCTAGTCAGTCATCTTATAGGAATGAACCACAGGTCACTGACATGAACTCTGGGCAGGAGGCAGAATGGGGTGGGTTTAGCTGGACAAGTTCTTTATACATTTTGTCTGCAGATGGATCTGGCTTGGAAACTTGCCCTTCTTACTACCCATGGGAAGTAAGAAAATTATTATTTCTCTCTGTGCCTGTCTGACTCTTTCTGTCTTTTTCTCTGTCTCTCTCAACCTCAGTTTCCTTCCAGTGTTGAGATAATTTAGCGCATAACTATTTAATATGTGTTAGCAGTTGCTATTTTTATCATTGTTAATAATGGGTGTAGATTGAGATCCAAGTATAAAATTAGAAGCTGATTTCTACTGCCCTGCTTCCTTTCAAGAACTCTCAAAAGACATGCAAATTCACCTGGCCCCGGGACACTCTTTAACTCTTTCCAAGAGGAAATGCTATTATCAATAGGCCTTAATAATCTCAAGTCAAATGAAATCTATCTCCTTCCCCTGTCTGACTCCATTGCTGAAGCCAAGAATCTAAGTTCCTGGCCTCCTCACAGGAAGGAGCTGATAGCTTTATCTGGGCACGTAACTGGGATGAGATAGTGCCCCTGAATGCCCATCTTACAAACTACATACCTGGTTAGGGTGGGGGATTTGCCCATAGCTGGAATGGATGTGGCCAAAGGCTCTCAGAATCCTCCAGGAGTTCCCCAGCTAGCTTTCCAAAACTGCTTTCAGCATATTGATTTCTGACAGCATTGCACTTCAGGAAAAGAGCAACGACAAACTGCCAGTTTGCCCACATCTCAAAATCATCTGTACATGTAGCAGATGCTTAGGTTTCATTTTTTTCTTCCTCTCCTACAGGAAAGCGTGTGGTTTCTAATACCATCCCTGCTATGTTGCAGCAGGACTGGATGCCAATTCCACCTGAGGCTGCAGATGTGAAAAGGCGTCCAAAAGCATCTCACTCACTTCACCCACTTAGGGTAGGTTTTATTTCTGCTTTAGGATAAAAGATGCATATTTGAAACTGGAAAGAGGGGGGGGAATCCCTAAAGTAAGCAGTTATTGAGTGATTCACCCACTAGACAAATGGTGGCTACTTTACATGCATATTGCCTCACTGATCCTCAAAACCACCCTACAAAGTGTCTACTGTGAATAATGTATCACATATGAAGGAAGAGGCTGTGAGAGGTTAAACCAAGAGCTCAGCAGTGGCAAGGAACTGAATTCATACCTCTCTAATATTAGGTCCAATTTGTTTGGTTACTTTTGTTATTCAAATATTAATTCATGGAATAAAGCCTTTATTTATTTATTCATTGGTGGTACTGGAGTTCCTGGAAACCCTTCTACCTGTGGGCTACACTCCCAGACCTATTTTTATATTTTTATTTGGAAACAGGGTCTCTTAATCCAGCGAGGCTGGCTTCGAATCAGTGCGATCCTCCTGTCTCCGCCTCCCAAGCACGGGGATTTTACAAGCGTGCGCCACCACGCCTGGCTATTTATTTATTTATTTCACAGTACTAGGGACTGAACCTAGAGGAGCTCCACCACTGAGCTACATTTTCAACCATTTCCATTTTCTTTTGAGATAGGAGCTCATTAAATTGCCCAGGCTAACCTTGAACTTGTGATCCTCCTGCCTCAACCTCCTGAGTTCCTGGGTTATAGGTATGTGTCAATGCATCATACTCCACATTTACATTTATGGTAGTTTCAGCATCAGAGATTTAAAATATTTCTTGCAACATTCAACCTCTGCAAAAGCAAAGGATGTGCATTTCTGCATTCTAATACTTAAAATATGTCATCTGTGGCATTCTAGTTACAAAATGCCTTATATTACGTGAGAGCAATGCTCAACACGTGTTTATTAAAACAACAACAATGAAGCCGGGCATGGTGGCACACACTTGTAATCTCAGCATTTGGGAGGCAGAGACAGGAGACTCCCAGTTCGCAGAAACCCTCAGCTACTTAGTGAGGACCTTCGCAACTCATTGAGACCTTGTTTCCAAATAAAGAATTAAAAATAGGGCTGGGGGTGTAGCTCAGAGGTAGAATGCCCCTGGGTTCCAGCCCCAGTACCGCAAATAAATTAATAAATTAATTCAATAAATTAAATATAAAACAATGAACCGGGCATGGTGGCACATGCTTGGTAATCCCAGCATTTGGGAGGATGAGACAGGAAGATCGCAGATTTGTGGACAGCCTCAGCTACTTAGTGAGGTCCTTTGCAACTCAGTGAGACCGTGTTTCAAAATAAAGAATAAAAAACCGAGCTGGGTGTGTAGCTCGGAGGTAGAATGCCCTGGCTTCCATCCCCAGTACCACTAAAAAAAAAAAAAAAAAATCAAATCCTACATTCTTCTTGAACAAAGGATTCAAGTCCCTTTTAAGAGTTAGCTCTAGAGTTGGGATGCAGTGGGAGTGGACAGGAACAGCTGTTGTTGCTGACTCTGATTCTTCCAACATTCAAATTAGCCAGGTATAAGCATTCTACCTCTGGTATATTTATCCAGCCCATTTCTTTAATTTATTTTTGTTTTGAAGCAGAGTATCATTAAGGTTGCTGAGAATCTCACTAAGTTGCTGAGGCTGATCTCGAACCTGCGATCCTCCTGTCTTAGCCTCCCAAGTACTGGGATTACAGGCATGTGCCACCACACCCAGCTTCAGCCTCATCTTTTGAAATCCAAAAGAATTTCAATCACTTGCCTCTAAATTCACCTCTAGCTTTAATATTTTTTCAAAACAATTAGGAAGGTTGTATGAAAGAACTGGCCTTACAGATTTGGGCTGTAGTTTGGAAGCGTGGATTCCTAGGTCAATTGTCTCCTTTCTGTCTCGACTATAAAACAATAATGAAGGAATTGCTCCACTGAATAGAGGTATAAACTTATTCATTCCAGGATACACTAGTTAGACATGCCAATAAAATAAAAGTACTAACTTTGAGTGAAAAGTTCTTAATGTAATAGGAAAAATTGTATGCGCAGGGAAAAAACTGCATACAGCGTTCACTAAGATCTATAATGAGGATGAACCGTCTCTCTGATGTTTTGAAGAAGAAAAAGGTGATTATTATTAGTTTTAGTCCTCGAACTGCAAATGTTATGGCTGCAGTGAGTGAAAAATGCCTAGTTCAGTTGGAAAAGGCCTTTCATTTGTGTATGTATGAATAGGAAAATCCATAGTGAATAGTGTTTGGCATGTATCCCCTACAGATAAAGTGAACTGCTCTTTTTCCAACTCCATGACACTGCTGCCCAGCAAGGCTTTCCCAGGCTGGGTCAAGGGCAGGGCAAGTCCTGAAAAGATCTCTGCTTTGCCCAGTGTGTCGCAGAACATTTTTGGCTCTGTTTGAATCCATGACATTTAACCACATACTTTTCTTGAAACCCCTGGAAAAAAGACAACTACTTGAGTGGTTTGCGATTTAAGTAGCAAAGTTGCCAACTTGAATTTCTGATAAAAAAAAGGTAAGTAGTAGCTTTGTACTATATGCCAGGAAAACATTTCTCCAATGATAGTCTAATGTAATTAAGGGAAGGTTTAAATTTGGAAGCTTGAGGAATCATTTGTTTGTCTTGAACTTTTCCCCCCACTTGGCTTGGGCATTCTGAACTATAAATAATGAGTTTAATAATATCAATGTCATGCCAGGCGTGGTGGCAGACACTTGTAATCCCAGTACTTGGGAGGCTGAGACAGAGGATCGCAGGTTTGCAGCCAGCCTCGGCTATTTAGTGAGGCCCTCTGCAACTTAGTGAGATCCTGTTTTAAAATAAAGAATAAAAATCAGGACTGGGGGTGTAGCTTGGAGGTAGAATGCCCATGGGTTCCACTTTAAATACAACACACACACACACACACACACACACACACACACACACATAATGTCCGTGTCTTTTTAAAGTAAGTTTACCTCAAACAAAAGATATTTTTTGTGTGTTACCACCAAAGATTTTTTTTCTTTTCTGAGTACATACCTGACATACATTCTTCATATGGTTTCTCCTTGGAAAGCATAGCTTTCCTTTCGTTGTCTTAATATTTAATGATCTTGGGAGGCTGATATAGGAGAATCACAGGTTCACGGCCAGCCCCAAGTAGTGTGACACTCTTAGCAATCTAGTGACACCCTGTTTTAAAAAAAAAATTCACAATGTCTGGACATATATCTTGGAGGTCAAATGCCCTTGGATTCAATTTCCAGTACCACACACAAAAAGGAAACTTAATGATAGCATCATCTTTATTTTTTTTTCTGTTATCAGAAATTGAATCCAGGGGCATTCTACTTCCAAGCTACATTCTGAGTCCTTTTTATTTTTATTCTTTTTTAAAATTTTTGAAACAGAGTCTTGCTAATTTGCTGAGTGTCTTGCAAGGTTGCTAAGACTGGCCTTGAACCTGCCTCAGCCTTGCAAGCATTTCTATCTCAGACTTCCAGATACTGAGATTACAGGCATGTGTAATTACAACATTATATTTTGAGTCGATAGATCAGTCATTTTGCATAAGCTTCCCGTATACAATCTTATTTGTCCTGATAATATTTTTGTGAAGCAGAGAGATTTGATCCTTTCTACCAAATGCAAGGAAAACAAAGCAAGAAGTGTGTTAGGCCAGGAGCAGTGATACCTGGGAGGCTGAGATAGGAGGTTCACAGGTTCGAGGCCCGTCTCTGCAACTTAGCAAGACTTTGTTTTGAAATTTAAAAAATAAGAATGCAGCTGAGAGTTTACCTTAATGTTAGAACTCCCTGTACCCTGGTACCACATACACAAAACAAACATAAATCGAAGAAGTGGGTTAGGTAGCAAATCAAGGACTCAAGGTTAGAACTTGGATAGTTTCTATCTCCTAGGGTAGTGACTTTTCATCTAGAGGGTCAGATCTTTCATCAAGTGATAATGTGGAGAATAAGGGAAAATCACTACTAGTGGGATCAAAGAAATTAGAAGAAACGAAGCAAACAAAAGCTCTACCAGATACTAGGGAACATTATAGAAAAGTTCCCTGGGTACCTGGAGACTACAAGGGACTTACGAATAAAATTCAAATGCTGAAGGACAGGGTTATAGAAGGAAAACATTTAAAATAAAGCCGGGTTGGGCATGGTGGAACACATCTGTACTCCTAGCTACTGAGGACGCTGAGGTAGGAGAATTACTTGAGCCCAGGAGTTTGAGGCCATTCTGGACAATATAATGAGACGCCATCTCTTAAAGAAATAAATAAAATCAAGCCAGAAAACAGAAAAGCAATAGTCAAGATTCAATTATTTTAGCTTTATATGGTTTGAAATCAGAAAATATATATCTTCTAGCTTTGTTCTTTTTCAAGATCGTTTTGGGTATCTAGAGTCCATATTCCATATTAGGATAGATTTTTTTCTGAAAAATAAATATATAAATATATGATAGTTTCACCTAAAAAATAGAAAAAAATATTCTCTGGTAAGAAAGAAAGCAAAAAGAAATATTGAAATGTTATCTTTAAGTCATCAAAAGCTTGGTATCATACAAATGAAACTGTTATGTGAAATTATCATTTTTAATTTTGGATAAATTGCTATAATACTAGATGTCAACCACTAAGCCAAGCATGGGAAGGAGGGATGGGGAGAGAATGGGGTGGGGATCGGGTGTGGGCTGACTGGGCGATGTGTGCATGTATGTCTACAAAAGTTTATATCCCACTACGATGTATGAATACAGTGCACCAATAAAAAAATTAAAAAAATAAATAAATAAAAAAGGAAAAAAATTCTTTACCTGTCACAGCTCTGGTTTTCTTTTCCTATTTTGTCCTGGTGCTGGGGGATTGAACCCAGGGCCCCAGACATTTGAAGCACACTGGCTGTAGCTTCATCCTTAGCTCTATTTTTTATGTTTATTTTGAAGCAGGGTCTAACTAAGTTGCAGAGGGTCTCACTAAGTAGCTGAGGCTGGCCATGTACCTGCAATCCACTTGTTTCAGACTCCCAAGTACTGGGATTACAAGTGTGCACCACCATGCCTGGCCTGCCCCTATCTTTGTGTGTGTGTGTGTGTGTGGTAATAGGGTTTGAACCCAGGGCATCTTCCCACCAAGTTACACACTTAGCCCTTTTTATTTTGAAATAGGGTCTCAATAAGTTGCAGAGGGTCTCACTAAATTGCTGAGACTGACCTCAAACCTGTGATCCTTCTGTCTCAGCTTCCCAAATCCTAGGATTATAGGCACCATGCTTGCTCAGGCCCCTCCTCTTAAACCCCAACACCTCAACATCATCACACTGGGGACAAAGGCTCCAACATGAACAGTTGGTACTAGGAATTCCCCCTCTCTTACCAGTCCCCACCTCTTGGGAAAATCTTTTTTTTTTTCAGTACTGGGAATGGAACCCAGGTGCATTTTATCTCTGTTAAGTTGCAGAAGGCCTGTTAAGTAGCTGAGATAGGCCGCAAACCGGTGATCCTCCTGTCTCAGACTCCCAAGCACTAGGATTACAAGTGTGCACCACCACACCTGGCCCTTGGGCAAATCTTTTTTTCTTTTAATGGTACTGGGGTCTTTTCTACTTCTGGGCTATACTCCCAGACCTAATTTTTTTTTTTTGCTTTATTTTGAAACAGGGTCTCACTAAGTTGCTGAGAGCCTCACTAAGTAGCTGAGGCTGGCTTCGAACCTGTGCAATCCTCCTGTCTCAGCCTCCCAAGCGCTGGAATTACAAAGCGTGTGCCACCATGCCCGGTGGCAAATCTTAACTGTACTTTTTGGGATCTTTCTCAAACTGAGAGGATCAGAATTCTTCCTGAGTTCTTAGAGTCCAGAGGTTGAGCTCACTACCACACATACCTTTTACTCTGGGAAGCTGGATTTGTTGCTTGCCAAATTGTGTGAGGTTGGTATATTCCAAATCATTGAACAATTCTGTGGGAACTGTGGAGGCCCTCTTGTTACTATCAGCTCTGAGAACACACTGCAACTATAGCTCCAGGGGTGGAGAAGGGCTTCCCAGCAACAGCAATTCCCAGCCCTGCAATTAAAGACCTGAGACCTGGTGGGACCTGAGTTTGATTGGTTTAGCATCTTAAATGCTCTTGGTATTCATTTCCTGACATAAGAAGTGATTTGATGAGCCTCACAGACAGATTGTTGAGTAAAATGAGCCAGACATAATAGAGTACATGCTGAATGGTTCCTTTATATGGCATACAAGAAATGGCAAAGTGAATCTATAGTGACAGAAATCAGAGCAATGGCTATGTCTGGAGGCAGGTATGGATTGGGAGGTAGACATAAAGATCTGAGTGGTAATTACAGGGGTGTACACATTTGTCAAACACTGAAGACTAAGAATGCATCTTAGCTTATGTAAGTTAATGCTTGATAAAAAAAAAATTTAACCCGTGCATGGTGATGCATGCATGTAGTCCCAGCTACTCAGCAGCATGAGGCGGGACAATCACTTGAGCCCAGGAGTTCAGGACTGGTATGGGAAACATAGGGAGATGCAAAAGAAGAAATAAAAATATTAAAAAGCAGCATTCTCAGCTGGGCATGGTGGCACATGCCTGTAATCCTAGTACTTGGGAGGCTGAGATAAAAGGATCACAGGTGTGTGGTCAGTCTCAGTAACTTAGTGAAATTCTGCTTCATTTCCAAGTAAAAAATAAACTAGGCCTGGAGTGTAGCTTGGAAATAGAATGAGTTCAAACCCCAGTACCCAGTACCAAAAATCAAAACAAAAAAAAACAAAAAAAAAAACAAAGAAAGAAAGACATAAAAGAAAGAAAGCCAGGCATGGTGGTGCACATTTGTAATCACAGCATTTGGAGGCTGAGACAGGAGGATCATGGTTCAAGGACAGCCTCAGCTACTTAGTGAGGTGCTTTGCAACTCAGTGAGACTCTGTTTCAAAATAAAGAATAAAAAATGGGGCTGGTAGTGTTGCTTGAAGGTAGAATACTCCTGGGTTCCATCCCTAGTACTGAACCCCCTCCCCACAAAATCCATTGATTTCAGACAGGAACAGTGGTCTATGCCCATAATCCCAGTACTTGGGAAGCTGAAACAGGAGGATTACAGGTTTTTAGGCCAACCTCAGCAAGACCCCTCATCAACTTAGCAAGATTCTGTTTCAAAATAAAAAGAGTTGGGGGTATAGCTTGGAGGTACAATGCCCCTGAGTTCAATTCCCAGTACCAATTAATTAATTAATAAGAATTTTTAAAAGTAGTGATATCTCTATTAACAGTAACCTAATCTACCAAGAGCCTCTATTTACACTTTCCCAGTTACATGGTCTGCCAAGAGACAATATTGTATATGGGTTCAGGTCAGGTTTGGGAGCTAGCAGATCTGATAAAATCCCACAGGCAGCTTGATCTGAGGTTTCATTTTCTCATCTGCAAAATGTGGATTACAATAACAGTAACTGTCAGGCGTGGTGACACACACTTGTATTCCCAGTACTTGGGAGGCTGGGACAGGAGGATCTCAGGTTCTTGGCCAGCCTCAGTTACTTAGTGAGGCCCTCCGCAACTTAGGGAGACTCTTTCCAAATAAAGAATAAAAAGAGGGCTGGAGCTATAGTTGGGAGGTAGAATGCCCCTAGATTCAATCCCCAGTACCACACACACAAAAATAATAATAGTAACAGTAACTACCTCTTAGGGTTGTTTTGTCATAAGGTATAAATGAAAAAGCATATGCAAAACATTTAGCTACTTAATGGTATTTGATTAATCTTAGATCTTGCTGTAGCGACTAAACCCCTTGTGGGGTTTTAAATTAATTAATTAATTAATTTATCTTTGGTGCTATGGACTGAATTCAAGGGCATTCTATATCCAAACTACACTCCCAGCCCTGTCTTTTTTTTTGGTATTGATGACTGAACCCAGGGGCATTCTACCTCTGAGCTATACTTCCAGTCCTTTTTATTGTTATTGTTATTGTTTTTGTTGTTTTAAAACAGGGTCTCACTAGGTTGTTGAGGCTGGTTTCGAATTTATGATCCTCCTGAATCAGCTTTGCAAGTACTAGGATTATAGGGGTACACCAGCATGCCCATGCAGGACTCCCTCAGTCCTATATTAATTTAACTTAATTTAGTCTAAATTTTGTGGTACTGGGCATGGTGGCACACTCTTGTAATCCTATTACTTAGGAAGCTGAGCCTGGAGAATCGAAGGTACTCAGCCAGCCTCAGCTATTTAATGAGCCCCCTTGCAAATTAGTGAGACCTTGTTTCCAAATAAAGAATAAAAAATAGGGCTAGGGGGATAGCTCAGAGGTAGAATGCCCCTGGGTTCGATCCCTAGTTCCACAGACACACAAAAAATTTAAAACAGGGTCTCACTAAGTTGCTAAGACCCTAATGAAGTTATGGAAGATGGCTTTAGTTCCATGACAAATAGCAGCTCATGTGGGAGTAAGAAATCTCATGACTCCTGTCTCAGCCCCCCAAGTACTAGGATTCTAGATGTGGTCTACAAAGCCCAAGTATTCCAGAGCTTCTGATTTTATTGGGCCTAAGACTTAGAATGTTATCTTTTTTTTTTCAGTACTAGGGATTGGATACAGGGCCTCATACTTGCTAGACAAGTGCTCTACCACCGAGCTACATCCCCAGCCCATGTCAGTATTTATTTATTTATTTATTTATTTATTTATTTTTGCTACTAGGGATTGCACTCGAGTGCCTGCCATGCTGACCTTTCTCCCCACAGATGGCGTGTGTTGAACCACCTCTGAATTGCTCTCATTCATCTTACCTATGTAGTTCATATGTGCATGCCATATTTGTGCTTATCTGTTTGGCTTATATACTTTCCAGCATATCTAACCTTTCTAGTTATTGAGTCCTCTCCCTGGTTGGATTTTAAGCTCCTCCAGGGCAGGGTCTAGCACATTCTTGTATGCATAAAAGAGGGTCAGTGAATATGTATGGAATGAATTTTGGTGTGGAATGAATGGGAGGGGGAGAAACAGTAAGCAGACAGTCATATCTAGACAAAGGCTTCTCTCTTCATTCTCCCCCAGTTTTTTTTTTTACTGATAACACTTCATAGAATATCAGGATTGTGCATTGTTTTTTGCTTGTGGGAGATCGTGCATGCATTTGACTTTCAGGTTCCATTGTGGATAGAAGGGCAGGAGTGAATTCAAAGAATACCATGCAGGAGTTGAAAAGGTCAGGTGGCCAAGGCAAAGGGACAAATCTTGCCCTGGCTGATGCTGTTGAAAGAACTCTGGACCAAGTGCACCCCAAGTTCTGGTCCTTGCTCTGCCACTAACTTGTGTGATCCAGGGCAGCTCACTTCAACTTTCTGAGCCTCAGATTATCCTTGGTACAGAGGTAATGTATTCTGGTATTTCCACTCAATAGGAGTTCACCCAGGCTTATAACTAGAAAGACCCAAAAGAATTTAGGGTTTTATCTTCACAGGCAAGCTCTTATCAACAAGCCAGGTAGATCAGTTGTCTGCCTTAAGATTCCAACAAGATTGGGCTGAAAAGTCAGGGAGGTTCAGTTTCTAGAACCAAAGGCTAGAAACAGCCAGTATCTAGAGACTTTTTTTTGGGGGTTGGTGTTACTGGGGAGTGAACTCAGAGGCATTTTACCTCCAAGTTATACTACAAGCTCAATTTTACTTTATTTCATTTTTTATTTTAAAACAGGATCTCACTAAGTTGTGGATGGCCTTACTAAATTGCTAAGACTGGCTCTGAACCCGTGATCTTCCTGTCTCAGCCTTCCAAGTACTGAAACTACGAACATGTGCCTCCATGCCCAGCTGAGACCATTTCTATTCCAGTTCACTCATTTTGCCTGGAAAATCATCCTGAAGGCCTCACAGTACTGATCCTGGATTCTGATTCCCTTTTCACAGTCTACCACACAGTTCTCCTTAAAGAGAAAAATGTGAACCAGGTGTGGTAGTCCACACTTGTAATCCTAGTACTTGGGAGGCTGAGACAGGAGGATCACCAGTTTGCAGCCAGCCTCAGCTAATTAGTGAGACCCTCTGCACTTAGTGAGAACCTGTTTTAAAGTAAAGGATAAAATAGGGCTGGGGGTGTAGTTCAGAGGTAGAATGTTCCTGTTTTCAACTCCCAGTACTGCAAAAAAAAAAAAGTAAAATTTGCTCTTGTTAATGTTTGGAGTCAAGAAATCTTTGTCTTGTGTCCCAGCACAGAAGTGATCAAGGCATTTGTCTAAAGTTTTTATAGATTTTATTTTATATTATATTATGTACTGGTATTGAACCCAGGGGCATCCTACCTCTGAGTCACAGCCTGTTTTATTTATTTATATTTTATTTGGAAACAGGGTCTTCCTGAGTTACAGAGGCTGGCTTTGAACCTGTAATCCTCTAATCCCCACCTCCTAAGCGCTGGGATTATAGGCATGTGCCAAAGGACCAGACTAGTTTCTAATATTTGACATAGCGAAAGGCAAACTTAATTCTTGCTTCCCTTTTACCTATGGAGAAAACAATTTCCTAGTGTTTATTTAGTGTGTACTATGTGTTTGCTACTCTGTGAGGTGCTGTGAAGGGTTTAGAAAAGATTGCGAACCTTTCCCTGCTCTTAAAGAACTGGGTGTGGGAGGTAGGACTCACAATGTGAGAACAATGGAAGGCAGTATGTGATTCAGAATAAAATGATTAGAGCAGGCAATAAATACTGTAGACATTTGGGGGAGGGAGAGAGCTCTGGGAGCTGCGGGGAGTGGGGACTTGGGAGAGTGTGATTTTCCGTGGGCTTTGAAGGATGGGTAGGATTGTGTATGCAAATGTGGGGGAGGGCACTGAATTTGAATGTGCAGATGCTTGTGAATAGGCATGCGCACACTCAGAACTACATAGATGGGCAACAACAGTTAGCATTTTGTGGGCACTTCCTATGTACCAGATACTGCATGCTGTTGTATACAATTCAACTCATTTAAATGTGCATAACCCCATGAATTAGATAACATTTTTGTCTTTTTTTCTTCCTCTGATCTTTCTTTTTGTGGTACTGGGAATTGAATCCAGGGACATTCTACCTCTGAGATACGCCCCCAACCTTATTTTATTTTGAAACAGCTGGCTGCAAGCCCTCAATCCTTCTGTCTCAGCTTCCCAAATACTAGGATTATAGACCTGAGCCACCACCCACAGCTAGATAACAGTATCTTTGAATTAGTAGATAAGACACTTGAGGCACAGGGAAGCTGAGTAAATTGCGCAAGGTGACACAGTATGCAACTGGCATAAATGGGTTTTAAGTCCAGATCTCAAAAATACTTAGCTACCTATAGAAAAAAAAAAGGAATTTTTAGCTCAGGTGAGGAAATTGGCCTGGCAATACAGCCATTAAAAGCAGTCATTTTGCAAACACAGGAGCAGTAAGGCCAATTTTCCAATTGAAGTTCAGCATGGAAATTGAGGTCTCTGGATGCTGTATACCATTGACAGAGCTCCTTAGCTTTGTCCTTAATGGCCCCTGCTTATGTTCCTGAGGCTTTTTTTTTGTTGTTTATTTGCAGTATGGGGGATGAAATCCAGGGCCATTCTACCTCCAAGCTACACCCCCAGTCCTATTTCCCTGTGTGTGTGTGTGTGTGTGTGTGTGTGTGTGTTACTTGGGGGTGGAACCCAGAGGTTTTCCACCTCCGATCTATACTCCCAGCTCTATTTTAGATTTTATTTGGGAACAGGGCCTCACTAAGTTGCTGAGAGTCTAAGTAGCTGAGGCTTGCTTTGAACCTGTGTGATCCTCCTGTCACACCCTCCCAAGCTCCGGGATTACAAGCTTCTACCACTACACCCAGCTGTCAGGAAGTGCCCACAGGTCTCTAACCCCAACATAGGGATTATGGTAAGCAGTCCAGGAAGTAACCCCTGAGCTAAAGCTGACCCCTGGTTTTTATTCTTTATTTTTTTTGAAACAGGGTCTCACTGAGTTGCAAAGGGTCTCACTAAGTAGTAGCTGAGGCTGTCCGCAAACCCCTATCCTCCTGTTTCAGCCTCCCAAATGCTGGGATGACAAGCGTGGGCCACCATGCCAGACTCCTGGTGATTTAATAAGGAACTGTAACCCATGCAGTGGCACATGCCTGCAATCAGGTTTGATGCCAGGGCTGCAGTAACTTAGCAAGACCATTTCAAAATGAAAAGGGCTGGGGGTGTAGTTCCAGGGTAGTGGACCCCTGGGTTCAATTCCCAGTACCATCCACAAAAAACCACTTGAGGAGAATGAATGAATGAACCTCTGAATCAATTTTTGTTTGTGATTCTTTATTAGCATTTGAAATACATCATGCTGTTGGTAGTTACTACACAAAGCTTGGAGTTAGACAAAATTATCTGGCTATATTTGTCAGGAAAACCAGGCTTGGAAAGGATGGGAGGGCAATGGCCTGGTAATAGAATAATTGGTTGTGTTTTATGTTTTGAGTCTGGCTTGCAGCCAAAATCCCAAAGTGTATCCTAGGCAAGGTGCCTGATTGTGTTTTTCTGGACATTCTTCTAATTTATTGTGAGTCTTCAATAAATATTCATTCAACACAAGGTGGATTCCAAAGAGGTCCTTTTCCTAGTTCCTTATCGCAATAAAAGCAAAGGCAGTTGAAACGTTAAAGTAGGGATGAGGGGACCCTGGCCACACTCACGTTTTCCCAGCTGGCCTTTCTCAGCTGCTCTTTTGCACGACGGGAGACGGGAACCAGGTCGGGGGAAGCTCCTTTTGCCTCAGCTAGCCCACCATTGAAGACGTGTCAGGAAAAAAGGGAGTAGCAGGGGTGGGCATTGTGGTTGGAGGGAGACAGAAGAAACTCCAGAGCAGAGTAGGAGAGAGAAGAGCAGGTTCACACAACCTCGTCCTGGGCACTTAGGTAGGGAATGGCGCTGTGTTTAAAGAGGTGAGAGAAGACGCCTTTTGGGTCTTGCACGAAATGACCGTGTCACGGCAGAAGAGAGGAAGGTCATATCCAGCACACCCGCAAAGCTCAGCTTGCCCAGCTCATCACTAGACAGGCTTATTCACCCCAAGAGAAGTTAGTAAGAGCCGGCTGAGCGCCTACTAAGTGCCGGGTATACAAAGAAGTGCCACGGAGAATCGGGTCACGGTCACGGAGGCGGAGTCAGTCCCCGCGGCTTCTGCAGGAGGCGCACGGGGTGGGGAAGGAGGGCGGTGGTGCACGCGTGCGGGCTCCTTGGAGGAGCGGAGGGGACGAGGCAGGCCGGGAGGAGGAGGAAGGAGGCGGAGACTGAGCCGCAGGAGGGAGGCGGAGGGAGAGCGGAGACGGGGCCGGGTGGGAGGTGTGAATGGTGGACGCGGTGGGGGGAGCGCGGGAGGCCAGGGAGGAAAGGGGGCTAGGCGGGGTAACGGTGGCCGGGGACGAGGGGAGGAGGAGCGAGGCTGGACTGGACGGGAGGAGGGGCGGTGGCCCGGGGAAGCGGCGGCGGCCGGGGGAGGAGAGAGGGAGGGGAAGAAGGAGGAAGCGAGCGCCGTCGCTGCAGGGGGAGGAAGACGGGGAGGAGGAGCCGTGCGCGGCGGCAGCGGCGGCGGTGGCTGCGGCCGCCAGGGGAGCCGAGCGCAGGGGCGCTGGGTGTGCGGGAGCAGAGTGATCGCCCGAGCCAGGGCCGAGGGCGGAGCAGCCGGTGAGTGGAGCCCCGAAGGGCGCCGCAGCCCGTCCCTGGGGCCGGGCGGGAGGCGCGGGAAGATGTGGCGGCGCCGGGGCGGAGGGAGGGAGGGAGGGGGCCGGCTGTAGTCCAGCCCCTGGCTGGCCCGGCCTCCCGCCCTCCCTCTCAGCTTCCTCCCGCCGCTGCCTGCGCCAGGGGGGCAGGTCCCGGGCGGGCCGCGGGCTGAGGGTGGCGCGGGCTGGGGGGTGGAGCTGGGGGGCTCGAGGGTGTACCCGGGGGCGGGAGGCTGGACCGGGACGGCTCTAAATTGCTGGAGGGGCCCGTCGGCGGCGAAGTTGCTAGCTGGGGGCAGAGACGGCCACGCGGTTGCAAAGAGTAAGAGATCCCTCTGTGGAGTGCGTGAGACGAGGAGTCCGGCTTCCCTGCCATCCCCGTCGCCCTCCTCGCCTGCCCGGCCCCCCCAGCTCCTCTCCTAGCCTCCGCGTGTCCCCTCGCTCTCACCCCCTTCGCCCTCCCGGTTCGCTCTCGCGGCACTATGGGTCCCCTCGGCCCCCACCCTGACCCTTTCGGCCTCTGGCTTCCCTGACCCCTGCTTGCTTAGCCACTGCCCCTGTTCCCTTTTCTTCCCCTCGCTAGTCACCCCTCCCCGCTTCGTTAATTCCAGATGCAATTGCCTCTTTGAGACCTTTTTTTTTTCCTCTCCTTCCTTTTAGATTGGCCAACGGCTCCTTTCAACCCTGCCTCGTTGGTGGCCACTGGAGAAGCGCGGGGGGCTCCCCAGACAGCCGTGGGGACGAGTTAGAGCCAGCACTTTACCCCGGGCCTCGCGTGTAGCGTCCCCTCCCCTACTCTAGGTGCCCCGGTGTCTGGAGGGGGGTGCGGGGGGTGTCCCCTCCTTACATGTTCCACCACCCAGGCCACCCTCTGGGCTCGTCTTCCATCTCGCTGTCGCTTCCTGTACGGTGGTCAAGGGGAACCACTTTGCATCATGTCCCGGTATAGCTACCAGACTCTCCTGGACTGGCTCTATGGGGGCGTGGATCCCAGTTTTGCAGGCAATGGGGGCCCCGACTGTGCTGCCTTCCTCTCTTGGCAGCAGCGGCTGCTGGAAAGTGTGGTGGTCCTGACCCTGGCCCTGTTGGAGATCCTGGTGGCCCTGCGGCACATCCTGAGGCAGACGGAGGACGGTAGGGGTGGCCGTGGCAGCCAGCCACAGCAGGTGACCCAGCGGCCAGTGGAAGGCAAGGACAGCCTGAGCAAGAATCTGCTCTTAGTAGCCCTGTGCCTGACCTTCGGGGTGGAGCTGGGCTTTAAGTTCGCCACCAAGACCGTCATCTACCTGCTCAACCCCTGTCACCTGGTCACCATGATGCATGTGAGTCCGTTGACTTTTTCCTGGGCAGCCTAAGCAATAAGTCATGTGTGTGTGCTTAGGACACTCAGGTAGTGTAGCGCACCTCATCCCCATGGGTAGTGGGATCTTACAAATGATTTTCCAGTTTCAAATGTGGCTGGTTTCACCTTTGCACAGTGCCCTCAGTTCCACAGTGGAGGTGAGGAATCTTGTGCCTGAACCTGAGAAAAGACTGGCACTCAGGCTGCTGTTGGCCCTCCCCTCCTGGCCCTGGCCTGGTTTGGCCTTGCCTTCACAAGTATGAAGCCCAGTCCCCGCCAGGTATCTTTTCTGAATCCTAAATGTGGATCATGGCCAGGCCCTCTTGGCTTTTGTAGTAGTTGGTTTCTTAGGGGCCTGGGTGACTCTCTTTCCTGAGGGTGGTCACATAGCTTCCTAGCTCCACTGTGGTACTTAGGGGAAATATGATTAAGGCTTTCTCTTAATGACTCTCATTCAGGAGTTTATGCTCTTGGGGTGAGGCCTGCCTTTGAGTTTGGAGGTGCTGGAGCAGCCCCAAGTTCTTACTAAGTACTCTGTGAAACAGGTACCAGACTGACTTCTGAACTCAGGGCTGGTGATCTGTATCTATGCTGAGACTGTTATTTACATTTTACCTCTCTCTCTCATCACTCATTCTGTCTCCTGTGGTCCCTTGGTCCAGGGGTACTCAGAGAGCTGATTTCTTTACCTCTCCATTTTCTACCCATTAGTGATGCTAAGCAAAACAAATGGGATTGAAAAGGAAAGTTGCCAGATGCATAAAAATAATCTTGGTGAGGACCAAGAGCTAGACTGTCTTTCTGTACTCAGCCTGTGCAGAGAGATGTTCTGAAGCTGTAAAATCATGGAGGAGGAGGAGGAGAAGGAGGAGGAGGAGGAGGAGGAGGAGGAGGAGGAGGAGGAGGGAGCGAGCAATCAGGCGGTGGAAAACCTGGTGCTTTCTTTAGGGGAAGTTTTGACACTAATCATTAGCATCTTTATTGCCTTTATATTTGTAGGTAGTTATTCTCAGGAGACTTATGACAACCCCTTGTGGGGCAGAAGGTTGAGATTATTATCTCCATTTTATAACCCTGGCAGCACTCAAGGATGGAAGGTCACTTGCCTGAAGGCCAAAAGATGAATTAGCATCTGGGATGGAAAGCAAACCCACCCTCCTTTGGAGTTACAAGCTGTCAATTCCAAAGTGGGGGTGGCAGAGGGTCGTGGGGGCAGTCCCTTGGGGAGCCCCACAGATGAGCATGGCAAATGAGCACAGACAGCACTGTCTACTTGTGGCTCAGATAGTTGCTAGCTCTGTGTTCTAAGAACTCGGTCAATTGTGTGTTCCTGATCTCAGTCACTTGTATGTTTCCTGATCTGTACAATGTGGCGAATGATGCCTGGCCCCTTCCCATCTTGCAGAAGTGGCAAGGAGGTGTGGGTAGCTTTGGAATGAGGAGGCAGTTATTGATCAGAGGCTGTAAGCATGGAACGGAGCTGGAACGTGCAGCAGTTTTTCAGAGAAGGCTTTTTTGGGAAGTGATGCCATTCAGAGGAAGTCCAGGGCTGTCCCAGCTAGACCTTCTCTGTAAATTTGAGCCAGTCCTCTTTCTCTTTTATGAATGGGCTTCTTGTTAATGAGAGGAAACAACGCATCCCAGCCACTGCTATGTGAGGCTGTCAGGATAGGAGTGCTTTTTTAGGATGGCAGGTGGTAAGGGTGAGAGGGTACCTCTTCTACAAAGGAGTCTTGAGGCCTCTGGCAACTACATATCTAGAAGGTCAACAAAGGACCAAATTCAGCCTCACCAGGGCTGCTCCTGATGTGATGACGCCAAACCTGGCAGCACCATGGTTTTAAGGGGAAAATTTTTATAGACTCAGGAGACCTAGTTCTGGCATTAATTAGTTGTATGACTTTAGGGACAGTATCCTTCCTGAACCTCAGTTTTCCCATCCATGAAATGAGGGAGAGTTGCATTCCTAGCTCCTGATAGCCGATGTGCTATGTGCTGTCTGGTTTCTTTATAGTCTCATCTGATTTCTCATAGGTCCTGGGACTGTAGACTGACAAGAGGGTTGCTGTGATTCTTTTCTCCACAAGTAGCATATGATGCAACAGAGAGCTATTCTGAAAGGCTTTTCCTCTACATGCTGAAAAGGGAAACTAGTTTCTTCTCTATGGAGGTCAGATAGTCCGTCCCTGTTTATCTTTTACATGATGTGTCTCTCCCGTAAAATAAACCAGACCACCCTTGGGGATACATGTAAAGGATGGTGGCACTTGGGAGAGAGATTAATGCTTGGGGACTATGAACCAGTTCCTGTCACCTATGCTTTCTCTACTTCCTGTGCTTAGCTATAGGGCGGGGATGTGAGTCATGAACTGTCATGCTGAGGAATTTTTGAGCCTTCCCAGGATTACACTACTTTTTATTTACCTCAAACTCACTGCTTTATATTGTTTAAATAGTAACCTCTGGCCTACTGGGAGACCTAGCCTTTGATGAATTCAACTTTCCACGCCCTCTGCATGCATTCTGGAAACATTCAATGCATGGATTTTTAAAAGATTCTTTGAGTCCTAAAAAATTAATAACAGATGGTTGGGAACAGTTTTCTGACTTGGTTGCAACATTGACTAATGATAATATGTAAGCTTAATAGTACCTTATATTTATCTAGCGCTTTACTGTTTATAAGGTACTTCCATGTGCATTATCTTCTTTAGGATTATGATAGATTGCTTAGGTCTAGAGAAAGAGATGTTAAAATGTTTCCCATGACTGTGTCTGTTTCAAAGGGGAGATACTGTGTATAAAGAAATACTTTGGCAGCTGAATTTGGCTATATAGTAGTAGTACATTCTATGGATTTCAGAAGTTCAAAGGAGGACAGGAAGTTGTTAGCTGAAGTGAAAGGGATAGCTGTGCAAGACACTTATCTGATGTGTGTCTTCCAACCAGATGACTCAATTTGGGTTTTGTAGAAGAATCAGTATAAGCTTGTAATAAGAGATACTGCTATAGGACAGGAAGTAGAGGGGTTGGAGGGAAGTTGGTTACTTTCTCCACCTCCCATTTTTCAGCCTGCAAAATCTTCCCCATGCCTTGTTACACAGCCCCTCACCATAGCCATGCTACCATTGAGTGACCGCTAGCTGTGGTAGCATAATGAAGAGCAGTACTTATGTTTTAATTTTGTTCCTTTTATGTGTTTGTGTGGTGCTGGGGATGGAACCCAGGGGCATTCTACCTCTGAGCTACACACCCAGCCTGATTTTTTATTCTTTATTTTGAAACAAGGTCTCAGTAAGTTGTGGAAAGTCTCACTAAGTAGCTGAGGCTGGCCACGAGCCTGTGATCCTCCTGTCTCAGCCTCCCAAGTACTGGGATTGCAACCATGCACCACCACGCCCGGCTGAATTGTGTTCTTGATTAATATTTTTTCTGACTGGTTTCTCTACAGTCTTGTCTGATTTCTCATAGGTCCTGGGACTGCAGAATGATAGAGGGTTGTAGGATTAAAGTAGCACCATTTAACAGTTCAACTTTACCCTGAGATATTTTGGGGTTCTTCAGATCAGCAAGTACCAAGGTTAGCATATCATTTGTTACACCTCTTCCTAAGTATCAGTGCTATCTACTGACTGTACTAAGAAGTATTTCTTTCAGCATGGCTAGACAGTCCCATTTTGTCCATGATTTGGGCAGATATGGGTAACAGGGAATGAACTTAGTGATGGTGCTATGTACCCAAAATCTGCAAGCAAGTTCGTTGCAGAGGTGGCTTGAGATCTGAGCTGCCACAATGGGAATCTGGACTTAGCAGGAAACGATTTTCATAGCTATTTAAGGTTTAAAAATCTGCAGTTTCTTTGATGAAGGGTAAAAGTATAAGACTGAGTGATGGTATCTGTAAAGACTGTTAATCTTAACTTAGTGGCCTCTTTTCTTTCCTGAGTCCAGTTATGTTGTTTTAAGAACTTACTGAAAAGAGCCCATTTTGAATGTCTTTTTTAATTGTCCAATTCCTGTTGTTTCTGTGCATGCCTGTGCCAACATCTCCTGGTTAGACACCAAATTTGGCACCAGGGCACAGCATATGCCATCTAACCCATGGATGTCTGTGTGCATAAAACAGGCTGTAGCCAGGTTGGATATTTGGCAAATACTAATTGATGCTATTGACCCTTTAGTTCCAAGCCACTACTGGTTTTTTTCTTTCTCATTCATTCATTCATTATTCATACCAAGCCCGATTCTTTTTTAGAGTTGCCATTGCTATTTGGCTTTCTGCCTTATTTACAATATATTAGAAATTTGATTACTACCAAATACGGCCTACCTGCTTTGGGTTCACTGTTTGATTTCCTTGTTTCTTCTCTCCTTGCTAAAAGTGCAGAATGGCACATACTCAAAAATTATGAGCTTTTGGTGTCACCCTTTGCACCCACTGAATATGCACTAGTGGATTCCAGTTAATTTGATGGATTTGTTTTAGAGGAAACCTGATGGAGTTGAGAACTAGGCTTTCTATCCTCCCCCCTTTAACATTCGACCAGACACACCTCCTCATTCCCCATCTGTTGTCTGGAGCACTGATTACTAAACCTGCTTGGCCTCGACATTGGTGGGTGGATAATGGGTACAAGGAGGGATCCAGCCATCTGCTGACAGTTTATCAGATGGATTGTGTCCTGTGCCATCATCCACAAAAGTATGAAGTTTATATGTGTCTTGGCAGTGAGGCATGGTATTCCTTTTTTATTTTTTTCTCTCCCCAAAGGAAATCTGTAGAGATTTTCCCCGTCTTTCATTGTTACAGTCATCTGGGAGAGTCCTTTATAAAGAGAGGTGGTGTGGGTTGGTAGATTAAGCAACCCACAGATAGCACTGGGATTTAAAATTATGACATTTGTTTTGTTCATGGTTTGCCATGGGAACCTGAGCAAATTGTTTAACCCTTTCCTATCCTAGTCTTCTCCATGAAATGGACCACATGGAAATGAAACATTTTAGTCCTCTGAATAACTGTGTGGTCACTTAGAGAAGCTGGGCAAAGCGGATCAAAACTGGCAGATGACGGATGCAGTTTGACTTCAAACTTGATGTCTTTCACCTAGCTTGATAAGCTACTAGAAGTCATTCCTCTAATGATTTTTATTGCTTTTTTCTGGATCCTTACCCATGTCTGGATGTCCTTGGAACATGTGGCATGCAAAGCTGGATTTGCTAACTTTTACCAGAGGTCCAGCTCATGCCAAGCAGAGAGGAAAGAGTTTCTCCCCAGCCTTTTCACACCATGCATCTGATAATACAATTCAGCATCGCACTTGCATTTCTGTTTTTTTGTTTTTGGTACTGGGGGTTGAATCCAGGGACCTTCTGCCTTTGAGCTAGATCCCCAGCCCTATATTTTTTCTTTTTTTTTTTTTGTGGAACAGATGGTCGAACCCAGGAGAAATCTACCTCCGAGCTATACTTGCGGCCCTATTTTATTCTTTCTTTCTTTCTTTCTTTCTTTCTTTCCTTCTTTCTTTCTTTCAGTGGTTCTGGGGTTCCTGTAAACCCTTCTACATCTGGGCTACACTCCCAGACCTATTTTATACTTTTTATTTCGAAACAGGGTCTCCTAAGCCAGCGCGCGGGGCTGGCTTCGAACCTTCACTGATCCTCCTTTCTCCGCCTCCCAAGCATGGGGATTACAAGCGTGCGCCACCACGCCTGGCTTATTCTTTATTTTGAAACAGAGTGTCATTAAGTTGCAGAGAGCCTCACTGCATAGCTGAGGCTGGCTGTGAGGCTCTGATCCTCCTGTCTTGGCCTCCCAAGTACTAAGATTACAAGTGTGCGCCACCACGCCTGGCTTTTGTTTTTTAATTTTTAATTATTTTAAATTAATTTTTGGTGGTACTGGGGTTTCTGGAAACCCTTCTACCTCCGGGTTACACTCCCAGACCTATTTTATACTTTTTTACTTGAAAACAGGGTCTCTTAAGCCAGCGCGGCTGGCTTCAAACCTGTGTAATCTTCCTGTCTCTGCCTCCCAAGCGTGGGGATTATAAGCGTGTGCCACCACGCCCAGCTTTTACTTTTATTTTTAAATAGCATCTTACTAATTTGTTGAGGGCCTTGCTAAGTGGATGAGCTGGCCATGTACATGTGATCCTCCTGTCTTGGCCTTTCAAATACTGGGATTACAGGTGTGCACCACCATTCCACACCTTATTTTTTATTTCAAAGCAGGGTCTTGCTATGTTACCACACACAGGCTTTGAACTTGTGATCCTCCTTTTTCAAGTGCTGCCTCCCAAGTACTGAGATTGCAGACATGTACCACCACACCATTTTTTTGTGGTACTGGGAATGGAACCCAGGGGCTTTCTATCTCAGGGCTACACTCCCCAATCTATTTTTATGTTTTTATTTAGAAACAGGGTCTAAGTTGCTGAAAGCCTCACTAAGTAGCTGAGGCTGGCTTCGAACCTGCACTATCCTCCTGTTTCAGCCTCTCAAGTACTGGGATTACAAGCATGCACCACCATGCCTGGCTCACACTTGCTTTTAATTTAATTTAATTTTATTTGATTGCAGTACTAGGGATGGAACCCAGGGGCATTCTACTGACTGACACTCCCAGCTCTATTTTTTTCTTTATTTTGAAGCAGTGTCTCACTGAGTTGCAAAGGGCCTCACTAAGTAGCTGAGGCTGTTGGTAAATGATCTTCAGGTCTCAGCCTCCCAAATGCTGGAATTACAAGTGTGTGCCACCACGCCTGGGTCACACTTGCTTTTATTTTTTATTTATTTATTTTTGCGGGTTTGGGGATGGAACTCAGAGGCATTTGACCTCTGAGCTACACCCCCTGCCCTATTTTTTATTCTTTATTTTGAAACAGGGTCTCACTAAATTGCAGAGGGCCTCACTAAATAGCTGAGGCTGTCTGCAAACCGCAATCCTCCGGTCTCAGCCTCCTGAATGCTGGGATTACAAGTGTGCGCCACCACGCCCGGCTTCACACTTGCTTTTAAACTACCAGGAATTTTGTCCCTTTGCTATAAATGTGCCAATTTCTCAGTCTTTGTGGAATTTGTTTTGGACTCCTCCCCTCTTTAAGTATTCCTCTAAATATTCTCTATGAAACTTTTCCAGATGATCCCAACCTGAATCCAGTTATTGTTGTCAGTTTAATTACATATTTTGTCTACCTTTCCCAAGCTCTGAATACTTCTCAAAGTATTGGGTACAGGGGCTGGGTATAGCTCAATGGTAAAGCATGTATGAGGCTTTGGGTTTAATTCCCATCACTCCAAAAATAAGGGATTTTTATTTTTGTACTGGGAATTGAACCTAGATCCCTATATATTTTTTTAAATAAGGTCTTGCTAAGTTGCCAAGGCTGGCCTTGAAACTGAAACTGCGATCCTTTTGTCTCAGCCTCCCAACACTGGGGTTACAGGTGTATGCCACCATGACTGGCTAAAAATCATGCTCTTTAATGAATACCTTTGCGTTCACATAGATGATCTTGTGTCTGGCTAGGTCACTTATTTTTCCATGTTTTCTCACTCTGTACCGTTAGAAGGAGCCATTTTTATTTTTATTTATTTATTTATTTTTGCGGTACTGGGGATGGAACCCAGGGGCATTCTACCTTCAGTCTACATCCCCTGCCCTATTTTTTATTCTTTATTTGGAAAAAGGGTCTCACTAAGTTTTGGAGGGCCTCACTAAGTAGCTGAGGCTGGCTGTGAACCCAAATCCTCCTGTCTCATCCTCCCAAATGCTGGGATTTCAAGCGTGCGCCACCACGCCCTGCTAGAAGGAATCATATTTATAAGGAAAGGCATACCACTGTGCAGCTCCCTGCAGAGCTGAATGCGATATTGTACATGTACATTAATTGTTTAATGCATGCTTGGAGAATGGTGTCTGACTGACGGATGCAGCTGATGTTTTGCTTTCTTTTTTGTCTTCCCTCTATGATGGCCCTGTCTATGTTCCCTTGAGGGTTCATGGTAATGGTTCCTATGTCTCTTGTGTCCATTAAGAGAATCTTCCTGACTGTTTTTGAAATAGCCAGAGTTGAGAGAGAGATAGACTCAGCTCCAGTTCCCACATCCTTTTGTAGAATTCTCATTACAAAGACCTGGTTATTAGAACCGTAGACCACTTCGGGCCCTATATATCTGTTCGCTTTCATCCCAATCCGGAAATGATGCTGTTGGATCTTGGTCGTAATCTCTTGGGAGACATCTGGACATGCTGACTTTCTTCTCTTGCTTTTTAAATATTATATCAATAAAAAGAATGTTATTAGGACCGTGACTCACTTTTTCTTTCTCCCCTCCTATACTTTTTCAGTGGGTGGCTCATTGTCATCATGCCTCATTGAAATCCCCTTTGCAAGAACCAGGTTTCTCAGCTTCTCCTAGTCTTTTTTTTTTTGGGGGGGGGAGGATTTTCTGCCTTTTTTTTAAATTTTTAATTGGTGCACTGTATTCATACATCATAGTGGGATACATACTTTTTTAGACATACATGCACACATCGCCCAGTCAGCCCCCACCCGATCCCCACCCCATTAGTCTTTTATATCTTTTTAAAAATTAATTTTTTTTGCAGTGTTGAGGATGGAACTCAGGGCTTAGTGTGTCTAGGGAAGTGCTCTGCCACTGAGCTACATCCCCAGCCTGATTTCCTCCCATTTTCGTTACATTGAGAGTATCTTTTTCAAATATTCCTCTCCTGCCAGTACTGCCAGAGTGGACAGGAAGAGATTATGGATATGGAGAGCAGTGTTTTTCAAACTCTCAGTGAAAGAACCTCTTGGAAGGCTATTATAATAGAGACACCTGGCTCTCTACCTAGCAGTTCTCAGTAGATCTAGGGTGAGTATGGATATCTGCATTTATAACAGGCTCTTGCCAGATGTGGTAATGCATGCCTGTAATTCCAGTACTTGGGAGACTGAGACAGGAGGATCACATGTTTGAGACCAGCCTCAGCAGAATAGTGGGACCTTCAGCAACTTTGAGAGACCCTGTTTCAAAATAAAGAGGGCTGGGTGTATAACTTGGAGGTAGAATGTCCCTCGGTTCACTCCCCAGTACCCAAAATAAAAAATAATAACAAGCTATTTAGTGAATGTGAAGCTGGCTGGAGAGCCAAGGACTCCACTTGAAGACACATTGTTTTGTGGATGAAATATCAGGTAGGAAGTTGACCCAAGTGCTCCTCCTGATTGGTGTGAATCTGGGTGGCCTGTGATCAAGGCATTTATTTAGACATCTTTGTTACCTTCCAGTTCTGTCTACATTCCCTTTCCTCCCCATCACTAACAGCTGCAGGGACTAATGAAGGAATGTTGACACCTGATTGTTGAAGTCTTGTTTTAAATGTGAATGGGTTAGCAGGGCATGGCAACACATGCTGGTAATCCCAGTGCTTGGAAGGTTAAGATAAAAGGAGCACAGCTTTATGGTCAGCCCCAGGAACTTAGTTGAGGTCCTCTGGGACTTAGTGAGAACCTGTTACAAAATAAAAAGAATAAAATCAGGCTGGGGGTGTAGCTTGGCGGTAGAATGCCCCTGCATTTGATCTCTAGTAACACACACCACCCCACACTCCCCCCAATGGGCTGCCAGACTTGATGACTCACACCTGTAATTCCGGTGCTGCGACAAGAGGATCCAGGTTTGAGAGCAGCCTCAGTTACTTAGCAAGACCTTGATTCGAAATAAAATGAAATAATAAAATTAGGGTTGGGAGTTTATAATAACTCAGAGGTAGAATGCCCCTGGGTTTAATCCCCAGTAAAAAAAAAAAGGCCCATAGGAATTTGGTCATTTTTGTATTAATTCAGCAAAGATTTTTCATATGGCTGTTACATACCAAATATTGGAACCAGGTTCTGAAAATTCAAAGGGAAATAAGAATCATTCTTTGCTTTCATGTTGCTTACAGTTTAGATGAGACAGACAAAAAAAAAAACTATATTACAAATGTTATGTTTCTAGTAACAGATATGACCAAAACACAGAAGTCTGAGGGTCTTTTTTTTCTGGTACGTTTCAGGAAAGCTTCCTAGAGGAGGTGACATTTGAGCTGTCTCGTGCAGGAGGCATGTTAGCTCCATGATAGCAGGACCCTTCTTTTCCTTGTTTTCTGTTCTAGTGTCTAGAATAGGGCCTGGACCTTGTATATACATTGTGCTCAGCAAATGCGTTTGAACAAATGAGGGCCATAGAGGAAAGAGGGGATTTCTAGGCATGAGAAGCTCTGTGCAAAGGTACAGAGTTTCTTTCTTCACAGAAGAGTCTCAGCTGTAACCTGGAGTCATTTGCATATTATTATCAGGGGTACTCTTCTTATTTCTCTCTCTGCAAGCCAAGTAAAACTGGAGGAAGGCTCTGTCATGTTGGGGCTGCTGATAAGAGAACTGCGAATGGTCATGAATTCTTGATAGGCTTATGAAATAGAGAATTGCATTCTCTCTGCTGTCCCAAGGAGGGACCACACTGTTAAGGACAGATGCACAGAACATTAAGGTAAGGGAGTAGACATTAAATATGGGGAGATAGAAGGCATCCCACATGCAGGAGAAGAGCTGCAGTGGCTCATGGGATGGATCCCACCCTGGCTATGCTCCACAGCAGAATTGATGCTGGTATAATAAATATGGCCTCTTTCTTTCTTTCTCTCTCCCTTCCTTTTTCTTTTTCTTTCTTCCTCTCTCCTCCCTTCCCCTCTCCTCCCTCCCTTTGTCTTTCTGTCTTCCTTGATTTCTTCCTTTCTTGTCTCCTTCCTCCCTTCCTTCCCTTATTTCTTGAGACTAGTGCTGTCTTTTTACCATTTTCATATTCTTTCTTCCCTGCCTCCAAGTCTCTCCACCTGACCCACCCCATCTAAGCCTGCCTCTTTCCAGAGCATTGCAAGTTCTAAAGCAATTTCTTCTGCAATTCAAAGTGCTCACGTGTCATGGAAGGTGTGACATCTGCAAGGGATTAATGAGAGAATGTTGACACCTGGGTGTTGTAGGCTAACAACAACTAGGAGAGAATAGGCAAGAAAGCAATTCTATAAGAGGCTCAGTCCGAAGCAGGAATGGCACATGGACAGATTGCACCAGGCACGGGGAGAGGATGAGTTTTAAGAGAGGGCCTTGTTACTAGCCAGGCGAGGCGGTACACACTTGCAATTTCAGTACTTGGGAGGCTGAGGCAGGAGGATCACAGGTTCAATGC
Source organism: Muscardinus avellanarius (assembly GCF_963383645.1). Taxonomy (NCBI): domain Eukaryota; kingdom Metazoa; phylum Chordata; class Mammalia; order Rodentia; family Gliridae; genus Muscardinus; species Muscardinus avellanarius. Next base: position 96,220,551 of record NC_137792.1, on the reverse strand, counting down.
CAGCCGCAGTAACTTAGTGACACTCTAAGAAACCTAGCCAGATCCTGTTTCAAAAAAATAATCAAAAATAAAAAGACTGGGTGTGTGGCTTATAGGTAGAATGCCCCTGGGCTCAACCCCTAGTACCACACACAAAAAAAGAAAAAGAAGAAAAAAAGGCGTTGTTACATTAACTTCAACTCTAATTAGTGGAGTCTGTCATGGTATCATCATAATGTAAGGTTTCTTCTGGAGTGCTTGGATGCTGCAGTTAGTCTAGAGGCCTGGGAGGACCCCTCCTTTTCTGCACACCCGTTCTCTACATTTACTCTTTTCTTTTGGCCTAGGGCAGGGCTTGTATATATGCCAGTGCGTGGTGTGGCACCCATCGCCAGTCTGAAATCCTACAGGAGAGGTTTGAAGGGGGTCTCTTGATTGTCTTGTGTTCCTGTCTGGTAGCTGCTGGAGGAAATGCCAGAGGGAGGAAGTTAGCATGAGTGTCATCCTGGTCAGGCAGTTCTGAGGGAAGGAAGTGGATGGCAGGAGCCAGGATATGAGAGGAGATGGGCCTGTTGGGAAGCAATAGTGCTAGCTCTGGCCCGTGAGCATGTGCTCAGGTGGGCAGGAGAGGGAGGAGAGCATCTGGTGGGGAGAGGAAGGGAAGCGAGCCCATATTTATTCCATCCCAAAGCCTTTGAGCTCCCATTTTTATCACACATCAGCAGTGGTATCAACGTGGAGTATATTGTGCCTGGGAGTTGAATCACCTTTGCCAATCAGCCAGTTGTGTTTGCAGAAAGACTCTGGCTGACTGTGCTCTGGCTGTTGCTAGCAAAGAGACATTTCATTCAGGTGCTGATTAAATAAGGCACAGAGCCAGTTTGCACATTAAGGCCCTTAACTATGGCTCTGGGAGCTCTGGGTAAACACTTATTAGATGTTCTGGGCAGAACATTAGCAGGGGCTGATGGGGGTGTTATCTTAAAAAATCAGGTTGAGAGGGAAATGGGGATGGGGATACAGTTATAGATATAGACTTTGATCCCCTTTTCTTAGGTTACCCTGTCTCAAGTTGCTGGCATATATACAGAGGGGCCAGGCAGGTGTCCTCATTAGTGTTTTCTTGCCACATTCTCTCGGGGACTCTGCACGACTGGATGGGGACACAGCAGGAATCCTGACTAAGTAGGACAGTAAACATGTCTCCTTTTCCTAATAATGCAAGTTTAGCTTAGTGGAAAGAGCTTTTGGACCATGTTTTCTGGGTTTGGATTTGAACTTCATTGCCATGTGATCTTGGATATCTTAAATAGCTTCTTTGAATCTTGGTTTCATTCATCTGTGAAATGGGAATATTTATAGGACTTGACAAATAGGAGTGTTGTGAGCATTAAATGAAATAAATAGAGCATCAAGCAGAAATTGTGGCTCACTGTGTGCACGCAATCAATGTTGCCAGATTTTAATAGCAGTAAGACTACAATTTCACATTATAAGGCAGCAATGGTAAGAATACAGCTCAGAGGTGCTATAGACCTGGCGTTAAATCCTCCCACTAGCTATGGAACCCTGTGCCAGTTCCTTAACCTCTGTGTCTCCGCATCTGTAAAAGTATTGTGAGGATTATGTGTGAACAGTGAGAAAACATCAGGAAAACACTCGAGGTAGTATCTGACACATAGCACTCATTCAAGACTTTGTAGCTGTGATGAGGATATTGACAGTGACAGCAGTCACTACTGCCACCACCATGATAATGATGACAATCGTGACAACCATCATTATCACTATGGCTGCTACTGCAAGCTTGGGTTCCTGGTTGGGGTAAAATAGTAGCGATTTCATACAGGAAGCAGATTGAAGAATCTCAACTAGGAAAAGCTCCCCTGGCATCTTTGTTTCATGCAGTGGGCAGGAATACTGTTTCTATCTGCATATTCATTTCCGTGGGGCAGGGTTGCTTGGCTGTTTGAGGCTCAAGGACAGCTTTGTGGATGATGTGAAGCTTACCTAAAGTTCTCCAGTCGCTTCTCAGGAGTTTGGATGTGGCTGTTAGTGGTGGGAAGCTCGGCTTTCCAGGGACCTCCTGGCTTAATTGTTGCTGCTCCTCATCAGTAGGCTGGCTCCATGGTGCAAGCTATCTTGAGGTTGGTAGTCTAGGAAACCAGTGAGTAGATGAAAGAAGTATGAAAGGAGCGCTTCGGGTGGGTGGGATGTGCTAAGACAGGTGAATGGATTTATTCCTTTCCCATTAATGTATTTTGCTTAAGGGCGTTTCAGCTGTCTCCAGTACCACCTTTTGCCAAGCTTAGACAATTATTAGAGGAGAGAAAGGCAGGTTGTTTGTTTATTTGTTTGTTTGTTTGCAGGGCAGGAGATTGAACTCAGGACCCTATGCTTGGCAAGCAATCTTTCACTGAGCTACATTTCTAGCCCCAGAAAGGCTAGAAATGTAGGGTCTTAGCTGAAGGATAAGCATGATGTAGTTGAAAATATGCAGCGTAAGGGATAGATCTCATTGTACTTCTCCTTACGCATCAGCTAGTGGGCAGAAAAAAAGGATAGACAATGACTCCCACATCTCTGGAGTATAGTAAACCTCTCTTTTCAAAATCTACTCTGTTGTAGCTTAGACTGTGCCCTGATGCCTAAGCCATCAGTCACCAGAGGAACCTTGCCTTTAAGTGCCTGTGCCCCCTAAAGCTTCCTTTAAGTGTTTTATGGCCCTGGCTTTTGTCCGGTGACTTTACTGCCTTGGGTTGGAAGTACTCCACTCCACCCAGGCCATTGGAAGACCTCTGGCATATTTTCAAGCATTGTGGGTAAATAGGCAGTTTCTTAGTTTGGAGCTGAGGATTGAGAAGGCTAAGGTCAGGTTTTCTGTAATAATCCTGGTTCCCCAGGAAGAACTGGTTTAGAGGGCATTTCTTTTATTTTATGTTGTTGTTTTTTTTCAGTACTTGTATTGGGGATTGAACCCAGGGGTATTCTAACTCCAAGCTACACCTCCAGCCCTATTTTTCATTCTTAGTTTTGAAACAGGGTCTTACTAAGTTGCAGAGGCCTCACTAAGTAGATGAGGTTGGCTGGGAACCTGCAATCCTTTTTTCCTAGCCTCCCAAGTATTGGGATTACAAGCGTGTGCCACCACACCTGGCTTGTTTTTTTTTTTTCCTTAATTTTTTCAGTAATACTTTATCAATCTCACTGTTAATAGAACTATACATTATCTGGGTCATGGGATATGTGAGGGAAATCATTCAACTATGTTATACTTGTAATAGTTGCTAGAGTAATCTCACACACAGCAATAAGGAACTGTCACCATAATTAAGGACTAGTCACTGTTGTTAGTAGCACTTGATAAAATTCTTTTAATAGACATTTCTTTTTTGTTTGTTTGTTTAAGGAATTTTTATTAAAGCAAGAATTTTTAATCCAAGTCACGTTTCCTTGCTCAGTTATCAATTCTGTTACTTAGAACTTGACATTTTGAGCTATTCCACAGCAAAGAAGTAAAAAAAAATTAAAGGAATGCTTTTTTTTTTTTTTGGTGGTACTGGGGTTCCTGGAAGCCCTTCTACCTCCGGGCTACGCTCCCAGACCTATTTTATATTTTTGAAACAGGGTCTCTTACGCCAGCGCGGCTGGCTTCGAACCTGCGCGATCCTCCTGTCTCCGCCTCCCAAGCGTGGGGATTACAAGCGTGCGCCACCACGCCCGGCTTAAAGGAATGCTTTATAGAAGGCATTTCTCCTCTTTCTTTCTTTCTTTCTTTCTTTCTTTCTTTCTTTCTTTCTTTCTTTCTTTCTTCTTTCTTCTTTTGAGGGATACTGCGTATGGAACCCAGAGGCATGTTACTTCCAAGTTATATCCCTAACCGGATTTTTATATTTTATTTGGAAACAGGACTTCACTAAGTTGCAGAGCCTAGCTTCAAAACTGCGATTCTCCTGTTTCAGCCTCCTAAGGACTGGGATTATAGGCATGTACTACTATGGCCAGCTTCTAGAGGGCATTTCTAAAACAAACAACAACCCAAAGAAACAGCCACCTTTAGAAATTAGCTGCTTCTAAGACCTAAGGAAGATCTTAGCCAAGGGTCCTCTTCATATCAGCACTTGTTCCTTGTGCAGCTTGATTCTGTTTAGAGTTTTCTTTCAGCCGGGCGTGGTGGTGCATGCTTGTAATCCCTGCACTTGGGAGGCTGAGACAGGAGGATCGTGCAGGTTCGAAGCCAGCCTCAGCTACTTAGTGAGGCTCTCAGCAACTTAGTGAGACCCTGTTTCTATATAAAATATAAAAAAGGTCTGGGAGTATAGCCCAGAGGTAGAAAGCCCCTGGGTTCCACCCCCAGTACCACCAAAAAATACAAATAAATAAAATAGAGTTTCCTTTCGTAAGTTCCATGCACGGGAGGAACGTGTGCGCGCGCTTGCCTGTAGGCTGACACTGCCCTTTTTCTCTTGCTGTACTTTCTTCTCTGCCCCCCTGCAGGAATGCAGCCGAGGTCACGTGCACAAGTGCCTCATTATCTTCGGTGCTTTCACTCTTGGCCCCTTGGGCAGCCAGCTGCTGCTGCTGCTGCTGCTTCGCTTGGGCATTTCTCCCCATCTCCTGGGCTCCCAGTCTCATGAGAAAGATCAGCGCTCAGAGGAAAGGGACTGGCTTCACCTTTGGGTTTCCATTCCACTGCTTGGCAGCTCATTTGACTCTGCTCTCCAAGCCAGCCCCAAGCCAGGGCCACATATCTTGTTTGCTGGTGGGGTTTCTAGCCAGTAAGCCAGAACTGATTGATTCTCCTGTCCCCCAATCCCATGGCTGCACTTTTTGGACAAGGTAATTAGGGGGCGTTCTGTCTTGAGTAACGGAGTCAGGGCTACGTTAGATTTGTGGAGAAGAATGTGGAGCCTGTGGGATCACAGGGTCTTCTGACTGGCTGGGTGGCACTTGGCCATATCTCAGCCAGTGCTGTGTTTGCTCAGATGGAAGCACGTAGAAATCAGGCTAGGATCAGCTTCCCAAATTTTTTACTCCCTGCTTTGGGTCTGTCCCGAATAACAAACTGGAAAGTACACTGTGGTCTGCACCTGTTGTTTTTTTATCCCCCTTTTGCACAGTTGGTTCATAGTGAACTGGAATTCAGTTCTGGCCCCCACTCCTTTTCTCTCATTATGCCTTCTGAGTAGGGTTCTCTCTTTCTATTCCTAGCTGTCCAAGGCTGTTAAGGCCAGCTGGGACCCCCACTCAGTGCCTTTCTCAGACCTTTAAAACACTATAGCCAGATGTGGTGGTATACATCTGTAATCTTAGTATTTGGGAAGCTGAGACAGGAGGCTTTTAAGTTTGAGACCAGCCTTAACAATTTAGCAAGACTTCAGCAACCTAGTAAGTCTCTTGTTTCTAAACAAAAACTAGAACATTACTGGGAGTGTAGCTTGGAGTGTAGCTTGGACTGCCCCTAGGTTCAATCCCCAGTACTACACACACAAACAAATAATATATTTGTACATATGTACATACATACATATATACCACTGTATGCCTGAAAACTAGTCAGATAGGCAAAACATGCCAATTTAGAAAGAAGAGTTCATGTCATTTTTGGTTACTCTCCAAATGTTAGGAATAGTAATGATATTAACACTTGTAACCTTTCTGTGCATGCATTAAATATGATCCACGTATGGTGCTGAGTCTCTTGTCTATTACCTTGCTTGCAAGTTCCATAACGGCCATTTTTATTTTTTCTAATTCTCTTTCACTTCTAGCTTATTTCCCCTTTTGTTGACTTGCAGACACTGTATGCTCTAGCAGTACTTTCTCAGATTGTTGAGACAGCAGTGAAGTTAAATCAGAGCTGCAAAAACTTCTGAGATTAGCTCAGGAGATTTCCATCCTCCCTCCTACCTCATTTTTCTAGATGAGACTCAGAGAAATGAAGTGATTGCCCCAAATCACACAGCTAAAGAGAAATAGAGCTGGGCCTCCTGGCTTCCGCAACCAATTTCTTACATGGTTTTGTTCTACCCCCTAACCATTGCAGCAGAAACGAAACTGGGCTGTTGTGCTTGACCACTATTAGAGAAACAGAAATTTGTGTGTGTGTATATGTTTGTGTGTGTGTGTTACAAGGGATCAAACCCAGTATATGCTGAGCAATACTCTACCCTTGAGCTGTACCTCTAGCCCCACGCTTTTTGATAGTGGGAGGTTACTGCGAATCAAACCCAGGGGCATTCTACCTCTGAGCCATGTCTCCAGCTTTATTTTTTTTAATTTTGAAATAGAGTCTCACTAAGTTGCTCAGGCTGGCCTCTAACCTCTGGTGCTATCATTTTGTATGTGTGTGTATGGTACTAGGAATTGAACCAAGGCCATTCTACCCCTGAGCTATACACCCAGCCCTTTTAATGTTTTTGTTTTGAAACAAGATCTCACTAAAGTTGCTGAGGGTCTTACTAAATTGCTGAGATTTCTCTAAACTGCCATACTCCTGTCTCAGTCTCCCAGATACTAAGATTATAGGCATGCACCACCCCAACTTGTCTGTTGCCATCTTGAAAGTTAGGATCCTATGCTTTGGACTACCTGTTTACCTAACTGGTGTAGTAACTGCTTTTCCTACCTTGCTTTTCCTGGCTTTGTTTCTCTTCCACGCAGGAGCCTGACTCCAATGCCTTTATTTCTGGCTGCTTGCCCTGGACAGGTAGTCCAGGGAGACGTGTGTGCAGTGAGCTTGTGAGTAGACCCAGTGTGACCTGCCTCTTGATACTGGTTGTTTAGAAATGATACCCATGCAGCTATGGTGCCTGCATCTGATCTTAGCGAATAAGCTGTATGAGCCTCCAGGGCAGCGGATTAAAATCAGAATCCAGAACCTTAGTCTACATAGAAAAGATAAAGGTCAGGATGTGCCAGTTCAGTGGGAGAGGTCAGTTAATTTGGGTAAATAGTACTAGTAATCAGTTGAGATTGCCTGTTCAAGGACAGCTTCAGCAAGTTGATGAACAACTTTCAGCAACCTAATAAGACCTTCATTCAAAATAAAACTAAAATAGGCATGGGGGTGTATCTTGGAGGTAAAATACCCCTGGGTTCAATCCCCAGTGCCACAAAAACAAACAAAAACCAATGCTAGTAATGGAAACAGTGCTGGATTGTGTCAGCAAGACTCCTAGTTGTAGGTTCATCACTAACTGGTTGACAAAATTAAATAGTTTGGGCTGGTCAAGCAGCCTGTCTGTGCCTCAGTCTTCTAATAGGACATGTAGTACTCATTAACCATGCAGGTGCTAGAGCCAGGCTAGACAGGTTCAAATTCCAGCACTGCTACTTTCCTACTGTGTAGCCTTCAGCAATTTAATTGACATCTCTGGGCAAGATTTTTCTTTTCTAAGGTTTTCAAAGTTTATTATTTTGCCAGGCATGGTGGAACATGCCTGTAAACTTAGCTAATCAGGAGGCTGAGGCAGAAATATCACAAGTTTGAGGCCTACTTGGATAAATTAGTGAGATCCTGTCACACACAAAAAAATTAAAAGGATTGATGTTGGTAAAGTACCCCTGGGTAAAGTTCCCCTGGGTTCAATCTTTAGTACTAGAAAAAATGTTCACTAGTTTTCCTGTTTGTTGCCAGATGAATATACCTAGAATCTTTGGGCCTGTTTTCTTATCTGTATAATGACTATGATTTTAATACATATTCTGTGGGATCATAGTAAGATTTAAGTGGATGACTGCATATGAAGTGCTTAGAACAGTGATCCATAGCAAATGTTTAGCAAGAGCTAGGGCTGTACTCATTTATAAGCTAGGATGATCTCTGCCCTTCTTTCCTCATAGGGCAAACGTGAGAATCAAGTGAAAAAAGGTATGTGCAGATGCCTTGTAAAAAAAGAGCTAACTGAGAACAAGATCATCTATTGAGAACATGTGTATTCGAAGGTTTATTAGGCCTTTGTTTTCCAGGTTCAGACATTGATGGCTATTTCCTTAGTGGTCTGGTGTTGTGAAAATGCTGGGCAGTCAAGCAATACCGAGCCTGCCTTTTCCCTCCCAGTCTTCAGTGGGCCGTGAAAACCATGTATAAGGTGGTTGGAGGATTTGGGGGGAAAAAGTAGATTGTTAGGGTCCTCTTCTTAGCACGCTACTGTCCTAGTTGATGGCATCACAGTCCATCTAGTGACCTAGGTTGAATCCCTTGAATCCTTTGCATTTTCCATCTCTCGTTTCCCCCCTCCATCGCCGTAGTCTGAGTCATCTCCGTTCTGTCTTTCATTATCTCTTCCTTCTGTCTCTGCCTTTTCGTCTTCAATTCTTCTGCCCTACTTCTTGTTGTTTATCATCATCCTCATCATTATCACTAACTGTCTTGTCTCAGCAGCCTCCTGACTGATCTGCCCTCCTCTGGGTCTCTTCCTGCTCCATCTTTATACTACTGCCAGAATGATACATATAAAAATACATGCTGACTCATGCCATTTCCTTACTCAAAAACCCCTAATAACACCAATAACATCCCTCCAGCAGGGATGGTAGACATCAAGATGCATACTTTATGGTATCCCTAGCTTACACTCAGTCATAGGTGTGCTTTCACAAGGAGTATCCCTACAGGTAAATCAGGTTTTTATTTTTTAATTTTTTATTATTATTTTTTTGTGGTACTGGGGGTGTGGAACCCAGGGGCTTTCCACCTCCGGGCTATACTCCCAGACCTATTTTTTATACTTTATTTGGAAATGAGGTCTCACTAACTTGCTGAGAACCTCACTAAGTAGCTGAGGCTGGCTTTGAACCTGCGCAATCCTCCCGTCCTAGCCTCCCAAGCGCGGGGATTACAAACGTGCGCCACCACGCACGGCTAAATCAGGTTTTTAGCATAGCTTTCTAGGCAGCCACTTCCCAATTCACTAGAGTTGCTGCATGGGCCAGGGATGGCAAATAGATAAACCCTTTAGAAAAAGTCTCAGTTCCTTCTGCTAGAATTCAGGATCTTCTAATTTTTCTTTCAACCTTTTCAATCTTGTCTTCTAGTATATTCTGCCATGTGTTCTCTGATCCGCCACATGCACAATGTATGCCCATGCTTCTCTGAATTTATACCTGGTTCATGCTGCACTCTGAGTCAGAAATATTCTTTCTTTTTTCTTCCTGTTGAGATGCAGTTATTATTCAAGGCTCAGCCCAAACACTTCCTGTGAAACTGTCTTCAAGCCCCCAAGCCACATTTAGTCACTCTTGTCTATTTCAGCAAGTTATCTCACCTTGTAGTATGTAATTGTTTATGTATCTTTCCTACCCCTTAGAATGTTTGTTCCCCACATGCTTGGTCAATGTTTTTATTATTTTTTTCTATCCCCCTCAAAGCTTCTTGTGCATTCTAGAAATTCAATGAAGTCCAGTCCAATCTCTTTGTTTTTCAGATGCGTCTGTGGCTTGGAGGAAAGATCATGAGTTTACCTTGGGATTTATTAAGTTTCAGATGTTTGAGACATGAAGACTGGAATGTCCTGCAGATGACTGAGTAGTGGTTAGGTCCATTCAGGAGGCATTTGCTTAGGGAAGATAAAGGAAGAAATGATGGGGGCACCATGCAAGCTAGAAAAGAGAAAGAAGAAAAGTAATCTGGGGAATGTCTGCTGGGGGTGTGTGTGAAAGAAGGCTCAGTGATGTAATAGTCATCCAGGAAGTAGACTGAGATCCTAGAATGGGAGTACTTTCTGGAAGCAAGCGGGAGTTAGTCCTTTGTGTCGTGTGATGCAAAGGAGGGGCTGAGGAAAAGCCTGGTCCCTATGGCCAAACACCCTGCTCATGTTTAAATATTTACCCTACCGATATTAATGTGTGAAGAGTTGCATGTGAGGACATTAATGGCATCAGTGTTGGTAAATAGAGAACTTTGGGAAATAGCTCATCAGTAGCAGAGTTGGGTAATCTGGTCAATGGAATGCTTTTTTTTTTTTTTGCAGCTTTTGACGTGTATATTTGAAAGCCTTCACGGTATATTGTTAAAATAAAACTAAGCTGGGCATGGTGGTGCATGCCTGTAATCTCAGTACTTGGGAGGCTGAGATAGGAGGATTGCAGGTTCGAGACTGTCATCAAACTAGTGAGGCCCTGTTTCAAAACATAAAACAATAAAATAAAATAAGGCTAGGGGAGCTGGGCTGAGACAGGAGGATTGCAGGTTGGAGGATAGCCTCAGTAACTAGTGAGACTCTCATCAACCTAGCAAAAATCTATTTCAAAATGAAAATAAAAGTAGGGCTGGGGGTATAGGTCAGAGGTAGACTGTCCCAGACTTCAATCCCTAGCATCAAAAAAAAAAGGGGGGGCTGGGCTGAGGGTATACCTTAGGCAGAATGCCCCTGGGTTCAATCCCCAGTACCAAAAACAAAGTAGTTGAAATACAATATGCATGAAATATGTATGATAGAAATCCATTTTCCAAAGATAAACAAACCAATCCTTTTATGTATGCATGTTTATGAACACATTGGAAAAGTCTAGAAGAGCCGGGTGTGGTGGCGCAGTCTTGTAATCTCAGCATTTGGGAGGCTGAGACAGGAGGATCGTGGTTCGTGGTTCGCGGACAGCCTCAGCTACTACTTAGTGAGGCCCTTTGCAAATCAGTGAGACCCTGTTTCAAAATAAAGACTAGACCCGGGCGTGGTGGCGCACGCTTGTAATCCCAGCATTTGGGAGGCTGAGACCATAGGATCGCAGTTCATGGACAGCCTCAGCTACTTAGTGAGGCCCTCTGCAACTCAGTGAGACCCGGTTTCTAAATAAAGAATAAAACATAGGGCAGGGGGTGTAGCTTGGAGATCGAATGCCCCTGGGTCCCATCCCCAGATTCCCCCCCAAAAAATACTGTTCAAAATAAAGACTAAAAAATAGGGCTGTGGTGTAGCTCGGAAGCAGAATGCCCCCGGGTTCCATCCCCAGTACTTAAAAAAAAAAAATCTAGAAGAATCTATGCCAAATGGTGCTTATTCCTGAGTGATTAAGGGAAGGGGAGACATTCTCACTTAATGCATACTCCATTTCTGTATTGTTTGAGTTTGGTATAAATACATTAGTAATTGGGAAACATAGAAAGAAAGGAGGCTGGGAGCGCAGCTCAGTGGTAGAGCATATGTTTAGCATGCATGAGGCCCTTTTGGGTTCAGTCACCAGCACCAAAATAAGTAAGGCACTAACTAATTAAATAAAATTAGAGATGATTGGCAGCCTGGGGGAATCATTTTTAAAAAGCGATTCAATGGATGAAGGAAGCCAACTCACAAGAGATTTGGCAACTGAGAAAGCATCATGTGTCTGGGAGGCTGAGCCCCAGGTGCTTTGCTGCCTGGGTGGCTGTTGGGGTGAGGGCGGTGGAGAGATTCCTGCTGGAATGAGGCATTTAGTCATTGCCAGGAAGTGCAGCTAAAAGCTCAGGAGAAAAGTAGCGGAGCTAAGTGGCAAGAGGCAGGCAGAGGCCGATTAAGAAGGAATGAAAAAGGCAAACGTGTGTGTGTGTATGTGTGTGTGTGTGTGTGTGTGTGTGTGTCTGTGTGTGTGTGTGTGTGTGTGTGTGTGTGTGTGTGTCTGTGAAAGACAGAAATAAGAGACACTGACAGTGCTGAGCTGCAGAGGGAGTAGGGAAAACTCATTGCTGTGAGGAAATGTCAGTATGAAGCAAGGAAGAGGGGCATTGAGAAAGGACATATGAAGTAGCCATTTTAGAAGTAAGGAAGCTTCTGGAGAAGGATGAGAGATCCCGGGCTAGTTAAGTCTAAAATAAATGGAACAGTTGGGGCATTGAGCAGATGAGCTAATCACCTTCTCTAAGGTTAAGAAAGCTCCCTTTTGAGCTAAAATGCTCCGTTTTGAAAAAGCTCCAAGTACTTTTTCTTTTTTGAAAAGCTCCAAGTACTTGGGAGGCTGAGACAGAAGGTTCGCAGGTTTGAGGCCAGTCTCAGCAACTTAGTGAGACCCTCTTTCAAAACAAAAAAATAAAAAGGGCTGGGGGTATAGTTCAGAGGTAGAATGCTCCTGGGTTCAATTTTCAGTGCCAAAAAAAAGGAAAGAAAGAAAAGCTAGCCTTTTTTTTGGTATTTTGGCTCTAAGGATGCTTTAGAAGTAGCAGAGCTATATCATACTGACTCCAGGAATACATGGGGAACATGAGGAATGAAATTTCTTGCTCCTGCAGCCCTCCAAGTTGTCTGCTGGACCTGGCACTAAGATTGTGTTTAGAAGTGGAGATGGAGAAGGTGGAAGGCAGCCAGTCTCCAACCCTGGTTATACTTCTTAATCACCAGGGGCAGAATTAAATTTAAAAATGAAAACGAAAGCAATGTCTGTGCCCCTACTCTATTTTTAAATAATTGGTCTGGGCTGAGGTCTGGACAGATGCATTTTAAAAAAATTTCAAGTGATTTTAATCTGCAGATAGGATTAGAACTAGGTTAAATATGATCTGAGACTAAAGCACCCCTAGAATTGAGTGTGTGTGTTTGTGTGTGTGTGTTTGTGTTTGTGTTTGTGTGTGTGCGTGTACGCGCGCTAAACAATATCCAATGTTTCCTCCTCTGAATTGCCAAAGGCTTGGGGGTATCCTGCTAGTGAACCGTTCATCTCATCGCATGCTAGTTAACTGTTGGTCTGTCAAGAATGATCTAAGATCTATGATGTGAAATTCAAGAGAACTCCATAATAGTCGCTGCCATTCTGGGCCTTGCACCAGGCTAGGTTAATTGACTTGCCCTGAATCATCCAACTTTCATGATGGGTACAAGTACCGAGGCTCCATTTTCTGGCACAGAGCAGAGTACCTGCCACCTAGGTGTTCAATCACTGCCACCTGATATGACAGGAGCTTTGTTTTCTTGTGCAATGTCTCGTTTTATTAAAATCCCAGGAGTGGTAAAAACCTGCCATAGTTGAAAAATTGGGTAGGAGAGAGATGATTGAGAAGACCTGCTTGCCCTGCAAAAGCTTATAATATGTTCAGTACTGGGCGGCTAAGGTAAATCACTTAACATTTATTAAGCAATTTCTTTGGGCCTAGCATCATACTTATGAAATACAAAACAAATATTTTATATGCTTTCTCGCCCCAGGGAACTTATTCTCCAGGCACAATGACCACATTTTTTTTTTGCGGCTCTGGGGATGGAACCCAGGGGGATTCGACCTCTGAGCTATACCCCCTGCCCTATTTTTTATTGTTTATTTTGAAACAGGGTCTCACGAAGTTGTGGACGGCCTCACTAATTAGCTGAGGCTGTCCGCGAACTGTGATCCTCAGGTCTCAGCCTCCTGAATGCTGGAATTACAAGCGTGTGCCACCATGCCTGGCTACCACATTTTTTTGAAATGTGTATACATAATTTATGACCGGAAAATGCTAGGAGTCAAAGGGAGTTTGCGTTCATGACCTTGTTTTGCAGATAGGGAAAGAAGCCCAGAGGGGAAGCTACTTGCCAAAGAACATACCACTTCGGCATGGCCAAGCTAGGACTGGTATACAGCCACCACCCTTTGAAGTTTTATTACACTGGGTTCTGTCTCAGGAAGGACAAGTGAACCTAATGACCCACATTAAAACTTTAATGAGAATTCCTTTTTGTGCTCTATGCATCTTGACTTCCTTGTGGCTTGGGGGAGGCTGAATTGAATTTTTGTCTTTCTTTAGACCTACCCCAGAGAGAGCCAGCACTGGGTACCACTGGCTCAAGCCCATGAGACCTACAGATGGTTAATTTCCCCTTTACTGAAACAGCCGTGAACTTTAGTTTCCATGGATCTAATTATGATACTTTTCTAATTCTTCTAAGGCACTTTCCCAAGCTCTGAGTGCTCCTGGATTTTCTGCCTTAGTTTCTCTTTTTTTTTTTGTGAAACATAGAGACAAGAAGGGCCGGGTTTCATGTGTGAGCCTGAGAATTAATGCAGTGGGGGTGGCTCCTAGTGGTAAATAGCATCACACTGGTTTTTTTGGGCCTTGTGCCCTGTCACTTCCTAAGTTCAGAAATTCAGATTCAAGTCTGGGGTTTTCTCAGGAGAGGCAGATATAATTCAAGGTAGAAACACTAGAATTGCTTTTTTCAGAGTCTTCTTTCCACATAGGCAGTATTAGGGTATGGTGATAGTCACAAATACCACTCACTGAACACCTACCACGTATCAGGTACCCTGAGGAATAGATATTATTGTTGGCATACAATTTTACAGATGAGGAAAATAAGATTCACAGAGGATAATTAACATGTCCAAGATCGTACAACTTAAAAATGGCCAAGCTGAAATGGGTAGTTGATTCAGGTTGATTCTAAGTCCAGCATCATTAACTATAGGTTGAGTGTTCTTATCTGAAATGCTTGTGAACAACAGTCCTTCAGATTTCAGAAGGTTTTTTTTTTTTGAGGGAAGATTATTTGCATCAACTTTATTGGTTGTGCTTTATGTTCACACATAAAAAAGGATTGGGTTTTGGAGCATTTCGGATTTCAGGATTAGGGATGCCCAACCCATGCTAGATGCGTAGAGCCTATCATTAAAGGAAGTTACCAGTTGCATTTGTTTAAGTCAATGAAGAACTTTTTGATAATTTTTGCAAGCCCTTTTAGGGAAGTGGTCAAAAGAGTCCTGCATATAGACCTCTTCCATTGGGGGCCAACTATGTGACCTGCAGTGTCCAGTAAGTCTCTTCACTTTTCTGAATTCTAGTTTCCAAATCTCGAAGTGACAGGGTGGGACCATGGGATATATAAGATCGCTTTGAGCACTGATATTTGGTGACACTTTTGGTTCATTTTCTGCTTCCCAATAGAATGAAAAACTCTGAGAACAGGATGGAGGGACAAAGTTCCTTCAAAGCATAGAGGTGGCGAGATTCTAATGGAGCATCCTGGAAAGGTGGTTAACATCACATGGCTTTACCATGCTTAGCCAGTTATATGTTGGCCCTGTCTTCCTGTGGGAACTTATAACAAATTGTAGTTTCTTTTTAGTCCGCTCCTTACCTGCATCAAAAAGTGCTTTCTTGTGGTGCCTGATACTTAATTTTAGGCCTGTACTCTCTAAAGATATTTGTAAACATCAAATAAAGTCTGAAAAGTAACCGGGCACTTAGCTATGTATGAGATGCCCATATTTTATTGCTCCATGTCAGAATTACTACATTTTGTGTTCTGTTTTGTAAAATGGCTTTGGGAGATAGTGATTTCTGGAAGAGAAGCAATCTAGATAATAGATCAGGCATGCAACTTTGATCTCCATGCAAAAGGTAGGATCAGGTAGAGACACAAGTAGGTCTCATGTCATTTGCCTTTCATTTATCTGTCTTATGAAAATAACTTGTATTAAGGAACACTGAGGTTAATAATCTACACAAGCTATCTGATGTTTCACTTAGAATGCTAGCTTTGATCTTAAAAATATTTTGTTGCTATTACCTTTGGGACTGTGTGTGTTCTTGAACCCAAAGGCCTTTATTTATTTAGTGTTTGGTACTGAGGTTGACCCCAGGGACTTTCTACCTCCGAGTTACACGCCAAGCCCTTTTTATTTATTTTTTATTTTGACATAGAATCTCACTAAGTGGCTGGGGGTCTTGCCTAGTTGCCAAGACTTGTCTTGAACCTGCAATCTTCCTCTCTCAGCCTCCTAAGTACTGGGATTCCAGGTGTGTACCACTGTTTTGCTTCTTTTCTCCTCTTTTGCTGGTTCGTGTATGTCTCTAGGCTCTTGTAAGGCCAAGTAGATTAGGTATTGACATTAGAGGAACAGCATGATTTCTTTAGAGACAGGAAGGGGAACCCTTAACAGGTGGGCTCCAGTGGCAGTGCTGCTGGCATAAAATCAGTGTTACACTAGGTGAAGTTTTCTGCCCATGTTCTGCTCAGAGGAATCTCCTGGGTTCCACATTGATTGTTGGGCTCAAGTATTATAGTACCCAGTTGGTAAGCTCACAAGGTCACCCTACTGAAGGGGTAAAAGCCAGGTGGCATCCAAATTCAGGGTGTGTGCACATTGTGTCCTTTGATTCCCAGCCCCTTACCATAGGCTGACTGTGCTTCATTCCCCCCTAGTCTGTCTATGTAAGCTTCCATGAGCGTAGGTAACTGCCAGGAACGTCCCCATTGTCAGAGAGAGATGAGGATACAGAGTGGCAGTATTTTTCTGTTTTTTTTTTTTAATTTTAATTTGTTGTGGTACAGAGGCATTCCACCTCCGAGATACACCACCAGCCCTACCTTATTTTTTTTTGTTTTGAAACAGGATCTAGGTAAGTGTCTAAGGCTGTCCTCAAACCTGCTATTCTCCTGTCTCAGCAACTTAGCAAAGCCCTCAGGAACTTAGTGAGACCCTGTTTCAAACTAAAACTCAAAATAGGAGCTGGTTATGGTGCCATCTGACTATAATATTCCAGTACTTGGGAAGCTGAGACAGGAGGATCATAGGTTTGATACCAGTGTGTTGTAACTTATCAGGACCTTGTTTGAAAAATAAATTAGGGCTCGGGTGTAGTTTTGAGATTCCAGGGATATGCCATCGTGCCTGGCTTGTGTTTAGTTTTCTTTTTTTAAGTTAAATATATTGCTCAGTCATGCCATGAAATGGCACCAGTATTTTATTTAAGCACTTCACAAACACTCAAGTACCCAGCTGCTTTTTTTTGCTTTTCAGTCTTCTGTTTATATAAATATTGTTTGTATTCCCATTCTAATTTTGACCTGTGGTCTTAGAAAGGAGAATTGAACTCCACAGCCTCACACACAGAGAACGTGTTCCCCTACTTCATTTCAGGAACTAACCTCCTTTATTTCTTCTCATTTTCTAGCTCAGTGTAGACTCTGGAGTCAGATTTGAGTTTGAAGGTAATTGCTATCACTCATGCGTTTTGTGCCTTTTGTTTTGCTGGCTCTGGAGATTGAACCCAGGAGTGTTGTATCTCTGAACTACACCCGAGCCCTAATTTATTTTTCAAACAAGGTCCTGATAAGTTACAACACACTGGTATCGAACCTATGATCCTCCTGTCTCAGCTTCCCAAGTACTGGAATATTATAGTTAGATAGCACCATAACCAGCTCCTATTTTCTTTTTTAGTTTGAAACAGGGAATCAATAAATTGCAGAGGGCTTTGCTAAGTTGCTGAGGCTGGTCTTAAGCTTGAGATCATCCTGTCTCAGCCTCTCAAGCACAGGGATTATAGGTGTGAGCCCACATACCCAGTTTAACTATGTGTCTTTAAGGAAGTCAGCTAATCACTGTCACCCTGTTTCTCATTTGTGAAATGGGGCTAAGAATTCTAATTACCTCATCAGGTTATTAGGAGAATTAAATGAGTTAATTTTTTTACTTTTAATATTTTATTTTTATTTGTTATTTGATTTACCTATAATTGTACACATTTATGAAGTACAATCTAAGCTATTACCATTATAATTTATCATTTTATACTTTTATCAGGGCATTATAATTATACATCATAGTGAGATTCAAAGTGCTACAAACAAGGTGGGAGTGGTGGTGCACGCTGTAATCCCAGTTCTTGAGAGGTTAAGACAGGAGGATCGCAGGTTCACTACTGGCCTCAACAATTTAGCAAGACCCTCTGCAACTTAGTGAGATCCTGTTTCCAAATAAAAAGTAGGGCTTGCCGGGCGTGGTGGTGCACGCTTGTAATCCCTGTGCTTGGGAAGCAGAGACAGGAGGATCACGCAGGTTCGAAGCCAGCCGCGCTGGTTTAAGAGACCCTGTTTCCGCATAAAAAAAAGTATAAAAATAGGTCTGGGAGTGTAGCCCATGGTAGTGTAGCCGGAGGTGGAAAGGCTTCCAGGAACCCCAGTACCACCACCACCACCACCAAAAAAAAAAAAAAAAAAAAAAAAAAGTAGGGCTAGGTTTGTAGCTCAAAGGCAGAATGTCTTTGTGTTTATTTCCCAGTACTTCAAAAGTAAAAGAGGTATGAACACACATGCACGTAGCACTTAGTGTACTGAGCTAGTTATTTCTAACACCCTAAGAACACTGTGCAGCACATTGTAGGCATTCAAAAATATTAGTTAGCCGGGCGTGGTGGCGCACGCTTGTAATCCCCGCGCTTGGGAGGCAGAGACAGGAGGATCGCGCAGGTTCGAAGCCAGCCGCGTGCGCTGGCTTAGGAGACCTTGTTTCCAAAAATGAAAATGTAAAAAATAGGTCTGGGAGTGTAGCCCGGAGGTAGAAGGGCTTCCAGGAACCCCAGTACCACCAAAAAAAAAATATTAGTTACTTGTTTCCCCCTTAAAATGGGGTCAGTAACAAGAGCCTTTCCTCTTGAGATCTCTGTTAGCATTGGTCTGTCTGAAGAGGCTAAGGTTTGTCTTTTCTTTTGTTGATGAAGAGTGGCTGTCATGAACTCCAGCATTCATCCTCACAGGAAGCCTGCAGTTGTTGACTTGTGCTGCCAGCTAAAGAGTTTGTAAGACTGGGGCAGAAATCTCTAGAGAAAGGGAGATTCTGCAGGCAGCTGGGTGTGTGGGTATTATGCTATATGCTGGGGCTGGAAGTTCAGTGCCCAGCCCTTGGAAAACATGGATGAGTTTCCCTGACTCCTGTGACTTTGTACCCTTGAGATGTCTTGGGAGTCCAATAGCTAGAACATTGATGCTCTTGCTAATAGGCTAATTAGCCACTTATTTATATTAAAAGTAAGAGCTAAGACAGGAGGATCATAGGTTTGAGATCAGTCTCAGCAACCTAGCAAGGCTCTGTTTCACAAACAAAAAATAAGGGCTGGGAGTGTACCTGGGAAGAAGTAGGATGCCCCTGAGTTCAAACCCCAGTATCTGTCTGTCTCTGTATCTGTCTGTATCTCTCTCTTACTCGCACACACACACACACACACACACACACACACACACACACACACACACACACGACACTAGCTTCCATTTAGTTAGCTTTTAATTTGTGCCAGACATTGCTTCTAAGTGCTTTATGTGTATTGATTGTTTAATACTCGTAAGAATTGTACAAAGCAGGGTACAGAGTTTGCTTGGCCAGAATCACAGAGCTAATGGGGTAGAGCCCAGGTTAGAAACTTGCAGCCTGACTCCAGAGCCAAGGGTTTAACCAGTGACCCTCTAGAGCCTGGAGTCATTTTGTTTCTCTTTTTAACTGTAACCTTGCAATTTAGTCTGTAAATGCAGCTGAGTTGTGTTTGCCCTATTTCTATCCAGCAACCATGCTAAATACTCTTAATTATAATTTATCTGGGATTGCTTTTAAGTTTCTATTTTGGCAATTAGGCATAATAGACGAATCAGGAGACTTGTCTCTCTTCCTTTGCTGCCATTATATACCATTATATTGGCCTTTTTCTTGTCTTATTGTTCTGGTTCCAACTTCCAGGACAGTGTTTAGTAGAAGCAGTAATAGTTTGCACCCTTAGCCCGTTCCCAGTTTTAAAATACGTGTTTTCAGCGTTTCATTATTACGTGTCGTATTTGGTATAGATATTTTCATTGACAGTCTTCATAATATTATAGACGTTTCCTTCTATTTTGAGTTTGCTAAGTTTTTTTTTTTTTTTTTTTTTGGTGGTACTGGGGTTCCTGGAAGCCCTTCTACCTCCGGGCTACACTCCCAGACCTACTTTTACATTTTTGTTTGGAAACAGCGTCTCCTAAGCCAGCGCGCGCGGCTGGCTTCGAACCTGCGCGATCCTCCTGTCTCTGCCTCCCAAGCGCGGGGATTACAAGCGTGCGCCACCACGCCCGGCTTTTTTTTTTTTTTTTAATCATGAACGAATGTTGCTTTTCTTTTCTTTTTTTTTTTTTTGTGGTACTGGGATAGAACCCAGGGGCATTCAAGCTACACCCCCTGCCCTATTTTTTAGTTTTTATTTTGAAACAAGGTAGTATTAAGTTGCAGAGGGCATCACTAAGTAACTGAGGCTGGCTACTGACCTCTTGTCTCAGCCTCCCAAGCATGCAGCGCCATGCTCGGCCTTGGATGTTGCTTTTTATCAAAGGCTTTCCCTTTACCCATTGAGGTGATCACACCAGTTTCCTTTTTTTATCATTGAGAATGATTGACTGATGGTTGGATATTAAATTGACTTTCTGTTCCTTGAATCAAGTCCCTTTGATCATAATAGATTTTCTTCTTTACTTCTTTATTAATCCTGTCTATGGTTTGCTAATGTTTTATTTGGTAGTTTTATAACTGCCTAAACGAATCTGGCCCTACGTTTCTTTTTTCATATGTGCCTGTCAGGTTTGCCTGAAGCTTATGCTAGCTTCGTAAAATTGATTGGATAGAGCTGCTTCTTTTTCTTAATGCTGGCAAGTTTGCAAGAGATCAGAGTTACTTGTTTCTAGATTGTTAGAACTTGTTCATACTATCTGGGGTTTGATGTCCTTTCTTTTGTGTGTTACTGGGGATTGAACCCAGGAATGTTCTACCCTTGAGATATACCCCAGCCCTTTTTATTTTGAGGCAGGGCCTCTCTAAGTTGCCCAGGCTCCTTTTATTTTCTTGGTACTGGGGATGGAACCCAGGGGAATTCTACCTCCGAGCTACACTCCCAGCTCTCTTTTTTAATTCGTATTTTAAAACAGGGTCTCACTGAGTTGCAAAGGGCCTTACTAAGTAGCTGAGGCTGTCTGTGAACCGTGATTCTCCTGTCTCAGTCTCCCAGATGCTGGGATTACAAGCATGTGCCACCTCGCCTGACTTGCCCAGGCTCATTTGAACTCACATTCTTCCTGCTTCAGCCTTCCCTGGTAGCTAGGATTACCTGTGTGTGTCATTACATAAAACTGATAACATCTTTGTGGGATGATTTTAGACTTCTTTACAGTCTATTTTTTTTTCTGTGGGTCTGGGTATGGAACTCAGAGGCATTCTATCTCTGAACTACACCGTGGCCCTATTTTTTATTCTTTATTTTGAAACAGGGTCTCATTAAGTTGTGGAGGGCCTCATTAAGTAGCTGAGGCTGCCTGCGAACCAAATCCTCCTGTTTCAGCCTCCCAAGTACTGGGATTACAAGCATATGTCACCACACTAGGGATAAAGTCTAAATATTTAAGTTTAGATATTGTAGATTTTTTTCAATAGTTGTAGAATCTTTCAGGAATTATATTTTTTTCTTTAATTAGTGTCCATAGTTTATATATTTCTAGAAATAAGACTATTTTGTTTAAATTTTCAAATTTATACTTAAAACTGCCAGTAGCCTATTATTTATAGAAAAAAAAACAGATAATTAAAGAGATGTTCTTTTCCTTTTTAGTATGGTTTCTTTTCTAACAATTAATCTTACCCATAGTCTATAAATTTTGTTTCTCTCTTTTTTGTACTGGGCATTGAATTCAAGGGCATATCTACCTATGAACTACACCCCAACCCTTTTTTTATATCGAAAGAGGGTCTAAGTTGCAGAGGCTGGCCTTCAACCTGCTATTCTCTTATCTCAGCCTCACAAGTATTTGGATTATAGGCATGCACCACCACGCCTGGTTTATTTATCTCTCTCTTTTTTTTATGCAGTACTGGGGATGGAAGCCAGGGGCATTCTACCTCTGAGCTACACCCCCAGCCCCATTTTTTATTCTTTATTTTGAAAAAAAAGGGTCTCACTGGGTTGCAAATGGCCTCACTAAGTAGTAGCTGAGGCTGTCTGCAAAGAGCAAACCATAATCCTCCTGTCTCAGACTCCCAAATGCTGGGATTACTAGTGTGGGCCACCTTGCCTGGCTTTATTTATCTCTTATTGGCAGCAACTTCAAGTTTGCTAGTTCTCTCTATTATGGGTCTATTTTCTGCTTTGTTAATTTCTCACTTTAAATGTTGTTTTCTTCATATATTTGGGGTTGCCTTTTGATCTTTTCCTAACTTAAGTTGGATGCTTAGCTAATTTATTTGGCTGTAGAACTAATAAAGTTTGCTACCTGCTACTTTAGTTGCATTCCACAAATTTTGATATGTTGTAATATTTTATTATGTCTTTTCAAAAATTTTGCAATTTCAATTGTGATTGCTTTAACGCATGGGTTGTTTAAAAGGAATCAATATTTTTATAAATCTTTTAAAGCTATTTTCTGTTGATGATTTCTAATTTAGCAACATTGTAAGCTGGGAGTAGTAGTTTATGTTTTAATCCCAGTACTTGGGAAGGAGGAGGCTCACAAGTTCATTGCCAGCCTCAGCCACTTAGTGAGGCCCTCTGCAACTTAGTGAGACGCTGTTTCCAAATAAAGAATTAAAAAAATAGGTTTGGGCATGTAGTTCAGAGGTATAATGCCTCTGGGTTTAATCTCTAGTACCATAAAAAAGGAAATATTGGAAAAATTTTAGTTAGAGAATGTGGTCTGTCTATTCTGTTTCTTTGCAACTTGTTCATACTTAGCCAAGCATGTAGCTTCATAAAATAGATTATATCCCAGCATGAGGTCAGTGTCCACTAGGTTAACCTTGTTAATTTCTACTTCTGTTAACTAGCCTTGCCAGATTTTTGGTCTGTACAGTCTATCAGTTACCACGATAGTTATTAATTTTTTTTTACCAATTTATCTACTTCTCTTGGTACTGTCATCTTTGACTTTATCTAGTCTGAGGCTGTATCATTAGTTATAATAAGGTAATTGTTCTGCATTTCTCTGTTATATCTATTGATCAAATATTCAATATAGGGTCCTCCAGCAACTTAGCCTGTAGATGGATCGATATGGGTGAAGTGGTGATAACAAAAGCATCCCTCTAGGTTGGCTCTAGAAACTGGATTTTGAGCTCCAGGGAAGAAATGCATTTAAAATCAAAATTGCACCTTTTTAGTTAATGAATTACAGTAAATTCTTAAATTTGACATTGCCAAGAGAAATGAAAAAACTCATGTCCTTAAGTGCCAGAGGCTTTTTATCAACATTAAAACAGTTTTGAAAGATGTGCTCTTTTTGAGTTGGGTGAAGAGCTGAGAAGACACGTGTTATTACTCTTGGGGCTTACAGATATTACTTCTGGCTAGTGAAACAGCATTCAGACCTTTGGTGCTCTTTTTTTGGTGCTTTGATGGTTTACTTATTGCCTAGATTTTCTGGGGGGAAATTTTCTGGCCCATATCCTGGTACCTCTTTCTTTTTTGGGGGGTTTGATGGCTGTAATTATGTGGGTTATATTTGTTCCTCTTGCACACGACAGGGGTGAGGTCTGGAGAAATGGAGATAATAGTTCCATAGGGGTTCTAAATAATTGATCAGTTCCTCTACTTGCTCTGCCAAAAAATATAAAGTCTATATGAGACAAGTGCTCACAAGGACCAAGCAACAGAAATGATGTCAACTACTGTCTCTTATTAGATTTCTGAATAGAATCAGACTATGTGAAGCTAGAAGTCATACAGAGAGAAAAATTACATTTGGTCACATTCGAATGGGAATGGAACTTTTCAGCTCCAGCTATTGAGCTTACGTGGGGCTGCGAAATCTTATTTTCAGGCTCTGTTAGGGCACCTCCTGATTCTGATTGCATTTCCCAAATAAGCACTCTGACCCGGTCTTCTTCATTGCTCCTTCTTTCCCTCCCAGAGAGTTGCAAAGATGGGGGAGCAGGTGAGCCAGTTAGGGTCTTCTGTTTGGGGGATCTTTTTCTTTAAGTGGAATGATAGTATTCTGTCTCCTTTTTTCAAAACAAACTTCCATTTATTTTTTATTATAAATGTAACATGATCGCAAAGAAATTAAAAATACAGGACTATATATAAAGGAAAACTGAAAGTTCCTGGTCATCTATCTCCCTGCTGAGGTCTCTCTTTCTTAATTTTTTGGTACTAGGGATTGAACCCAGGATGCTCTGCCTCTTCTCAAGCCCTTCATTTTATTTTATTTTATTTCTACCTCTGGGCTATACTCCTGGCCCTATTTTCTATTTTATTTGGAAACAGGGTCTCACTAACTTGCTTGAGAGCCTCACTAAGTAGCTGAGGATGGCTTCAAACCTGTGTGATCCTCCTGTCTCAGCCTCCCAAGTGCGGGGATTACAAGCGTGTGCAATCACGCCTGGCCTTCGTGTTATGTTATTTTAAAACAAAGTTTTGCTGTGTTGAGACAAGACTAGCCTTGAGCCTAAGATCCTCCTGTCTCAGCCTCTCAAGTACTGGGATTACAGGTCTCTACTACCATGCCCACCACCCATGTCTCTTCAGAAACCTTGGCCAGTGTCATAGCTTCATTTCCAACTCTCTGATATTTTTTTCCAATTTGCATTTCTCACAAAAGTTTCTATGAATAAAGGTTGAATTTGATGGGGTACGGGCTCTAGATATTACAGACTATGGCTATAGAAAATAAAGGTCAGAGTTTAAAGGAACATCAGTTGGAAGCACCAGTTACTAATTCTTATTTAAGAATGGATAAACTGCCAGGTGTGGTGGTGCATGCTTGTAATCCCAGTACTTGGGAGGCTGAGTCAGGAGGATCACAAGTTCATGGTCAGCTTCAGCAATTTGTGAGCCTCTCCGCAACTTAGTGAGACTCTGTTTCAAAATAAAGAATAAAGGGCTAGGGTGTAGCTTGGAAGTAGAATACCCCTGGGTTCAATCTCCAGTACCACAAAAATGGATAAATTAAGACAGGCATGGTGGTGTATGTCTGTAATCTTAGTACTTTTGAGGCTGAAACAGGAGGATCACAGGTTTGAGGACAGTCTCTGCAACTTAGCAAGGCTCTCAGAAACTTAGTGTGACCCTGTTTCTAAATAAAAGAATAAGATAGGGCTGGGAATGTAGCTTGCCACTGGGATCCATCTCCATATCACATACATACAAATGGATAAACTATATGGTAGAGAATAAGGTTTAGGGACACACGCTTTGACTCGGCTGTATTTATGTGTATTGGAGGAGTGGTTGGACAAGAGGCACAGTTCAAATTAGATGACCGTTGCAAAACTGCTTTGTAAACTGTAACATGGCCTATAAACGTGAGATTAGCACTAAAACTGGCACTGACTCCAGTGTACGCTCTCACATGTTTGTCTAAACACTTAGTGTTTGCCAGTGGGCCACTGCACAACCTACTGACAAAATGGTATATTGTTTCCTCTGTTGTTGTGTCTGTTTATAGTTCTAAGAGTCTATTTAATTGCCCTCATTAGCTTAATATATACCACATCAAAAGAGTAGAAATGCAGAGCTCTTAGGGAAGAAAGGAAAGCACAAATGTAACTTAATATTGATATGCCTAGATAAAGAGCCAACCTGATGCAAGGAACTGAAGAGGCAGACGGACATTATTTGGGCTCAAGTACAATAGCGTGAGTGATGGCACTCCATAAACTGTTAGAGCTGGGTAATAATGCCAAGGATTGTTGTCATCATGATGACCAAGATTGGCTGTCACCCAGCGACTTAGCTGTGATAAGCTTTCAGGCAGTTCCTGAGAGATCCTGTAAACCCCTTTCCTATGCAGGTGCTAGAAAGTGCCATAGTAATACAGTCTCCTGACGATTGTAAAAGCCAGGCAGCTAAATTTAATAAGACACTTGTCAAGAAGATAGAAGATAATGACCAATTTTGGGTAGACAGATAGTTGCCTGTTAAAACAAAGCATATATTGAACTATTTTGGAGTCAGAAGTAGCATTGCTATGACAACAAATTACTTATATTTGATTTTGAAGGAGAACAGTGTAGCTACATGGTTCAGAAAGCTTGTGAGAACAATTGTTGGCACGAGTAGATGTTAAAAATATAAAACATTAATATGATTTGTTAAATTATTGAGCATCTTGGTGTATTTTGTATCTTTTCTTCCTTGTACCAATAAAATATAGCGTAAATAAAATTAAAGGGAAAAGAAGCAAGGATAGTGACACACAAATTGTTCTATTTTCCAACTCCAAATGAAATGCATGAGCCTCGAATGAAACTCACAGCGTTCATTTTGCTGAAAAAAAGCCATGTGTTTAAAAGAGAAAAGAAACCCAGAGACCTATTCTCTGTGTTTTATGCCATCCAGACCTAAAGTGATGGTCCTTTAGAGTTTCTCATTTTGCAGATGATTAATCTTCTCTGTGATCTGTAGTGTATTTACTTGAAAGAAAACAACTTTTCAGATCCTTTCCCTCCTTTGTGTTCATGCCTGAGAGAATGAGTGTGTATGAACTGGTTATTTGCAGTGCATCTGGGGGAATAGGCTTACAGCTGGTGGAGAAGGTATCAAAAACCTGGAAGAAGCCTATGATAAGGGGCTTTCTCTTAGTGATTGAGCTCTCACCTTTCTCTAAAGAGAAAGCTAATGAGAAAGCTAATCTCCGTGTCCACTGGAGATTGGTGTGAAGGACTTTGCCACCAGGTTCTGAGAGTAGGTAGATCTAGGGCCTTAAGTGCTGTTGGCACAGAAGCTTCAAATACTTTGATTTATGCTAGGCATGGTGGTGTACACCTGTAATCCCAGTACTTGGGAGGCTGATGACAGGAGGATCACAGGTTCAAGGCCAGCCTCAGCAACTTAGTGAGACCCTGTTTCAAAATAAAAAGGGCTCACACACACTTGTAATCCCAGTGCTTGGGAGGTGAGACAGGATAATTCCTATTTTAAGGCCAGCTTCAGGTACTTAGTGAGGCTTGCTGCAACTAAGTGAGTCCTTGTTTCAAAATAAAGAATAAAAAAATAGGACTGGGGATGGAGCATAGAGGCAGAATGCCCATGGGTTCAATCCCCAATAGACAAAAAGGGGAGGTCTAGGGGTATATCTTGGCTGGCTGCAAACCATGATCCTCCTGTCTCAGTCTCCTAAATGCTGGGATTACAAGCATGCACCACCATGCCTAGCAACCCTTTCTTTTTTTGCAAGGAAAATTCCATTGATCTTTACTACAGGGAAGAGGCTATGTCATCGGGTTCATTCAGATGCGTAAGTTTGAAAACAACAGGTCAAATTTTAAGCTAACCTCTGATAAGTGAGAAATGACTCAGAATCACAGCTGTTGATGAATCACAGGCATAGAGTATACATTCCATCCTAAATGAGTTAGTATTTATTGTTTTACTAGTTGGTATCAAAACTTCTCATGTACACAGGTGCTTATAAAATCATACCTGTCATGCTAGTACTTGAGAGACTGAGAGAGGGTGATGGTAGGTTCAAGGCCATCCTCAGCAACGTAGTGAGGGCTTGTTTAAAAAAATGCTAGAGGTATAGCTTGGAGATAGAATGCTCGTGGGTTCAGTCCCCTGTATAAAAATAAAATAAAATTGTTAGCCTGTTCCTTATGGTCCTTTACAGTGTGGAAACAGACCTTTTAGAAAAAGATTGCAACCATAACACTCATTGTAGAACCTTTGGAAAATAAAGAGGTTGCAAAACTTTCTCTTAAAGGGTTTTGTTTTAAATCCTATGGGCCATAACACAACTGCTCGACTCTTGTCAATGAAGCACAGAAGTGGCCACAGATAATGACACTCTATAAATAAAAATGTGTGGCTGTGTTCTAACAAAACATTATATAAGAATCAGTGGGCCAGACTCAGTTTGCAGACCATAATTTATAATTTGCTATTCCGTGGTGTACAGAATGAAAAGCACCTATGATCTTACTTACCACCAGAATTTTAACATTTTTGCTTGTTGTCCTCCTGCTTTCATATTGTTTTACATAGTTGTGACCATAACAATATATTACCAATTTTATGGCCTGTTTTTTATTTAACATCTTTATAAATGTCATATCATTTAAAACAGGTTAGAAGCATGATTCATAATTGGTGTCTAGTACTCCATTTTATAACTAGGTCATAATTTACCTAAAACTTCTCTGTTATGCTCTGCAGTTATATATGATAAAAATCTACTTTGTATATAAATCTCTGTGTTTCAGATTATTTCTCTAGGTTATTTTCCTTGAAGTGGATTTATTGAGTCAGAGAATATGAATGTTAAGGAGCTTAATATTGCTTTCCAAAAAGGTAATGCCTGTTTACATTCCCGCCAACAGTGGGAACAGAGAGAGCTTGTTCCACGTTGTCCTTGCCAACATCAGATACTCTAAGTCAAAATCTTTTTGTTTTTCTGGCACTGGGGATTGAACCCAACGGTGTTTTACTTCTGAGATCCATCCCCAGCCCTATTTTTTTTTTTTTGAATCAGAGTCTCTCCAAGTTATGCTGTGCTGGCCAGAACCTATGATCCTTCTATCTCAGCCTCCCAAGCACTGGAATTCTAGGCATGTGCCAATGCGCCTAGCTACACAAAATCTTTTTCCCCCCATGGCAGTAAGTTAATGTATAATTGTTTGATATTAGGGTGGATGGAAAAATAACTTAAGTAATTATTTATTAGTTGTCATAGCTTCCTTGGCTTGTTTCTTCATAAATGCACCCTGGGCCCTAAACTATATCCCTTTTACTCATGCAGTTTCCCTGTTATCTTTTTAGCTCTTTCTGTCAAGATTTAACTCATTCTTTAATGTGCATTCCAGATCTGAACTCAGCTACAGTTCATGCAGTCCTCTCTAGTTCCTCCCACTCAATATGATCTGTCTTTGAATCCCCAGAGCACTGTGTGCCTCCCTTGCCCCTTATCTCATTCCACCTCCTTTTGTGGTTATCTGTAAACTGGCTTTATTCCTAGGGCAGGGATGGGGTCATGTTTTCTTTGTATTGACTCTCCTGGCTAAGCATAGAGCTTAGTGTACGGTAGACAGACCAGTCTGTTAGCACTTTGTTGAAAGGTTCCTGAGGTTGGCTGCATGTTACCCTCTTTTCAAATGCGATGTTGCAGTCCCCTGTGATGTTAACAGAACTGGTTTGGGTCACTGATAAGAAGTGCTTTGCTGGTTACTGAAGATGGGCAGGCTTCCTAAATACTAGTTGCTCCTTCACATGAAATCTGGATCATCAAGTTTAACAAGTGATGATGAAAACCATTCTTAGTATACATAAGCCTGCTATTCCCTTGCATATATGGGGTAGTATTGCACTGTCTGGTTAGGGTTTCAGTGACGATGACAGTTTTTCATACCTCCCCTATTTAACACAGTAGTCTCAGTCACATGTAAACATTGTGCATTTGATACGTGATTACTGCAACTAAGGACCTGATTTTTTAAATTTAATTTAAAATACTATAAACCAGGCATGGTTGCACATACTTGTAATCCCAGTACTTGGAAGGCTGAGACAGGAGGAAAGCTGGTTTGTGGCCAACCTTGGCTACGGAGTGAGGCCCTCTGCAACTTAGCGAGACCTTGTTTAAAAAAAGAATAAAAATTAGTTACTGGTAATGTAGCTTGGAAGTAGAATGCCCCTGGGTTCAATTCCCAGTACTACAAAACTAAAATAAAAATAAAATATAAATTGGACTAGCCAAACATAGCTAGTAGCTATCATACTGGGCAATGTGGGAGCATACAGAATAAAGATATATTCACATATTTATGGCCATGAAAAGCTGAGTATTTATAGCAACCTATGATAACACTGAAGTTATGACTGCTGGAGAATTTTGAGAGACAGTCTAGACCCTGGTGGAACGAGGGAGGAAGGGAGGAAGAGAGAGAGAAGAGAAGAAAAGAGAAGAGGGGAGAGAAAAGAGAGAGAAGAAGCCCTGAGTTTGGTTCAAAATGGAAACTGACTCCAGCAGGAGGTTTATGTTGGGAGAAAAGGGAGATGGAACCATATTAGTAGGGTGGAGGCTGAGTAAAACAAGCTGAAATACTGAGAAGACGTTGTTTGGAAGTACTGGAGATGGAACCCAGGGGCATTCTATTTCCAAGCTATACCCCAGCCCTATTTTCTTTCTTTCTTTCTTTCTTTCTTTCTTTCTTTCTTTCTTTCTTTCTTTCTTTCTTTCTTTCTTTCTTTCTTTCTTTCTTTCTTTTCTTTTTGCGGTACTGGGGATGGAACCCAGGGACATTCTACCTACAAGCTACAGTCTCAGCCTTATTTTTCTTTTCTGAAACAGGGTCTCACTGAGTTGCAAAGGGCCTCACTAAGTAGCTGAGGCTGTCCGGCTGTCTGGGAACCTTGATTTTCTGGTCTCAGTCCCCCCCACCCCACCAATGCTGGAATTAAAAGCCTGTGCAACCACCCCCGGATTGCAAAGCCATTTGGACTTGATAAGGTAATAGGAAACATTGAAAAGAGGAGTGACAGATGAGATCACCTTGACCAGACATGGACAAGACATTTATTTGTTTTTTCTTTATTGGAGCAAAACCAGTCGGAGTTTTACTCAGCCTCCACCCTACTAATATGATTCCATCTCCCTTTTCTCCCAACATAAACCTCCTTCCTCTCTCTCTTCCCTCTCCTCTCCTCTCCTCTCCTCTTCCCTCCCCTCTTCTCTCTCTCTCTCTCTCTCTCTCTCTCTCTCTCTCTCTCTCTCTCAGAAAACATCAGAAAACACAAATTATTTTAACATTAAAATAATTGGTCAGAGCCAGACATGGTGGCATACCCTTGTAATTCGAGTATTTGAGAGGCTGAGACAGGAGGATCCGGGTTCATGGCCAGCCTCAGCTACTTAGTGAGGCGCTTCAAAGCTTAGTGAGACCTTGTTTCCAAATAAAAATATAAAAAATAGGTCTGGGGGTGTAGCTCAGAGGTAGAATGCCCCTAGGTTCAATCCCAGCAACACACACACACAAAATAATTGATCATCATGTGTCTTTCTTTGGTTCCCTTGTACACCTGTGTGGAATGCTAATGGCTGGGAGCTGAGTGTAGCCTGTGTGAGAGGAGCTTTAATTGCCACTTGTCACCTGGTGCCACAAAATGTTTGCCTTGAATGGCTCTTTGACTCTTTATAAAGGACTTGGGATCCCACCCATTCTATTCCAACTTGCCTGCTTGCTTGTTTTTTTTTTTTTTTTTTTTTTTTTGGTACCTGGAATTGAATTTAAGGCATTTTACCACTAGGATATACCCCCAGCTCTTTTTTTTTTTTTCATGCGGGTCTGGGGATAGAACCCAGGGGCATTTGACCTCCGAGCTACACCCCTTGCCCTAATTTTTTATTCTTTATTTTTTTTTGCGGGTCTGGGGTTGGAACCCAGAGGCATTTGACCTCTGAGCTACACCCCTTGCCTTATTTTTTATTCATTTTTTTTTTTGGTGATACTGGGGTTCCTGGAAACCCTTCTACCTCTAAGCTACACTCCCAGACCTATTTTTTATATTTTTATTTGGAAACAGGGTCTCTTAAGCCAACCTGGTTGGCTTTGAACCTGCGCGATCCTCCTGTTTCCACCTCCCAAGTGCGGGGATTACAAGCGTGTACCACCACACCCAGCAGTCTTTTTATTCTTTATTTTGAAACAGGGTCTCACTGAGTTGTGGAGGGCCTCACTAAATACCCGAGGCTGTCTTTGAACTGCGATCCTCTGGTCTCAGCCTTCTGAATGCTGGGATTACTAACGGGGGCCACCATGCTTGGCCGCCCCAGCTCATTTTAAGTTTTGAAGTTGTTGAGATTGTCCTCAATACTGCTATCTTCCAGCCGGGCGTGGTGGCACACACTTGTAATCCCCGTGCTTGGGAGGCTGAGACAGGAGGATCGCACGGGTTCAAAGCCAGCCTCAGCTACTTAGTGAGGCTCTCAGCAACTTAGTGAGACCCTGTTTCAAAATAAAATATAGCCGGGCGTGGTGGCGCATGCTTGTAATCCCCGCGCTTGGGAGGCGGAGACAGGAGGATCGTGCAGGTTCGAAGCCAGCCGTGCGCGCTGGCTTAGGAGACCCTGTTTCTAAATAAAAATATAAAAAATAGGTCTGGGAGTGTAGCCCAGAGGTAGAAGGGCTTCCAGGAACCCCAGTACCACCAAAAACAAAACAAAACAACAACAACAAAAAATATAAAAAAAGGTCTGGGAGTATAGCCCGGAGGTAGAAAGCCTCTGGGTTCCACCCCCAGTACCACCAAAACAAACAAACAAACAAACAAAAAAAAAACAAAAAAAACTGCTATCTTCCTGTCTCAGCCTCCCAAGAACTGAAATTACTGGCATGCACCATAACACTTATCTCTGCTTGTCTGTTTTCTTTTATGGTTTAGTTAAGAAACTTTAAATTTTATTGTTAGGAGAATATTTGCAACCAACCTACTTTTCTTCCATCCCTCCTTCCTTCCCTCTCTTCCTCCCTCCTTCTCTCCTTCCTCCCTCCCTCCCTCCCTTCCTTCACTGTGCTAAGGATTGAACTCAGGGGTATTCCTCTACACCTCTAGTCTTATTTGTGTGTGTGTGTGTGTGTGTGTGTGTGTGTGTGTGTGTGTGTGTGTATACTGGTGATGGAACCCAGGAGAGCATTCTATCTCTGAGCCAGACCCCCAGCCCTATTTTATTTTGAAATAGGGTTCCTCTAAGTTGTGGAAGCTTCACTTAATTGCTGAGGCTGGCTGCAAACCTGTGATCCTTCTTTCTCAGCTTCCTAGGTACTAGCATTACAAATGTGCACCACTATATCTGGCTTCCAGTCCTATTTTTAAGTTTTTATTTAGAAACAACATCTGAATAAATTGCTAAAAGCCTCACTGAGTTGCTGAGGCAGGTCTTAAACCTATAATCCTCCTGTTTCAGCCTCCCAACTACTGGCATTACAGGCATGTGCCAGCATGCCTGGCCTGGCTCATTTTCAACTTTCATTTAGGTCGAACATTTATATTTCTTCCTTCTACCTACTCTTTACTGCCATCACCCTTTCCTTATCACAGTGTTTATATTTCCATAATTGTGCCATGTGTTATTAAGCTGTGGGCTTAATAATTAACTGTCATTATCCTAAGGATCTCTGAACTCATTTTGAAGATAAACACTTATCAAAAGAACACTCCCTCTCTTCACACTCCGCCACAGGCTGCTCCCTTCTGTGCCTTCCCTATCCTCCCAACCTCCAGGCCCACCGCAGCAAGCTGGACTAGCTCAAGAATGGGTTCCTTTTTGAGAAAATAGTTTCCAGGTAAGACAGGCCTAGAAGTGCACAGAAATCCTTTACCCAGAAGGGGCCTTGGGACTCAACTAACAGTTAAATCTCTATGTGAGCAGGACTTGGAACTGAGAACTGAGTGTCCCTTCCAGGACATTCACAGCTGTTCACTGTCTAAGAGAGAATGCGGCCTTGTGTGAGCCTCACCTCACTTCCTGCTCTTGAGAGAGTGCTAGAATAACTGGGAGTAGCACTTCTCTCTCTTGATATAGTGAAACAACTTCCTGACTGATGCCCTATTAAAGCAGAAAGCAAAGTTTTTGTCTGAGTTGCCATGGGGAAAGAAGGAGGGGGACTTCCTTTTGGTAAGCTGGGTGTGGTGGTGCATACCTACAATCCCAGTGCTTGGGAGGCTGAGACAGGAGCACTGAAGGTTTGAAGCCAAAGTGGGCAATTTATTGAGACTGTGTCACAAAATAAATTATAAATAAAAAGGATTGAGGGTGTAGGTCAGTGGTAGAAATCCTCTAGGTTTAATGCTCTGTACCATGCATACAAACTCAGACACACAGATACACACAAGATTTTTGTAAAAATCAATTGTCCTTGCATCTTTTCTCTGCTGGTTATAGAAATAGAATTGTTGAAGGATTAGGAATATAGATTTTTTTTTGCAGGTCTGGGGAGGAACCCAGGGGCATTCTACCTCCAAGCTACACCATCTGCCCTATTTTTTATTCTTCATTTTGAAACCGGGTCTCACTGAGTTGCAGAGGGCCTCACTAAGTAGCTGAGACTGTCCGCGAACCTCAATCCTCTGGTCTCAGCCTCCCGAATGCTGGGATTACAAGCATGCGCCACCATGCCCGGCTGGAATATAGATTCTTGCCATTAGATTCTGCTAGATACTAGACTCAAGTACTAGAACTATAGGATTAAAAGTTAGGATCTGCCACTTGTTAGCTGTTTGAACTTGGACAAATTTCTTTTCTTCTTTCAACTTCAGTTTACCTGTCTGAAAAATGAAGATGATAATATCTACTGTGTGTGTGTGTGTGTGCGTGTGTGTGTGTGTGTGTGTGTGTGTGTGTTTAAGCACCAGGGATGGAACCCAGAGGTATTTTGCCTCCGAGCTACACCCCTAGCCCTATTTTTTTAGTATTTTTTCTTTTTTTTTTGTGGTACTAGGGATGGAACTGAGGGGCATTCTACCTCCAAAGTCTGCCCCCAGGTCTATTTTTTATTCTTTTTTTTTTTTTTGGTGGTACTGGGGGTGGAGCCCAGGGGCTTTTCTACCTCCGGGTTCTACTCCCAGACCTATTTTTTAAAATATTTTATTTGGAAACAGGGTCTCACTAAGTTGCTGAGAGCCTCACTAAGTAGCTGAGGCTGGCTTTGAACCCGTGCGATCCTCCTGTCTCAGCCTCCCAAGCGTGGGGATTGCAAGTGTGCACCACCATGCCTGGCTTTTATTCTTTATTTTGAAACAGGATCTTGCTGCATTGCAAAGGGCTTCACTAGGTAGTAGCTGAGGCTCTCGGGGCACCACGATCCTTCTGTCTCAGCCTCCCAAATGCTGGGATTACAAGCGGGCACCACCACGCCCGGCTTTTTAAATTTTATTTTTGTTTTTATATTTTTTATTTTTTTTTGGTGGTACTGAGTTTTAGTTTAAACAGTTTCTCACTGAGTTGTGACAGGGCTCTTTAAGAAGCTGAGGCTGTCCATGAACCACGATCCTTTGGTCTCCGCCTCCTGAATGCTGGAATTACAAGCGTGCACCACCATGCCCATTTTGTCTGGTTTTTATAAGGATTAGAGTGCCTTTACAGCACAGTTCTTGGAACCTTATAAGGACTCAATGAAAGGTGGTTAGTTATTATATTTAGGTAGTTTATGTATGTGAGTAATAGGCACAAGGTTAAGCTCATAGGTACAGCATCCTGTTCCTCATCCCTCAGCATTGCCTTCCAGAAAGGGGAGATACATATCTTCAAAGCAAGAGGAGATAATAGGTGTGAAGAATTTAATAAGACAGGTTTTCTTGACAGAGGGAAGGTTCCTAGGTGTCAAATGACTGAGGAAAGATCTAGAGCTTTTTTTTTTTGCCAAGCAAATCTAAGGTAATTGCCACTTAGGAGGCAGGAGTTGGGAGAAGGATGGATCGTAGATGTGTCCATCTGCTGGCTTTTCCTGGGCAAGTAGCCTCTGCTTTTTGCAGTGGGGTAGATCTTGTTGTTGTTCAAACACTAGGACTTGAACCCAGGAAAATACTATGACTGAGCTACAGCCACAGCCCCATTTTATATTTTATTTTGAATCGAGGCCTTGCTAAATTACACAAGCTGGCCCCAACCTTGGGAGCCTTATGCCTTGGCCTCCCGAGTAGCTGGGATTACAGGCAGGTACCACCTGCCTGGCTGGGTGTATTGTTTTTTGAGTCTGGGAAACTTTTCATTCCACTTTTGGGAATCATGGTTTCTCACCCTGGAAAGCTCTTGTTGGCCTGGCTTTAAGAAAGGCTTTCCAGCTGATGTCTTAGTCTTTGGAAGTGGCACTAGAAATCAATTATTCGATCACCTCCTTTACAAAACCAACTAGCATTCACTTAGCAGGTTTGTGCTGAAGAGATTAGTGGGTCTGAGCTTTGATTTTCTGTACTATCTGGGCTAGAATATCTTCTTTTTTGTGGTACCAAGGATTCAACCGAGGAAGGTTCTACTTCTGATCTATACCTCCAGCCTGTCTTTCTTTCTTTCTTTCTTTCTTTCTTTCTTTCTTTCTTTCTTTCTTTCTTTCTTTCTTTTTTTTTTTTTTTGTACTGGAGATTCATGCGAAGGGCATTCTTCCTCCAAGCTATATCTTCAGCCTTTTCATTTTAAATTTTGATACAGTTTATCTCTAAGTTACTGAAGTTCTTGCTGAGTTTCTGAGGCTGGCTTCAAACCTGTGATCCTTTTGTTACTACTTCTAAGTGCTGGAAGCACATGTATGCATCACCGTGCCTAGCTTCCAGTCAATTTTAAAAATTGTTTTCTATTTTGAGACAAGATCTCACTAAGTTTTCCAGTCTGGCCTTGAACCTACAAATCATCCTATTTTAGCCCCTCAAGTCCTGTGCTAGACTAGAATTCTTGAGAGTAGTAAATGTATGATATGGATGAGGGGTCTCGGTGACGCAGAGGGGTAGGATTGAACAGTGTTAACATGGAAATCCTCAGAAAGGCTGAGGATGTTTCCACATCTCCTGCCCTAATGGCAATCGTAGCAAACAATGTCATCCTTGCAAGCAACATCTTTGCAACCAGATCAGAGATGCATTTCTAGATATCATATAAAATGTTATGAAGGCTTACTTATAAGAGCCGACTCAGAAATTCTCCTGTTCAAATGTACTCATTTTGCCAGGTGTGGTGGCGCACGCTTGTAATCCCTGCGCTTGGGAGGCGGAGACAGGAGGTCGCGCAGCTTAGAAGCCAGCCGCGAGTGCTGGCTTAGGAGACCCTGTTTCCAAATAAAAATGTAAAAATAGGTCTGGGAGTGTAGCCCGGAGGTAGAAGGGCTTCCAGGAACCCCAGTACCACCAAAAAAAGTACTCATTTCTGTTGCTATCTTTGTTTTAAAAGCGAGAAGAAATATACTCTTGAAAACTGCTTGTGATACATGTGTGTATGTTAAATCTGTCTCTGTATTTATGGAGTTGTGTATGGAGTAATTTTTCATGACAATATAGGGTAATATGATATATATATATATATATATATATATATATATATAGTCTGTTTTTTTTTTTTTTGCAGTACTGGGGTTGGAACCCAGGGGCTTTCTATGTCTGAGCTACACTTCCAGTCTTATTTTTTATTCTTTATTTTGTAACAGGGTCTCACTAAGTTGCGAAGGGCCTCACTAAGTAGCTGAGGCTGGCCTCAAACCTGGATCCTCCTGTCTCAAATTCCCAGATGTTGGAATTATAAGCATGTGCCACCACACCCAGCCTGGGTAATATGATTTAAAACAAAAGAACTGAATAAATGGTTCATTTGGTTCCTTCTTCTGGCCTTTGCCTTTATTGAAACTTCCTTTTTCTTATGGCCATCACCTTCTGGGCTTACCTGCTATTGGGCTCAAGTCTTAAAGCTTATCAGCAACTAGCTCTGTTGCCTCTGTGGCTACAGGATTCATTTCTAGACTGTTAATTTGGGCTCTAACTTTCAGGCTGGTTTAAAGGGATATTAGTGCTAAATGTCATGTTTTTTCCTGGATCATTTGTGAAGTTCAACCTTTTGGACAAAATACCTGGGCAAACAATAGCATAAATACAAATTATAGCCAGGTGTGGTACATGCTTGCAATCCCAGTACTTGGGAGGCTGAGACAGGAGGACTGAATGTTCAAAGCCAGCCTCAGCAATTTAGCAAGGCACCTAGCAACTTAGTGAGATCCTATCTCAAAATAAAAAATAAAACAGAGCTAAGTGTATGTCAGAGGTATAACATCCACCCCGTTCCATTCCCAGCCCCACAAAAACAAACAAGTAAATAAACAAAACAAAGTATAACTCTGAAATAATTGTTTAATAGCATTACCTTGTAAATGAATAATAAATACAACATCCACTCCCTGAGCCCCACTGATTAACAGCCAGAATGGCGAATATCATTTCTTTGTTCTTTCTGCTATAGTTTTACTTGAAATGAATTATCAAATCAGACACAGCAGTGTTTATATGTAAGTTTTAAAAATGTGTTGAAAATTGACCTGAAACAATTTAGTTACCCACTGTTACTCTATTCTCTTCTGGTGGATATCATTAATCTCCAGTAGTAAGAGGAAGTGGAGAGCAATAGGTTTCTATCCAACACTCGGTATATTACAGTGAAAGCAATTTAGAGCAAATTCTGCCATGTAATCATTCATTAATAACCAGTCACAAAAATATGCCCCAATCTGTATGCCCAGAGACATTGCAGCTATTTTTCTTTCTAATCTACCATCTTGTGTGAGAGGGTCTTTGGTGAGAGATG
This sequence comes from Muscardinus avellanarius, assembly GCF_963383645.1. Lineage (NCBI taxonomy): Eukaryota > Metazoa > Chordata > Mammalia > Rodentia > Gliridae > Muscardinus > Muscardinus avellanarius. The sequence goes on along the minus strand of NC_137792.1, from coordinate 96,182,641 downwards.
TGCCCATATTTTAGCAGTTGGATTTTGCTTACCTTTAAAAAAGAGGCCCATTCAAACCCTCTATTAAATGTCTGGACATAAGATTGGTTTGAATTCCTGAATCTTAGGTGTCATCTCAAAGAGTGTAGGAAATTGGGTCAACCAGAGTTTTGTATCTATTTTGTGCCTTACATTTCTATTTCCCAGTGAATAATCACTAGGATTTGTTGTTGTTATTGGTGGTGGTGGTGTTCAATCTCTGGTCACTGAACCCAGGGGCACTCTAACTCTAAGCTACATCTTCAGCCTTTAATTTTTTTAGACTTTTACTGCTACATTGTAACTATTACAGTGAGATTAAAATGGATACAAACATACATATACACACACATCACTTCCATTTTTGGAACTAGGGATTGAACCCAGGAGTATTCTACTTCTGAGCTATTTATTCTTTATTTTGCAATAGGGTCTCACTAAGTTGCAGAGGGCCTCACTCAGCAGCTGAGGCTGGCCATGAACCTGCGATCCTCTTGTCACAGCCTTCCAAGTACTGGGTTTACAAGTGTGCGCCACTATGCCTGCCTTACATTATTAATTTTAAAGGTTGTGGTTATGTATATTGCTGTTTGAAGCATATTTAAGCATGAAATCCAGTGGTATTAGTTATATTCACAACATTGTGCAACCATTACCGCTATTTCTTTCTTCCTTCCTTTCTTCCTTTCTTCCTTCCTTCCTTCCTTCCTTCCTTTCTTTTTGCAGTACTAGAGATGGAACCAAGGAGTATTCTACCTCTGAGCTACACCCCAGCCCTATTTTTTTTATTCTTTATTTTGAAACAGGATCTCACTGAGTTGCAAGGGGCCTTACTAAATAGCTGAGGCTGTCCGTGAACCTCGATCCTCTGATCTCAGCCTCCCGAATGCTGGGATTACAAGCGTGCACCACCATGCCTAGCTCATTACCACTATTGCTAATACTTTATCACCATCACAAATAGACACTCTGTACCCATTAAGCATTAAACAATAACTTCCAATTTCTCCCTTCTGTAGCTCCTGGTAATCTCTGTTCTCTGTGAATGTGGCTGTTTTAGGAATCTCTTGTAAGTGGAAGCATACAGTATGCATCCTTTCTGTGCCTTCACATGTTTCACTTAGCAAAGATTTTTTTGAGGCTGTAGCATGTATGGGAACTTTATTCCTTTTTCAGGCTGAATAATATTCCACTGTATGAATATACCAAATTCTGTTTATCCATTTATCTCTCACTGGACACTTGTGTTGTTTTTACATTTTGTTTTTTGTGAATAATGCTACAAAGAACATTGGCATTCAAATAGCTGCCTGAATTCATGCTTTCAGTTCTTTTAGGTGTATACCTAGGAGTAGAATTGCTGGATCAGGTAATAATTCTATATTTTACTTTTTAAGGAACTGCCATTCTCTTTTCCATAGCAACTGAGTCATTTTAGATTTTCACTCATAATATAAGAGGGTTCTAATTTCTCTACATCCATACCAGCAACTTCTTATTTTATATTTTTAAAATTATAGCTCTTCTAGTAGGTACAAAATGGCATCTCATTATGGTTTTGTTTCGCATTTCCCTAGAGACAACTCATGCTGAGCATCTTTCCATGTAATTCTTGGGCATTTACTTCTTTGGTGAAATGTCTATTTCAAGCCCTTTATACATTTAAAAAAAACTTGTTTTTGTTGTTGTTGAGTTATAGTAGTTCTTGATTGCAGGCTTTGATCAGAGATTTCAGTTTGCTAACTAACCACCCCTGGAGTGTGTATTCTCAGTTAGGGTTCTTCCAGTGTTGACTACAGTGGGCTAGTAAATGTTTAAAGCCCGGAGTTAGGACATTTGCCAGTTTCCATGGTTGAGTTCAAGCTATCAGTTGTTCCTTGCTAAAGGAACAAAAGATTTGGGAAGAGATGTAAAAATTAACTCTTTCTAGCCAGTGTTATCAGGCTCCCTAGTAAACCACAGAACCATAACTAAAGGTTATAGAATAACTGCCTTAAACCCCCTCCCTCTCTCTTGGTATCCATATTGAAAATATTTTAAATTAAATGGCAAACATTATAACTGAAAATGAAAGAAAATGGTTTTAATTACAATTTACCTACCCCCCATAAAAGTAAGAATAGCTGCCACTGAACACATCTTAAGTTAGACATGCTCCAAGTATTTTATAGACATAATCAGTAAGCAGAAAAGGAAACTTACAACATGTTAGTGGTATGGGAGGGGCTCGAAACCAGATTCCAGAGCCCGTACATTTGTCCTGTATGCCACGGTTTTTGTCCCATCAGTGAGATTTATTTACTGAGTGCAAACTACCATTATCAGGGTAAGTTACTTTCTTTTAACCTCCGCCACCTTTCTTCATTACTTTGGATCCTCTAGCCTCTCTAAAACCTATTTGTTCCAATTGGAAATAAAAACTCAAGCTATGATGTACCACCTATCAACAAACTGGAAGGGGTTAAACATATCTTTTTCCTAGTTGCCAAAAAATGTAATAACAATTTCAGCAAGTCAGAAATAGCAAAAATAGCCGGGCGTGGTGGCGCACGCTTGTAATCCCCGCACTTGGGAGGCAGAGACAGGAGGATCGCGCAGGTTCGAAGCCAGCCGCGCACGCTGGCTTAGGAGACCCTGTTTCCAAATAAAAATGTAAAAATAGGTCTGGGAGTGTAGCCCGGAGGTAGAAGGGCTTCCAGGAACCCCAATACCACCAAAAAAAAAAAGAAAAGAAAAGAAATAGCAAAAATTGAAAGTGAAAGTTCTCCATAAACCCATCTGCCAGAGATAATCATTATTAACATCCAGGATTCATCCTTCCAGGGCTTTGCTTTTCTTACACATTATTTTCCTCCCTCACTTCCTTCCTTCCTTCCTTGCTTTCTTTTTCTTTCATTTCTTTCTTACAAAAATGAGAAGATTCCTTATGATAAGAATTTTCCGCCAGGCGTGGTGGCGCACGCTTTTAATCCCCGCACTTGGGAGGCGGAGACAGTAGGATTGCGCAGGTTCGAAGCCAGCCGTGCTGGCTTAAGTTAAGAGACCCTGTTTCCAAATAAAAAGTATAAAATAGGTCTGGGAGTGTATCCCAGAGGTAGAAGGGCTTCCAGGAACCCCAGTACCACCACCACTACCAAAAAAAAAAGAATTTTCCACATTATAGTACATTTGGAGTATTTTCTATGTAACTATGTCCAACTCTAATTCTTTTAACAGCTATGTACTATCCCTTGTGGGACAGAAATTATGGAATTTTGAAGAGCTCCTTTGAAAGGTGGGGTGATAGGTGACATAAGAGACAGAAAGGTTGCTAAACACTGATGGCTACCAACAACAGAGAGACCATATTGTCCATTCCTCTTTTCACAGGCTACTTGCTATAACTTTTTTACTGGGAATGGTAAGATGAAAATCTATTAATACTGTTAAGAGTTACAAAAAAACTCTTTTTTGTGTTTGTGGTACTGGGGTTCCTGGAAACCCTTCTACCTCTGGGCTACTCTCCCAGACACCTATTTTATACTTTTCTTTTATTTGGAAACAGGGTCTCTTAGCCAGCGCGGTTGGCATTGAACCTGCGCGATCCTCCTGTCTCCACCTCCCAAGCGCGGGGATTACAAGCGTGCGCCACCATGCCCAGCAGGAAAATTCTTAAAATAAGCTGCTTAATGATAATTAAGTGGTAAGACTACTATGAAATTTTTTTGCATGTTTTTAGAGCTTTGCAACTCTGGTCTTTGAAACCTTATTTGGAATCTCTCTATTCATCTCTAGTAAGCACTGTTGAGAATCTGTTAAACATTACTTTCAAGGCAGCAAAACCTTTTAATTTCTCTTAATAAGCTTCTCATTTTGAGCGTTGGCCACCACTAGGTTTTCTTTTTTAATGCCATTATTGATGCATTGTAATTATATACCATAGTGAGATTTAATATGTCTTGATGTATTTTCCTCCACATCCTTCTACTTCTCCCTCCTAATACATTTAGTGAGATTGGTAGTGGTAGCTTCATATATGGTCATGACATTCTTTGAACTGTTTTCTTCCCCAATCCTCCTTTTCCCCCTCCCCACCTCCCATGCCCATTTCCCTTCCACAATTCTATTGGTGTCTTTCCTCATTGATCTAAAGTCCTTTATGTTTCCCATTTTCTCTCTAGGCTCTGCATATGAGAGAAAAATAAAACCCTCAACTTTCTGAGACTGGCTGATCTCACTTAGCATAATATTCTCTAGTTCATCCATTTCCTGTATATGACATCATTTTGTTTTTTATGGCTGAGTAAAATTCCACCATGTGTAATATATACCATATATATTCAGATCTGTCAGTTTTCAGTGGTTGTCAATTGTCCTTCATCCTGGGCAGCTGTCACTAGCAATGCTCCTGTGGACTCTGCTATATTTATTATTGTTGCAACAGGGAATTGGTAGGGGGAAAGAAGGTTATCTGGGGGAAGGATTAGCCACGATGTAGTAGATATACGCACCACCATTAGTAGCTGGCTGTTAGAACAACATGCTTTACTCTGGTGTGTATCACTCTTGGGTATAAAATAATCCAAGAATGATAAGCTCTCGATTACCATCTGTTAGTTTGTGATGCTGTTTTCCTTGTTCTAGTTAACAGTAAACACTGAACAACCTCACATGACACTTGGTGAAATTTAGAGAAAGATAAGATGATCATAGGGTGTAAAGCAAGAGAGATAGGCTAAGGGCCACTGGTGCCACTTTGTCAGGACTTGTCTGTCTTATGCTGTTTTCCTTCTTTATTTTATCTCTGTGAGCAGGAGGCCTGGTCTTTTGCCCTGGATTACAACAGACTTAGAATCTTTTAGTAGTTTAAAGAAGTCGATTTACTAGGAATGTGTAGGGGGTGGGTAAGATTTCAAGGATAGGGTCAAGCACTGCTTTTATTTTCATTAAGAAGATCATTTTATTAAGGTTTTCTTTTAATTAAGAAGGTTATGACTGGAGCTACGTAGATCAATTATAGCACACTTGCCTAGTATGCATGAGGCCTGGAGTTTCATCCTCATCCTCAGCACCTCAAAAATAAAGATAAGATTGTGAGTATTTAAAGCTCATGAATAGAAAAATTACATACCAAACATCAGTCTTTGTTATGGTTTCAGTATGGAATGTCCCCCAAAGGCTCATGTATTAAAGGCATGGACTCAAAGCAGGAAAGATCAGAAGTGAGTGGGGCATGGTTGGAGGAGGTAGGCCACTAGAAGTGTCACCTCGGGGACCGTATATGTCCCTGGTTCTTTCCTCTAGCTTTCTCTGCTTCTAACCATGATTGAGATCAGCATCCATCCACCATGCCTTGCCACGGCTGTTTCTGCCTTGGAGCTGATTAATTAAGGAATGACCTGCAACCACTAGCCCTGGAATTTGGGAGGCTGAGACAGGAGGGTTGCGGTTTGTGGACAGCCTCAGTTGTGCTTTTTAAGTATTTTGGTCACAGGAAGGACAAAACTAAAAAAGGCTTGTGATATAGATAGATACATACATACAACATACATACATACATACATACATATCATACTATACCTTCTGTTCCATATCCTTCCCCTTCTTTTTTTCTCAGTACTGGGGATGGAACCCAGGGGCATTCTACCTCTAAGCTACAACCCCAGCTCTATTTTCTATTCTTTATTTTGAAGCAGGGTCTCACTGAGTTGCAGGGGGCCTCGCTAAGTAGCTGAGGCTGTCCACGAACTGCAATCCTCCAGTCTCAGCCTCCCTAATGCTGGGATTACAAGCGTGCACCACCACGCCTGGCTTCCATATCCCCTTCTAAGATAAACCTCTCTATGCCAACTGTGCCAGACACCCTGCCTTTCTGGCTTAATTGATAAGATTAAGAGTAGGTCCTCCTGTCCCTTTGACAGCCTATTTATTATACTGCTTGACATTTGTATTTCTTTCCTAGGAAATTAGAACTGGGAATCTGAGAGGCTGAATAAGGCAGTTTACAACAGGGATAAGAGCCAAAGATGGGGGGAGGTAGGCAGTCATGATGGGCCGTATCTGAGTCAGTGCTATGAGGCCACAGAATGAGGAATTAAGAGAAGGAACAGAGAATGGAGAAATAGAAATGTTTGGAGGGACTAAGGAGCTGCTCCCCACAGTCACCATGAGCGCAGAACCTCCTTCCCATTCTGAGGCCCAGCTATATCCTGCACTAGCATTCTCGTGGGATACCCGGATGCTAACCACAAACTTGTTTACTTGAGCCAGCTTGAAAAAGACTTTATTTTCTCAGAATAATAATAGAACAGATGTAGGCCTCTCTACCTTTATCATTATAGACTTCTGGTTTGAGACACCAACGGGCCGTTAACATTTCAGGTTAACATTAACTGCTGAAGACTCTTGTTGGTATTGTAGCAAAGAGTGGAAAAACACAGGCACCTGATTATTTCTTTCAAGCTTGGTGCTGACGCTGTGGCAAATGGTGCGAATGAAAAGAGGCAGGGATCCTGACTGTTCATTTATCACCTCGCAGCTCTCAGCCATCAGGGGGCCTTCTTTATCCCATTTAACCTCAGTGGAGTGTTTGCCTTTCATTTAGTCCTCTGCCCAGTCAAGTCTGGATTATTCATGTATTAGAGGAAAGCACTAATATGAATAATAGAAGATTGCCCACCTTGGCTTCCTCTTCCCTGCCAAAGCCACTGAGTCCCAGGGATGGAGACAGCTAGCAGGAGAGGTAAGGAGGCTGCAACAAGTTGGGGTGGGGCTCAGCAGATCAACATTGTTTCTTCTCCAATTTCTATTCCTTTCTAAGGCTCCCAGTTTGAGTTCCTTTTTTGGTGCCTGGGAGCGATTTCTGCACAGCTAATGCCAATTTGCCTGATTAAAGTGAAAATACGGAGCCGGGTGTGGTGGTGTAGGCCTGTCTGTAATCCCAGTCATTGGGAGGCAAAGACAGGAGGAACACAGGTTTGAGGTCAGCCTTAGTAACCTTGTTTCAAAAAAAAAAGATAAAAAGGGCTGAGAGTGTAGCTTGGAACTAGAAAGCCACCGGGTTTAATCCTCAGGACCAAAAAGAAAATGAAGTAAAAACGTAGGATTTAAAACTAAAATGGAGGTGGGAACAAGATGACTAGGATGCTCTTTTCCTCTCTTTTCTATTGTATACTCTTGGCTATTGTCACTGTCCCACATTAGTGCCACTCAGCTTTCTGATTGGCTCAGTTTAATGTCAGGCCCTTAGCAACCATTCTTCATTCAGGATTTGGGGCTCAGCTGGCTAAAGTATTCACAGTAATGTTTCTCAGAGTATAGTTCTTGACCTGCTTGCCTCAAGATCACTGTGGGTGTTTATTTTAAATGCTGATTCCTGGGTTCTGCCCCAGCCCTATTGATTATAGATATTGGAGAAGGGAGCAATGGGACTGGCCTGCATATCTGAATTTTAATCTATTCCTCTCCGAGTGATTTTGTGTACACTCAACTCTGGGAATGATTACTCTGTACAATGACCTAAGCAGGATTTAAAGGGCAATTCCAGGAAATTGCCAGCACTTTGTGTCACTCACTGTTAGTAATTAAGGAACTAGGGAGAGAAAAGTGGAATATTCCAGGTATTATATGGGATTTTTTGATGTGCACATAATTAAGGACTCTTTATTAAAAGGAAAGTGAAGAATATTTGAGATAAGAGATTCTACCAAGGATAATTAGATGACACTTAGCACTCCAATCTTTTTTAAGACCCGGATAACTGAGAGTGGATTTGGTAGACATAGGAAGAGTGTGCATACTTTATAGGCTTGGCTTGCCACCCATGTTTCCTTCAAAAGAGAATACTGTCTTCTTCATTTTTGCATTGTCCTCATTGGGAGAGAAAATACCAAGTTATCCCTAATGTTTTGGGGGTTTGTGGTCATTTGAATATAGAAATAGGCACTGCAAAATTCATTTGATGATTGTACCTAAATTTAGCCCTACTAATCAAAAGGAGGCTGTTGTATTTAAGAGACTGGTTGTAGCATTTCATCTTTTTCCCCCCAAACATGGTCTCTGGAATAAAGCAGGATCTTATGTTTCATTGCTTTCCAGGCATTCCCCAAGAACTGTTGAATGGATTTTGTTCCAAAAGTTTCTTTGGACATCTGTTTAGAATTCGGATAGCGTTTTTCTGTGGACACTATTCTTCCTGTGGGTCAGGTTCCCAGACCAGTCAGCAAGAGCCTATTTAGTCTGAAATGCAGTGAAAGGCTAGTCCTCCGGGTCCTAACCAGAATTCCTGAAAGCGTTTTCTAGTGGGGGAAAAGCACCAGGCCTGTGATCCTAGGCACACATCCCAGCTTCACTGCCTGAGTAGAATTATAGGGATTTATTGTTGGAGAGAACAATTCCTACTCCTTCACATGACCTCTTAGGTTTTGTGTGCTTTGGTTTCTGCTCACCTCTGTGGAATAATTTCTTACCTTATTTCCTTCTGTCCTCAATACTATCCAGGCAAAAGGAGCTACTTTGTATTCTATGATGGTGTCTTTGTAACCTGTGGACCATTTAAGCCTGTACTCATGCTCTTCCTTCTGCCTGGAAACTTCTTCCCTTTTGTGCCCCTTAACTGGTGTCTGTTTCAGGCTTTACAAACTCTGTTCACAGATTTATTTTTAAAGTATAGTGTGATTTACATGCGTGCTGTTATTTCTCTTCAACTGAATATCCCCCCCCCCAAAAAAAAAGCAAAGACCTGGTCTGTATTACTTGCTGCAGTATTCCAAGCACTTAGCATAGGATGTGGCAGGTACTGTGGAAGGTGAATGAGTGATGTAGTCCAGGGTTTCTGTTCTCAAGTTTATGTAGCTTTCATATACATGATGGATGATCTTCATGTGCTCAGCAGACTAAACTGGAATCTGCCTCAGTAAGAAGATGATATTTAGGCATTGCAGAATTTCTAACTGCTGTTATCTGTAATTCAAGCCTTTCTCTCTGACTCAAGCAAGCATAGAGAAACTCAAGTGAGATAAGGTGTCACCCTACAAATGTATGCAAATTATTTGCAAGCTTCGGTACTTTATTATTCACAGTAAATTAACTTGCCTCACCTCTGGCCTGATGAGACATAGTCACAAGCTGCTCAACCATGCTGGGAACTCCCAATCTGGTCTAACCCTCTTACACATGTGGGCTGTAAGACTTTAAGCAGACCGGGCTTTTTGTTTGTTTGTTTATTTTGGTCTGAGTTCATATTTTAGTTAGCAGCTGGTTTGGAATTGGAACCTAGGGCTCTGATTCCTTGGCCATTTTATTTCCTTCCGGAGGTATATATTTCCATAATTAAAGTCAGAATGCATTGGAACAAGTTATCCTTCTGGGGATATTTGAGGCAGTCTCAAATCACTTGATGGGGGTCACTGCTGGTGATGTTGTACAGGAAACAGGAGAGTGAAGTAATGCAGAAAGTGCCTTCTATAATTTAGGTTTGGTTCACTTAATGCTGGGCCTGGAGGAGAGCTAAGGACTATAGCTTCCTCAAGGCAGTTATAGAATTTACACAAGACAGATGGCTTTTCACAGGATTGCACATCTGTAAAGAATATAGAACATAAGAGAATTCTCGATGGTTATTTCTTGATTGTGCATTTTGCTAAGATTGCCCTGCTAATAGGTTGATAGCACCATTTTGAGTTTTCTAACGATTCAGCTTAATAAGCATGACGTTTGCTAAGTATTGTTATTATTCCTCTTAGTAGTAGCAATAGTTTTATGTAGTTCCTGTAAAGCCAGAAGGAGCCTGTAGGTCATTTGGTTTGCAGCTTTTCCTCAGCTATTAAGAATTACATAGCTGGGTGTGGTGGTGCACGCCTATAATCCCAGGATTTAGGAGGCTGAGACTGCAGGGTCACAGGTTCAAGGTCAGCTTCTTCAATTTAGCAAGGTCTTCAGCAATTTAGCAAGAACCTGGTTTAAAACAAAAAACAGAAAGGGCTGGAGGTACCCCTGGGTTCTTTCCCCATTAACAAAAAAAGTAGTATAGCTGGCATTATAGGTATACACCTATAATCCTAGTACTTGGGGGAGTGAGAAAAAAGGATTGTACATTTGAGGCCAGTCTCAGCAACTTTGGGCAACCCAGTTTCAATAATATAAGTAGAATAGCACTAGGGGTACATCTTGGAAGTAGAATGCCTTTGAGTTCAATACCCAGTACAAAAAAAAAAAAAAAGAATTATATAGTACAGGTTCAGTATCCCTAACCTGAAAGAAAATCTGAAATGTCCGAAATCTGAAACTTTTTGAGGGCTGACATGATCCTCAAAGATTCTGAGTTTTAGTGCTTGCTTTGGCAGCACATTTACTAAAGTTGGAATGATATGGAGAAGATTATCATGGCCCCTGCACAAGGATGACATGCAAATTTGTGAAGCACACATTTTTCTTTCTTTCTTTCTTTTTTCCTATGGTGCTGGGGATTGAATCCAGGAGCATTCTACCTCCCAGATATACTCCCAGCCCTATTTTATTATTTATTATTTTTTGAAACAGGGTCTTGCTAAGTTGCTGACAGTCTCACTAATTTGTTGTGGCTGCGATGAAGCATGCATTTCTAAAACATGTTTTCTTAATAACTAGAAGAAAGGCATTTGAAATATACCAACACAAAGGAATTATAATATCTGGGGAGATGGAAGTTCTAATTATCCCAGTTTTCTCATTATACATTGTGTGTGTGTGTATATATATATATATATATATATATATATATATATATATATATATACACATACATACATATGGGTAATTCCATATATATGGAATTATCTTATTTACCTAATAAATATGTAGAGTCAAAAATAATTTTGAATGGGAAAGATAAATATATAATATCCGCAAAAATAACCACTTAAGGTTATAGAGCATTTTGGATTTCAATATTCAAATTAGCTATATTTGAACTGGCATAGCTCAGTTCTCTACCTGGCTTCCAGTAGACACAATATCTGAAAAAACTGGAAACTGAAATATTTCTGGTTCTGGCACTTTGGAGACTGGATGTGCAACCTGTATCTTGAATACTCATAGCCAAATGTTATTTGCCTTCTCACCATGGTTCTTGGGAATTTCTCTTGCTTAGAATAGAACTTGTCAGAAGGCTGATTTACATACAACCTAATGGACCACCTTAGCAGAATTCAAAGGCATTTGGTAGAAAGACTAAGATGATAGGGGGAAATAGCAGGAAGCCTAGAGGAAGAAGGGTAAGTAGGGATTTCCTGGGAAGGAGGGTCATGTTCTTATGTTTGGTTTTTGGTTGGTTGAGGGGATGGCATAGCTCAGTTCTCTACCTGGCTTCCGGTAGACACAGTCCAGGAGCCACACACATCAGGCTGCTTTTTACTCTATTAGGGAAGAAAAGAGCTAGCAGGTGATTAGTAGAAAAGGTCACAAAGCTATAAGAAACCTACATTATTAATCTTGAAGCCTTGTGACAGCCAAGCATCCCTTTTCCGGGCCCAGAACCCTTGGAGGCTGGCTGGCTAACATCATAATATATGATAAAGGAAGGCACTGTTCACTGCACCCCTTTCAGTAAGGCTAGTATAGGTCTGTATTCCTTCAAACCACCAATGATTTGCTCTGTCACAGGTTAGTTTGTGTGTGTGCCTTGTTTAATGTCACTCTGAATAAACTCTCATTTGTGTGGGCCAAAGGACCCGGGTGAGTCTCAAAGGGCTGTTCTTGAAGTCATGCATTTCTCACCCCCTTGTGACTGACAACCCACCAAACTTGGGGCCATTTGCATCTGTCTCGATTTCTTCTCATAACATGTGCAAAACGTGTTATGGTGTTAGGTACAATGCGAAGCTTCCTGGAGTGAAGCAAATGTGAAAAGTGCTGTAATTTGAGGCAGTTTTCAGAAGAGTCTCTTCTGGTACAAAAAGGCTCCTTTTTTCTTTTTCCTTTCTTTTCTTCTTTTTTTTTTTTTTCATTTATACCTCATCACATCGTGTCCAATTTCAGCTCATTGCTGACTGAATTTTCCTTTTGATGTTTGCTTTCTAGAATAGTCCCTGCCTGATAAAAAAAAAAAAAAGAACAGAAGGCCAACTCTGTGGCTTTCAATTTGCAGCATCCTTAGCCCTTTCATCCGTCTCAGTGCTTTCCCTGGTTCGGAACAAAACCCAAGCTCTAGGGTCAGAGCACAGACGGAGGAAGAACTCTTTTTAAAAATCCAAGCACATGCGGATTTCATGTGTCATTGTCATCCTGCTTTGCAACTGGGTCAGGTACACGTGGGGAAGTGAGAGCAGGCTGGGAGAAAAAAAATGGGTTTCTATTTCCCCCAAAACAAACATTCCTATTTTCTTCATCAATTCAATTAAGAAGAAAGCAGGTTTTTAAGAGTTTAACTTGCTAATACCAGGTTGCTTACAGCCCAAAGAGTATCTGTGTCAAGGTGCCTGGTTTGAAAGATGGAATAAGAGTTTGAGGTGCCAACATTCAGGAGCTTTCTCTGACAGGACACCTTTGTTCTCCAGTTTCCTTTCCATTTTTCAGTGACTGCTTGCAGTGCCCTGACTTTTCCTCTGGTTTCAGATCATAAAAGACTTATCCTTTTGTGCTCCTAGTTTGTTTCCTGTTACAGACTTTTTTGGCTTGTGTGTCTTTGAGGGGTAATAACCCCGCTTAAAGACTTTAAAATGTTGATTGAGATCCAGGCATGGTGGCACATAGGTATAATCCTAGGACTTGAGAGGCTAAGACAGAATGATCACAGGTTTGAGGCTGGCCTCAGCAAGTTAGCAAGATCCTCAGCAAATTACCAAGACCCTGATTTAAAATTAAAAAAAGTAAGGGCTAGTGATATAGCTCAGAGGTAGAATACCCCTGAATTGAATCTCCAGTACAGGGAAAAAAAAGGTACTGAGGGAGGCTTCTTTCTTTAAGAGTACTGGTATATTAAGCAGAGAGTAGAACAATGGTTTGTAAATCTGACTGTACAGTGAAATCACTCTGGGGATCTTGAAATTCCAATGAGTAAGGATCTTGAGGAGTGGCTCACTGGAGGCTAATACAGGAAGACCACAGGTTCAAGGCCAGTCTCAGCAACATAAAAAGACTCTCAGCAACCTAGCCAGACCCTGTTTCAAAACAAAAAGACAACCAACGGTGTGTCTTGGTGGTGTGGCTTGAAGGTAGAATTCCTCTGACTTTAATCTCCAGTACTCCTCCACAAAATAATTTGGTATTAAAAAATAAATTTTCTAGGGGACTCTAATATGCATTCAGGATTTAGAATCATTGAATTTTACAGCAACACCAAGCAGCTGGGTTCTAGGAGGTTTGAGACAGGTGGGAGAAATATTATTAAATTTTCCACACTTTTGTTTTACCTGCTTAGAACACAGGATCCATAAAGCTTGACAAGTTTTTTTTTTAAACAACTCAATGTGACCCTCTGTCATTACTGGTGCATAAGACACCTTCTCTTCAAAAAATATCCAGCTACCCATCTGGTGTGGCATCTGGGCTTTAACAGGAGTTTGAGGTAGTGTCAGGGATTAAACAAATCTTTCTGGTTGCTTCAAGAAGGATTATTTATGTGGAGGAATAGCAGTTTTCTTTCCTCAGGATGTCTTGGTCAGAACTCACTAGGGTTCTAAACCTTCTCCAACTTCCAGCCACCTACCTTCTCCTGCCCAAAGTAGTTAGCAGAATTATGTACCACATTTTCAAAAAGGTAAAGTTGCCTTTTCATGGTGTTTTTCTAACAAAAGCAGCACACATTCATGATACAAACCTGAAAGCATTATAGGAATAGGATACATAGCAAATAAAAGTCCCCTGGAAGCCCATTTCCCAGAGGTAACTTTTTCCTTTTGATTTTCTCTCTGAATATGCTTATTATTTCATATTTTTTTTCCTGAAAATGAGATCACACAGCAGTGTCATGCTTGTTTTATTAATACCTTGGTCATCTTTCCCATGTTAGTGTGTAAATATTAACCAAATTTTTGAGGATCACTGATTTTTAAATATTTAGTACACAAGGACACCGTCTCCTTCCCCTTTACTCCAGTAATTCTCTTTCCTAGGCTTGGATTTTGTTTTTTGGATTCAGTTTCAAATACAGCAGATTTGTTTTACCTGGTATATTTATGTTTGTTTGGCTTTAAAAATATTATCTAATTTAAAAGAAAGAGAATAGCATAGACGATGCCCTCTAACTCCTGATTTCTAATCTGCTAGTTCTTCCCAGAAGTCACTATTACCAGTTTCCCAAAAATCTTGAGAGGTACTGTGAATAAATAAGACTTGACTATTTTAAAGAGTTTTTTGGTTAGGTAACCAAGTCTATTCATATAGCATAGAGACACCTGTTTGTTTAATTTCTCCATTCAGCAAATATCTGATGAGCATCCTCCATGTTCTGGATTTACAATGATGACCAGCACAAAGCCCCATCCTCCAGGAGCCTGTAGTCAATGGGGAACATCAACTTTTAACAACAACAACAACAAAAAGTAGCTACATAGCAATGAGAAATAGTGATAAGTACTATGAAAGAAAATAACAGTTTACATGCTTCCGTTCCAAAATAGTAGAGTCCCCTTCCCCAATTTTTTAATACAGAGGGGTGAATGGGAGATTGGGCACAAAGACGTGGAAGTAAAGACATAAGTCCCAACCCTTACCCTTGGCAGCAGTTTTCACCTTTTTTTTTTCTTACAAACAGATTTTCATCTGACACAACAACCCACTGAGTTAGGGTAATTCACCAGCTTTATACTGTTTATAGTATTGTAGTCCAGATTAGAAGACTTTCATCATCTAGGCTGCACGTGCTATGATTTGGATCTGAAATGTCCCCTAGAAGAGCTCATGTGTTGGTAATGCAGCAAGGGTCAGAGGTGGGGCATGGCTATAAGAGGTGGGTCACTGGGAGTGTGGCCTCAGGGAACCGTATCTGTCCCTAGCTGCTTTCTGTCTGTCTCTCACTTCTTCTGGCATCTATGAGTTAAGGAAGTTGCTTCAGAGACACTGTGTTGCCATGAAGTCTGCTTTGGAGTTGGCCAATTATGGATGGATCCTCTGAAACCGTGAGCCCAAAAAACCTTTCCTCCTACATTGTTCTTATCAGGTGTTTTGGTCACAGTGACAGAAAAGCTAACTGATACTGTAGGCTTCTTACTGACAGGAACTATGCCCTGCAGTTCTATGCATGTCTAGAACCCGAGGAAGAACAACCTGATACTTTACTGTTGAATAGCTACAATTTTAACTTTCATTTTATTCTTTAGTAGCAATGCCTACAGTAGGTATTCTTATTCCTATTTTTATAGATGAAAAAACAGAGGCCTAAGAAGTATAAAAAATCCTCTCTCCTAAAAAATCAAAATAAAACAGAAAACCCTCTCTTTAAAAATACACCTATCCCACCCCACTCCCGGCCCCCAGAACACTCATCAACTTTGCCCACAGTCATACAGCTATGTCATTGGTAGCAGATGCCTGCAAACATTAGCTGGCCCACGTGGCCATGACCCTGACACAGTTGGTCGCCTTCCTGCAGGGAACTGGATACTATCCATGCCTCCCACGAGTTGGCCTAGGCTCTGTTACTTCAGAGTATTCTTGAAGAGTTTCAAGGCAACCAGGTCATCCTGTTCTAAATATTTTTCTGGGATCCAGGTCAAGGCAGCAGCATGATCCTTTCTTAAATGGGTTAGAGGAGGAGGACTCCTGCGGCTCATGGAAAGGTCAGGCCTCTCCGTACTCACTATATCCTCTCCCCTCCAGCTTGTGTCATGGACACGGCTCTAGCCAGGAAGCACATGCATCTTGGGGAGTGGGGAGGCTACAAGCATGACCTTTGGAATCATATTTATGGGATCAAGGCCTGGCTTTTCACTTGCTTATTACTTGTGTGGCCTTGGCCTTTCTGTAGCTTAGCTTCCTCGTATATAAATGGGATGAGTAATATCACTTATGTGATAGGATTGAGATGGGGAATACATGCAGTAGTACATATAAGAATTCCACTATAGTGCTGTGGGTCCACAGTAAACACTCAGGAAAGAATAGTTGCTGCCACTATCGTTGTTCTTATTAACAATAGTCTAAAACGAATCAACAGGGAAGGGTAAGGAGGGTAATGGCGGTAGAGTATGTTATATGCACCTATGAATCTGCCACAATGAGAGACCCATTATTCTATATATTAATATTATATTAATATGTATTCATAAAAAGAATGAAATTTTAGCAGTCCCCATTACCTGCAATTTTGTTTTCCACAATTTTGTTACTTCTCCTCAACTGTGGTCCAAAAATATTAAGTGGAAAATCCCCGAAATAACTTATAAATTTTAAATCATGCACCGATCTGAGTTATATGATGAAAATGCATACTGTCCTGCTCCACCCTTCCCAGGGCCTGAATTATCCCTCTCTCCAGTGTATCCACACTGTATATGCTGTCTGCTTGTTAGGCATTCATCAGCCATCTCAGGTATCAGATTGGAAGTAGTAGTAGTAGTAGTAGTAGTAGTAGTAGTAGTAGTAGTAGTGGTAGCAGCAGCAGCAGCCGCAGCAGCAACAACAACATCAGCAATAATAGTATGTGCAAGAGAGAGAACATTTACATAACTCTTATTTTAATTTTAAAATTGTTCTACTTTGTTATTACTGTTGATCTTTTACTGCACTTAATTTATAAATTAAACTTTATCATAGGTATGTATGTATAGGGAAACCATAGTTTATATAGAGTTTGACATTACTTGCCATTTCAGACATCCACTGGGGGCCTTAGAATGTATTTCCTGTAGACAAGGGGAGTGGCTTCTGTAATGTATAGTACAAGTAAGTACCAATGGAGTTGAGAGAGGAAGGATAAATTTGGGTAGGTTATACAAATAACATCTGGCGGAGGTAGTAGAAGTGGAATGAAATACACCAGACAGAACAAATACAAAAATGGGATGCTGAATCGAACTGCAGTGGGGACAAACAGAAGAAACAAATCCAGTGTCTGATGGATCCTAACTTCTACCTGCTCGCCTGTCATCATGACCAATATTGCCAACCCTTTCTGGCTCTTCATTTGGGGAGACCTGCCTTGTCATTTTCAGTTTAGAGGTGGTTGGGAGAGGAGAGCTTCACTCTCTGAGTTTATGAAGGTGTCTGTGCCTTGGTGAAGTTGGCACAAGCCCTAAATCCACAACACGGTTTGTGAGTTTCAAGCCAACTTTTCATCAACTTACCTGGGGATGTGAGATTCTAATGAGCTATGTCACAGTCCCCAAGTTTACAGAATACATATTTATGAACTGCAAGACCAATGGATTGACGATGAGAGATCTGATATAGAGACAGTAATGATGTACCAATTGGCCCTTTCTAATATCAAGATCCCTGGAGCCAAATTCAACAGTTGTTTGATAATCTAAAGTCAGAACCTAATGATGTGAAAGGGCCTATAGGAAAGTTCATTAGGGAGTGCTAGGCCATGAAGAACTGACCCTTTTAGCTTGGCCATCAGACCTTTGTAGTATGACCAGAATATGTGTCCTTTTCTCTCTCTATTGCTGGAGACCCATTATAACTATTTTTTTTATTTCCCTTGGGAGTTTCTATTTTTTTATCTCTTTGATACAGGATCTTGCTCTGTTGCTCAGGCTGGTCTCCAACTCCTCGTCTCAAGTGATCCTGCTGCCTCAGCCTCCCAAGTAGCCTGGACTAGAGGCGTGTGTCACTGTGCCCTGCTGATGTTCCCAATTTCTAATTCCATGCAAAAACTGTGTGCTATGATCATGTTATTCTCTTGAGTTTCTCTTTCACCTTCCTGATAAGATTTGGAAATTGCCTACTTTTCGAGAGCAATATAGCTACAGTGGTTCTTTCATTGACTGTACTTTCTGACTTTGTTCCCAACTTCTAGGTATGTTTCCAAGCAGGGCTGCCATGAATGGTTCTGCACTGCACAACCCTAGGAGAGGGTGCCATTCACATAGACTATAATTGAATGGCGCCACTAGGGTTGTGCAGCGTACACTACATGCACAGCTCTACCTGGCGGCCCTGTCCTAAGGTAACATCAGTGCTTTCTTCGTCAAGGGTGGGGTTTGGGAAGCAGTAGAGGACGGCAGTTTAGAATTGTTTTCAGGGACTTAGTAAAGGGGCTGAAGCAATGAGTGGCTGCTGTGACTAGGAAAAGAAGAAGTACAGTTTTGGTTTGGGGAGGATTATCCTCCGGCAGAGTCAACCTCTATATGGGAGAACTACTTACTGTTATGAGCATTAAGACTTATTGGGGGTCAAATAATAAATTATAGATGAGGTGACTTGGATGTCATGTTAAGGAATTTGAATTTTATTCTTCAAGAAATAAGGAGCTTTCTAAAGTTTGTTGTTGTTTTTAACAGCTTTATTGCGATTAAATTAATATACTATCTAGTTCACTTATTTGAAATATATGATTAATGACTTTTAATATATTCGCAGGTGCTGCTATCTTCATAGACAAATTTAGAACATTTTTATTACCCTGGAAAGAACTTTTATATCATTTAGCTGTCATCCTCACTACCTCCCTTTCCTCCACACCTAGCTCTAAGCAATGACCTCTATAGATTTGCCTGTCTGGATATTTCCTATAAATGGAATCATAATATGTGATCTTTCTGAGTAAATTTTTCACTTAGTTTAATGCTTTTATGCTGTGTTTTAGTGTTAATATTGTTTTAATGTTTATAGTAGGATGGATCAATATTTTACTTCTTTTAGCAGTCAAATAATATTCTCTATGGATATAGCACATTTTGTATATCCATTTGTCCATTGATGAGAGTTTTAGTCAGATTTTCCTTTGCTGTGACTGAAATAGCTGACAATACAACTTAGAAGAGGAAAGGCTTAATTTGGGCTCATATTTCAAAGGTTCCGTCCATGGTCAACCTGCTCCAAGACAGAAACCATAGTGTCAGTGCACATGGTGAAGAAAAGCTGCTCTCAGCTCATGATGGCCAGAAACAGAGACTACAAGTAGAAGGAGGCAGGAATATATATAGTCCCCAGTGCCATGCCTCTGGTCACCCATCTCCATCTTTGAATCACCTCTGAACCTTGCTGCATTCAGGACATTCCTTAAACCCATGAACTTTTTGGGGGGGGGTTGGCGGGGGTGTGTGTGTGTGTGGATTCTAAACCCAAACCTTAATATTGAGAATTTTGATTATTTCTCCATTTTCACCATTATGAATAAGGTGCTATGAACATCTGTGTATAAGTTTTTAGGTAGACATAGATTTTCATTTCTCTAGAATATAGAAGTGGAATCGTTATTTAACTATGTTTAACCTCCGGGAAACTGCCAGACTAATTTCCAAAGTGGCAGCACCATTTTAAATCCCCACCATCAGTGTAGGAATGTTTCAATTTCTCCATAGCCGTATGAACACTTGGAATTATCTTTTCAATTTTAGCCATTATAGTAGGTGTGAAGCATTATCTCATTGTGGATTTGATTTGCATTTCCCTCATGACTAATGATGTTGAACATCTTTTCATGTTTGTATTGGCCATTTATATATTTTCTTTGGAGAAATATCTATTCAAATCCTCAGCCCACTTTATAATTGGCTTGTATATCTTTAGTTTTAAGTGCAATCTCTATTATTTCTACTAGATCATTATCAGGTATATGATTACAAAATTTTTTATCCCATTTTTTTCAGTCATCTTTTCACTTTCTAAAATAGTATCCTATAAAGCACAATAGATTTTATTATTTTTTCTTTTTGATACTAAAGATTTTTTTTTTGGCAGTACTGGGGTTGGAACCCAGGGGCATTCTACCTCTGAGCTATGCCTTCAGCCCTGTTTTTATTCTTTATTTTGAAACAGGGTTTCACTGAATTACAAAGGGCCTCACTAAGTAGCTGAGGCTGTCTGTGAACCACAATCCTCCTGTCTCAGTCTCCCAAATGCTGGGATTACAAGCGTGCACCACCGTGCCCAGCTCCCCCAGTACTTTTTATTTTTTTATTATGAAATAGATCTTTCTAAATTACTTCATGCTGACCTCAAATTTTTTGTTCTCCTGTCTCAGTAACCCAAGTACTAGGGTTATAGATTTGCATCTGGCTAGAAAAATTAATTTTGACGAAGGCCATTTTTTAATTTATTTTTGCAGTACTGGGGATGAAATCAAGGGACATTCTATCTCCGAGCTATATCCCCAGTCCTATTTTTTATTCTGTATTTTTCTGAAACAGGGTGTCACTAAGTTGCAAAGGCCTTCACTAAGTAGTTGAGGCTGTCCGTGAACCATAATCCTCTGGTCTCAGCCTCCTGAATACTGGGATTACAAGCGTGTGTCACCACACCTGGCTTGAAGTCCACTTTATATATTTTTTCTTTTGTTGTTAGTGTTTTTGGTGTCATATCTTAGAATCTATTGCAAAATCTGAGGTCATGAAGATGATTCCTTGTTTTTATTTTGTTTTAAAACTTTTGCTGTTACATTTAGGTGTTTGATTTTGGGTTAATGTTTATCTATAGTTATAAGGAGTTCAGCTTCATTCTTTTGCATGAGAATATTTTCCCTTGAT
This sequence comes from Muscardinus avellanarius, assembly GCF_963383645.1. Classification (NCBI taxonomy): domain Eukaryota; kingdom Metazoa; phylum Chordata; class Mammalia; order Rodentia; family Gliridae; genus Muscardinus; species Muscardinus avellanarius. The sequence continues at coordinate 96,162,035 of NC_137792.1, read as the reverse complement.
TATTTTACTACTGAGTGGTATTTGCCTTCTTGTTAATAATTAGTTATGAGGGCTTATTTCTGGATTCTCAGTTCTATTCCATTGGTCTAGATGACTCTCCTTATGTTGTACCATACTCTCTTTATTACTGTTGCTCTGTGCTAATTTTTTTTTTGGTGTTACTGGGGGTGGAACCCAGAGGCTTTCTACCTCTGGGCTATACTCTCAGACCTATTTTATATTTTATTTGGTAACAGGGTCTCACTAAATGGCTGAGAGCCTAAGTAGCCGAGAGTGGCTTCAATCCTGTGCGATCCTTCGGTCTCAGCCTCCCAAGAACAGGGATTACAAGCTTGAGCCACCACGCCTGGCTGCTCTGTGCTAAATTTTTTTAATTTTTAATTTTCTTTTATTTTTTATAAGTGGAACATATTGAAAGTGGTGTACATTTAGATTGTGCTTCATGTCCTTCCCCCCTCCCAATAGAGAGTGTCCAGGTTAACCATGTTATATATATACTATTACACATACTCGTATGTAGCTCCTCCATTGAACAACCTCAGCTTTCTTCCTCTCCTATCCTTCCATTCAAGCTTTGCTGAGATTTCCCCTCCATCATCTGGAGTCCCTCTAGTATTACCACTACTCCCTAGCTTGGGTATATTAGAGAAAACATAATGTCCCTTCTCTCTCTGTGCTTGACTAATCTCACTTAACATCTGTGCTAAATTTTAAGATCAGGTAGTGTGAGTCTGCCTACTTGTTATTATTCTTGATTGGATAGCAGTACCTTTTTAACTTTGTTTTTAAAAATTGCTTTGAGTTAAGCAAAAGTATAGAAAGTCCCTGTCCACCTTCTACCTGGCTTTCCTAATGTTAACATCTTACATAATGATATTATAAAATAATTTTCAACACTGTTAATATTGGTAAAATACTTTTTTGGTAGTGGTACTGGGGATTGGACCTAGGGGCATTCTACCTCTGAGCTACACTTTAGTCCATTTTTTTAAATTTTGAAACGATATTTTGTTAAGTTGTTGAGAGTCTCACTAAGTTTCTAAAGCTTACCTTGAACCTGCAGTCCTCCTGTCTCAGCCTCCCAATTACTAAAATTACAGGCATGAACCACCATGCCCAACTGGTACAATACTATTAATTAAGCTCCAGACTTTGTTCAAGTACAACTATCTTTCCACTCAATCTTTTTCCTCTTCCAGCATCCAGTTCCGGATCCTAGGTTGAATGAAATTGTTCTGTCTCCTCTAATCCATGACTATATGACTATTCCTCAGTCTCTTTCATGACTTGCAGGGTTTTTTTTTTGTGTGTGTGTGTGTGTGGTACTGGGTGTACAACCCAGGGGCTTTTCTACCTCCGGGCTATACTCCCAGACCTATTTTTAAAAATATTTTATTTGGAAACAGGGTCTCACTAAGTTGCTGAGAGCCTCACTCAGTAGCTGAGGCTGGCTTTTAACCTATGTGATCCTCCTGCCTTAGCCTCCTAAGCACTGGGATTACAAAGCGTGCACCACCACACCCAACATGACTTGTACAGTTTTAAGAGTTCTGTTCAATTTCTTTGTGGTCCTGTCTCTACTTTTGGCTTATCTGATATTTTATTCCTGACTGGATTGAGATTATGTAATTTGTTTAGGATTACCATGGAAATGATGTGCTCTTCTCCATGCATCATATCATGGGATATACAAGGAGATGTCTTATTACTGTGATGCTGAACTTGATCACTTATTTAAGGTGGTTATCTGTCAGATTTCAACTGCCACTGCATAATCATTGCCTTCCCTTTCTAATTTGCAAGTATCTTGTATGCAGAAATGATCATGATTTTATTACTAACTATAGCATCTGTCAGTGGCTCTTGCCTGCAACTGTTTTTGCTGCAGTGTTTGCTCATTGATGAATTTATGTTTCCCTCATCCCTTCTACTTGTCTCAGTTGGAATTCTCTATTAAAATATTTCTCATTTACCATTTGGGAAGGAAGAAAGATAAACAAGAAGGAAGGAAGTTAGGGAAATAAGAAGATAAGTTCAGTGTAGGCATGCTGGATCCAAGGTACCTGTGTGACAGTCAGATGAATATGTCCAGAAAGCATTTGATAATGTATATAGAAACAACAGTTGAGGCTATTACATAACAGCTGAGCACTGTCACTCCTACCAAAGTAGAAATGTTCTGTAAAACCTCTGAAAATAGAAGTTCAGGGGAAAACCAAGGTATAGTAAGAAAGAAAACTAGCAAGGACTCTGAAGTCCACATTGTTGAGGGCCTTGGTTACCCTGAAAAAGACTTCAGACTTCATTCATTGGCAATTTAAGAGTTGTAAGGAGGGGAAGATTGATAATCGGAACTTAATTCTCAGTTTACTTTTTTGTTTTTGTGGTACTGGGACTCGAACCCAGAGGCATTCTACCTCCGAGCTATAACCCCCAAATTGATTTTATTTCTTACTTGGAAACAGGATTTTGCTAGGTTTCTGAGAGCCCTACTAAGTTGCTGAGGCTGTTCTTAAACCTGCGGTCTTCCTGTCTCAGCCTCCCAAGTACTAGGATTATAAGTATGCATCACCACTCTTAGCTAGTTCTCAGTTAACTAAAATGCTGTGTGCCACTGTAACATTGAATGCAACAATAGAGAGCTAATATCTCAAATTAAATGAAATCCTAGAATCTAGTGACTCTCTAGGCCATTGCAGATAAAAGGTGTTTTCTAGAGTTATTGGAGAAGGCTTTGTGGAATAGAATTTTGTCATTCCATGGATGGAATTTTTAGTGGGAAGAGAATAGAAAGATGTCCAACAAGCTTGATGCATCAATCAATAACTCATATTTATTTCTTATTGTACTTCAATTCTCAACTTATCATTCAATTCTCACATCTATTTTATGAAATAGTACTGTTTCTGTCCCAATTTTTCAGATGAGGAAACTGAGCCCACTGGGTAAATATTCTTTCCCCATGAGCAACTGGACAAGGGAAGCTGAGTAATATATCAGAATGTTATTACAGAAGCATAGAATTAGAACAAGTTAAGTTAAATTAAATGTAAGTGTAAAATAAGTTGTTGCTGACATAGTTCACAATAGTGGTGGATTTTTCTATTGAAATTAGAGTAATTATTGCCCCTTTGTATTAACTGCTGGCTATGTGCTGAACATCACACCAAATCCTCTTCAAACCCTTCTGAGACATAGGTTCTATTTTTAGACCTGTTTTACAGATAGAATTTCCTCCCATCTCTTTTCTTATTGAGCCTTGCTTTCATCTTCTTAATAGGGGTGAGTTTTCCAGTGGGACCAGAAAACTTGATATTTATGAATTTAGGTGTGAATACTGTTTGGATATGGACATAACCCTTTAGGTATCTCTTTGTGGCTCTCCGTATCCCATACTTGTGTGGTTGCCCAACGCCATTCTTCAGGTGTAATCAAGCAGGTTATAATCTAGTCTGTCAAATTTGGGATTTTAAAGCTGAACCCTTGGTAGACACTTTTTGTTTTATCTACATTCTTGAGGGAAGCTTTTTTTTATAAGCTCCTAATACTGACAAAATGGTAAATTCTCAGGAAGGAGTAAACCGAGGGAGTTACAGGGAGTACTGAGAATGAGCATATAACCATGGAGTATTAGGAAAAATTTCTGGAGAAAATGATGCTTAATTTTGTATTAGAAAGGTTAGTAAGAATTAACCACAAGAGAGAAAGGTTGGAAATTCATTCTGTAAGAATAGAGTCAGCAACAGATAAGCTTCTTCTTTTTGAAGATTTAAATATTTATTTATTTTTGGAATACTAGAGATTGAACCCAGGGGCATTCTACCTCCTAGCTACAACCCTAGCCTTATTTTTTATTTTGAAACAAGAGTCTCACTAAGTTGTGGAGGGCCTCACTATGTAGCTGAGGCTTGCTACAAATCTGTGAATCCTCCTGTCTCACTCAGCCTCCCAAGTACTGGGATTACAAGCATGTACTACCATGCCTGGCTCAGAGATTTAAATTTTTAAATTAAAATTGTGAAAATATTAGATAACCTTTGAGTGGCTCTTCCGTCTCCTTCCATCCCTCCCTCCCTCCCTCCTTCTTCCTTCCTTCCCCCCCTCTCCTCCCTCTCCCTCCCTCCCTTCTTTCTTTCTTTTTCTTTCTTTCTTTCTTTCTTTCTTTCTTTCTTTCTTTCTTTCTTTCTCTCTTTTTCTTTCTTTCTTTCTTTCTTTCTTTCTTTCTTTCTTTCTTTCTTTCTTTCTTTCTTTCCTTCCTTCCTTCCTTCCTTCCTTCTTTCCTAGGGATTAAACCCAGTGGCATTCTAACTCTGAGCTATACCCCCCCAGCCCTTATCTATCTATATCTATCTATCTATCATCTATCTATCTATCTATCTATCTATCTATCTATCTATCTATCTATTGTTTTTAGTACAGGGTCTTGCTAAGTTACTGAAAGTCTTACTAAGTTTCTGAGGCTCTCTGAACCTGTAATCCTCCTGTATCAGCCTCCCACATACTGGTATTATGGGTGTGTACCACCACACCCAGAGGGTGGCACTTTTCTATGATCCCATAGTTGTAAAATATTTTTAGAGCATGATATCAGAGAAGCCATAAAGGAAACGACAAATACATCTGATTACATAAGGATAAAAAAGCTTCTATACATCAGAAAAACTACCATAAGCAGAACTGTGACAATGATAGCCTGAAAAAATGTTTTCAATAAATGTCCTGCAGTCTGAATTATATGTTTTCAATGTATAAATAGCTCTTACAACTCAGTTAAAAATGAACACACCAGTTGAAAAATAGACAAGAGTGCACAAATGGTCACATCCCCAGAGAAGAAATATGGCTGGCCAGTAAACACATTAGAAAACGTTTCTGATAATCTGATAAATTGTGTTTATGTGTGTGTGTATGTTTTGCCTTGAAGTGATAATTACCTGCTGGTCAGGATGCAGCAGAAAACGCATTCTTATATGTTCATGTAGGGTGCATCAACTCGAGTAGGTTTCAAGGAGGGCAGTTTAGGATGATGGATCCAAAAGTCTTAACACTATGTGTTCTTGGGTTCCATATCCAGGGATTCAACCCAATTCAAATAAAAATATTCAAAGAAAGTAATTGTGTCTGTTAAATTATCTAATTCCTTGGCACACAGTCTAGGTACCAGCCACTGTTCTAGCTCATCCTCTACCTTGGAATCGCTCTTGTTCTAGGGTTCTACCTCCCCAACCCAACCTAAACAATATAGTAAAAGAACTATTTATAAAGCATTCATATTATGTTAGGTATCACACGGGATCTAGAAATTATTAAAATTATCCAGGAGGATGTGCTTAGGTGATATATAAATTCTTTGTCATTTTATATAAGGGATTTGAACATCTTTACATTTTGGTATTTGCAGGAGTCTGGGAATCAGCACCCCATAAATACAAGGAATGACAGCATGCCCTTTAAAGACCTAGAGAGATTCTATCTATGAATGTGGACTAAGGAAATCATAAAGGATCTGAAAAAGTAGATTTTGCTTATATGTTCAACAGGATGGTATTTGTTACGTGAAATATTGCATATCCATATCATAAAATAAAATGAAGCCATCAAAAACGAGGTTGTAGATGCCATTGATCACCATGAAGTATGTTCAGAATACAGTTTAACACAATGTATGTGGCTGCCATGCTAAGAAGATGAATGGAGCCTGGTGCAAAGAAGCCCTTGTCTGCCATGCTTAGGAACACGAGCTTTTTCTGTTCTGTGGGTATTGGCAAGCCATGAAAGGAGTTAAAATGGCATATAAGAGTGTCCTTGTAGATGATACTTCTTGTAGCAGTGTACCTGGAGGTGGGAGACCAGTGACAACTTTGTGTTTGTCTGGCAAGAAATGATGAAGGGCCAAAGGTATGAGCATTAGTGAACAGAGCTTTAGAAGGAACTTTGGGCAGCCAAAGAGGGTTAATCTTCCATGTGATAGGCAATGGTTATCAGTATTTAGGTCCTTAGGAGTCCTCAGATAGCTGGGTGCTCTCATAGGAGGTGGAGTTAGATAAAATGGGACTGATTGATGAGGCCTATGGAGAAAGTGTACAAGGCCAAGAACTCCTTTCTTGTACCTGCCACTGCTTTCTTTTTTCTTTCTTTTCTCTCCTTTTCTTTTCTGTACTAGAGATGGAACCCAGGGGCATTCTACCTCTGAGCTACACCCCCAGCCCTAGTTTTACTTTTTATTTTGAAACAGGGTTGCACTGAGTTGTGGAGGGGCCTCACTAAGTAGCTGAGGCTGGCCTTGAACTGTGATCCTCCTGTCTCAGCCTCCCAAGTGATGGGATTACAAGCATGGGCCACCACACCCAGCTCACACAGCTTTTTTTTTATTCCTCCATGCTCCTTTATTGCTTAACCTGGCTAGCCCCTCATTTAGGATGGTTTGTAGTGACTAGACCCTCTTCTCAATTATATTTTTCTTAGCATTAGTACTTCCTCCTATGAACGGAAGCTATCTTCTGCAAGTGCAGTAAAAATGGAGGTTGGTTGAATCCAGTGTTGGGCTGCTGTAGAAGTGGATGGGAAGCTGAACAATGATGGCAGTGAACTTGGGGTTCCTATTAGTGGGGATCAAATGATGAGCATGACAAGTGACTGATGAGAGGTTGGGTGGGGGGTAGAACCCTAGAACAAGAGCGATTCCAAGGTAGAGGATGAGCTAGAACAGTGGCTGGTACCTAGACTGTGTGCCAAGGAATTAGATAATTTAACAGGTTTCATGGCAGGATGACCTGGATCTTTTCTGGGGAAGCTAAGAGAGTATGGTTTTGCATCGACCCTGTGGATTTTTCTGGGAGAAAACAGCCCCAAACCCCACAGTTTCGTAAGGATTCAAGAGCTGCAAATACTCACCAGACCTGGGGATGAGACAGGTTGGAGCTCAAATGAACTTGTCTTTGTGGAATGCTGGACTCTTAAACTCATCTGAGAGTTCAGCGTGGTGGCGCATGCTCTTCAGCCCAGTATTTAGGAAGCTGAGACAGGAGGATCGCAGGTTCAAAGCCAGTCTCAGCAACTTAGTGAGACTCTCCGAAACTTAGGGAGAATCTGTTTCCAAATAGAAAGTAAAATAAGTCTGGGGTGTAGCCTGGATGTAGAAGGCCTCTGGTATCCAATTCCAGTAGCACCAAAAAAACAGAAACAAAAACAAAAACCCCTCATCTGTGTACATGTGATTGGTTGCCCTGTTAGGGTTGTGCTTTGGGATGTCTCACGGTGTAAAAGTAGATCTTAAGATCGCTCTGGTAGCACAGGCACAAGGCCATTGTGGTGTCTTCTTGTGTGTCACAAGATCTAAAGACAGGGTTAGAGTTTCTAGAAGATAAGCCTCTGTGAGGCCTGGCCTACCTTGGTAGTGAGGTGTGATTGCATTGAACAGTGAGTTAAGATATCTGAGTATTATCAGAAAGTTGGTCAGAACTTTTCTCCATCTATAAAATGGGCTTTAATAACAATGGACCTGCCAACCTTCCAGGCGGTGGCAAAGTGGCAGTTCTTGGTAGCCCTTCTCCAGGCTTCCTGCTCGTGCCTTCGCTGCAGGGACTGAGTCGGGCAGATTTTAGCGTGACTATAAAGTTGCAAGTCAGTGCTGGCTCAGCTTCTCAATCTTCCTTGTTTGCACTTTAAAGTGACCTCTTTTCATACTCTATGTGCAGTTCAAGGGATAGTTTAGCTCTCTGTCCGCTTGTCTAAAACATATGCTACCCGAATTTGGAGGTGTTTGGAAGCCAACTACGTGATGGCCAGATCAAGGCTGGAGGTCTTGGGGCCTTTAAATTAAAATGTTATCCTCACAAGGCTCTCTTGGCTAATAGCGATTATAGATGTGACCCCAGCATGACGCAGCAGAGAGGTTCAATGTCATAATTCTTCAATGTTGCTAAAGGATGTCATCACTTTACTGAGAATGGAATATGATGATTTGGGGGTTCTTTTTCTAATGTACTGTCTCTGATTTAAAATTCCTCTCTCCTGGTGAAGGGAATAGACAAGACAGGCAAAATGGGGAAAACCGAAGTGCTGATTAGAATGACTTTGTCACATGAAAGGAACTGTTGGGAAACTCATTTGGAAGCAAGGCTAGATGAGCTGTTTCTAAAGACTGATGAAGGGTAACAGGGTGGGTGCTGGAGGCCTGTTCCCTCCAGCAGGTTCCAGGATATCTGGCAGAGGGAAGATCAGAACCAGCTAAATGAAGTAATAGGAAAATGAGCTTTCCCAAGGTGGCTGGGGCCCCTGTGTGCTCTCTGTATACTGTAGCTTCAGAGTGTAGCCTTTGATGGGCCCGTGCTGGTAACTATGTGCAGCCTCCACCTTGGTCCCTTGCCTAAGGTAAGTAACTTTACTCTTGTTGGATCAGGGGTAAAGAATACCAGATTTATTTCTTTCTTGGACTGCTCCTAGGGGGTGGGCAGGGGAGTGGGGATAACTTGATGTTTGATTAATTGCAATTTCAAGTCTACAATCCTTGTCCCAAACCAGTAGGGTGAGATGTATTTCAGAAATCAGAATTTTTTTTGGTTTTTTGAAAGGCCTTACAATATATAGGAGTATATTTTACATATACTCCCAGGGAGGTTTGAGCAATACTCCAATCAAATACATTATTGTTATTTTTATGGAAAATTTATGAATATTCACATGTAGAATGAGTAAAGTGTAAATACCTCACCTCTGTTAGAGGCTTGTTTTGCCACTACGTAAACTTTCAAAAAAACAGATGTTCAATTTTTAGAGCTTTTTGGACTTGGGGATTGTTGATATAGGATTGTGGACCTGTAATTACCATGGGTTTTGTGCTTTTATCAAACTGATGTGGGGGTAGGGAAGGCATGTTCTCTCTTGATGGCTTTTCCCTTGGAGGAGTTTTTTGATGAGGTATTGTTCAGGTGATGGATTTCAGGTCCTGTTCTTTCTAAGGCCCTTTCTATTTTTTCTTCTTCTTTCTCTTCCTTCTGGCAGGAATCCCACTGCCAAGCAGGTGTCTTTCTTTACAATGATTTTCCTTACAGTCCTCTGTGCTTCTAAATGTAGACTCTGAAAGGACTAAAGAACCAAATGCTAAGAACATACACATGACAAGGCCAACAAGAAGTCCAGACTGCAGATAATCTACATTCATTAGCGTTCTTAACAAAATAAATACACGTTAGTGATTTCTACACCACACATTAAATTGCCATAGCTGAAGGAACTTCACAAACATGAGCTTCATTCTTAGGTCAATCCTTAGTCCTGCCAAATGTCATTGAACCTTGTAGTTCAGTCCAAGATCAAACATGCAGCATACCAAGCCACCTGGAGTGGCTGAACTCCTGGGGCTACTGTTAAACATGCAGATTCCCGTGGCCCCATAATTGTAGAATTAGAATGCTTAATGGGAGTACCCAGGACACTGCACGTTTATTAAGTTTGTAGGGGATTTATTTAGTTTCTTAATGGCATTTGAAAAGCACTGCATAGGTGAAGGTAAAACAGCTGCAGTTTTTCAAAGGTCATACCATATGGTAGGGAACAGATTAGTCTTAGAAGGACAAGAATCTTTTTGTTTGGTTTCACTAGGGAAGAGAATGGAAGAGTAAAAGCCACCTAGGCATATATCAAAACAGAGGAATCCAATCCAAGGGGCATTTGGAATCTTGTGGTGGCAGTTTGGTAGGGTTGCTGGTAAAATACAGGTTCCCCAGGTTAAATGCGAATTCTAGATAAACAGTGAGCAGTGTCTTAGTATAAGTATATTCCATGTAATATTTAGGAACTACTTACACTAAAATGTTATTATTTGTCTGGAATTCAAATTTAACTTGGCATCCTGTATTTTTATTTGCTAAATTTGGCAGCACTATTGATAAACCCACCTTCCCCCATGGGAGGCAAACCAGATGGTACATGTGTGCATGTTCCATGCTGAGAATTTATTTTTACTTGGCTTTGGGTTAAAAGCGTTTCTGAGACTGACTACTTGTGTCATATTGAAGTTGAGGCATTAAAAAATCAAGTCCTGTCACTCTTGTCACATGCACACACACACATTCTTTCTCTTTCTCTGTCTCACACTTACACATGTGCATGCATATTCCAACACACACATGGACTTTGGAAAACCACCTGCTTGCCTTTTACTCTTATTTTTTAGCTGATAAAATTTTTATCTTTTTAATTTTTATACTACACATTTTATGTTAGAATATTAGTTATCTTTTATTTGTGCATTATTATGAAAGTAACACTGTTCCACTGTGTTTGGTGTTTCTCTTGCTAACCACTCTCAATTCTTCAATTGCAGATCTTCCTTCTGGCCTGTCCTCCATGTCCGGGAGCTATTGTCGTCTTCAAGTAAGAGAAAATTGGTTTTTGCTCTATTGCCATTGCTATTAGGACTGTTTTGTCAATTTGATAACAAAGGATGATGTGTTGTGAACACCTTGACCTTGTACCACTTTGTCTCTGAGCTTCCCTAAGGGATAAAAGTCTATGAAGGCTTACCGAAACAGACAGATGCTCGTGTGGGATTCGTTAAGCCCTGAAAAACCCTTTTCAGCCAATCTTTGTATTTGAATGACCAAAGCACTCTCTCTTGGAAGGTTGCTGCCTTCCTAAAGTTGTTCTTTTTTAAATTTTGGTACTGGGGATTGAACCCAGGAGTGTTCTACCTCTGAGCTACACTGCCAACTGTACTTTATTTTTTATTTTGAAAAAGAGTCTTGTGAAGTTGCAGAGGCTGGCCTCAAACCTTGGATCTTCCAGTCTCAGCCCCCTCAAGTATTGGGATTATAGGTGTGTGCCTCCCCATACCCGGCCTAAAGTTGCTTTTGAGAGCATGCTGGAGGCCAGACCTTCCTTTTTTTTTTTTTTTTTTTTTTTTTCTCTACTGAGGATATGATTCTTTTCATTGAAGGGCATTATTCTTGGTTTTGTGAGTTTTCTTCTTAATGTGCAAATGCAAATGAAAGAAAAAACATCACCTTATTGCAAGTCCCAACTTTCTTGAAAATAGCAGGCATCAAATCCATTAAAGTATATTGCAAGCAAATCTTGTTTCTCTGAAGGCAAGTTTACTTAAATGAAATTACCAAGAGTGAAAGAACCTTCATTTTAACCATGAGTTGTGACCATCTCACTTCTCAAATTTTTCATTAGAGTTGCTAATGAGAAGCTATATCGATTGAATTAATTTCATCTCTTTTCCCCTTCCCTTGCCCCCATTTTGGAGCTACTCCTGAGCACTGAAATGGCCGCAAGCCAGAGGGAGGGAACAGGAAGTTAAGAGCTTGGCAGATCCTTGGATAATTGAGAGCGGTGTAAATGGCTTTCTGATTTACTTAAATCATTAAAGTGTGAGGTAGAAGGAAAAATACCCTATTTGCTACTTCAAATAGTTCCTTGAAATAGCTACTTAGTCTCTTGCCTTAGGTGAGTAACTAACTTTCTGCTGGGTAAGAGGTAATGGATCCTGATTTTATATATTTATTATTTGGACAGCTCCTAAGGGAAAGGGGGAATTAACCCTATTTCCTTCTCTTGATTTTCCAAAATGAGCTCAATTATTCAGTGTAATGTTTTTAAAGTTACATGTATTGGTTTTATTTCATTATGATGAAAACAACAATCCTCATTATTGAAAATATAGACACATGAAGAAGAAAATAAACATTGCTCCTGATCCTATTCCCAACAGAAAACTTTGGTTATTTCTTATCTTCCCATATTTAATTATACATTTACACACAAGTATAAATATGCTTACTGAACCAGGCATGGTAGCACACACCTATAATCCCAGTACTTGGGAAACTGAGACAGGAGGATCATAGGTTTGAAGCCAGCCTTAGCAGTATAGTAAGATTCTCAACAACTTAGTAAGACTTTATTTCAAAATTTAAAAAATAAAATAGGGCTAAGGATCTAGCTCATAGATAGATACCCCTGGGTTTAATCCTTACTATGACACAAAAAGATGCTTTTTGAATTTAATATTGCTAGTGGTCCTTTTCCTTTTCGTTTTTTTTTTTTTTTCAGTACTAAGGATTGAACCCAGGGACATTCTATGTCCGAGCTACACCCCAGCCCTATTTTTTATTCTTTATTTTGAAACAGGATGTCACTAAATTGCTGAGGGCCTCATTAAGTAGCTGAGGCTGGCCATGAATCTGCTATCTTTCTGTCTTAGCCTCCCAAGTACTGGGATTACAAGTGTGCACCACCACACCCGGCTATCCTTTTTGTTCGGCTCCTATCGTCACCTTTCCAGACCGTCTTTGCATATTATGAGATCATTATATAATCCTTCTATATTTTTTGCCATGAGATTAGGTACACATACATACATACTGATGTGGGTTTTGGAGTGTTTTATTGTTCATTGTTTTACAAAAATAGAATCTTATACATAACAGATCCTGATTTCCCATTCGACAATATCTCATGGAAATCTATGACAGTCTATTATTATAAATCACATTCTTTTATAAGGCTGTAAATATTTCATGGATAGATAACAATTTATTGAGTCATTCCCCTACTAATGAACATTTATTATCCAGATTTCTGCTACTAAAATCCAGGCTGAAATAAACATCACTGAGCATGTGTCTTTACATATGGTTACTTTCAACTTGTAGATAGATATAGATGAATACTTATATGTAAATATATACTTATGTTAGCAGTCATGACCATATCAATTCATAAAACAGGCTTATATACTTTCTTTTATTATTGTTATTATTATTTGTGTATATGTGTATGTTACTCTGGACTGAACCTACAGGCACTCTACCACTAAATTATACTCCCCGGCACTTTTTTTTTTGGTGGTACTGGGGTTCCTGGAAACCCTTTTACCTTCGGGCTACACTCCCAGACCTATTTTTTATATTTTTATTTGGAAACAGGGTCTCTTAAGCCAGCGTGGCTGGCTTCGGACCTGCGTGATCCTCCTGTCTTCACCTCCCAGACGTGGGGATTATAAGCGTGCGCCACCATGCCCAGCTCCCCAGCACTTTTTAAGGACAGAGTTTTGTCAAGTTATCATGCACTGTCCTTGAACGTGCAGTTCTTCTGTCTCAGCCTCTCAAGTATGGGGATTACATGTGTGTACCATCACACCCAGTGTAGTTTTTGTATATAATATACGTGATTATTCTTTCCTCTGTATCCTTAAACACAATAATTATTAAGATCTTTGAATAATTTGATAACATAATGATGTAGTTCCTTGGCTACAAGTGCATTTAAGTATTATCACTTGTTTTTTATAGTTGAATTAAATTTATTCTTTGAATAATTTATTCACATCATCTGTACATTTTCCTAAGGTTGTTTATATTTTTCTTAATTTTTAAGATCTCTTTCATATTTTAGATATTATTTTTAATATGTTATTGTTTGCTGATGATATATATTCCTTTTTACATTTTTTGATATCCAGATATAATTCTCTTCTTACATAACATCTGGATTTTCAGTCTTAAGTTTGTTTATCAAAGATGGATAACCAGTCTCTACTCTACCCAGTAAACAGATGAGCTGTTTTTTTTTTATCAGCTATTAAATGTTTTATGTACTAGGATCTACTTACTGATGCTCTATTCTTTCTTATGTGTTTGTCTTTTTATGAAGATCATATTAAAACATGAACGTATTAAAATCATGGCTAGCTATTCTTTGGTACTTTTTCTTACATACATATTTTAAGATCATTTTTAACTAGGTGTGGCAGTACACACCTGTAATCACAGTACTTGTGAGGCTAAAATTAGGAGGATTGCAGGTTTGAGGCCAACCTCAGCAACTTAGTGAGATCCTGTTTCTAAATGAAAAAAATAAAAAGGGCTGGAGTATAGCTTGGAGATAGAATATCCCTGGGTTCAATCCCCAATACCAAAACGTAAATAAAAAAGGATTATTTTAACTCACTATTTTACCCTTTCTATTAGGATTCTAATTAGAATTACACTGAATTTGTATTTTAGTTTTTTGTTTTTTTTTTTTTTTTTGCAGTACTGGGGATGGAACCCAGGGTCATTCTACCTCCAAGCGACACTCCCAGCCCTATTTTTTATTCTTTGAAACAGGGTCTCACTGAGTTGCAAAGCGCCTCACCTAAGTAGCTGAGGCTGTCTGTGAACCCACATCCTCCTGTCTCAGCCTCCCAAATACTGGGATTATAATACCACACTCAGATATATTTTAGTTTTTTGAAATTACATATTTTTTTATGAATCTAAGAAACTGTATTTTTCCATCTGGTCCATCTGTTTTATGTCCTTCAGTTAGATCTGTCAGTTAGATCTGTCCTTTTTTTATTTGCTCAGTGCCTTTCTCTCTTTCTTTCTCTCTTTTTCTCTTTCTTTCTTTTTTCTTTTTTTCAGTAATGGGGATTGAATCCAGGGGCATTCTATCTCTAAGCTACACCCCCAGCCCTATTTTTATTCTTTTTTTTAAACTTGGTCTCACTAAATTACAGAGGGCCTCACTAAGGAGCTGAGGCTGGTGGTGAACCTGTGATCCTCCTGTCTCAGCCTCCCAACTAACTGGGATTACAAGCATGCACTGCCATGCCTGATGTATTTATTCCTGTGCTTTAGGTTAGAACAGAAAAAAAATTGATTAAAATGTCTTATATTGCTGGGCGTGATGGTGCATGCTTGAAATCCCAGCATTTCGGAGGCTGAGACAGGAGGATCATGGTTCGCAGACAGCCTCAGCTACTTAGTGAGGCTTTCTGCAACATATGAGATCTTGTGTCAAAGTAAAGTATAAAAAATAGGACTTGAGGTATAGCTCAGTGGTAGAATGGCCCTAGGTTCCATCCACAATACCACAAAAAAAAAGAAAAAAAATTTTACAGCTAGCTGACTTACTAAATTCTTTTGTTAGTTCTGATCAGCTTTATTTTAGTTTTATCTTTTCTTTCTTATGGTTACACAAACTTTCATTTTCTTGTTGCATTTCCTAGATACTCAGAGACAGGGCTAAATAAAAAATGATGCTGGTGGACTACTCCGCTTAAAACTGATTTTAAATCGAAATATTTTCTGCGTTCCTCTATATTTGCCGGTGGTGTTTCTTAAGTAGTCTGTTGTGTTTAAATAGTTTCCACATTTACCAAAGACATTTTTTTTTCAAGAAGAAAATGGTTGCTGTATTTTTCTCAAATGCTTTCTGAACATCTATTGATCATGGAGGCTTTATTTTTTCATTTAAGTGTTTTGTTTTGCTGTGCTGGGGATTGAACCTAGGGCCTTATGCATGCTAGGCATACGCTCCACCACTAAAGTAAACCCACAGCCCTCATTTAAGATTTTGCTACAGTGAATTATGTTGATAGATTTTTCTGGTTTTGAATTATTCTTATATTACTGAAATAAACTTGCTAGTCATAGTATATTATGTTGAAACATGGTTAGAATCTATCAATATTTTATATAGAACCTTCCTAGTATCTTCTATGGTAATCTGTCTATTCAAGTTCTTTAGCTCTATGATAGTCATTAGTATTTTACTAGGAAATAATGTATTTCTTTTAAGATTTTAAATTTGTTGTTATAAATTTAGTTGAGCATGTAGGTAATCCTTTTATAATTTTGAAAGTATCTCATCTGTGATTCTGGAGATATAGGCTGGAGGATCAAAAGTTCAAAGCCAGCTTGGACATCTTGGGGAGACCCTGTTTCCAAATAAATAAAAAGCAAAAGAATTGCAGATGTAGTTCATAGTCGATTACCCTTGGGTTTAATCCGCTGTACCAACACACAATAAAATCTGATCTTTAGTTATGTCTTTTTTGTGGACTTATTTTTGTTTTCATGTTTGTGCTCAATCTCAATCTCTCTCTCTCTCTCTCTCTCTCTCTCTCTCTCTCTCTCTTCCCCTCTCCCCCCCCTCTCCTCTCTGATAGCCCTATTTTACTTTGAAACAAAGTCTCATACATTGCTGAGGCTGGCTTGGAACCAGAGATCCTCCCATCTCAGCCTCCCAAGTACTAGGATGACAGGCATATACCACCATGCCCAGCATCCTTTTTATATTTTAATGAGGCTATAAGCACCTGATTTTTGGTCACTACATAGAACCAAGATTTATATCTATTTATACTTTTTACTTTATTTGTACTACATAATTTTCAGCTTTTGTCATTATTGATTCCCTATTCTTGCTTTTTTCTCATCTCAAAATGAATATTTAATTCTATTACTGTGTGTGTGTGTGTGTGTGTGTGTGTGTGTGTGTGTGTGTGTGTTACAAGGGATTGAACCCAGGACCTCCTATAGGCTAGGTAAATGTTGTACTACTGAGCTACATCCTACTCCCTTTTTATTTATTTTGAGACAGGATCCTGATAAGGTATACAGCCTGGCTGTGTGATCCTCCTGTCTCAGCTTTACACACAGTTGGGATTACAGGCATGTGCTACCATGCCTGGTTTACTCTTTGTCTTTTTTTTCTTCGTACTGGGGACTGAATTAAAGGACATTCTACTTCTGAGCTATATCTGCAGCCCCTTTAAAAATGTTTTTATGGTGCTAAGGATTGAATCCGTCTGTGCTCTCCCTCCAAGCTATATCCCTTTTAATTATTTTGCAACAGGGTCTTGCTAAGTTGCTGAGACTGGCCTCAAACCTGCAATCTTCTTGTCTTGGCCTCTCAACTACTGGGATTATAGGCATGTGTGTACCACTGTGCCTGACTTGTTATTTTCTTTATAATTTTTATGAATATTGTATAAGTGGAATAATACTGTATATCACCTTTAGACTGACTTTTATTTAAGCACTTAACATAATTCTCTGAAGATTATTTTGAGTTTTTACAATATATTTCATCTTAATGGGTGCATATCAGTATTAGGTCTTTACCGTTTTCCAAGTATTTTGTCTTAAATCATCTCATTAAATCCTTAAAATAGTACTGTGAGCTAGGGGATACATTATCCACACTACAAATAAAGAGGCTGGGGGTCAAGAAATACTAAGTAAGTTGGCGAAGAGTTTACTGTGGCAGAGTCAAGTTTCCTTTTCTTTCTTTTCCTGCTGAGGTGCATGATCAGGTTTACTGTGTGCCAAAGCATGGTGGGAAACATAGCATGGATTGTCTCATTTAATCCTTCCAACAAACTTGTGTGGGAAGTGCTTGTAAGTAACTCTAGTTGGAGTAAGGGAATTGAGGATCAGAAAATTTATGTAATGTGATTATTTTCTACTGTTCTATTATTATTTAAAATGTTAAAAGATGCTTTCATGCATCTTATTTACAGTTCCGTACATCTCAGTGTACACAGATGAGCACTCTGTGATCTTTACACCAGTGTGCCTTGTGCGTTCATTGACTAGCACAGTATACCAGCCTCTTGCTTTCTCCATTGGCCCTTTGCTGTGCCAGCCATGCGTGAGTTTGCCAGCTTCCTAGCTAAGCAGATTGGCATGTTCTTCATGGAGCCATGCCCAGTTACTGCAGGGAAGGGTTATGTTGCACACAGCAGGCTGCATGCCCTGGGGTTGGCAATTCTTATTGAGGTGGGGAAGGGGCAGTGTTCTTCATAGGCTGTTTTGTTTATGTGCACCTTAGTTAACACATACTTGCTAAGTCTTGTTACTTTATCCTGCTGCTAGAAAGGCTGTCTCAGCAGAAAATAGACGTCCAGGATTCCGAGCTAAAATTGGAAAGGGTTGCTACCTGGCCTATCCACACAGCAACCTTGGGCATGGTGCTCATTTGTTCTGTACTATCTCCAGCTCCTAGAATGGCAGCCGACAGCCTTCTGCTTTAAAGACCTCGTATCCTTCCCATTCCTGGCTCCTCTTCCCGGTGGATGTTCATATAGCAGCACCAGAATTGTTTGTTGTATTCTGTCTGTACATGCAGTGCTGTTCTGTGTCTCTTTGAATCTAAGCCATTTTCTCTTTACTCATTTGGCTGATGGTACTTTCCTGAAGAGCTACCCACCAGTACTTTCAACATCCAAGGCACAGAATTCTCTTTCTCATTCAGATTTGCACAAATCAGTACAGCCGACCCTCTGTATTTGTGAGTTTTATATCCACAGGTACAACCAAGTGTAGATTGAAAATATGTTTTAAAATTGCATCCGTGCTGAACACCTAGACCATTTTCTTTCCCTTTGCCATAGACAATAGAATGTAATAACTATTTGCATAGCATTTACATTGTATCATGTATTCTAAGTGATCTAGACATTTAGTTTTTGTGTGTGTGTGTGTGTGTGTGTGTGTGTGTGTTTATGTGTGTGTAGGTTATATGCAAATACATTATTTTATATAAATGTCCTTCCTTCCATCCATCCATTCATTGTCCCTTCCATCCATCCATCCATCCTTCCTTCCTTCCTTCCTTCCTTCCTTCCTTCCTCCCTTCCTTCCTTCCTTCCTGATTAGGCTGAGAGGCATTCTGCTTTTGAGCTATACCCCTGGCCCTTATTATTATTTTTTTTTGTTTTGAAACAGGGCCTTGCTAAGTTGCTGTGAGTCTCACTATATTGTTGAGGCTGGTTTTGAACATTTGATCCTCCTGTCCCAGCCTCCCAAGTACTGGGATTACAGGTGAGCACCACCATGCCCAGCTGCTTCTATGGATATCAGTATCTGCAGGGAGTGCTGGAACCAATCTTCCATGAATAATGAGGGATGCGTGTATATATCCAGAGACTATTTTGTGTTTCTTGTCCTACAAGCAACTTCAAAAAAAGTTGCCGGGTGTGGTGGCGCATGCTTGTAATCCCCGCACTTGGGAGGTGGAGACAGGAGGATCGTGCAGGTTTGAAGCCAGCCTTGCTTTTTTAAGAGACTGTTTCCAAATAAAAAATAATAAAAAATAGGTCTGGGAGTGTAGCCTGGAGGTAGAAGGGTTTCCAGGAACCCCAGTACCACACAAAAAAAGTTATTTATGTCTGTCACCTCCTATTTCTCTCAGAGAACCTTCTATGGCCCATCATATAGACCAGTTTGCCCCACTGTTTTTCTTTGTTTTTGGTAATGGGGATTGAGCCTAGGGACATTTACTCCTGAGCCACAATCCCAGTCCTTTCTATTTTCTTTTATCTTGAAATAGGGTCTCTCTGAGTTTCTGAGGGTCTTATTAAGTTGCCGAGGCTGGCTTTGACCTATAATCCTCCAGTCTCAGCCTCCCTAGTACGGGAATTAAAGTTTTGCACCACCACATCTGGCTCCTCCCAGTTTTTTGTTTGTTTTGTAATACTAGGGATGGAACTCAGGGGCATTCTACTTCTGAACTACACCCCCAGCTCTTTTTTTATTCTTTATTTTGAAACAGTGTCTCACTAAGTTTCTGAGGGGTCTTGCTTGCTTGCTTGCTTTCTTGCTTTCTTGCTTTTTTTTTTTTTTTTTTTTTTGCTAAGTAGCTGAGGCTGGCTGTGAACCTGTGATCGTCCTGTCTCAGCCTCCCAAGTATTGGGATTACAAGCATGTGCCACCACACCTGACTCTCCTCCCAGTTTTTATTTATTTTATTATATTTTTTGTGGTACTGGGGGTGGAACCCAGGGACTTTTCTACCTCTGGGCTATACTTCCAGACCTATTTTTATATTTTATTTGGAAACAGGGTTTCACTAAGTTGCTGAGAGCCTCACTAAGTAGCTGAGGCTGGCTTTGAACCTATGTGATCCTCCTGTCTCAGCCTCCCAAGCGCTGGGATTACAAGCCTGCGCCACCACACCCTGCCCTCCCAGTTTGTAATAAATATCATTTCTTAGTAAAACTCAAGAGAGAGAAAGAGGGCTCCACTGCATTGCAACAGAGACCCCCTCAGCTCTCTTGCAGTATCTAATGGGGGCTTCTCTTTCCTTTCTTCCTGTCCTTTTCCTCAGTCCTTACTTTTTTCTATCAAGTTTCATTATAAAAATTTTCAAATATATACATGTTATAATTATTAATATGTTCTTTAGCCATCTATATATTTTATTCTATGGATTCAAATTCATGTTCTCAGTTTTCTACCGGAGTATTTATTTAGATTTGCATAGATGAGAGATAAAGAGAGAAAATGAGAGTAAGAGAATATTAATGAATCCTTTATGACTTTTAGAGTAAATGTTTACCCTAGATTACCTTGTAACATAAATGATACATTTAATGTACATTGGTTTTGCATTTTTTGGTTAAATTTATTGATTTCTAAATTTTCTTTATGCTATAGTAATTTCTTTCAAGATTTTTATACAATGAGATTTTCCATTCTAAGATGAAATAAGTAATTCAGTTTTTATAAATATATAATTTGTTGGTTCATCTAAAATTTATTGTTTAGGTAGCCCGAAATAGATATAGCTTATATTTCTCCCTAAATAGTCATTTTAAGTAGCACTATTTCCTATCCTTATTGCTACTATTATAATTAACAAATTTTTATATATATGCTGGGATTTTTATGGGGGTTCATTGTACTGTTCTGTTGATCTCTCTGTTGGGTTTTCTACCAGCTTCATACCATTTTATTGTGGTACTGGAGGTTGAACCCAGGGGCATTCTATCTCTAAGCTATATCCTCAGCCCTATTTTATTTATTATATTGAAAATATAGTCTCACTAACTTTCTGAGACTGTCCTCACATCTGCAATCCTCCTGCTCAGCCTCTCAAATACTGAAATTACAGGCTTGTGTACCCTGGCAGCTTCATACTCTTTTATTTGCAATTGCTGATAGGTGAGATTTCTCTTTGCCATTTGCTCAGCCTCCTACTTTATCTACAGTTTTTGTTTGCTGAGCTAGTTGCAACTATTTTCTTCTTCTAAAGGGACTTAAGTTTAGCCCGGCGTGGTGGTGCATGCTTGTAATCCCAGCGCTTGGGGGCTGAGAGAGGAAGATCGCACAGGTTCAAAGCCAGCCTCAGCTACTTAGTTGAGGTTCTCAGCAACTTAGTGAGACCCTGTTTCCAAATAAAGTATAAAATAGGTCTGGGAGTGTAGCCCACAGGTAGGAAGCCTCTGGGTTCCACCCCTAGTACCACTCACCCCCCAAAAAAATAATAAAGGGACTTAAGTTTTTCTCAGTTTCTCCCCCAAACCCTGCTAGTTTTAAATGCAATTACTTTAAACTAAATTGCATTGACATCATTGCAACATTGGGTTTCTGTTCAGGAAAATACATTATTTTTATTTTTATTTTTATTTTGTTGTGGTACTGGGGATTGAGCTCAGAGGCATTCTACAAATGCATTCCACCTCCAAGCTATACCTCTATCCCAATTTTTATTTCTTATTTGGAGATAAGGTATTACTAGGTTGCCGAGAGTCTTGCTAAGTTGCCAAGGCTGGCTTCAAATCCGCAATCCTCCTGTCTCAGCCTAACAATTACTAGTATTATAGGCATGCACCACCACATGTGGCTCATGATTTATTTATTTATTTATTTATTTATTTATTTATTTATTTATTTTGTGGGTCTGGGGATGGAACCCAGAGGCATTTGATCTCCAAGTTACATCCCCTGCCCAATTTTTTATTGTTTATTTTGAAACAGGGTCTCACTGAGTTGCAGAGGGCCTCACTAAGTAGCTGAGGCTGTCCGCGAACCACGATCCTCCAGTCTCCGCCTCCCAAATGCTGGTATTACAAGCATGCACCACCACACCTGGCTTCATGATTTATTTTTTAATACCTTATATTTTCTTTTACTTATCTCAGTTGTGTGTGTGTGTGTGTGTGTGTGTGTGTTCCCCACATATATCTCACCAAGATTATTCTTAGACATTTTGTGTTTTGTGATATCGTTTGTTTATTATACTTTAAAACTAGTTATTAGTGGTACATAAGAAAGATTTTTTTTTTGCGGTACTGGGAATGGACACCAGGGGCATTCTACCTCCAAGCTGCACCCCAGCCCTATTTTTTTATTCTTTATTTTGAAACAGGGTCTTACTGAGTTGCCAAGGGCCTCACTAATTAGCTGAGGCTGTCCTCGAACTGTGATCCTCCTTGTCTTAGCCTCCCGAAAGCTGAGATGACAAGCTTGCGTCACTATGCCCAACTAAGAAAGATTTTGATTCCATATAATTGTTTTCTATTTGGCCATGAATGTCTTATATCTAATAGTTTTCCAGCTCCTTCTCTTGAATTGTTTTGAAAATTAATATCAACTCCCATATGGTAACTTTACCTTCTTTTAAAGATTTTGTTTTCTTTTTTCTTCACAATTGATTGTATTTCTTCACAATTGATTGAACTTCTGGGATGATGTTAAGTAATAGTGGTATGGCAGGAATCCTTACTGTGCTTCTAACTCAACTGGAAATGTTTCTAAAGTGCTTCACATCAGTTGACTCTGACGTTGGCTGTTGGTTTGGATGAGATGTTATAATGTCCAGGATTCATCTTATTCTTAAATTATTAAATCCTTGAAAACAGTCAAATAAAATATGTGTGTGTGTGTGTGTGTGTGTGTGTGTGTGTGTGTTTAGGTGAGTATACGATGTGAGCGAGTGTGGTGCAGGAGATCAGCCCAAAGCCTCATGCGTGCTATGTGTGTGTTCTACCACTAAGTTGTGCCCCCGGCCGAAGGAGGGATTGATGAATTTGGCTAATGCTTCCTGGGAATCTGTTGAATGGTTCATTTGTGTTTTCTTCTTTGACCTCTTTATTTGGTATATTGTAGTAATAGATTTCCTAATATCAACCTGCATAGGATTTCTAAGCTAAGTTTTCCTTTTTCCGCTGTGTGCTTGAGAGAGTCTCAGATTTAGTTTCCATGCTATGAATTTGGTTAATACTACTCTTTGCTCTCTCCAATATGAAATTTAATTCTGCTGTTACAATATTATTTTTTTAATTCTTCCTTAATTTGTGGCACTCTTTTCTCCTTTGTCATTCCTTCCCAATATGTTTCATTCCTGTGATTTTCGTACCTGTTCGAGAGTGCAAGTTTTCCTGCATACTATTGAGAATGCAAATAGTTTTCTAACATATATGTGCAATTGCCGGGCGTGGTGGTGCACGCTTGTAATCCCTGCGCTTGGGAGGCTGAGACAGGAGGATCGCACAGGTTCGAAGCCGGCCTCAACTACTTAGTGAGGCTCTCAGCAACCTAGTGAGACCCTGTTTCCAAATAAAATATAAAATAGGTCTGGTAGTATAGCCCAGAGGTAGAAAGCCACTGGGTTCCATCCCCAGTACTACCAAAAAAAAAAAAAAAAAGAATAATATGCAATTGCCTTGTGCTTCCAGAGGTTTTCATAGCAACTATGCTGTTTGTTGGTTGGTTGGATGGTTGGTTGGTTAGTATGTCTATGCATATTCAAAGGAGAATCCATCATTCTTCAAAGCCCAAGCATGTAGACTGCCTCATATATTCTCATGATCGCTATGCTACTACTTAGAACTACTTCTCCACTCTGTGCTTGACAGGCAGTTTGATGCCCATGGCTTCTAGGCCATTTCCCAGTGTCTAGTGACTCTGTAATTTAGAATTATATATCCTTACTACTAAACTCTCAGGTACTTCAAACAGATTAAGTATGTAAAAACCTGCAGCCTCCCACATACATGGCTACCTGAGTTTTACTTATAAACACTCCCACTCCCAATATTCAATGTGCCAGCACCAATTCTTCCATATTCCACTCTTGATTTGGGGAAGTTGGAGTTCTTCAACCAGTTTTGGGGGCTGCTGATTTCCTCTCCAAGCAACATCCATGGAGTGGAGGAATGGCTGTGCATTTGACTGATTTTTAAGTCATGAGGCTGATAGGTTATGGATTTAGTATCTTCCTATCTTTGAGGTTTGTAAAAATTATTTGATTAGCGCATCACAATTATGCATCATAGTAAAGTTCAATGTGATACAAACGTACATGCGCGCAGCTCTTGGTGTACATCCTTCTGTGTCCCATCCTGCTTCCCTACTCCTCCGTCCCCCCTGCGTGTTGGTGAAATTGATAGTAATATCTTTATATATTGTCATGGTATTATTTGAACTCTTGCTGTCCTTTGTCCTCCTTTTTCCGCTCCCAGACTCCATCCCTCAGTCCCCTTCCAGTATTCTACAGATCTTTCTCCTTATTTATCTGAAGTTCCTTTTGTTTCCTATTTTTTTCTAGCTTCCACATAGGAGAGAAAGCAGACCACCCTTGACTTTCCGAGGCTGACTAATCTCATTTAGCATAATACTCTCTAGCTCCATCTATTTTCCGGCAAATGACATAATTTTGTTCTTTATGGCTGGATACAAGTCCATTGTGTGTATATACTACATTTTCTTTATTTATCTGTTGATGGACACCTAGGTAGGTTCCATAATTTGGCTATTGTGAATGGTGCTTCTTTCGGGTTTCTGGAAGCTGCTGCATGAACTGGTCACAGATTATTATTTCTTTTATTTCAGCATGAGCCTTAGTGTTAATGGACATTTCTCCCAGACCCTGACAACAGTATGACCGTCAGTCCATTTTCAGTGATTTGGAGAATTTTATCTTTTTCTGTATCTTCATATGTATTCCAGTAGGAATTTGGAAGAGGCTGTGCTAATGGTAGTTATCCAAGTACTATTTTAAGCCAGAAACTCCATGTGTATTTTGGCTTAAGCTCAGGTAGACATCCTTTTTCTATACAGGGCCAGATAGGAAATATTTGAGATCTTTAAGGTTATATTATCTCTGTGCTTCAACTATTCAACTATTGTTGTAGTGAGAAATCAAAATAGAAATATTCAAATGAATAAGTGGCTGTGTTCCAATAAAATATTATTTACTTAAGCCAGATGTGATGATACACACCTGTAACCCCAGTGACTCTAGAAGCTAAGGCAAGATGATCAGCATGATAACTCAGCAGACTCTGTCTCAAAATAAACCCATTTTGTTTACCTAAACAAAAGGACTAGGTGCAAAATGTTTTATAGATGGCTGGTGATGATAGCTGCACAACAGTGTGAATGTCCTTTGTGCCACTCGAATGTATATTTAAAATAGTTAAAATGGGAGATTTTATGTTTATATAAATATATTTCTATATTATCGCAACAAAAAAGCCAAGATAGGAGGTCATATTTTGTTAACTCTGAGTTTAGAGGAATTAGACCTAGCACACACACACAGAGTGGGGGATTATATTATATAGTAGCACAATAACCCTTTTGATAGGATAGAAGGCAATAGGAGAGATTTCTTGAATATTTCAAAGGAATGCCTTAGTGGGGGATGGGGGACCCTGGAAAGGTGCAGTGCCTTCTAGTGACATCATTCCTTGGTCGTTTGGGATGGAGACACATAGATTTTAGAGTTGTACTTTTTTGTGTGTGGCACTGGGGAGTGAACCCAGGGGCAACCTATCACTGAGCTATACACCTCAAACTCAATTTTTTTTTCTTTTTTGCGGTACTGGAGTTGGAACCCAGGGTCAATTTACCTCTGAGCTCTACCCCTCAGCACTATTTTTTATTCTTTATTTTGAAACAGGGTCTCACTGACTTGCAAAGGACCTCACTAAGTAGCTGAGGCTGTCCTCAAACCATGATCCTCCTGCCTCAGCCTGCCAAATGCTAGGATTACAAGTGTGCATCATCACTCCTGGCTGCTTATTTTTGGTAATAGGAATTAAACTCAGTAATATTCTACCTTTGAGCTATACTCCCTTTCTTTTTATCTTGAAACAGGGTCTCACTAAATTACTGCACACTTCCATCAAACCAGTGATGCTCCCACATACTGGGTTGCAGGTGTGTGCCACTACACCTGGCTCATAGGCATACCTTTTGACACAAGGAGCAGAGCAGGGACTTTCTCCTCCAGAGGCTTGGAACACCTCTGTTGCTGTCACAAATGTTCATATCAGAAGCATCTTAAAAGTCAGCCAGTCCTCCCTTCGTGCTTATCATACAAATGATGACTAGCGATGCTTCCTGTAGACATCTCGTTTCTTCCTAAGGCTAGAAAATCCTAGCTTTCAAGTTGTTAACCACACAGACTCACTAGATGAAAGAGCAGCCTGCAGCCTGAGTCACCTGTTTCTGCAGTCTCCAGGAAAAGATTCTCACTAGTCAAGAGACCTGGGTCCTGCCATGTGGAAACACTGCTGTCTTTCTGCCTCAAAGCCACTTTTCTCACTGATGTGCAGAGGGTACTTTACTCCCCAGCTCTATCCTCACAGCCTCATCTTAACCAAAGTCTGGAAACTGCCCAGATTCCCACCACGATTTCCCATCTCCCTGGGTGCCGGGGGTGGTGGGGAATCAGGTCCCTGGTGTGTTTAATACTTTTGGAGCGGAGTTAGCATATCCAAGTTCATTATCTTTCCCCTTCTGAAGTTGGAGGGAAGCTAAAACCTCAGGGCCAGGGACAGACGAAGACATCAGTCTGCGAACTGCAGCCTGTGTCTGCAGGCAGCCCTGCACAGCATGAGCGTTGCCCAGTCTCCTTGTTGGGTCCGTTATCCAAGCTGAAGTAGGGTGTCGTCATCAGGGGTAGAAAGCATTCACTCCCCCTTCCCAGTCTCCATGGATCCCTCCACCACAGAGGGCTCTAATTCTCCGCTGGCGCTTCAGTATCCTGGTTGCCGTTTTTAGAAGAGAGTTTTACAAGGGGTTGGAGCTTCTGAGAGAAGCTAGCCTTTTGGGACTGTTTCTCGGAGCTGGGCTAGCTGGAAGGAATAGATGAAAGAAAGGGGAATGACAGCTAAGGTTTTTCTCAGCTTAGGGTTGTGATCAGACAGTTTAGTTGTCTTGTGAACACCCACCTCGTAATGTGCCGGGTTATCCAAATGTGTGCAGCAGCACGGGTGGGGGGACTCAGGGAGTGAGTCACCGAGCAGTGCGCTTTGAATGGCGGTGAACTCTTCCCCCATCCCGCTCTGGATAAGAACAGTGCATCACGGAGAGCTGGCATACATCCTCTGCCTCTGGAAGTGTACAGTACCCACCCCCCAGCACTGAAACCTTGAAATCTGCTCATCTTCTTGTGCACATGGTTTTGTGATGCAAGTGGGATTATTTGATCATGAGTATCTGCTGACTCAGTCTGGAGAGGCTTTTGAAGGAAAGGAGATGAAATTTCATCTGTGCGGCAGAGAGCAGGAGGTGCGTTGCTGGATGGAGAGAGCTCTTGTAGGCCTGCTGTGAGCCAAGGTAGGTGAGGGAAGCTTGGGGTTTGGAGAGGGGAGTTCCAGCAGGCTGCCTTCTGATCACTGCATTGAAAGATTGACACCCTGTTGGCCTTTGGACCACACGCTATTAGGATAGTTCAGTAGCCTAGTGGCTCTTTCTTTTTTAAATTTTATTTCTTATACTCTCAGGTTTTTTTTTTTTTTTTAATTTATACTATTTGGTAGTGGAGGTTGATCCCAGGGACATTCTACCTCTGAGCTGCCCTTCTAGCCCTTTTTATTTATTTATTTATTTTAATTTTGAGTCAGGGTCTTGCTAAATTGCTAAGGCTGACCTCGAACCTGTGATCCTCCTGTCCTAGCCTCCCAAGTACCAGGATTACAGGCACTGGCCACCACTCCTAGCCTACTCTCAGAATTTTAAATAGTATAACTTTCCCCAGGGAATCTCAGATCTCTGCGACTGCTCTGAGGTTATAAGATGGACTCACTTTGAACCTGCTGTATCTTAATGTCTTAGAATAGGTTTATATCTCTCTACCACCGTTCCCCAAGCTCATCAGCTCAGCTGCCTTGGAAACTGAGAGGTTCTGAACTGACGCTGGTTTGGGGTCATATGATGTTAAAAAAAAAAAAGCCCTTTGGTAGCTTTGCCTCAGATGTGGTTGTTCTTTGGTTCAGCTTTGGACTTGTTACTGGAAAAGTGTTTGGGAGACTGCTTCTTACCTGAGCAGCCATATGAGGACTCAATTCTAGGCAAGGGAGGGAAAACTATACATGAATATTGCAAATTTCAAAGGGAAAGAGACCAGGGACCTAGATGACCTTTAGTAAGTTAGCAACAATTCAGTGACCGGTTGCTTTTTCTGTGGAATGCTGCTCAGGTGTCTGTGTTCTTAGGAGCCATGTGTCAGGGTCTTCCTGCCTTGCATTTGTATATATTCTTTTCTTAGTGCTGAGAAGAGCGAGGAAACGTCCGGGTTGTTCACAAGTTTCTCTTCATCTTTCATCTACAATGGAGGCTGCCTTCTTCCCCACATATACATACTCAATTTTTGTCTTCTTTGAGTCTCCCAGATGTAGTTCTCTGTCTGAAAGTTTCTGGAACAGTGAGTGCTTTATTTATCAGTTTTGTATTCATTCATTTACTTATTTATCCTCCGGGGCTACTCTGCTTTAAATACATGTTTGTCTCCAGATAAAAGGAAGACTAAAGATCCAGATAACTTTTCCCATCTGGGGAAACATGAAAAGCAGTCCTCACCAGAGGA
Source organism: Muscardinus avellanarius (assembly GCF_963383645.1). Taxonomy (NCBI): domain Eukaryota; kingdom Metazoa; phylum Chordata; class Mammalia; order Rodentia; family Gliridae; genus Muscardinus; species Muscardinus avellanarius. Next base: position 96,133,655 of record NC_137792.1, on the reverse strand, counting down.
ATGGGGAGCAATCATTTTTGTGTGTGCTACTAAGGGATGGAATCCAGAGGCATTGTACCTCTGAGCTACACCCCCAGCCCTTTTTTTTTCTTTGTTTTGAAACAGGGTCTCACAAAGCTGTGGAGGGCCTAAGTTGAGGAGGATGGCTTCAAAACTGTGATTCTCTGTTCACAGCCTCCCAAGTACAAATGTGCAACACGGCGTCCAGCTTTGGGACCTCTTGTTATTTTGTCAGGCTGTCCAGTCCTTATGGAAGCCAAGCGAGGGTTCTTCTCTGCTGTATATTAGACAACAAAAGCAATTCTCAAAATGAGCAATACAAAATAATAGGACTTGGGAGAGTTATATGGGAGCTGTGAAGTTGGTAATGAAGAAATAGAAATGTTTCTTTTTTATGGCATTAAAGATCAAACCCAGGGACACTCGAATACTAGATTACATGTATTACTCTAATATTACAACCCCCAGCCCCTTTTATTCTTTATTTTAACACACAGTCTCAAAGAGTTGCCCAGGCTGGCCTTAGCCCCCTGAGTAGCCGTGATTACAGGTGTGTGACATCATGCCTGGCAAAATGTTTTATTTTTATTATAAGAGTGTAGAGCCGAGGGTGGAGATGCGCACCTGTAATCCCAGTATTTGGGAGGTGGAGACAGGAGAATCACAGGATTCTAAGTTAGCATTAGCGACTTAGCAAGACCTTGTTTCAAAATACAAATTGGTAGTGGTATAGCTCAGAGGAATAATGCTTCTGGGTTCAATCCTCAGCAAAACACAAACACAAACACACACACACACACACACACACACTCATTCATTCTCATTGTAAGAGTAAAATAAACATTACAGAACACAATAAAGAAGGCATTAAGAATAACTGATAATTAAGCCGGGCATGGTGGCCCACGCTTGTAATCCCCGCGCTTGGGTGGCGGAGACAGGAGGATCGCGCAGGTTCGAAGCCAGCCACGCTGGCGTAAGAGACCCTGTTTCAAAAATATAAAATAGGTCTGGGAGTGTAGCCCAGAGGTAGAAGGGCTTCCAGGAACCCCAGTACCACCAAAAAAAAAAAAAAATATATATATATATATATATAATTATTATGCTTGTATAATTTTCCCTAATCTTCTGTATGTATATATCCATTTCTCTACATGAAATGATGATTATTTCATACATGTTACATTGTAATATTTCAGTGTTAATATACCACAATTATTTCCCTGTCTTATTTACTATTCTAAGCATTATTTCTAATGGTCATACAGTATTCCATTATTCGGATGAATGTACCGCATTTAAACAGTGCCATGTTAATTCACCATTTGGGTTACTGAATAGATATTTTCAAGGGGTTATGAGTGATGAAGTAGAATTAGATGGGCCAAATTATACTGTTGCTTCTGTTTCTTGCTCTGTGATCCTGAGTGAGGATTAAAGCTTCAACGTCCATTTTCTCATTTGTAAAAAGAATGGTATTAATGATAATTGCCTTCTTCAGTGATTGTGATAATTAGCTGAGATGACCCATGTAAAACTCTTGGCATGGAGCCTGACATATACTAAGTACTCAATAAGTGTTAATAATATATAACATTATCCTTGTCTCGACACTTTACCATCTCCTGTACCTTACTGTTATAATTTGGGAAGGAAAATTGCTTTCGTACAGATAAGTAGAATTTCAGAATGAAAATTACTTTCCAATAAGTAGCCTCTTTTTACCAGTTGAACACCTTCTAGACAGAAGCTTTTTGCCAACTTCTGAACGCCGCAGAAAAAATAAATGTTCTGGAACCTCTGTGCTTGTGTGACCCCATTTGGTCCAGAACAAGGAAGTGGGAAGCAACTGGCTGAAACCAGGGAATTATCTTTGTGCCCACAGACAAAGCTTTCCAATTGTACTTGTCTCTTTTTTCTTCCTTTATTTGCTTGGTTTTTTTTTTTTACTATTCTTTTATTCTTAAAAATTTTCAAGCATCCAGGAGTGATCAGGGAAGTCCACTAAACAGCTGTTTGACCTCCACCTAGATTGAGCAGTTGACATGCTTTCTGATATGTGAGTTCTGAAATGCAAGCTATTCGTTGCATTCCCTGCTACACAGCAGGCTTGTAATGTGGGTGTCATACAGATGACACAAAAAGGTATGCTGTCAGACCATGAGCTTACAGAAACAGAAGGTCAGTGTGGAAAGACCCTGGATTCTGGATGGTAGAAATAGATCTATTGTATTTATACTACAAGTAATAGAAAGTAAGTATCAACGTATCTGGCTGATGGGAAAACAAGAGATTCAAATGTCTGTCAACATGACAATGGGTAAATAACTTTTGGTATGGTAGACTCATACAGTTGAATATTATATAGCAGTGAAAACAGATGAAGTAGAACTACAGGTATTAACATAATTAGCAGAAACTATATTGAATGGAAATTATAATTTGCAGGACATATACTATGTGTATGATACTTATGATATTATATATTTAGTGGGATGAATATGAGACTATATGGTTACAATGTAGTGAATATATAAAAACATAGACAGAAAAGAAAGCCTACTACTTTCAAATTGAGGTGTTATCTGGTGGGCGTGGGACAGAAGAATGCTATTTAGGAAGGGTAAGCACAATGCTTCAAATGTATTGATGACATTCAAATTTATTTAAGTGGGATGGGAGGCAAATGGGTATACTTTATATGCTTGGTTTTTAAATACTTTTCTCAGTGTTTGATCATTTCCAGTTAAAAGTAAACTAGGGTGAGAAAGCATTGTCTAAAAGGCTGGGATTCCTGGATCGCTTTGAGAGTGTGACTGCCAAGGCGGGGACAGTTCAGTGTTTTTCTTTTCATGTATAATATGAATTTTATAAAATAGTAAAACTACCTTTTTGGTATAAAGTTATATGAGTTTTAACACATAGGTTAATGCAGCAATCACCTTCTAAAATCTTCCTTATAGTTTCTCTTTAGATTCCTGCACCCCTAAAACCATCATTTCTCCTTCACTATTGTTGTTTGGTTTGGAGAATATAATATTTATCAACCAAGTTGTTTCATGTATGAATCATGTACTCCATTTACTGCTGAGTGATTTTCTATGGTGTGTGTGTACCATAGCTTGTTTATCCACTCACTGAAGGTCATCTGGACTGATACCAGGTTTTGGATGTTATGAATAGAGTTGGTGTAAACATTTATATACAAGTTCCTATGGAAACATGGATTTTCATCTACTGAGTATAAATATCCAGGACCAGGATTATTGGGTTAAAGAATGAGTTGTTTTAAATTTCCAAACCTTATAAGACACTGCTAAACTATTTTTGAAAATAGTACTGTAAAATTTTGCATTTCCACCAACAATGTTTGAGAATTCCTGTTTCTCTATATCCTCCCCAGCAATTTCTATTGCCAGTATTTTTATTTTACAATTAATAGGTAAAGAGTAGCATCTGGTTGTGGTTATAGTGTGCATTTCCAGAATTGTATGGAACATTTTTACAATGCTTATTTGCCATATACATATACATACGCATATTTTTACAATGCTGGGAGTCAAACCCAAGCATTTTACCACTGAACTATATCCCCAGCCATATATATCTGTTTTCACAGAGGTTTCTCTAAAACTTTTTTAGCCCATTTAAAAAAAATTGAATTGTGCGCCAGGTGTGGTGGTGCACACTTGTAATCCCTGCTCTTGGAAGGCGGAGACAGGAGGATCGCTCAGGTTCAAAGCCAACTGCACTGGCTTAAGAGACCCTGTTTCCAAATAAAAATATAAAATAGGTCTTGGAGTATATCCCGGAGGTAGAAGGGTTTCCAGGAACCCCATTACCACCAAAAAAAAAGAATCTTTTTAATTGTTGAATTTGAGAATTCATTTTTTTTAAATTTGAGGATTTTGGTATATTTTGGATAAAAATATTTATTGGATCTGTGACTTGCAAATATATCTTTCCATTCTGTGTCATTCTCTAGCTTGTCCTTTCACTGTCTTTAAACGTATCTTTCAAAGCTAGGCGTGGTGGCTCACTCCTGTAATCCCAGTACTTATGAAACTGAGACAGGAAGATCACAGGTTCAAATCCAGCCACAGCAACTTAGCAAGAGGTCTGAATATGATTTCTGCCTCTGCTACTTACTATCTGTGTGATTTGGAGAAAGCCACTTAATCATTTGGAGCCTCCAAATGAAATAAAGAAGAAAATGTTGGTAGTTATAATAAAAATGTAGAGAATTAATGAGATGAGGTGATTGAGGATTTAGCCCTGTGCTTTGCATTTAGCAATGGTCAATATATGTTAGATATTTTTGTACTTATTTGAGTGTAAGACCTCTCTCTATATTAAAGATAACTTACCCTTTCATATAATATGGCTGATAGAACTGAATTTTGAAAACCGAGAATAACCAGAATAGTCTTTATCTAGGAACTTGTTTTGAATCTTGAAGTTAGTTTGATATCCTTTATCTTTGACCTTCCATAAGCCCTTGGACTCACTTCCATCATCCTCCAGATGTAACTTTCTGGTGCCAAATGTCTGATTGGCCTTGTGAAAATGCCAACATTCCTTTGAAGTCGATGGCAAAGCCTGACAGAGAATCCAGCTTCACCTTGACTATCAGGGTGGTTTTTCCTCTCTCAGGCTGAGTCTTTATGTTGTGGCTGCCAAAGAAGAGGGCAGGGTTAGGTCAGACTGTACTTCACCCCAGGCCTGGAATCAGTTTCTTAGAGCACAGGGTGCCCTCTTGAACAGCCCTCTTGAGATGGTACATTATCTTGGATAGCTTGAGGTTGCAGGAGTGATATCGTATTGATGGGCTTCCTCTTTCCTCTGGTGCAAGCCATGTCCTATTAACCTGTGATTATTAGCATGGCCTGGGCAAAGAGTCTTTTCTCCTCAAAGTCATCTTTTGAAAATATACTAACCCTGGGTCAGGGAATGTAGGTGAATGTAGAGAAACTCCTGAAACCAAAACAAAGAATAAAAGAGCATCCTATCTCTCCACCCGAGGTGATATTCGGAAGGGAGAAAGGCTGTGATATAAAGCAGTGTGAAGGATATATAAGTTTAGTATCAAATGTCAGATACTAAACCCTGGGTGCGCGTCCTGGCTACTGTCTCATATTGACATGGACCAGGTCAGCTCTCTTTTCTGAATCTAGCTTCCTCATCAACAAATGGGAAAAACTCATACATGTCTCAGAAGATTGCTGTAGAAATTAAGGATATTCATGTAAAGCAGTTAATTAGTTACTTACCAGTTATGCATTAAATGTACATCATCGCCATCATCAAAACTTTGATGACAAAATACAGATTGGGAGCGATGGAAAGCAGCATTTGGGCTTCTCTACCATTTTCTGGTATTGTTTTGCATGTGTGTGTGTGTAGTACTGGGGATGATGGAACCCGGGGGCATTCTACCTCCAAGCTACACCCCCAACCCTATTTTTTATTCTTTAGTTTGAAACAGGGTCTCACTGAGTTGTCAAGGGCCTCACTAAGTATAGCTGAGGCTGCCGGTGAACCGCAATACTCCCACCTCGGCCTCAAGCATGTGCTACCATGCCCAGCTTCTGGCATCTTCTTTTTATGACCTTTTTTTTTTTTTGTCAAACTGAGGATTAAACCCAGAGACATTCTACTGCCAAGCTATATCTCCAGCCCCTTTTATAAATTTTTTTGTTTTGTTTTTCTTTATTTTTTTGTGGTACTGGACATTGAACCCAGGGGCATTCTACCTCTGTGCTACACCTCCAGTTTTATTTTTATTCTTTATTTTGAAACAGGGTCTCACTAAGTTGCAGAGGGCCTCCATAAGTAGTTGAGGCTGGCCATGAACTCAGATCCTCCTGTCTCAGCCTCCCAAGTACTAGGATTACAAGCATGCACCACCAAGCCTAGCTCAATTTTTTTTTGTTTTGAAACAGGGTCTTGCTAGATTGCTGAGAGTCTCGCTAAGTTACTGAGGCTGGCCTTGAAGCTGCGATCTTCCTTCCTCAGCCTCCTAAGTACTGGGATTACAGGCATGTGCAACTACACTTGGCTTGTAATGCACCTTATTCTTATACACACTTCCATGAGCTCAAGAGAAGAGCCAAAATTCTAGAGGGCTTCAGCATGTGGCCAGCCTTCCCTATCAGGGCTTAGGAGATATACTGGTGTCCTGGGACTGTTGCATGTATGTGACAGAGACAGAGAGAAACAGAGACCAGCCAGTGTCTTTAGGTCTAGGAGGCAGCTTGATTCAGTGGTATTTGTCTGTGATACATCAATTCAGCTTTTCCTCAGGAGGAACAAGTTCTTTGTGTCTCCCTCAGTAGTAGAGAACCTTTGCCCTGAAAGATGAAGGATGCTACTTAAGTCCTTCCCCTGGGTCTTCACAATCACAGTTTGTTCCTGTGTCAATTGTTCTCGACACATGAAGGGTTTCTAGTTGTGCTGTAACAAGTTTGGTATTGGGATCTGATCCTAGTGATCTCCTCCTCCTCCTCCTCCTCCTCCTCCTCCTCCTCCTCCTCCTCCTCTTTTTTTTTCTTTTAAGCTACAGAGCCCAATATGTAAAATAGATCAAAGAAGGCCTGGAAGCATGCCACATGTGTCTTCCTCACCTCCCACTGAGCTCCTAAAGCCCTTTCTACGGGGGAAACACAGTTTGCAAAACATAACAAATGGCTCCCTGGATTATAGCAATAATTTTTTGTTTTGTTTGTTTTGTCCAGATCTCTGTTTAGGGCAAAGACTTGGCCATGGCTATGTAAACAGGTGACCATATTCTAATAAATATACTTCCAGTGGAATAACAGCTACTACAGCCCCCCTTTTCTAATGCCTCAGCAGTTGAAGCCATGCGTGTTTAGGGAGCATAGAGCTCATTATGTAATGAAGTGCTGTCACCAAAGTATGTTCAGGAAGTGTTTGGGGAATTCTGAGGCAGTGTTGGTGCTCTTCAGGGGATTTCATTGACTACAAAAGATGTTGTTTTAAATTTATGTTGCATGTGTGCAAATTCTAGAGCTGTTTGGCACTGAGAGCCACTTGTACATATAGGCCTCTCCACTATGCCCTGGCTTAACATCATATGTTTTCTTCTCCATTGCATCAGGGTCAGAGCATAACCTGGACTCGATTCTTTCTCTTCTAGGTTGCAGATGCATATGTTGAATGGAGCTCTTCTGGCATTGCTGTTTCCTGTGGTAAATACCCGGCTGGTAAGTAGCCTCTTCTAGAAATGTTCCAGCAGAATCCAAAATGGTATTTGTTATCTAGTGCTTGTCCTCATTTTTTTAGCCCAGATGTGCATGTGGTCACATGTATTGTTATTTAGTTTTGATAGAGTTATCTTTGAATATGTTGGAGATTGCAGGGGTTGGAACATTTTCTAGAATTCTGGGGCTGCAAGAAGTGTTTAGATCAGAACTAGGGCAGATCAAACAGCTCACAGAGGTGGGCATGGTAGCCACATGCCTGTAATCCCAGTATTTAGGAGGTTGAGACAGGAAGATCACAGGTTTAAGGCCAGCCTCAATAAGTATCCCTGTTTCGAAATAAAACATTAAAAATAAGGATAGAATGTAACTCAGAGGTAGAATGCCCTTGAATTCAATCCCCAGCAAAAACAAAAACAACAAAAACCAGAGGATTGGTGGTTTGGCAGAAAGAAAAGGGGCTGGAGCTCCACCAAATAGAAATGTCCAGGTATTCTAAGGGACTCCCATGTAGACTCTGGTACATTGGCCTAGAATAATCTATGAGGAATCTCAGTGTCTGTCCATTTCACCAAGGACCCCCTTAGGAAAAAATTAAATTTTTTCTTCATCCATCCAAATCCATGGGGCAGTGTGGGTTACACAAACCCCCTGGGGCTAGCAGGAAGGCCAAGTGATATACCAGCTTTGAAAGAAGTAGGAGCTACAGTCCTGTGTGGGTGCAGGGCACTGTCCTCAGAGTCCTACGAGTCAGACTTGGCAGGTATTGTGGGCTACTTTAGAAAGCTCAGGGAAGAAATCAACTGTAAATCATTACTACTGTGCCTATGACTTCAATTTACCTACGACATGAAAATCATAGTTTAACTTTTGAAATGATAGCCCCTCTTTCTGATAGCATTTTCTAGCTTATAAGGCCTTCTCACATAACAGTTGTGTGACATAATTAGGGCAAGTATGATGGCTTCTTGTTTTCAGAGAAAGAAACAGACATCCTGGGAGTCACATCAGCTCTGAGTGGCACAATTAGGACCAGAGCCTGAGCCTCTTGATCCTAAACCCACAGCTATGCTTTGCTCCTTCTGAAGGATGTAATCATCCCCTCCCCAGAGATATTCACATGTACTCTTACGATATCTGTACTTTTCCAGCTGCATCATCAGTAGAAATTCAAATGGAAAGCATTCATCTTGAAGCAGTGATTTTGAACCCTCACTCTTTTCCAGGATCACCTAATTAGCTTGGTTTCATCATTCTACAATATAAACATATCGCAAAGCTTCATCACAACTTATACCCCTTAATTACATACATCACATTGTCTAACCCTTAAGTATATACGATTATTGGAAAATTAAGAATACAATAACAAACAAACTGGTGGAGAAACGGACAACACTGGTACCTTGCCCTACCCCTAGAGAGTCTAAGTTCATGATCTGGCATGAAGCCTAGGCATCCTACTTTCAAGAGTACCCTGGGTGATTCTATCCAGGAGCCTGAGTTGAGAGCTACTGATTTTACAATGGCTCTGAATCTTAGTGTCCACAGCATGAAGAGTCATTGAGGGGCTTATTAAGAACTGGAGCTGGAGGGCTAGGGATGTACCTCAGTGGGAAAGCACTTACCTAGCATGTGTGAGGCCCTGAGTTCCATTCCTAGCACCACCAAAGAAAGCATCCCTCTTTGGTCTCATAGAGGGGATAATGTCAAAGAATGGTGCAGATAATCCGAAAAGACAAAACTAAAGCTACATTGTTTTTAAAATATAGGCTACTTTCTTATACCATTCCTTACTGGCTCAGGCACATTCAGCCTCTGGAGGTGACTTGCTGGGGCAGAGCAGTGGGTCCACTGCTATCTTGTCCCATCTCTCTTCTCACCTGTTCTTTCTTTCTATAGAGTTTGAGAGATCTCGGGGAGAGAGAGACTGAGACTAACTCAATTTCCAGCAAATCTATCAGATAATTGAAAGGGAAATGGACGTCATGGCACATACTTATAATCCCAGTACTTGGGAGGCTGAGTCAGGATGGTCACAGGTTCACAGGTGGCCTCAGCAACTTAGCAAGGCCATCTGAAACAAGGTAAGACCTTGTTCAAAATAGAATGGAGCTAGGGTAGATTTACCCTGGGTTCAATCCTCAGTATTACAAAAAAGGGAGAGGACAGGCATATAAGAAAACCTCTTGTTGCATCAGTAGAGCCAGCGATTCTGAGTTTGAGTTCTTCTAGCTCTCTAACCTCTGCCATCAGTGGCATGCTAGGGTTCCTCTAGGCAGGCTACCCTACCTTCAGCTCTCTTCCTAATGGGATCTTTCCCTAGTGAAAACAAAGTAGCCTTCTCCTTGTAGAGCCTTTGAACATAAGTGGAAGTTATAATTTTCAATGTATATGCATGAAAATAATACCTCATAGGGCCCAGTCACATACCCGAGGTCTTTTAGTAAACTGTTGGTGAGGATTTCTTGCAACTGACACTGTTAGGCCAGTGGTATATATTTCACCGGTCTGCTGATGTTTTCTTAGACACCTAATCAATAATAGCAATAAGTAATAATATCAGCCGCCACTTCTTGAGTGCTTATTTTGTGCCAGGTAATATTAAGTGTTTTATATGTATTAATCTCCAAGACCAAGAGGCCAGCAGGATTAGCTTCCTCTGAGATCTCTTGCTGTTTCTTCTCATGATCCTTTTTCTTAGGTTTTGTCTTTTTTTTTTTTTTTCTGGGTCTGGGGATGGAACCCAGGGGCATTCTACCTCCAAGCTACATCCCCTGCCCTATTTCTTTTTCTTTTTCTTTTTTTTCTTCGTGTCTGGGGATGGAACCCAGGGGCATTTAACCTCCGAGCTACACCCCCTGCCCTATTTTTTATTCTTTATTTTGAAACCGGGTCTCACTGAGTTGCAGAGGGCCTCACTAAGTAGCTGAGGCTGTCCGCAAACCACGATCCTCCAGTCTCAGCCTCCCGAATGCTGGGATTACAAGCATGTGCCACCATGCCTAGCTTTCAAATACTATTATATTCTGAGGTACTATGAATTAGGACTTAAACATATGATTTTTTTTAGGGGACACATTCAGCCCATTAAAACCTACCCAAAGGCCAGGCGTGGTGGCGCTCGCTTGTAATCCCCGTGCTTGGGAGGTGGACACAGGAGGATCACGCAGGTTCAAATCCAGCTGCGCTGGCTTAAGAGACCCTGTTTCCAAATAAAACAGTATAAAAATAGGTCTGGGAGTATAGCCCGGAAGTAGAAGGGTTTCCAGGAACCCCAGTACCAACAAAAATAAAAACAAAAAATACAACTACACAAAGGATATTTTCCCCCCTTTTTCTCTTTACCTCTGGCCTTCTTTTTCTCTCTCATAGCAGACATGTGCTATTATATTTGTAACCTTAATACAAAATATTTCTATACATAGGTTATATCCAACCAGCTTATTAAGAATGTTCCAGTAACTTCTCCAATATTAAAACTTCTTTGATGGGCTGTCTTAATTAGTGATTCTAGTCACTCTGGCAAAACTTTATTTTTTTTTCCTAAAATGAAGCCAAGCAAATCTCAGGATGTCTCCATTTGCATGTGTCATTGCAATTGGTCTTGGTCTGGTTCTTTTTTATGGCTGGGACCCCTCCTGAGCAACTCTGGCCTTTAGGGCTATTTGTTTTGCAGTTCCTAAGTTGAGTTCTGATTGACTTAAAATAAGACAGAGGAAGATTGGCAAGTCTTTCTTAAACCTCACAATTCAATTAAGCAGGAAGCCAGCTTTTGACTTCTCTTTTGCCCTTCCTTCTTGGCCCTTTATCTTTTTTAATCCTTTTTTCCTCATTAGTAATGATGAGGAAGCAAGAAAAATAAGACGAACTAATTAGTGTGTGCACCAGTACCACTGACATATGTATATTCACATATATAAAGACTGAGTAAGGAGTTGGAGGTCATTACCACAGTCAACTAAAGAATTTCGGGCCATCAGTGAATTGCCATGTGTGCTCTATCCCTTGTGACTCATTGGCATCGGGATATGCAGACCAGCTAGAAAACGCCCGGGGTTTCAGTTCCTCCTGGTTCTTCATCTTCAGAGCTAACGCCCTAGAAGAAGGACTACATAGTCGAATGGCCCCCAATACAAGTAAGTGCTCTTTGTGGCCAGGATACTGGAGGTTTCTTTCTAGCTTCAAATGCAATACCTTAAAGACGACTTCTAGTGATATGGCTTTTTGTCTCTTGGAAGGAAAGACATACACATTATGGAATGAATTATTATTACATTAGCAGGGAGCTCAAAATTTTTCTAATTTAATCTTCCAGAGGGGGGATTCTGGAGGATAAATAATTTGCTGAAGGAGCCAGAATGGGTGCATTTAGAACCCAGGTGTTTTGACTTTCAATTAAAAGCTTTTTTCCTGTTCTGCAGCTGAGATAAAGTGTGCGTTTACATGCTTGTGAGGCAGGATGCTGAAGCTGCTTCTTAGCTTGCCCAGCCATGTATAAGAGTTGGGTCTTAGGGTTCTTGGGGAAGCTGAAGAAAAATATAAAGCTTCTTCTGAGATAAATGTACAAACACTCATTTTTGTGTGTGTGGTGCTGCCAGTCAAACAAGGATCTCGCATATGCTAGGCTAGTGTCCTACCCCTGAGCTACTCCCATGGTCCACAGACACACAGATTTGTATACAATATCAGGAGGGAAGCAGACTGTCAACTCCCCTCCTTCTGCAAGCCCATTCATACATCCAAAGTTATTATTTCCCTGCCCAGTATGTCAGTAGTTTTTAGCTTAGAGAATAGATGTGCTGTCTATTTCATGAGTTCCTTGTCAGAGCCACGGGCCATTTGTGCTGATGGCAGTGCTGGGTTCCTTCTCTGTACTCATGACTTTGCAAAGAACGTCATCCAATCCAGGATGAACTACCTTCTGGAAAGGCAGTGAAAGTTAAGAGGTGGGAGCTAACTAGAATGCCCATGGAATCTGGCTACATACTAGATTTTCAGCTATAGTTCTCATCTTCCAGAGCTGATATCAGGCTTTGGGACCATGCTGCATCTTCAGCCTTCTGCCTTTTGCCTCCTTTGATCTTTAACACTCACGTGGGTTTCTTTTGAATACAGTGTTCTGAGCAAGGGAGATTAGACACAGAAAAGAAACGTAAGATGCTGTGGCACTAGCCTGGCCTGTGTTTGTGTTTGCAGCCATTTGTGTGTCTTCTAGAATTATAAGAAGAGTAGTAATGCCTCTTTTCATCAGGCTCCTTTTTTCTTCGAGCCCTAAAGCCTCCAGTATATTATTATCTCATTATCAAAATTGCCCATTATTGTGTCTCGATGTTGATCTATTATGTTTGTTCCTTTTTTATCCCTTCACTACCCCTCCTTTTTTTGCCCAGTTCTTTTTCCCGGTTGGACAGTTCTTTTGAATATCCCTAACTCTCAGAGTGAGTGGAAAAGTTAGTAATGGTAATAAACATTATCTCAGTGTTCTTGGGATGCAACTTTGCTGCCAGCACACCTTGTCCCCATGTGTGCTGCTGGGAAAACTTTGCTGTTGCCCATGCAAATAGGCTTGAGAGCCTCGCTCTTTGCTAATTGGCACATTGAAATGTGCTAATTGACCTAGAAGAGTTATTTCTGTGACCAGCAAATTGAGCTACTTAAAAAAAAAAGTTATAGTTTGGATTTTGGACCTGAACTGGGTACATAATGTCTCTTTGCTTTCTTGAGGGTACTTAAAACATAAAAAGCATGTCTTCAAAAGAGGCCTTCACTTTCTGAAGAATTGATTAAGGCAAAATTGTTCCCCAGGCCTCTACAAAGGCTGGCGTGTATTTGATCAGATGAATGCAATGTGTCCAAACACGTAGGGAGTGTTGAGAAATTTGGGGGGCTCCCATGCTCAAATATGTCTAATTTCTACCTGTATTTTAAAATTAAGCTTTCAGGGTCCTACATTCTCCAGGAATCTGGCCGGGATCACACTAGTCAATCCACAGGTTCTTATCGAGCACTTTTCAAGTATTATGCTATGTGCTATAGTAGCTACAATGGTAGCTGAGGGGAATTTCTGGCTCTCTAGATACTTGCAGGTTAGTTAGAGAAGGTGTAAATGCCTGAAAATTATGGCAGTGGAGGGGGAGTCTCCCTGATCTAAAAATCCAAAGTATAGAATGCTCCAAAATCTGAAACTTTTTTATGGTACTGGGGATTGAACACAGGGGCATACTATCTCTGAACTACACCCCCAGCCCTTTCTTTATTTTTTAGATTTTGAAGCAAGGTCTCACCAGGTCGGCCTAGGTTTGACTTGAACCTGTGATCCTCCTGTCTCAGCCCGACAAGTACTGGTGTTACAGGCATGCGCCACTATGCCCAGCTCAAAACCTGCAACTTTTTGTATGCCATATTTTGCAAGTTGCTGGTTAGCATTCCATAGTTTGAACGTTTTTAACCAGGTTCTATCATTGGTATCATACAGTCTCTTTTTCTTTGTGTGTGCCCTCTGCAGGGCCTCTAACCTACTGCATAGTAGATGTCCACAGATAAAAATATCTAAATTGATCAGCCAACCTGAACCTCCATATTTTTTCTTATTTTTAGTTGTTGTTGTTGTTGTTGTTATTATTATTATTATTATTATTATTATTATTATTATTATTTTACTTTACTGGGAATTGAACCAGGGGTGCTCTACCTCTGAGCTACACCCCCCCCCCCAGTCCTATTTTTTATCCTTCATTTTGAAACAGTCTCACTAAGTTGCGAAGGACGCGAAGCAGTTGAGTATGACCATAAACCTGTGATTTTCCTGTCTCACCCTCCCACGTACTGGGATTGCAAGTCTGCACCACCATGCCCAGCTGTGAACTTCCATATTGTCCAAGATAATTCCAAGAATCCTCCAAGATCTTGGAATCTTGAATGTGAAGACATAGAACTGATAGATGATATTTTTCCAGCAAATTATGTTTTCAACCACTTAAAACAATACTTGGTTATGGAAAAAATAGCAGTTGGCTACTTTGCAGAAATTTGGAAGGCCCCCATTTCCCAATTTATAAACCTTCTACAAACCTATACAAACATTCTACAAAGCTATAGAAATCAAGATAGTGTGGTGCTCACATAGGGACAAACATATAGATAAATGGGATCAAGTTGAATGGTACTAAGAAAACTGAATCAACTGGATACTCATATGCAAAAAAATAATTTATACACCTTCCTTACACTTTATATGAAAATTAACTCAAAATGCATCAAAGAGTCAGGCATGGTGGCACATGCCTATAATCCTAGTACTACAGGAGTATCACAGGTTCAAGTTCAGCCTATGCTAACTTAGTAAAACCCTGTTTCAAAATTTAAAAAATAAAGAAAGGGATAGGGGTGTAGATCAGAGGTAGAATGCCCCGAGGCTCAATCTCTAGTACTAAAAAAATGTTATAGACCTGAAATATAAGATCTGACCCTATGAAACTCTTAGAAAAAATGGTCTTTATGATTTTAGATCAAACAATAGCTTCTTAGATATTATACAAAATTCAAGCCACTGAATCAAAAACAGATGAAACTACCTTATATTAAAAAGTATACTTCAAAGGACATCATCAAGAACAACCCACAAAATTGGAGAAAATATATCAAATCATATAAATGATACAAGTCTGATATCTAGAAAGAACACAAAACTGAACAACAATAATTTCAACTAAAAATGGGTAAGGATTTGAAAAAATATTTCTTCAAGGAGACATATGAGTGGCTGATCAGTAAATGAAAAGGTCATCATTAGTTACCAGGAAAATGCAAATAAAAACCACAGTGAAATGCTACATCACCCTCTCTAGGATATATGCAGTAAAGAAGATAACAAGTATTAGGGCATATGGAGAACTTGGAACTCACATACACTGCTGAAGAGAATAAAACTATAAAATAAGCCTAGCAGTTCCTCTAAACATTCAATACAGAGTTAGTGGATACCAGAGGTTGGACAGGAAAAAATGGACAGTGCCTCTTAATGGGTATCGGGCTTCTTTTGGGGGGTAGGTGATAAAAGTCTTCTGAAATTAAAAAGTGGTGCTGGATGTACAACAATGGATATACTAAAAGCCACTGAATTGTATACTTTAAAAGGATAAATTTCTCATGTGTAGATTAAAGCGCAATTAAATTCCTCTTCTACACAAGGGACTGCATAAAGAGAATAAGGACAAGGGTTTGTTTGTATAGTGCTTTTAAGATTTCAAAGCTCTTTGTTCTCTGTGTTATTTTTTCTCCATCCCCTATCTGGAAGGTAGGGAGAGTGCAGATATCACTCATCCTGTTGGATAATCTGATGCTTGATGAGGTGAAATTAGCTTCTTCAAAGCCCCATGTCCCAGCCAGCAGCAAGACAGGACTAGAACAAGGTGTGCAGCAGATCTGCTCTGGCTGCACATTGCAACTGCCTGGAATGCTTTGTGTAAATGTGGATTTGTGAGCCTGACATTGTGGTGCAAACCTGTGGCAGACTGAGACAAGGATCACAGATTCAAGGGCAAGCACAGCTTAACGAGGCCCTCTGCAATTTAGTGAGACCCTGTTTCAGGAAAAAAAAAAAAAAAACCAGTGCTGGGGATGGCACTCCGGGGTAGAAAAGGGTTCAATCCCCAGTACCACCAAAAGAAATGCATATGCGCTCTGGGGATTCAACTTGTGCAGCAGCCAGCATTGAGAACCATTGACCTACAGATGGAAAATGAGACTTTTCTTACATAACAAAACTGTTCTTGAGGTCTTGGCTCAAGGTGAATAGATTACTGCCACTCACTAAATGGGCTGATTGCTTGGGCTTCCTGACAAACTCAAGAGGTCTACAGATTTTATTCACAAAACAAAATGAAACAGGAGTGGACCAAACTCACCTATCAGAAGGGAGGGAGAGAAGGGAGGACAAGTCAGTGCCCTAATGAAGCAGGCTTTCTCAGAAAGTAATGCAGAAACAAAGGCAGTATTAGTCAACAGGGACAAGAAAGGCTGCCAGGGAATTTTAATCTCACTCAGCAAGGCTAATTCACAAACAAAGCCTTACTCTTGTCGCAGAACAGCCTAGGTAGTTGGGGGTAAAAGCTCTGAGGAAGACCAGGAGCCCCGATCTGGGAGCCTTATACTTATTGACCTTGCCCAGCTGTTGTGACTAAACCCCCATAGTGTTCTGAAGAAGTGGTAAATGTGCACATCATTATCTTATTTCTCATTTTACTGGGGAAATATTCAGTCTTTCACCACTAAGTATGATGCTTACTGGGGATTTTTCATAAACCCTCTTACCAGGTTGAGGAAGTTCCTTCAGTCATCTTTAATAAATGTTTGTTGTTAAAGAACTGAGAATTGTAAGATGTTGTTTAATATGAAAGGAGCTGGTCATACAGAGTTGAGAATTGCTTAAGATGAGAAAATGTCTCTTCTTTAGAGGCATTGTGAGGTTTGGGGTATGGCATCTTATTCATATATTTTGGTACTAGAATTTGAACCCAAGGGCATTCTACCTCTGAGTTATTTCTCCACTTCTTTTATTTTCTATTTCAAGAAAAGTAAAGGTCTCACTAAGTTGATGAGTGTCTCACTGAGTTACTGAGGCTGGCCTTGAACTTGAGATTCTCCTGTCTCAGCCTCCCAATTACCAGGATTATAGGCGTGGGCTACCTTGACCATGTTCTTTTAAATATAGCATATTTAAAAGAACAGTTAAAGCAAAACATTCATGTTAAAATACAATGATGTTGTATTCTTATGAGTGCACTATAGAAAAACAAAATACTTCAAGGTGTGTCATACAGCACAGACAGCACAAGCCAAACAGTTATTTTCATAAACGTGGTATGCTTACAGTAGGTATATTAGTTAGCTCAGGCTGCCATAACAAAATACCATTGAGTGGGTGGCTCAAACAACAAAAGTTTCTCACAATTCTGGAGTCTGGAAGTCCAAATCAGAGTGCTAGCATGATGAGGGCGCTCTCTGCCACATTGGGGCCGCCTTCAAGTCATGGCTTATGGTGGTAGGTATAGCAGATGGGGATAAAGCCAATTCTCTGGGAGTTCTTATTGTAAGGACTCTAACCCTGTGTCAGTCACTTTTTCCGTACTAAGAAAAATACCTGAGATAATCAACTTATAAAGAGGGAAGACTTATTTTGGTTCATGGTTTTAGAGGTCTCAGTCCACAGTTTACAGTTCCATCGCTCTGGCTCCATGGCAAGGCAGAACATCATCATGGCATAAGCGTGTGGCAGAGCAAGGATGTTCACCTCCTGATGGCTGGAAAGCACAGAGAGAAGAAGAGGCCAGTATCCCACTTCCCCCTTCAAGTGCATTCCCCTTATGACCTTCCACTGGGCCCCACTCCCTAAATGTTCCACTTCTTCCCAATAGTGCTAGGAGCTGGAGAACAAGCCTTTAACACATGAATCTTTGGGGAATAGCTCAGGTCTGGACTAACAGATCCCATCCTGGGGCCCCACCCTCATGACCTCATTAACCTTAATTATATCACAAAGGCCCTAACTCCTAATGCTGTCACACTGGAGGTTAGAGCTTAAACATAATTTTGGGGGGCAATAAACATCCTGTCTGTTACAGTAGGTGGAATACTGTACACACCATTGAAATTTTGCAATGTGTAACATCCGGGAGGAGGAAATAGGAGGCACAGCATTCATGATGACAGCAGCCATATGCTGAGGCTCTACTGAAGTGCCCAGAAATGAGCTACATGTACTCCTTTGTTTAGGTGGGTTAATCCTCACAGCAGTCTAGGCAGTCTTATTATAGAGGGGAAAAACTGAGGTCCTAAATAGATTAAATGAGTCATCTGCAGACCCACAGCTAGTCAGTGGCAAAGTTACAAATTAGAATTATCTTTTACAAAGTTTTTCTTTCATAATTTTACCCCACTACCACTAGCCTAGTGTCACATGGTAGTCAGCTTTCCATCACTATGACAAAATTCCCAAGACAAACAACTTAGGGGGAGGGGATTCTTTGGGCTCACAGTTTCAGCATATAGCCGCTGGTTTTGCTGCTTTTCCCTCTGTGGTTAGGCAGACTATGATGCGGGAGTACCTGGCAAAGCAAACTGCTCACTTCCTAGTGGCCCAAGAGATGAGAGAGAGAGGGAGGGGTTAGGGTCCCAATGTGCCCTTAAAGGGCATGCCTTCAGTGACCTAACTTCCTTCTACAAGGTCCCTAATCTTAATGGTTCCACTACCTCCCTATAGCACCACAGGCTGACATCAACCCTTTAACACATAGGCCTTCAGGGGATATTTATCCAAACTCTATAACAGTTCATATAACTAGTGAGTGATGGATGTTGGATTAGCATTCAGGTCTTCTGACCCACTGATTAATGTTCTTTTAACCTCTCTATTGCATAAGAACTAAATTGGAGGGGGAGAGGGAGAGGGAGAGAGGTGTAGTGCTGGGGATTTAATTGAATCCAGGGGTGTTCTAACACTGAGCTATACCTCGAGCCCTATTTTACTTTATTTCATTTTAGTTTGAAACCGAGTCTCACTAAGTTGCTGAGGGCCTCAAAAAGTTGCTGAGATTGACTGGGAACCTGAGATCCTCCTGTCTCAGCCTCCTAAGCACTTGGATTACACCTGTGTGCCACCATGCTGGGCTCTGAATGGAATACTCTTGGTTAGCGGCTGCTTTTAGGAGACTTCAGGGTCTATTTAAACTATTTAATTTTGTTCAGTCTCCTCATCTGTAAAACAAGAGTAATAATGTCAACGACATTGTAGCTTTTGTGAAAATTCAGTGAAATAATTCTTGATCATGTGGCAACTTAGAAGGTTGATATAATTTTCAGTGGTATAAACAGAAGGAAGACTTGACAGAGACCTTGTGATGCCCATGTCAACAAATACCCTGTTGGATGACCCTTATTTCTTACATACCCAGGCCCCTGAGCAAAGTGACTTGAGACCCAAGACAAAATGAGGGTGTAGAAAGTCTCAGGGGAGCCGGGCGTGGTGGCGCACGCTTGTAATCCCCGCGCTTGGGAGGCAGAGACAGGAGGATCGCACAGGTTTCAAGCCAGCCGCGCACGCTGGCTTAGGAGACCCTGTTTCCAAAAAAAATGTAAAAATAGGTCTGGGAGTGTAGCCCAGAGGTAGAAGGGCTTCCAGGAACCCCAGTAACACCAAAAAAAAAAAAGGTCTCAGGGGAGCATGATCCTTTGGGGTCCCATTTCTCCATGGTTACTATAGAGAAAACTTGGTAGAAGAAGTAGTTCCAAGGAGCTGAACCAGGAAAGAAGTTTGGGGCAGAGAAACTTCTGAAGCTGGGATAAGAACAAGAATGTGTGTGTATACATAATTTAAAATTTTTAAATATACATATATATATATTATTTAAAATATTCTTGTTTCTGGAGTATAGTGTGATAATTTGATACATGCATACAATGTGTAATTATCAGTTTAAGCTACTTAACATTTTCAACTCCTTAATTTTTGTGTGTGTGATACTGAGGACTGAACCCTGGGTCATTCTACTTCTGAGATACACCCAGAGCCCTATTTTATTTTTTTCTTTCTTGAAACAGGGTCTTGGTAGGTTGATGTTAGTCTCACTATTTGCTGAGGCTGCTCTCTAACCTGTGATCCTCCTGTCTCAGCATCCTAAGTACTGGGACTACAGGCATGCACCACTACACCGGCTCCATTATAGCTATAGCAAGTCTTTTTTGCAAAGGATTTGCTACCAGAACACAGGTGTTATGAAAAACACCACTAAATGGAAGCCAAAATGGGAAAGGAAAAGATTCGCATCAATATTGTTGCCTGGATGTGGTGGTGCACACCTGTAATCCCAGTACTTGGGAAGCTGAGACAGGAGGATCGTAGGATCAGCAATTTAGAGGGGCTTTCAGCACCCTAGTAAGACCCTGTTTTGAAACAAAAAATAAAAATAGAGCTGGAGTTTTGACTCAAAGGCAGAATGTCCCTGGCTTCTATCCCTAGCATCACAATAAAATTTTTATTAAGCTAATTGCAGTGGTCTATGCTTATAATCTACATATTTAGGAGGCTGAGACAGGAGAATCATGGGTTCAAAGCCAGCCTAAGCAATTTAGCAAGACCCTTTCCAAATTAAAATTAATAAGGGCTGGAAGTGTAGCTCAGAAATAGAATCTCCTCTGCATTTCATACCCAGTACCAAGGCAATTTGATTAACAAATAATAATTATACATATTTATGAGGTATTCTGATATTTCAGTACATGTATATAATATGTAATGATCCAACTTGGGTATTTAACATTTAGATATCTTTATCACTACTTTTTGAAGGCATTATAATAGAGACAATTGAAAGTATATGCAAGCTGGGCGTAGTGGTGCATGCTTGTAATCCTAGCATTTGGGAGGCTGAGACAGGAGGATCGCGTTCGCAGACAGCCTCAGCGATTAGTGAGGCCCTTTGCAACTCCGCGAGACACTATTTCAAAATAAAAAAATAGCCTGGGGGTGTAGCTCGGAGATAGAATGTCCCTGGGTTCCATCCCCAATACTGGAAACAAAACAAAAACTCAGTTGCTATTAAGATGACTTTGAGGATGATTTTTACTTAGAATTAAGAGGCAAATTTGGAGCCCAGCAAAAGGATTTAAAAAAGCAATATTGATGACAAAATGTTTTCACAGAGGCTCAAATTATAAGAGAGCACTGAAATAAATTGGGAAGTGGAGCTAGAAATGACGAGGTCCTTGTCATTTCCCTCCACTGTGTATAGTTTATTCCCCCTAGGTTCCTATTCATAGTGGCAGAAGAATGTGCATAATGAAAACTGCTTCTTCCCTGGAGGAGAGAAGAGCCCATTGGGTCGGGATGCAAATGCTAGAAGCTATTCAGGGCAGAAAAGGACATTGTAATAATAGTAGGGCTGGAGACTTTCAGAGTCCTGGCTCAGAAGATGAAGCCCCAAGTTTCCTGGGTGGCCATGGACTGAAAGCCCCACCTTGTGGAGAATGGCCTGAGCAACCCTGCATCCTGGCAGGGAGGCTGGAATCATGAAGCCGACTCCCAGCAGGCCATTTTGTTGTCCTTAGATATTCTCCTTGCTCTGGGATGGCCCGTTCCAGCCATCAACTGAAAGCTTTTTTAATAAAAATGCAACCCACAGGAGAAATGATAAGGTATCTGATTTTAACCCAAAGTGAGAGAACACCAGATGTTTTATTCTGTCTGAGGGTTCGAGAGAGGAAAAGCAATTAGCAGCTGCTACTGATTTAGCAACAGACACCTGCTAAATGAAAATCTGTAAAACCGGCCAGGCTTGGCACCAGAAGTGCATACACTGCTTCTGAGGCATTTCTGGGAATTGTAAATTATGTTGGCTCAAAATGGCAAGTGGGGGGTGTGCTCTGAGAAGCTGAATATGCTCATCTGGACAAGGAGCATGTTTTTCTAAGATGGCAGCAATTTATGTTTGACTCTTTTGTGGATAGAGAAGAAGGGAAGAGAATGAATCTTCTAAAAGCAACCTGGTTACTTTTTGTTTTCGGCTTGGCACATAGGGTGCCTCTGGCGTACATCCCGTAGGGTTAGATGGGGCTGACCAAAGGGTGAGGGAGTCCAGCCCTCTCATCCTGCCAATCACAGGATGGTATAGCTCTCCCCTCCACCAAAGGCAGTGAGTCTCAAAGCAGGAGGAAACCTCTACTGGGGCTCCCTTAACTCCTGCCCAGAATCTCAACATATTGGACTATTGCTCCAGCCAGGATCTAGACATTTGCTGAGTTTGTGCACCACCATTCCTTGCTTTTAAAACTCAATTCTCAATATGAGATACTAAAAAAAAAAAAAAAAAAAAAAAAAAAAAAAAACCTAATGTGACTCTGGTGTTTTAGATGTGGCACCTTTAGATAGTGATTAGGATTAATTAGATTCATTATAGTGGAGCCCCAATGATTGAGACATGATGGTTTTATAAGAAGAGGGACAGAGATAACACACACACACACACACACACACACACCCCATATACATTTCCTCTCTTGCTGTGTAGTGCTATCTGCTACCATGAATCTCTGCCAGCAAGAAGGCCATCACCAAATGAGAACTGTAGACCTTGCACCTCCAGAACTGTAAGCAAAAGCAAACGCTCCTTTTTTTTATAAAGTAGCCTCCCTAAAGTATTTCATTGTAGTAACAAAAAACTGACTAATACAGTTCACATTTTTATTGAACCTCAGTCCTTTTTTCTGGTATTAATTTTACCCTTACTGAAAGAATTCTTTCTCGTGATGATCAGCTGATTGCAAACCCTTGGTTGTTTTTTTCTAAAAATGTCTATATTTCTCCTTTATTCTTGGAAAACACATTAAACACTTTCATAGAATGTACAGTTTTAGATTTATAACTATTTTTCTACAAACAATGAAGATGCAATTTTGCTGTATTCTTTTATCCAGTGTTGAAATGTAAGTAGTCAGTCTTAACTTTTATTCTTAGCGTTACTTTTAAGAACTTCTCCTGTGTTTGGTGTTCTGATATGTTTCAGTATTGATTTATTTTTATTCTATTTGACTTTGAAGGTTTTTTCTTTCTTTTTTCTTTTTTCTTTTTTTCTTTTTCTTTTTTTCTTTTCTTTTCTTTTCTTTTTTTTTTTTTTTTTTTTTTTTTTTGGTGCCGGGGATCGAATTCAGTGTCTTACACATACTAAGCACACACGTTTTAACAATAAGCTGTACTCCACTTTCTCATTGAGCTTCTTGAGTCTGTGAATATATATCTCTCATAAGGTTTCTGAGCACTCTCAACTGTTATACCTTCAAACACTGCCTCTTCCCTGTTTCCTTTTCTTTTTCTGGGAATGACATTTAGATATGTTATTCCATCTTACTATTTTCCGATCTCTTAATCTTCTATATTTTTCATATCTTTGTTGTCTGTATTGCATTTTAGGTAATTTCATCAGCTGTATGATCTGTTTATTATCTTTTTATTTGTATCTAATCATCAGTTAACCTGTCCATTCAGTTTTTATTTTAATTATTATATTTAATTTTTAAAACATCATACATAGTTTATAGTCTTTTTTAAATTTATTTTTGTAGTACTGGAGATTGAACCCAGGAGCATTCTACCTCTGAGCTATACTTCCAGCCCTATTTTATTTTTCAGTTTTAAAGCAGAGACTCACTAAGTTTCAAAGGCCCTCACTAGTTGTTGAGGCTGACTGCGAAACTGTGATCCTCCTCTTTCAGCTCCCAAGTACTAGGATTATGAGTGTGTACCACCGCACCTGGCTAATGAGGTCTTTTTTTAAGGCTCTGTTTTTTTTTTATAATTTGTGGTTTGTTTGCTTGTATGTTTAGGCTTTAAATATTATTATATTGTTTGTTTTGTTTTATTCTAAGTTGCTCATTTTCCTTGGTAGTGTTTGGTGGGGATATTTTGAGCCTTATGTTTCTCTAGAAAAGGTTTGTCTTTGTTCTTACTAGGTATTTACAAGCTGCTAGGCTGGAGGCATTCTAAATGAAATGCTCAGCTGAAGGTTTTTAGATTATTCAATTTGTATAAATTGAGATTGCAAGTGGCTTGTGATTCTAAGTTTTTAGTAGAAATACCTAGTTTCCTCCCCACTCCCCTAACTCAGTGTGAAGATTTGAGAATAGGTATTCCTTACCACTCTAGAGGGCAGGGATAATTTATATTATTGAAGTGTAGTTTGAGAGATTCCCAACTTTATGAAGGTTATCTTCTATTAGACTCTTCAGAAATCTCTTCCTTAGGCCTGACTAGGATATAAAATTCAAAGGTTAAAACTTTAGCAGCCTTAGAAAATCTGTTTGGTGAAAACTGGGTGATGTAGTATCTAACTTATTTCTCTGGGTTCCTACCTTCACTTAGTCTCTGGTCAGAACATTCCTTGTATATTTAATAATTTATAGATTTTCTTTTTTTTTTTGCTGATGCTTGGGTTGAATCTAGGTCCTCATGGATGCCAGGCATGGGCTACTACTACTAATGGGCTATACTCTCAGCTCCTGAGAGTTCAAAGATTTTAAAAAACAATTTATACAATATTTTACCCAGGACTTTTTCAGGGGGAGATATTTTAACAACTAACATATGATTTATTAGAAATAAATGTCTGGGTCTTTCTTCCCAACCCTTTTCTAGCTAAGAGGGCATTCTGACTCTATACATTGGTTGTCATTGCTGTGATGTAATAGCTTTAAATAAGTTGATAAATACCTGTTATTTGAATAATATTGTGCCAAATTATATGTAATATCAAAAAGCCCATTTATTGTATTATGTGGCTAATATTAATAGTAGTGGCCTTGAGCCCTTGGAATACTGATTTAAACTACAGTTTGATTTCTAAACCCTTTGAAACATTAGTAGTCAGCATGTGTGATGTTTAAGACTAAGGTGCATGAAAGCAGGGATGATTTGTATCTTATTCATAGGTGCTCAAGAAACATTTATTGAATGAATTAATGGATTGATTTCTGGGAGATAATGGAGGTAGATTCCAGGCCCAATCAGTTTCCATGGCAATATAATTACAATATTCTGTGTTTGAACTCGTGGTAGAGATGGAGAAGAAAGAATGCCTTGATAGCAGGGGAGTCAAACTATCATGTATTTGAGTCATTCATATAACAAGGTTTAATGTCAGGAGTCTCCTCTGTACCGTAAATATACCCTGAGATACTGTAGATCAATGGTTAAGAACACTGGCTCTGGAGACAGGCTGCCTGGTTTACAACCTGGCTCTGTAAGAAACCTTGGGCTAGTTACTTAACCTCTCTGTGTCTCATTTTCCTCATGTGTAAAAGGGTGATTATAGAACCCCTCTTAGAGCTTTTGTAAGAATTAGTTAATACATACCAAGCACTTAGGCCAAAGCCTGGCAGAGAAGGTCTGTGTTCCAGCAGTTATTATTGTTAGTGGGTTTTTGTTGTTGTTGTTTTGAACACTGTTGACTACTTTTGAACAGTATTGATATATTTCCCTAGGTGCTACCTTCCATTTCTTTGGAAGAATAGTCTGAGTTTCCACACCTATAAAGAGATTTGGAACTTGCCCTAATGTAGTATTTCTCCATATGTGTGTTGAACACTGTTGAATCTGAATACCCTTCAGGAGCTTTATTAAGATAGCAATCACTGGCTGGGCATGGTGGCACACACTTGTAATCCCAGCATTTGAGAGGCTGAGACAGGAGGATTGCGGTTCACAGACAGCCTCAGCTACTTAGTGAGGCCCTGTTTCAAAATAAAGAATAAAAATAGGGCTGGGGGTAAGCTTAGAGGTAGAATGCCCCTGAGTTCCATCCCCAGTACCACATAAAAAAGGCATAAATCATTAAACCCCCTCCCCATCTACACATTTTCTCTGTATTAGGTCAGCCAATAACAGCTACAGGCCTAACTTTGCATTCTTTAAGTGCTAATGGGGAATAAAATGGGAGAGTTAAACAGAAAAGAAGAGAGAACAGAGAGGTGAACAGAGTACTTATACCAAGATGTATGGGTCATACCGCAGCCATCTCTAGTAGCCTCAAGGGGAGGTATGACATTTGCCTTCCTGGCTCCCAGGTGTAGCAGAGATCATGGCACTAGTTGAGGGGGGCTGTTGAGTGGAGCTAGGCAGAGAGACTTTCCGTTAAGCAAGGGCCCCCAGGGAGCAAAAGATTAGCCAGCCTCCCTGCTTGGCCAGCTGTGGGAGGGGACAGTTGTGTGCCCTGGAGCCCTTTCCACTGGGCTGAGAGCCAGCTCTCAGGAGCTTTCATCCTTGCCTTTTCTCTAGCACTACTGTGAGGTTGGCCTTTGTATCAAGGCATGTGATACTCCAGACCTTGGACATATGGAAGGAGGGTAGCACAGGCTGCCAGGCTGGGAGTTTAGTACATTCCTCTCATACTACCCCCTTCTACATGGCTGAAATTTTCAGGGTGAAATCTGTCACCTGAGGGAGGGAAGGCTGCTGCCTTGGTCCTGTCAGGGGTGAAGAAGGCCTGATTTGAGTTCCGTGCCATACCAAGGAGGCCAGCTCCGGCCAGGTCGGCGGGCAGGCCGTTTGGCCTCCACACACAAGCTGATTGTCCTTTGACTCGCAGCTGCCCTGCTTCCCTTTGGGCCTTTTGAACGTTCCCTTCTTAGCCTTTCCCCTGAGTTCTGTGAAGAGAGCTGAACAAATATTGACTTTCTCTCCTTGAGTAAAAAGCCAAATCCTGAGTTCAGGGCTGGACTTCCAAATCCTGAAGTACATTCTTGTGTCCTCAAAGATTCTCTCTGGTTTTTTTCTGCATCATATTTAACCTCTGCCTCAGTTTAAAGAATGGTAAGTCTAGATTTACTGAATTCAGAGCCCCCCTGTGTTCACTTTTTAAATTTTTTGAACCCAGGAGCATTCTATTTCTGAATAGAATGCAAACAGCCCTTTCTTTTCTTTTTCTTTTCTTTTCTCTTTTTTTTTTTTTGAAATAGGCTCACACTAAGTTGCTGAGGCTGGCCTCAAACCTGTGATCCTTCTGTCTGAACCTCCCAAGTATTGGGATTAGAGGTGTGTGCCACCACACCTGGCTCCCCCATGTTCACTTTGATGGGGAGGTAGTACCTATCACATGGTAGCTAGGCAGGGTAAGGTCTTTAGGTTTCAGGGTAGGTCCTACTTCTTTTCCATCAAGGGGACAGCCTAGAGTATGGAAAAGAGACAGTGATTAAGATCATGGTTTTGGAGTCAGATTCCTCACATACAAATCCTGTCTGAGGCACTGGGCTTGATCCTCAACACCACACAAAAAAGAGGCAAATTCTAATGTAACCATTTAATAAGACTTTGAGACCATGGGTAAGCACTTAACTGAACATCGACTCATGTTTTTTTCTTTTTTACAGTACTGGGGATGGAACCCAGGGGCATTCTTACCTCTGAGCTACACTGATAGCCCTATTTTTTTTTTCAGTACTGGGGATGAAACTCAGGGGCATTTCACCTCTAAGCTATAACCCTAGCTCTATTCTTAACTTTTTTTTAAGTACCAGGGATGGAAACCAGGGGCATTGTACCTCTGAGCTACAGCCCCAGTCCTATTTTTTAGTCTTTTTTATTAGAAACAGGGTCTCACTGAGTTGTTAAGGGTCTCAATAAGTAGCTGAGGCTGGCTGCAAACCCGTGCTCTCAGCCTCCCAAGTACCGGGATTATAAGCATGCACCACCATGCCCGAAGCATGGGTTTTTTTTTTTAAATGGAACTTGGGTACACATAGTTGGGGTAATAATATTTAGAGTCCTTGATTCATATTGTTCTCCACCTTTTATTCATGTACTTTATTTATATGTGATTTTAGTTTTTATACTAAGCAACTGTGAACCCAACCTAAGAATTAGCCACACTGATGACAGTTTTCTTTTGGTGGTACTGGGGTTCCTGGAAACCCTTCTACCTCCGGGCTACACTCCCAGGGGGCACCTTTTTTTATACTTTTTTTTAAGCCACTGTGGCTGGCTTTGAACCTGCGCGATCCTCCTATCTCTGCCTCCCAAGCGTGGGGATTACAAGCCTGCGCCACCACACCCAGCCACTGATGACAATTTACATCTGTCTGTGAGCTGTCCCCCCATCCCTCCACCAGTTCTGCTCCTTCCTGCATACACTGAGAGAACTAGAACCCTGAATTTTGGTTATTCTTTTGTTTTTTTTTTTAATTTTTTTGTACTTGGGACTGAACCCAGGTGTTTGCTACTTCTCAGCTATACCCGCCACAGCCCTGTTTTATTACCTTTTTTAAAATTTGACACAGGTCTCATAAATTGTAGAGGCCTAAGTTGCTGAGGCTGGCTGTAAGCCTGTGATCCCAGCACTTGGGAGGTTAAGACAGAGGTTTACAGCTTCATAGCCCATGGCATCGGCCTATAATCTCAATACTTAGGAGGCTAAGATAGGAGAATTACAAATTCACAGCCAGCCTCAGTAACTCAGTGAGGCCCTCGGCAACTTAGACCTTGTTTCAAAGTAAACTAGGGTTGTGGGTGGTATGGCTCAGAGGTAGAGCACCCTTGGGTTCAATCCTCAGTGCCCCCAATGTACAAAAAGTTTCAGCCCTGTCACACATGTGCATGCGCGTGGCGTGCACATATGTGCATGCACACACACACACAGATTGGTATAGATTTCTAAATAACATCATTTAGTTTTAGTTGTTTCTTGCTCTTTATAAAAAGGGTATAATTTGCATGTAAGTATGTAATCTTTTGGGAATTGCTTCTTCTATGCACCATTATTTTAGTATGATTTGTTCTTCCATCAAGTGCATATAACTGTACTTATATTTTCCCTGTGGTGTAACATTCTATTATATAAATGGATCACAGTGCCTTTCCTCATTCTCCTTAGAACGTGCATTTGGTTGCTCTCAAAATTTTACTATTACAAAACAAAGAAAACCCTCTCTTTCTTCATCTTAAAATTGGGGAATTAGCAGTAGGAGGTATCTCATAAGGGTGATTAGGAAGATTTAAAAAATAGTTGCCAGACCTGTGATCCCAGTCCTGATGCAGGAGGATCACTGTCTTGAAGCCAGTCATAGCAACGTAGGGAGATCTGTTTCAAAAATTTTTTAGAAGGGACTAGGGCAAGCCGGGCATGGTGGCGCACACTTGTAATCCCAGTGCTTGGGAGGCTGAGACAGGAGGATCACACAGGTTCAAAGCCAGCCTCAGCTACTTAGTGAGCCTCTCAGCAACTTAGTGAGACCCTGTTTCCAAATAAAATTTAAAATAGGTCTGGAAGCATAGCCCGAAGGTAGAAAAGACCCTGGGTTCCACCCGGGACTAGGGTATAGCGTGGAGGTAGAGTTACCCCTAGGTTTAATCCTTAGTACCAAAAAAAAGTTGATAGTTATAAAATATTTAGAAAAGGCTTTGCTTACAGTCCATAGTTGGTTAGTGTATTAGTGTGCTAGGCCTTCTAGTACAAATACTGTACCATAGACTGGGTGGCTTAAAGTGAAGAAATAATCTTTCCTTTCAGTTTTGGAGGTTAGAAGTCTAAGATCATTTGTTGGTGGCTGTCTTCTTCCAGTATCTCTCTGTATCCTAAACTTCCCTTCTTTTAGGAATACTGGTCACATTGAATTAGGGCCTACTTATATAACCTCATTTTACCTGTTTCAAGGCCTGACTCCAAATACAGTCACATTCTAAAGTATTGGGGGTTAGGACCGGTGTGTTTTTGGGGGAGACACAGATCAGCCCACTAGAGTCAGTGTCAGTCATTATAAGCATTATTATGTTCATCTTCCTCATTACTATTACAGCTCAGGAAAATGCAGCAAATTTAATTATGATATTTCCCCTAGGAAGATGCAAATGTTAACACCTATTACTGTTGCTATTAGTATTATTATCATTTAACATAATTATTAGAGTGCTTTTCCCTTGCCCTTTAAAAAACGAGTTTGAAACTAGCAGCAAGACTCCAGAATGGTACTTTGTGGTATCTCCAATATGACAGACAGTAGCTCCTAAGTCAGGTAAATGTAGGAAGAGACAAGTTAGGAGGTTTCATTTTGACCTTGGTTAAAAACATAGTTAAGGGCTAGTGATGGAGCTCAAGGTATAGTATTTGCCTAGCCTGTGAGAGCCCCTAGGTTCGATCCCCAGCACCCCAAAGAAAGGAAAAAAAAACAGCTAAGTAAATATCTAGTGGCTGACAGACCTGCAATTGGCACCCTCTGCAGTTCTGTGGGCTTTTCTACATGAGGCAGACAGGTCTGGGCTGCTCTATCTCTCACACCAGGAACTATGCTTGCCCAAATAGCTGTGCCACCAGAGCAGATGGCACCTTTCATAGGCTCAAATGATTTTCTTTGGTGTGGGAAGCTAGGTCAGAAAGACTAGCATCCCTGCCCCTAGCCAATCACCCCTCTCTCTTGCCAATCAGAGCACCAGGATAAGGTGGAATACTATATGCCTTATAGGGCTATGGGCATTTGTCTTTACTGGATGGGATCACAGGGCAGGTACAATGAGAACATAGGGTTTGGGGTTTGTGGACTCCCTTTACGTGTGTGTGTGTGTGTGTGTGTGTGTGTGTGTGTGTGTGTATTTGGTACTGGGAGTGATTGAACCTAGGGGCATTCTACCTCTGAGCTACAACTCCAGCCCCATTTTTTCTTTTTTCTTTTTAAACAGGGTCTTACTACATTGCAGAGGGCCTCACTAAGTAGCTGAGGCTGGCCTCGAACCTACAAATCCTCCTGTCTAAGCCTCCCAAGTACTGGGATTATAGACCAAGTACTGGGATTACAAGCATGTGCTGCCACGTCTGGCTTTCCTTTACATATTATTAACATGTTCAGATACCATGAGGAAATAGGGTTTTTCAAATCTAGAAGAAAAATAGCATAAATCAACATTAGTGGTTTAATTCACCCCTCTGGGTTAAAGATTCCTATAATACAGAGATATAAAGGGTATAACATAGCCGGGCGTGGCAGCACACACTTGAAATCCCAGCATTTGGGAGGCTGAGACCGGAGGATCGTGGTTCGCGGACAGCCTCAGCTACTTAGTGAGGCCCTTTGCAACTTAGTGACTCTGTTTCAACAATAAAAAAGACTAAAAAATAGGGCTGGAGGTGTATCTTGGAGGTAGAATGCCTGTGGGTTCCATCCCCAGTCCTGAAAAAAAAAATGGTATAACATGAAAGTTCCTACTCCCTAGAGAGGCCATTGCTTTTAACAGTGTTCTTTGGACATTTCCTATGCCTTAAAAATTAGCTACCGAGCCAGGCATGGTGGCGCACGCTTGTAATCCCCGTGCTTGGGAGGCTGAGACAGGAGGATCACATAGGTTCAAAGCCAGCCTCAGCTACTTAGTGAGGCTCTCAGCAACTTAGTGAGACCCTGTTTACAAATAAAATATAAAATAGGTCTGGGAGTGTAGCCCAGAGGTAGAAAGCCTGTGGGTTCCACCCCTAGTACCACCCCCAAAAATTAGCTACATAATTAATAAATGAATACATTTGTCATAACATTATAGCTATAAAAGAATGTAAAATCCAACAAAGTCTTTCTCCCCTTTCTAGCTAGGTAGGTGTGGTGGTGCACACTTGTAATCCCAGTACTTGAGAAGCTGAGACAGGAGGATGGCAAGTTTGAGGGTAGCCTCAGGAACTTAGTAGACCCCGTCTCAAAATAAAAATGGTTGGGGATGTAGCTCAGTAATAGAGTATCTTGGGTTCAGTCACTAGTTACATTTCACACACACACACACACACACACACACACACACACACACACGCAAACACATTCATTCCCTCTCCCCCCCCTATCCTTTGTCCTTGCCCTCTCCCTCTCTCTCTCCCTCTCCTTTCTCTCCTTTCTCCTTCCTCTTTCTCCTCCCTCCCTTTCCTTTTCCCTCTCTGGTTCCCTTTCTCAACCTCATGTAAGTTCTCTTTTCCTCCCCAGTTTGGTATATTGCACCCCAGTCCTTTTTCTATGCATCTATGTACACCTAAAAGTGCATACACAAACTTGCTCTTAATTCTTTTTTAAAAAAAGGACAGTGCTTTATGTAATATAGAGTTGTTCTCTTATACCTAAAATGGTAGTATTTCTCTTAAAAATGGTTGAGAAGTTCATCTTCTAGATTATTTTTTGTGATACTGGGGATTGACCCCTGGGTCACTCTACCTCTGAGCTATACCCCAGTCCTAT
Source organism: Muscardinus avellanarius (assembly GCF_963383645.1). Classification (NCBI taxonomy): domain Eukaryota; kingdom Metazoa; phylum Chordata; class Mammalia; order Rodentia; family Gliridae; genus Muscardinus; species Muscardinus avellanarius. The sequence goes on along the minus strand of NC_137792.1, from coordinate 96,101,697 downwards.
TTTATTTATTTTTTATTTTTGGACAGAGTCTTGCTAAGTTACTGAGGTTACTACATGGTAACCTGGAACCTGTGATCTTTCTTTTTCGCCCCCCCCCCCGCACAAATGCTGGGATTACAAGCATGTGCCACCATGTCCAGCTTTTTCATATTCATTTTCTAAGCAGGTCTTTCTACATCTGCTGAATCATTGCAGAGTAAGTTACAGACACCTTTCTGTGCGTGTATGCAACTGGGGATAGAACCAGGGGTATTCTACCAGTACCCCAGCCTGAGCAACACCCCAGCCCTATTTTTTTGTTCTTTATTTTGAAACAGGGTCTCACTGAATTGTAAAGGGCCTCACTAAGTAGCTGAGGCTGTCCGTGAACCGCGATCCTCCGGTCTCAGCCTCCCAAATGCTGGGATTACAAGCGTGCGCCACCACGCCCTTCTTCAGTTTCAGACATCTTAATATTTCATTTTCTTACATAACTACAATGCCATTGTTACACTTCATAAAATATCAGTAATTCTATAATACCATCTATTTTATCCATTTTTGTTCAGATTTCCCTATTCCAAGAACTTCTTATACAACTTTTATAAAAACAAGGTCTAGTCAATTTTCAAGTATTGCTTTATTTTGTTTCTTTAATTTTTGCTTTTGTAACTTTAGGCACAAACCCCCTGAACCTTCTTTATTCATGATACTGAAATTTTGATGTGCACCACCACACCTGGCTTCAATTATCTTTTTTGACCTCCTAATTTATTTTGAGAGAATGTAGTGTGGAGCTGAACTGAGGCCAGGGTCCTTTCTTTGTGATTGCCTATGCTCACTTTGTACCTCATCCTTAGCCATGAATACTTCTGGTGATGACAAGTTTGCTAGCGTATGGTGTGAGCCCCCCTCAACTTCTAGCATGTACCCCTCCTACATGGGTTGTTCTCACTTCAGCCTGCTAGACGTTGCTTATCTCCTGCGAGTCCAAGGCCAACCCTTCTATCTGTGGTATACAGTGTCCCTAACTTCTTTATCCTCCCCTGGCTCCTACCCTTAGTCTATCTCTATACTCAAGCTTCTCCAACTATTAACACTTATTTTTGTGTATTGCTAATACTCTCTGTTGATGAATTCTTTCTCTCTCACCAAACTCTTCTTGAAAGATTATGCATAGAAGGTCAAAGTCCACAAATAAAGTCCACAAGATGTCCCATTGGCATGATTAAAGAAAATATTAGTACTTCCATGCATTTTAGAATTTTTTAATGCGGTGCTAGAGATTGAACACATGAAACAAGGTATCATTAAGTTTCAGAGGGCCTCACAAAGTTACTGAGGCTGGCCACAAATATGGAATCTTCCTCTCTCAGCCTCCTAAGTACTGGGATTATAGAAGTGCACCACCTCACATCGTTCATCTTTTTTGTGTGTGGTACTAAAGATTGAATCCAGGGGAGTTCTACCTCTGAACTGCATTTCTGCCTTTTTTTTAGTTTTTTTTTTTTATTTTGAAACAGGATCTCACTAGGTTATAGAGAGTCTCACTAAGAGGCTAGACTCAAATCTCTGATCCTCCTATCTCAGCTTCCCATGTACTGGGATTACAGGTGTGTACTACCATGCCCAGCAAGAGTCATCTTTGATTTCTCCTTTTCTTGTTTTTGCATAACTCCTCATCCAGTCAATCAATTACCCCTAGAGATTGTTTCCTTACCTTTTCCCAAATCTGTCCTTCCTCTCTTTCACTTAACTTCACCACAAAATGATAAGACAGATACTATTTTCATTCCCAATTTTTGGATTAGTCAACTGAGACTCATCATGATTAAGAGATTTGTCCAAAGTTATACAGCAATTAAATGATGAAGTTAGAATTTCAATCTCAGTAGCCTGACTTCAGGCTGGGAAGATATATTTGTGAGCCAGCTGCATAGATATGCTATATAGAGCCAGCAATTTAGATAAGATTACTTATAGGGCCAGGTGTGGTGGTGTATGCCTGTGAATTCAGTATTTGGAAGGCTGAGACAGGAGAATCTCAGGTTCAAGGCCAGCCTCAGCAATTTAGCAAGTTTCTTAGCAACTTAATGAGACACTCTTTCAAAATTAAAAAGAAAAAAACTAGAGCTAGTGATATAGCTTAGAGATAGAATGCCCTTGGATTCAGTCCCGAACAACACACACACACACACACACACACACACACACACACACACCACATAATCAGTGAGAATAAAGAAGAGAGCCAAAGAATTTGTTCTTGAACCCCCCAATATTTAGAGGTGAGAGACATAAGGGCAATTCAGCAAAGGAGAATGAAAGCCTTGTGGTAGGGAAAGAACAAAGAGAGTGGTTTCCTAGAATAGTCCAGTACAGAGTCTTTTAATGAGAATCATCAAGTACATTAAATGCAGTCGTTAAATTCAGTATCCCAGTCAACATTCTCACTACTGTAATCCAAAATGACTGACCACACAATTTATAAGAAGGAATATTTATTTGCTCACAGTTCTTGGAGATTTCAGAAGTTCAGTCTATAACAGGCCAGGTCTGTGAAGATCAGGGCATAGAAGCAAGAAGCAGAGAAAGGGAGAGAGCAAGGCTTTGCTGTCATATCATGGAAGTCAAAAACGAGAGGGAGGGAGGGAGGGAGGGAGAGAGAGAAGGAGAGGGAGGGCAGAGGAGGGATCTTAGATAACCCCAAGGCCACACCCTGGAGGACCTCTCCTTGGAAACCAAGTCCCTCCTTCAGTATGGCTGCCTGGTTTTCCTGAGGGCAGGGGGACATTCTAAATCAAACCATTATATTCTTTAAGATGAGGCTTCGGAATTAACCAGGACTAGTGTATCCAGTTGTATGGGGTGTTAACTATACAAAGTGGCAAAAGGGCCCCAAATCTCTCTGACACCTGGCATGAGAATGTGTGGACAGAAGAAGGGCATCTACTTATATTTTACATAAAGACACCATAAGAGCCATCTGTGTGTTGCCTATTCGAATTAGGATTAAGGAAAGTATTGGTAATCTCAACAAAACCTATTTGGGAAGAATGATGGAAGAGGAAATGTGGTGGGATTAGATAGAAGAATATTTCAGAGGAGAGAGAGTAATAGCAATTGATAGAGACAGGTCTTTTGATGAATTTGGTTCTGAAGTATAAAAGGAAACAGAGAACTGGAGGTAGTAGCTGGAGTGGGAAATAGGGTCAAGAGTTTTTGTTTCCTTAGATGAAATATATTGTAGCATACAGGACTGGGGAAGAAGTGGTGAAATAGTTGTTTGGGAGAAAGAAGAGCGACCGGTCTTGAGAACGTAGTTGAATTGTTAGGATTAAGGATACCCTCAAGCTGGGTGTGGTGGCACATGCCTGTATCACAGTACTTAGGAATTTGAGACAAGAGTATCACAGGTTAATGTCCAGCTTCAGCTACTTAGGCTTTCTGCAATTCAGTAAGACCCTGCTTCCAAATAAAGAAAAAAAATAGGGCTGAGGGTGTAGCTGAGAGCGAGACTGCCCCTGGGTTCAATCTCCAGTAATGTAAAAAAATCAATAAACAAATAAAATACATCAGTCCTTGGGGTGTAGTTCAATGGTAGAATGCCCCTGAGTTCAATCCCCAGCTATACTAAAAAAGAACCTGCTCAAAGTTTACCATCATGAATTTGAAAAGTAAATAGAATGGCTGTATATTTTTCTCTAGCCGGGCTCTCTGGTGTGTCACAGAAATGTGAAGGAAGAGAGTTGGGTTTAACCAGGAATGTAGTTTGGCAAGGCGAACTGGAACAGGGGAGAATGAGGAGGTTTGAGGATGCACAGAAGGAAGTGCTGGACCTTGAACCCAGTGCTGGATGAATGTAGAGGTGAGGACATGAGGTTGGTGAGGGGTGGGGAAGAGGTAATAGGAGCAAAAGACTAGGAGTTCTGGCAAAGCTGAATAAATGCTAAGAGTTTGGGATATGAAAAGGAGTGAGTTGCATAGATAGTTGACCAGAGAGTAGGGTACATGGTGTAGGCGTCACAGGCATGGATAATGACCTGTCTGACTATGGGAATAAGGAGGGAGATGGGACAGAGATGAGGTCTTGACAGGAATGGAAGGCAGTAGTCAAAAAGCCAGATGTTACTAAATACTGAAAACACAAGGATTTTTACCACATTGGAAAGAAGTGATAAGAATTTGAGAGACAGTCTCCAAGGACTGAGGCAGAGTTTATGTGGGTGTTATAGTCTTAGGACTTAAGAATCTTATCAACAGCCAGATGTGGTGGTACACACTTGTAATTTCTAGTACTTCGGAGGCTGAGATAGGAGCCCTGCAGGTTCCAGGGTAGCTTTAGCCAGCAGCAAGATCCTTAGCAACTTAGGATACCCTGTTTCCATAAAAAATTAATAATAATAATAATAATAATAATAATAAAATGGGCTTGAAGTGTACATCAGAGGTAGAATGCCCCTGGGTTTAATCCCAGTACCACACCCCCAATAAATAAAATCAACTGAGCGCTTAGCAAAAAAGCAAAGAGAATAAATAGTCTAGAAGGGATGGCCAAATAGAAGGGCTGTTTTCCTGTTAAAGTGGTAAGAAGACATATAGAAGAAAAAACACGAACTACTTGAGAGGGCTATTGGGATAGCAAAGTCTTTGGGAGAGGGTAAGTTCATATTAAAGCAAGAAGGTCAAGGGACTGTTCAGAGAAGATTTGTAAGATATAATTTGCTAGTGATGGCCAGGGGGGCTCCAGAGAAAAAAGTAGAAGCATTTCAAGAGTTGGAGAGGAAGCCAGGCATGGGGGCACACATTTGTAGTTCCAGTACTTGGGAAGCTGTGACAAGAAGATCGTAGGTTCAAGGCCAGCCTCAGCAATTTAACAAGGCTCATAGCAACTTAGCAAGACCTTGCTTCAAAATAAAAATAAAAAGGGTTGGGGATATATCTCAGGCAGAATGACCTTATGTTCAATCTCCAGTCGGCCCTCCAGGGGCCCAGGTCCCCCACTCACCTAATTCCACACCAATGTACTCGACCAACTGTGGCTTGAAAATATTTTCAAAACGACATACCGAACACATACAGACTTTTGATCTTGTCATTATTCTCTAAATGATGTAACAACTATATATAAAGATATGCATGTATTAGGTTTTATGTAATTTACAGGTGATTCAAAGTATGCGAGAGGATTGTGTAAACTATATGCAAACACTAGACGATTTTATTTAAGGCACTTGAGTATTTGTGGATCTAAGTATCTGTGGGGAGTCCTGGAAACAATCTCCCCCAGATACCAAGGAAAGACAGAACATGTACTGTCTTAAGACTATACATTCTAGAATAGTCTGCTTAGATTGGAATCCTAGCTCCATCTTCAAATGAGTTGTCTTCCCTTCAGTAAGTTATCTAAATCTCTCCCTGCCCCAGTTTTTTTCAGTTTTTTTTAATACTTGAGGTTGAACCCAAAGGCATTCTACCTTTGACTCTACATCCCCCGCCTGGTTTTATATTTTTTGAAACAGGCTCTCACTAAGTTGTGGAGGACGTCACTAAGCAGCTGAGGCTGGCTGAGACCCTTCAATCCTTCTGTTTCTGCCCCTCAAGTACTGGGATTACAAGCATGTGCCACCATGCCTGGTTTAGTTTTTCATTTCTAAAATGGAGATAATTGGGACAGCACAGTGGTTACGAGGATTAGTTTAGCTTAATAGTTTACAAAGTATTTATAATTAGTCCTGGCACATTATGAAGCACTTCATAAGTGTTTATTACTTTTTTCTGTTTATGTTTGTGGTACTGGGCATTGAACCCAGGGACATTCTACCTCCAAGCTATACCCGCAGATATATTCTATTTTGAAACAGAGTCTCTCTAGGTTGCTAAGACTCTTGCTACATAACCGAGACTGGCCTTAAACCTGCAATCCTTCTATTTCAGCCTCCCAAGCACTAGGATTACAGGCAAGTTCTACCATGGCTGGCTTTGCTAATTTAAAAATTTTAAACTTAAAAATTGTATACTGATCTTCTTGCAGCAAAATTAATTCCATTTTACTAATGCAAAAACTACAATGGAGAGGTTAAATGACTTGCCCCAGGCTCTTCGACTGCTGAGTAGCCAACTCAAATCTAGAACACAGATTTGACAGACTCCAATATCCTAGCTTGCAACCACGGTACTTAACTAGTTCCCTGAACATGCAGGTAGGACTTTTGCTTTCTAGGAGAGCTGTCAGAAGGGAAAGACAAGCGAGCACTGTGAAATCCAGGTGAGTGGTTAGTAACTGGCATAGGAAATGTTGCCAGAAGGCCTGCTTGATGTTCTGGGAGTATCAGACACAAACCCTTGACCTGGTTTTCTATCCTTGTGGTGGAACAAAAGCCTGGCTTCCAAGGGAGGGAGAGGTCAAGGTGTGATTCTAGCCAGAGAGATGAGCCTTTTTGGGGCTTTTTTCTCCTTGCTTGCTTTCCAGGTGACCTCAGTGAACAATTAAACATCTTTTACCCCAGGTTCCTTATCTGTCAATTGAGAGATTGAGCAGACTATGTATGTGAACATATTCGAAAGGTTCAAAGTGGTGCCAACATTTTACATAGTGGAGTCTCCCTGAACACATGATTGATGGTGAAATGTGGGCCTCTCGGGCCTCCATATCCATTTTATGCTAATAATGCCCGGTGTCTGAGCCCATAATCTGTTCCAGAATGTTCTATGGAGATGTTTGGAAACTTACTTTTTTTTCTAGGATTTCTCATTCTCCTCTGTGGATAAAGTAACAATTGAGTATCATCTAGGTCCCTGAGAAATTTTCCTCTTGGGTCTATCTGTACTGTCCTGAGCCAGAGCTCTGTGTCCAGGGTCCACAGTTCTCTCTGCGCTCATTCAGGGCAAGTCGTTTTTGGTGAGTTATGCCCAAATTGGCCCACCTGCATGGTCTTCACTCAAAAATAGGGTCAGCCCTGTACTGACACTCAGCTATCCAGTGGGGATATTTTGTTACTCTTTGATCTAAACCTGACCAGAGTTAGCAGTCAATTTTGTTTGCATCTGGAAAATGAGGAGAATAAATCCTCCTTCATACATTTTACGTGTCAAATGAGAAGCAGACTTTTAAACTGGCGACCATCTCCTTACCAGGAAGAGAAAAAGACATAGGCTGTGTCTCTTCAAGTACATCCTTCAGAATTCCAAGTGTTAGTTTTAAAATGTTGCTTGCTAAATAAGATTGGGGAACACTGGAAAAAAAATATTAAGTGGATTCCTTGTCTATAGAGACACTTGGGTCCTTTTTCTTTTTCTTTTTTTGGTGGTACTGGGGATGGAACCCAGGGGCCTTCTAACCTCTGGGCTATACTCCCAGACCTATTTTATATTTTATTTGCAAACCGGGTCTCTTAAGCCAGCTGAGGCCGGCTTCGAACCTGCCTTGTCTCAGCCTCCCAAGTGCGGGGATTACAAGCGTGTGCCACCCGCCGGCTCACTTGGGTCCTTAATATACCAGTATGCATGATGACCTCTAAGGGTATATATTGCATGGAACATTTTTAATTTTTTTGATAGTGGGTATTGATCCAAGGAGCATTCTACTCTGAGCTACATTCCTAGCCCCCCCCCCTTTTTTTTTAATTTGGAAACAGGGTTTTACCAAGTTGCTGAGGGTTTCGCTAAGTTGCTGAGACTGGCCTTGAACCTGCAATCCTCCTGTCTCAGCCTCCCATGTGCTGGGATTGCAGATGTGCTGCAACACTGTGCCCTGCAACATTTCTTCTATTTTAACCAGACTTATTTTAGTAAATTGGTTTTCAAGTATTATTCTTTTAGAGTACACCTTAAGAGATACTAATCTAGGTCATAAGTATATTCATTTTATTCTTTTTTCCTGAATTGTGAAGGACAGTAAATTGGTAACGTGACTGGGCTTGCTGGATCATGGGTCCTGATGAGCAAGGGCATCCAAATTTAGAATGTGTAGTGCTGAAACTCCTCTTTGCATCTTGTCCTTGCAGCTCCCCTTTGAATTGGAGGTGTACTACATTCAACATGTCATGCTCTACGTGGTACCCATCTACTTGCTTTGGAAAGGAGGTAAGTCCAGGAAACCACACCCCTAGGCCACCCCACACCTGCTTCTCCCTCTCTTTGGGGCAGTCACAAACTCTTGGGTACCTAACCAGGATCCTGAGCTGTTGGTTGGCTGGTTTCCTCAGCACGCTTGGTACCAGACACTGAGCGCTGAGCAAGTGGGCATAGATGAGGCCTGCAGAGAGTCTTGGGATTCTCAGAACCATCCTTTTTAGGTTGATCATGGTACCACTGCTTGCCTGTCATAGGACCTAGGCTTAGAACCTTTAGTGGTGGCCTTGGATTTGTATGGCGCTCTGACACTCTGTCACCCCCTTGTGCTTGTACCTCCATTCCTGTCTCAGTGTGCCACATAGGGTAGAAGGAGAGAACAGGGTACTTGGTCCCCTCAGGAGAAGGACCCTGTGTCCTTGCTTACTGTATCCATCATTCCAGGGCCAAGGAAGATACTGAAAGTGATTCACAGACTGGGAGATGATGGGGATGAGGGAAGAGGCTGGTGGAACAGTATTCTTTATGTGAAATAAAGCATTGTAGGCCTTTCCTTTGGTCAGGAGGGAGAGACTGCCAAGCCACTACAGTCTGGAAAGGAAGTTGATCTATCTGTGATCTCACAATGGCCCTTAAATTCTCCCCTTTCCATTATGTAGCCAACTGACAGAAAGGAAAGTTCCTGGACCTCTAGGCCCAAATTCCTTCTTCTCAGCTTTCTTCCCTTCCTGAAAGGCCCTATAACTGGGAGACATTCTCTTTTATTCTTAGCCACCAGTGTCTCTGTCTTGATTCCTGGGACTTTTCTGGGAGACCAATCCTTCCTGACCTCACACCAGATAGCAAAGAATTTCATTTCCATCGCACCAAAAATAGCATAGGGAGCTGAGTATGGTGGCACCTTCCTGTAATCTCAGCACTTGGGAGGCTGAGATAGGAGGATCCCAGGTTCGAGGCCAGCCTAGAAACTTAGTGAGACCTTGTTTCAAAATTTATAAAAAGGGGCTGGGTGTGTAGATCAGAGGTAGAATGCCCCTGGGTTCCATCCCAAGTAATGCAGTACCACACACACACACACACACAAAAAAAAAAAAAAAAAACCAATTAAAAACATTTAAATGGCATGCAGCCACCTGGGCCTTTGAGCTCACTAGAAGATGATCTGGAAATTTTGCTGGGCTTCTGCTGCTTCTTGACAGTTGACTGATTTGCCTTCTGTTTCCTAGTTACTATCAATGAGGCCTCCTTTTCATAAACTTGCCTCAACAATTTTCGAAACTGCTCTTACCCTGTGCAGCCACTTGGGGTCTCACACTGTCAATAATGCTATCCTTTTATTTGCTCTGAAGGCACTGGATTCTCTGCCGAGCTCTAAGTCCAAAGTTACAGGATCCTGGAGCCTTGCTCTGTTTCTCAGGTCTCTCCCCTGTGGCACAGGAAACAGCCTCCTGATAACAGTCGTATCTCAGGAATACACTCACTGTGAACGGAACCAGGGCGCCAGACCCCTGCCCTCATTTTACTTGGCTTCTGAGGTGTATGATGGGACTTGTGGTCAAATCCTCATGGCTTTATTTAAACCTGTTTGTACTCTGAGGTCACAATGAAAGACTGTCAGGTAGCTGGGCTAGGCTGGTCTGACATGGAAAATACCAAATAACCATCCCTCCTCTCTTCAAAAGAACAGTGTAGCCGGGCGTGGTGGCGCACGCTTGTAATCCCCACGCTTGGGAGGCGGAGACAGGAGGATCGCACAGGTTCGAAGTCACACGGGCTGGCTTAAGAGACCCTGTTTCCAAAAATAAAAAAGTATAAAATAGGTCTGGGAGTGTAGCCCAGAAGTAGAAGGGCTTCCAGGAATCCCAGTACCATACATACACACACACACACACACACACACACACACACACACAGAACAGTGTATTGGATCTATTGTTCTATTATTTGAGGGAGATGAGGACTTGGGATCCTGAATTTTATTTCCAGTTTATTTTCTACTTTTAGTAATTCTCACCCTTCAACTCAGCACCTGGCCCTGAGAAGAGGTTGTGACAATAACGACAGTAGTAAAAAAAAAAAAAAAAAAACATAGTAAATAACATTTACTATTTTTAGATTTTGAGGTGGGTCTTGCTGAGTTGTCTAGGTTGGCCTCGAGCTTGTGCTCCTCCTGATACAGCTTCCTGAGTAGCTGAGATTACAGGAGTCTGCTACCATGCCAGGCTCAGTGACTACTTTTTATTGAGTGTTTTTTTTTTTTTACTGTGTGTGAGATACAGGTGCTGAACATGTGTGTGTTTTCTCATCACAGATAGCATGTTGAAAAATCTTTTTTTTTTTTGGTAGTACTGGGGATAGAACCCTTCTACCTCCAGGCTACACTCCCAGACCATTTTCTATATATTTTTTTCTTAAGCCAGTGAGGCTGGCTTCGAACCTACGCAATCCTGTCTCAGCCTCCCAAGTGTGGGGATTACAAGCGTGCGCTACCACGCCCGGCAAAAATCTTCTTTTTATGAAGGAGAAAATCAAGGTTTAGAAACTTTAGGTACCTTGCACTCAGCCATAACTAATAGAGCCGGGGTACAAAGCCCAGCCTAAATTCTTTCCTGAACCAATGCTCTTTCTGGCACACCATGCTGTCCAAAGGCTGCACATCTGTCTGTTTCCTAACTTCAGCAGGCCGGGATGCTTTGATTAACATAACACATAGTTCTTAGGTCTGCTGAGAAATATTTCCCACCTCCTGCTTTTGATTCACATAGCACATATTTGCGGAACACCTATTTTGCGCCAGGCATTTTGGAGTAGGGAATCTGAGAAGAACCAGACAGAGACAGTGTTTCTACAAGCAGCCCCTGTCTGTTGGGGAAGATAGATAATTGTCACTATTGTGCTAAGTGCTGCAAAGGGGAAAGTGGGATCGGAGCATCATTTCCAAAGCCCTACCTCATATTTCCTTCTTCACCATTTCCAGGAAGAGAATTATATTATCTTACAGCAGATCCTGCTGGTGGCCCAGGTTTCTAAATGGTGAGCTGAGCAATAGTAGGGCTGTAATGAGAGAGATGATGTGCCCTTTTACTGCTAATATCCTTTTGAAGTCCTAGTTCAGTGAGAACTTAGCTTGCAGGACCAGGGAAGTGATCTTACTCAACTGACCTCAGACTCTAAGCTTTGGGTGAGACTCCACTCCCTCCCCCAAACTTGGTGAACCCTATCACCTTCTTTCTGGCAAGCCTAGAGCTATTTTCCAGGTCCATCTCCCTTTTCAGCTCTTAGCTACCATCTGCTCTTCACTAGGGAATTATGAGCATGGAGAGAAAATATCTGAAATTCTTCTTAGGAACCTTTGGCTCCAGCCTGGATCTCTAGGCTTTCAGGAGGCAAATGGATGTGGACTGAGAGGTGGGAACATTACTTCCCTATAAGCCAAGAAAGTCGAGAGCTTGAGGCCTCCTAGAAAACTCTTGGAATTTTTCAGCAATTAATGGTTCCCAAGATTTACCTGTGATAATGTACTTCTCCTATGCACCTCAGATGCCCAGGAACCCTGTTTTCCTGAAATGCAAGGTCCTGCCTGAGCAGAAAGTGCCTGGCCCCTGTGGTTTGGGTGTGGGTGGAGGGTGCTGAGTGGGACTCCCAACCCCTCCCTCGTCCCTAGAGTCCCTCTTCACCATCATAGTTCAGGTGACTTCTCTTGTCCACGCTGCGCTTTTCTGCCTCCACCCTGATGCTAACTCTTTTGCCTTTGGCTCTCAGGAACTATATTTCTTTTTCCCTCTGTTTCGTTACAGTGTTTATTTAAAAAAAATTCCCATTGGAATCTGACAAATTCGATTTGTATATATGTGCAGAGCACACAGGAATAGCGTAACATATACAGTGTACAATGATTGAATCAAGCTCATTAACAAACTATTTCTTGGACCTCCTGCTTCCACTAACAGAACACAGTCCTTCCGGTCCTTCTCTAGACAGAGGCTCCCTCTAGTGGAGGTTGTTCCTTCTCTCCTGACTCAAGCTGCCCAGCTCCCAATCACACTTCTTCTGCCTGGGAAAATACATTCTTTCTTTTTCTGACACTAGACATTGAACCTGGAACATTCTGCATCAAAGCTACACCCCATCCCATTTATTTATTTATTTATTTATTTATTTATTTATTTATTTATTTTTGCGCATCTGGGGATGGAACCCAGAGGCATTAGACCTCCGAACTACAGCCCCTGCCCTATTTTTTGTGTGTGTGGTACTGGGGTTCCTGGAAGCCCTTCTACCTCCGGCCTATACTCCCAGACCTATTTTATATTTTTTTATTTTTGGAAACTGGGTCTCTTACGCCAGCACGGATGGCTTTGAACCTGCAGGATCCTCCCTCCTGCTCCGCCTTTCAAGTGCGGGTATTACAAGCGTGCACCACCACTTAACGGCCCTATTTTTTATTCTTTATTTTGAAACAGGGTCTCACTGAGTTGCAGAGGGGCCTCACTAAGTAGCTGAGGCTGGCCGCAAACCTGGATCCTCCTGTCTCAGCCTCCCAAATGCTGGGATTACAAGCCTGCACCACCACGCCCATGCTATTCAGCTAATTCTCTACCGCTGAATTTTAGCCCATAAAATGCTCCAGGAGCTGGGCGTGGTGGCTGATGCCTGTAATCCCAGTACTTTGGAGGCTGAGACAGGAGGATCACAGGTTTGTAGTCAACCTCAGCAAATTAGTGAGGCCCTCCACAACTTAGTGAGACTTTAAAAATAAAATTAAAAAATGGGCTGGGTTGTAACTCAGAAGTAGACTATTCCTGGGTTCAATTCCCTGTACCATGCACATATACAAAAATACTCCAATCTTTCCTTTTTGTGGTACTGAGGATGGAACCCAGAGGCTTTCTACCTCCAGGCTATACTCCCAGACCTATTTTTATTTTATTTGGAAACAGGGTGTCACTAAGTTGCTGAGAGCCTCATTAAGTAGCTGAGACTAACTTCGAACCTGTGTGATCCTCCTGTCTCAGCCTCCCAAGTGCTGGAATTACATGCATGCGCTACCACACCCAGCTCCAATCTTTTTTCTATTTTAGACAGCTTTCTGTCATCTGCACCCACTCCGTCTTTCTTCTTCCTTCAGTAGCCAAGCATCTCAAAAGAAGTAGTTCAAATCATGTCCCCCAAACTTTAGCTTTTTGGGCAGGACGATTTTGGCTTTTTCTATATAAACATCTGTATTATTATGTGTGTAATATACATCCTTAAGTCTATTGACTTCTTTTTACTGAATTACATTTGGTCCTAAGAGACAACTCATAATATTCGTGAAATCATGCCTTTGATTTGCTATTTTAATACACTTTAAATTTGTAACTATTTAAAATGAAATACCACTGGATATCACCTCCTGAGCCTTAGGTAACTGTGGGAGACACTGGGGCCTGCATCCTGAGTCTCTTCTCAATTTCCTTTCATTCCTCAGAAGGTTGCAGTTCATCGAAATGGCACTTACAAAGATTACCAGTGACATACATCTGCTCAAACCCCATGGCCAGTCTCTTATCTGACTGAAACTACTATGCTGAGCATCATGGATCACCCTTTTTGAAAATGCTCAGCTTTCAGGTTTTCCAAAGTCCCTCATTCTTCTGGCCTGCCTACCTCACTGACTGTGCTTTCCCAAGTTTCCTCCACAAGTTCTTTTTCTGTGTTTTTCAGAGATACTGATTTTCCCAGAGTTCTCTTCTGGGCTCACTTCTGCCTTGACTACTCCAGCACCAGCTTGCGCATTCTTGGTATCATGATGGCCCCCACATCAGTTAGCTCTGACTTAGGAGGTCCAGGTTTGTTTTGTTTACTCCCATTTCCACACATCCCATTCAACCTGCCTATGTTCAACTCAGTTCCTTCTCTGCCAGCCCTGCTGCTCTTCCTAAGGGCCACAAACAGCACCACCTAGTCACTCAGCTAATACTTGGAAATCATCTCTCTACCCCATTTTTTTCATTTATCTAGACTTTACTAATAAGTGTCTTCTTATTTCCAGGCTCAACATTGGCTACTGGGGTCCCTGGCAGCAAAAGTCAGAAAACACCCTGTCCCTCACAGAATTTCCAAGCCAATAGGGGAGACAGATAAATCAATCATAGGAATGTACAGGTGCAATTCAGTGAGTACTTTGAAAGGAAGGAATGTCCTTTTAATGAAAGCTTAGAACAAACTTAGTTGACCTGGTATGTCTATGGGCTTGAGGAACTGCTCCTTGAAAAGGTTACATTGAATGAGTTTCAAAGGATGAGTAGGAGTTTTCTACATAATTATAGAAAAAGGAGATATTGCCTTTATAGGTGGACAGAATGGCATGTGTAGCCAGGTATAGTTGCACACTCAGGTAATCCAGTTACTTGTGAGGCTGAGACAGGAGGATAGCAGGTTCGAGGGAAGCTTCAGCAACCTAGCAAGATCCTGTTTACAAACAAGAAATAAAAAAGAGCTAGGGGTGTAGCTCAGAGGTAAAATGCCTCTGTATTCAATTTCCAGTACCACTCACACAAAAAGGCATATGCAGTTAATTGCACTGGGGCAAGGGGGAGAGCTTGAGAGAGAGAATAGATGTGCTACCGGACCTGTGGGTCAGACAGGGGCAGATATAAAGGGCTTTATCATCCAGGCCATAGCTTTGGCCTTGATTCTGGGAGCTAGGGGATGCCAGAAAAAATTTTTGAAAAGGAATATGACTTCAGCTTATTTTACCTACTGATTCTTTTCTTACAAATTCAAGTCCATTTACAAATTTTAGTTCAAAAATTTAAAGTACAGCCGGGCTGTACACAATTGTAATCCCAGCATTTGGGAGGTTGAGACAGGAGGATCGTGGTTTGCAGCCATCCTCAGCGACTACTTAGGACTTTTGAAACTCAGTGAAACCCTTTTCAAAATAATCAATAAAAAAATCGGGCTGGACATGGAGTTTGGAGGTAGAATGCCCCTAGGTTCCATCCGCAGTCCCCCCCCCCGTCAAAATCTAAAGTATAAAAAGCATGTGAAAAATACTCTTCCTACCTCCTTTCTCTTGATTCATACAGTCCTCCCCACAGTTCTATAAGAAACCACCATTTTTGGTTTTTGCATATTCTCCAAGAGTTTCCTTTTGTATACACAGCTCTCTGTTTCTGTCAGTTCTGTGGATTCAATCAATCTTAGATTGAAAATATTTTAAAAGCATTTCTCTGTACCGAACATGTGTGGACTCTTTATTGTCCCCACACTCTAAATAACACAGTATACTAAGTATTTCCAAGGTATTTGATATTATAAGTAACTTTCTTAGATACCAATGGATAATGGATGGCTGTATAGTAAAAATTATATACTGCAAATTGAACTCAAGGCTGTTTAACCTGTAATCTACACCCCCCCCACTCTATATTATTTTTTAAGTTTTTAAACAGGTTCTCACGAAGTTGCTGGGGATCTCACTAAGTTGCTGAGAATGATCTCAAACCTGTAATCTTCCTGTCTCAGTCTCCTAAGCACTGGGATTACAGGCACATACCACTACACCAGCCTTATATATATAACTTTTTTTTGCATCACTAGGGATGGAACCCAGGGGCATTCTAATTCCGAGCTATACCCTCAGCCCTATTTTTTATTCTTTATTTTGAAACAGGGTCTCACTGAGTTGCAAAGGGCCTCACTAAGTACTTGCTGAGGCTGCCCATGAACTGTGATCCTCCTTTCTCAGCCTACCAAATGCTGGGATTATAGCATGCACCAACATGCCCAGATTATATGTAAATTTTAACGATACTTTTTCCCCCATCTTAAGGCAGACATTTAAAAATAATACTTTTACTGTTGTTATCGTTGCCACTGTTTGGCTTAGCATTATTTCATAGAGAGTTTTCCATGTAAGCACATAGGCAACCTCCTCTATCTTTCTGATTAGTACAGATTTCTAGCAAGTGGAAAATAGGATATAGGATAATAAAATGGTAAAGTTTTCCATTATACAACTTTATGCCAGATAGTGTTTCAAGCTCTCCACATACATTAACTCATTTATCTCTATGATGACTGTGGTAGGTAGGCATTACTTTGATATCTCTTTTACACATGAACAAATTGATGTGTAGTCAGTGACAGATCCAGGAGTTTGAACCCAAGGAGTATGGTTCTAGGGTTCTGGCTTTAAGTCATAATATGAAGTTACAACACTAGGCCATCATTTATTGATAGATGTACATTTAGTTTGATTGTATCTCTTGCTAATACAAATAACACTGCAGTGTATATCCTTGGACCTATGTTGTTTTGTACAGAGGCAAAATCACTTGGATATATCCCACTAAATGGAAAAGCTGAATTAAAGATTATATGCATCCAAAATTTGGACAGATATATCCAAATCTATAAAATATCTATCAATTTAAATGTATAACAGAAAATATGAGAGTGCTTGTTTTCATGCAGGTTCACCCAAACAGTTTATTTTTAACCTTTTGCTTTTTTTTCCATTTATAGGCTGAGCAAAAGGTATATCAATTTAGTTTTATTTTTAATATCTCTTACTTTGAGTGAAGCTGAGTATCTTTTTCTATATTTGCAGTATGTGTGTGTATGAGAGAGAGAGAGAGAGCACTTGTATTTTGGTATGGGCCTATGTGCTACGGATTGAGCCTGGGTACTCATGCATGGTAGGCAAGTATTCTGTCATTGAAATATACCCCCAGCCCTTCCTTTATTTATTTAATTTTTAAATTAAAAAATATTTGAGACAGGGGCTTGCCGTGTTGCCCAGACTGGTCTCAAACTCATGGGCTCAAGTGATCTTCCCATCTCAGACTCTTTTTTTTTTTTTTTGGTGGTACTGGGGTTCCTGGAAGCCCTTCTACCTCTGGGCTACACTCCCAGACCTCTTTTTACATTTTTTATATTTGGAAACAGGGTCTCCTAAGCCAGCGCGCACGGCTGGCTTCGAACCTGCGCGATCCTCCTGTCTCTGCCTCCCAAGTGCGGGGATTACAAGCGTGCGCCACCACGCCCGGCCCATCTCAGACTCTTAAGGAGCTAGGACTACAGCTGTGTATCACCATGCCTGGCTCTAGCGCTTCATTTTATACATTTAAAATTTGTTCCGAGTTTCCTCTTTCTAGAACTATGTGCTCCTTTAATGTATTCATTTTTTCTATTGTGTTGCCCTTGTAAAAAATAATTTAAAGTCAGGCACAATGACATAGGCCTGTAATACCAGTGCTTGGGAGGCTGAGATGGAAGAGTTGCAAGTTCAAGCCAGCACAGGGTAACTTAGCAAGACCCTTCTTCAAAATAAAAAAGTAAGTGGGAGCCAGGTGTGGTGGCGCACGCTCGTAATCCCGGCATTCAGGAGGCTGAGACAGGAGGATAACGGTTCACGGCCAGCGTCAGCTACTTAGAGAGGCCCTCTGCAACTCATTGAGACCCTGTTTCAAAATAAAGAATAAAAAATAGGGCAGGGGGTGTAGCTCAGAGGTCGAATGTCTCTGGGTTCCATCCCCAGACCCGCAAAAAAAAAAAGTAAATTGGACCAGGGGTGTAGCTCAGAATTAGAATTTCCTTGAGATCTATCCATATGCATACCACAGAAAGATTGAATCCTAAAAGTTCTTCGCACTTAAATATTAGGAGTTAGCCCCCTTATGATGCCTAGCAGGTATTTTCCAGTTTTGTTGTCTTTTGACTTTTCTTATGATTAATTTTTATCATGAAAGATTTTTACATTTCTAAATAACTTAATTTATTTTATAAACTTTATTATGTCTTAGAGCTTCTAAATTTTGAGTCATGGTTAAAAATCCCTTCCCTACTCCAAATACAAATATAGAAAATTTATGTACAGGAGATATGTTCTAAGACCCCAGTGGCTGCCTGAAACTCTGGATAGTACCAAACCCTATACACCATTTTTTGTATATATACATTCCTATAATAAAGTTTTAATTTTAAATCAGCCACAGTAAAAGATTAATAATAAAATAATTATAACAATGTAATATAAAATCATGTGAATATGTCCTCTTTCTCTCAAAACATCATATTTATACTGTACCCATCCTTTTCCTTCTTGTGAACATGAGAGATGATATGATGTATATGTGATAAAATGAAGTCAGGTCAACAACAGGAATTTTGACAAGGCACTAGACTACTGTGTATGGACTACTTGAAAAAAAGCCCTGGGATACTGGACAGTCAATCTGACAACTGAAATGGCTATTCAGTAATCACTGAGCAGACCGCATATACAGCATGGATACACTGGACAAAGGGATGATTTGTGCCCTGGGCAGGATGGCATAAGATTTTGTCACATTGCTCATAGTAGTACATATGCAATCTAAAATTCCGTATAGTTTATTTTGGGGATTTTCCATTTAATATGTTCAGACTAGGGTTGATCACAGGTAGTTGAAACCATAGAAAGTAAAGTCATGGATAAAGGGGTACTACTATACCCCATATTTTCTTGTGGTATATTTATAGTTCCCTTTACTTTTTTTTTTACATTTAAATCTTTAATCTACTTAGAATGGTGTAGAGTGGCAGATAACGACCCACCTGTATTTCTCGATGGCTTCTTATTTATCCCAGCACTGTTTATTGCATATGTCAATGTGATACAATTTGCTCATGGAAGAAATCATACTGGTTGCTATGCAGAAAAGTTACTGGATCCTCCTACTTCGCTTTCTTTGTGTCTCCTAAACCCATCCCCTTCCTAGTATTTCTAAAGCCACTCCCTGGGGATAAGCCTTGCTTGCCATTTCTTCTCTCAATGATAACATTTGGCTTCCTTTGGTTTCCCAGCTTCCAGCCCTTCTCCTTCACTTACCTTAATTTCCCATCCCTTGTAGCTTCTAAAGCTTGCCTCTTCTCTTCTCTTCTCTTCTATTCTATTCTCTTCTCTTCTCTTCTTTTTTTTTCTTTTCTTTTTCTGGTACCTAGCCCTTAATTATTTTGAAATAGGGTCTCACTAAGCTTCAGAGGGTCTCACAAAGTTACTGAGTTTCATCTCATATCTAGGATCCTCCTGTCTCAGCCTCCCAAGTACAGGGATTACAGATGTGCACCACCACACCTGGCTCCAAAGTTGTTTCTGTAGGATCACAGCACTCCCCTTTTGTAATGCTTTCTGGATCCCCCTTGTCTACAGTGCACAGAAGACCTCATATGACTGTTCTATAATTTTCTCCCATGTGATTCTTCTGTAACTCCTTTTCCAACCTCATATCTGTCTACTCTCTTCCTTGACAACATCTCTCTGGTGACAACCAAATCCTTAGGATTCCCTGTGATCATTACGCAATTGTCATGTCCTTATGCCTTTGAAAATGCTATAACCTCTGCTGGGAGTGTTATTCTCTAGCTATGGGCCTGGAAACATTTCATTCTCAAAACTCAAACTCAAGATGGGCATGGTGACACAGATATATACACAAACACACACAAACGCCCCTCTCTCTAATCCCAGTACTTGGGAGACTGAGGAGGATTGAAGATTTGGGGCCAGCCTCAGCATCTTAGTGAGACTGTTTCAAAAATTAAAATAAATAAGGCTCATGGGGGCTAGTTTGGAAATAAAATGCCTGTAGATTCAATCCCCAGTGCACAAAACCAAGCAAAAGAACCCCAAATGAAAACAACAACAAAAAATTCAGCTTTAAACCTTAGCAGTCATTTTGTCTGGGAAACTTTCCGGAACCGTTCTTCTCCTCCCCCCTCCAGCTGCCTCTGTCCCTCCTGTAATTATCTTCTCACCATGCACAGCAGGTGTCTCTTTACATGCTGATCCCTTGAGAACAGGAACTGTCCCTTTGTTCGTCATATGTAAGGGCTAAATGAATGAGTGAAAGACCCTTTGTATCCATGCACTGCACACTGTACATATCCTATTATGCACCTTACAAGCTAACATCTATTGTCCGCATTTGTGCATCAGACACTAGATAAATGTTTTACCTACAAAAGTCTCAATTTCATTTAATCCCCACATGTCTAGTCAACTCGTAGGAGCACATCACCTGGGGCTCATGACCTTGCATGAGAAAAAGAAAATCACATCTCCATATGCATTAGCCCCAACTGCAGGATAATATTTCCTGCAGGTATGGATATTGACAACAAGCCATGGTTACATCAGTGGTGCTCAGCTCGTTGTCATTAATATAAACCAAAGATATTTTCCTCTCACAGCTGCTGCAGATATCTTAAAAATCATCCACATTCATCATTGCCTCCACGTTTAAAAATAGATTGTTTTCAAAATCTTGATAACAGTTTTACAACACAATTGTTTTCTTTCTCAATC
This sequence comes from Muscardinus avellanarius, assembly GCF_963383645.1. Taxonomy (NCBI): domain Eukaryota; kingdom Metazoa; phylum Chordata; class Mammalia; order Rodentia; family Gliridae; genus Muscardinus; species Muscardinus avellanarius. The sequence goes on along the minus strand of NC_137792.1, from coordinate 96,081,308 downwards.
CTACATAGTTTATATACTTAAAATTAATTATTTTCAGAAGGGGCCGTTAAACTCCCCCAAACTGCCCACAGGACCCATGGCACCACAGAGGTGAGCAGCACCTACTCTAGAGCTCATCCAGGCGCTTGAAAACAGGCAGCCTTCACCACCTAAGTATGGTTCAAATCCTGGTTCTGCTACTTGCTAGCTGTTACTGGCATTTGGGCAAGTGCCTTGACCTCTGCATGTTTGTTTTCTTATTTGTAAGGTGAGGATAGTGATAGTACCTCCCTCCCTGCATGTCATGAGGTTCAATGAACTAATGTGTATATAGAGTGTATAAAACAGTACCTGGCACATCATAAGTGCTAGCCATTAATTTTTTTTCATTGTTTCTTTTGGGACTGGGGATTGAACCCAGGGGTAATTCTATCACTAAGATATACCCCCAGGCCTGTTCATTTTTTGAATTTTTGAAATGGGGTCTCACTAGGTTGCTGATATATCCCTAATTTGCTGAAGCTGTCATTGAACCCGTTATCCTCCTATTCAGCCTCCCAAGTACTGGGATTGCAAGTTTAAAGAGTACGCCATCATACCTGGCATTATCCATTGGTTCCTCCTCCTCCTCCTCCTCCTCCTCCTCCTCCTCCTCCTCCTCCTCCTCCTCCTCCTCTTCCTCATTTTGTGCGGTACTGGGAATTTAACCCACGGGCACTCTGCCACTGAGCTACACCTTAGGACTTTTTAATTTTGAAACAGGGTTTCTCTCTCTCCCTCTCCCTCTCTCTCTCTCTCTCTCCCCCTCCCTCCCTCTCTCTCTCTCCCTCTCCCTCTCCCTCCCTCTCCCTCTCCCTCTCCCTCTCCCTCTCCCTCTCCCTCTCCCTCTCCCTCTCCTCTCTCTCTCTCTCTCTCTCTCTCTCTCTCTCTCTCTCTCTCTCTCTCTCTCTCTTGGTGGTAGGTACTGGGGTTCCTGGAAGCCCTTCGTCCTCCGGGATACACACCCAGACCTATTTTATATTTTTTTATTTGGAAACAGGGTCTCTTAAGCCAGTGAGGCTAGCTACGAACCAGCGCGATCCTTCTGTCTCTGCCTCCCAAGTGTGGGGATTACAAGCGTGTGCCACCACTCCTGGCGTGAAACAGGGTCTCTTTAAGTTACCATGCGCTGATCCTCTTGTCTCAGGCTAGAACTACTGGCATTACAGGCTTGCACCACCATTCCTGGTTTTTATGTTGTTATTATTACTATTATTAACCACTGTCCTGCTGCCTTTCATTAGTATATTTGGCTTCCAACTAGACTGTGGGCTCTAGAAATCTGGATTATGCTTGGCTGGATGCTAAAGCCACAGCAAGGCATGTGTAATGAGTGCCTGCTTATCAGCAAATTGATTTCTCCTTTGGGCTCCAAGACACCCTCTTTTCCTGGTTCTATTGTCTGGTACTTTCTCCTAGGACTCTTTGCTCTGCCTTCCTCATAGAACCTGGTGGTATTGCCTGTGGATAGAGCTGGTGCAAACTGGAGAGGCACCACAGGTACTTCAGATGAAACACATCCACAGTCAAACTCCTTATTTCCTCTTCTTCCAACTTCTTCCTCTTCCTCCTCCTTCATTTCCTGGCTTGGATAATGGCTTCTCTTTTCATTCAGTGCCAAATCCAAATGACACAGGCAATATCTGTAACCCTTTCCTCTGCTTCATCTCTTCTGCAGATTAATATAGAAGTTCTGGTGATTCAGATTCTCAAAATTCCTGGCAAATTCAGCCCTTCCTTTCTATCTCCACCACCCATGTCCTAGTCTAGGCTCTCAGCTTCCATTTTGGGGATTCCTTTGTTTTGTCACTCATCTCCCTGCCCCTGATGTTCCCCTGCCTCCCATCCAGTCTGTTTTCCATAGTCTCCATAGTGATCTTTCTAAACCAAGAGCGAAATCTCATCAGATTTTGCTCCACCACTTAAAAATCTCATGTAGGATGAAGACTAAGCTACATGGCATACAAGACTATTTTCAGTCTGACTCTTGCTTATCTCTTTGACCTCTCTTCCCCATCACTTAGACTTCAACCCCATTACTGTGCTTTCTTAGTGAGCAAATCTGCTGTCAGATTTGTCCAGTCCACTCCCTCTGTGTACACACTAGTTTCTCTACCAGGAACCCGGTGCACACTACATCTTCCTTTACAGGTTTGCTCAAGGGCCCTACCCTCTCTCTGGAGGTATCTCTGACTCTCAGGCCTAAAAGCACATTTTCTCCTTGTACATTTTATGTCTTGCCAAAAACTGCCATAGATAATTGTTTATCTCTATTTTACCACTAGGTGGCAGTATTCACGTTGTTTTTATCCTTTTAGGAGATGAACATAGGCACTTAAAATCAGATGCTTATTTTTGTTTAAATTAAATAAATAATATATATCAGTTAAATTAATAATAATAATTATTATTATAGTTCATATTCTATAGGGGATCAGTGAGGGAGTCAGTGAAGTATGTGAGACTCCTAGCTCTTTGGCCTGGATAACTGGGTGGCATAGAGTGCCTTTCACAGAGATAGGCACTGAAAGAAGGTACCTGTTTTAGGGAGTGTCTTAGTCTGTTTGGGTTGTTATAACAAAATGCTATAAATGAAACATCCTATAAACAACAGTTATTGTTCACAATTTTGGAGGCTGGGATGTCTAGTATCAAAGCACTAGTATATTTGGTGTCTGGTGAGAGCCTGTTCTTCTGAGATGGCACCTTCTTTCTATACCCTCAACATGTGCAAATAGACCTCTTTTGTAAGGGGCAAATCCCATATAAGGTTATGGGATTTAAGTATCCTTATATCCCATATAAGCCTGGGATATAAACCCATATAAGGATTCTACCTTTGTGACCAAAAATTATTTCCCCAAGGCCTCCTTCCTAATTGTCACATTGGTGATTAGGCTTCAGCATAAATTTTGGGAGTAAAAAACATTCAGTGCATAATAGAAGGAAAAATTATTTTACATTTTGGTTTGAGGCACTTCTAGGATGTCCGGGAGAGAGTAGGATCAAATAACCAAGCTGTTCACCAGAGTTTGAGCTAGAGGCCAAACTTGGGTATCATTGGTATAAAAATTGCAGATACAAGCATCGGAGTGGATGAGATAATCCAGGGTAACTGTGTAGGTGGGGAGGAAATAGGACTTAGGAAAACCATTGGGGTAAAGCAACCTGCAAAGTTGAGAAAGAATGTATAGTAGAGGAAGAATGTAAGAAGGTTATGGGAATGGTCAGAGTGATAGAAGAGTCTAGTTGTCCTGGAAGCTACATCAATAGAAATTTTCACCAAAGCAGTAGTAACTAAGCCTCATTGGATCTGAGAAGTATAATAACATTTCACTTGGAGAAGAAAAGAGGAAGTTGAGGATGTTAAGGTTGTAGACTTAAAGGCACTGCAGAGCCAGTAGAAGGGGTCTTCTTTCCTTGATTTTCATTTCCTTTCTTCTTTGCCCTAGAGCTGGAAATGTAAAGATTCTAAGATAAAGGCTAGTGGTGAGAGGGAACTTTAAAGGTACTAGGGAGAAAGGGAGTAGGTGAATTAAAAGGTGATGGTGAGTGCTGAGAATGAAAGAGATTTGGTGGTAGATGGAGAATAATGAGAAGAGAAATTAAGTGCTGTCAGAAGTGGGAGGAGATGGATCCGGGCTGCGCTGTCCAACAGAATTCTCTGTGATGATAGAAATAGCCTCTTTCTCTTTTGTCCAGTATAGGAGCTACCAGCTACATGTAGACCCTGGACAGTTTAAATATGGCTAGTGGGATGGAGACCTTGAATTTCTAACTTAATTGTAAGTTTAATTAAATTGACTTGAAATTCAGATAACTACATGTGCTTACTGGCTACTCTATTAGACAATATTGTGCTAGAAGTTTGGTGACTAGAAGAGAGGGCCATTCTGAGACAGGAATTTATCTATTTTCTGGCACTGTCCTGAATGGTGACCCCATTTGGGGCTCAGCAGCCCATGTGGAGAACTTCTCACCTGGAAGATGCATATGAAGTTGAGACTTCATAAGTAGTTGAAGATCTAGAAAATGAGGGATGTTTGGGGTTTAGGGCAGAGTTTTTGGTTATCCCGTCACACATTCCCCTGCATTCAGAGTTCCGAACAAGGGCAGATCACCTAAGGAGTGATAGCACTATAGGACAGAGTGACACTTTGCTATTAGCTGAGAGGTGCACAGTACCTCCTGTACTGGGCTTCTTTGGCGGCTTTGCTTTCAACGCCTAACTGAGCTTCTTGATACAGAACAAGAACAGACATAGAACAGGCCCCACCTTATTTGCCACTCATCTGTCAAAGACACTGAGAAGCTAGAATAAAGAGGAAGGTGAATATGCCTGGCTGTCTAAACAGACAGGTGTACTAACATGTATACAGTCCAAAGTGCATCATGTCCATTCCAAGGCTAGACCACCTGCTTTCAGATTCTGCTTCTATTTCTTCCTAGCTGGGTGATGTTGGCTAAGTACTTTAAATTTTCTGTCTTTTGTTTCCTCGTCAGGAAAATAAGAATAATAGCAGTGCTTTGTCATGGGGTTGTAATGAGATAATTAATGAGATAATCTATATAAAGCACATATAACAGTGCTTGTCACTTGGTTGGTGCTGTATAAATTGTTCGCTCCTATTTGGTGGTTGTACTTGCCAGTGTACCGTGACCCTGCCTACTAATCCAATGAAATGTGGTCTGCACAGTTTCTTGGGCTCTCAACTTTAGCAAGGCACTCTTTGCGAATGAGTCGGTGAAGGGGTAAGTAGCAGTACAGAAGAGTGGCAGGTTCTAGTGACAGAGTGAAAAGTCAAGGGGTCCAAGCTGATGTGCAAGGAAGGGAGGCTAGGAGAGAGCTGAGGAATAAGGAGGCCTTTCTTGGGGGAAGTAATGTATATCAAGGGAGCAGAGGTCATGAGGAGGTGTAGGAGCATGCGCACTGTAGGAATGAGATTATGAAAGCTGATGCCCAGGGAGGTTGTGGTCAGTCAATCCCAGCTGAAGTGGGGCACTTTAGAGTGATGACAGATGTGGTTATTGAGGTGGAGCAGACCTGTGGAGTTGGCGAGGCTCAAGAGGCCACAAGGTCGAGCTGGAAGTGGTATCCATGTGATGTTGAAAATCAGTGTAATATGAAAAGGAAGACTAGTTCAAGTGACTGATCTGGGGATGAATCTGATCTGAATCTGGAAGACACCAACAGTGCCAATGGTGTGGAGGAGCAGAATGAGGGGGGAGGGGGGGAAATCTAGAAGGAGGGGGGAGATCTAGAAGGAGGAGGGGGAAGATCTAGAAGCAATTATGGAAGGCTAGAGGGGTCTTCAATTCCATCCCCCGTGAAAGACTTAGGATGGGGACAGAAGGATGAGAAAGAACTGCCTCTGCTCAGAGCGCTCAGCAGGGGCACAAAGCCAGGTTCCCTCGGGGAGAAAAGGCAGAAATATGTCCTGGGGCCAAGTGGCAAGTGTGGAATGATTTGTCGTGGTGGCCTGAGGTTTCCATAGGCTACAGTGGCACGGTTGGACAGGAAAAGCATGTGGATGGCCTTAGGGCCCCTGCTTGGTCCCTGCCTGCAGGGCTGGTGGAACAACTCAGAGCTCCCCTCTGAGACTTCCCTGTGTCATTTTTCAGGATGTTTGCTAGTTGGTTGGTTGTGGTAGTTTTTATCTAGGCAGGGATTCCTAACCTGTGATGTATAAATAGGACTTAAGAGGTTTATTAACTTGAAGGGGAGATTGCATCTTTATTTTTTACCAGCTTCTAGCAGAAATATAGCAGTAAATGCAAGCAGCGGCGCCAACACCATTAGTCCTACCTGTGGCTTTGTTGTCAGCAGCAAGCACAGATGGCTTCCTATCACATTACAGTAGCTGCAGCTGCCCCAGAACGCTGCTTATGTTCATGAGTTCTTTGAAATGATGATAGTCTGTAGGGTTTGCTGCCAGGTCTTATTATTAAATGCATTTGTAAAGAAACATAATTGCTATGTTGCAAATATTTTCAGATATTTTGATGACAGCATTTTAACTAGGCTTCCTTTGCAGCCCTTTGCCTTTTCTCTTATGCATTTTAAATATAAATGCAGAAAATGAAAGGCATTTCTTCTGAGCTGTGCTCCTTTCATCTCCACAGGCTGCCCTAGGGGTCCCTTGCCTCACCCTGCCTCCAGGCTGCTGGGCATCCCCTTTTGATTTCACTAGAGGGAGCTCTTGTTTCAGAATTGCTGAACAGGGGCCTTCTTGGGCTTGACACTGGGTAACAAGGTTGTTTTGAAGTACAGGAGATTCAGGCGTCCTTGGGGGATGTTTCTGGAAACTAGAATTTAAGAACTCTAGTGTTGCTAGGCACTTTGATTCCTACTAGTAATCCCAATATTTGGAGACTGAGACAGGAGGTTGTAGGTTCAAGGCCAGTGAGCAGGAACTTAGTACAGCCATATTTCAAAATAAAAAATAAAAAATAAAAAGGGCTAGGTGTAGCTGGATGTGATGGTATACTCCTGTAATCCCAGTACTCGGAGGCCAAGAGAGATGGATTACAGGTTCTAGGCCAGCCTCAACAATTTAGTAAGTACCTCAGCAACTTAAGGAACTCCTGTTTCAAAGTAAAAAATAAATGCCAGGAGTATTAGCACATGCCTGTATATACAATTCCAATAGTTGGGGGGCTGTGACAGGAAGATCACAGGTTCAAGGCCAACTTCAGCAATGTAGTAAGACTCTAACCTAGGAAGACCCTGTTTCAAATTAAAAAGACCTGGGAGTGTAGCTCAGAGGTAGAATGTCCCTGAGTTTAATCCTTAGTGACACACACACACACACACACACACACACACGAGCTGGGGATATAGCTCAGAGATTGAACACCACTGGGTTTAGCCCCCAGTACCACCATCACCAAAAAAAAGAACTTCAGTATTGTTTGATGTGGGAAAGCACTTCTCTCTTAAGTGGGCTTTTAGGTTCTCTCTTGAAGGATGTGGATAGGGATGGAGCTTCTGCGCTAGTTTCCAGAGCCAGTTAAAGCAAAAGCCCTTTGTTTGGTCAGTGACAAATTGAAATCTGGCTGCAGTGTCATATTCACCTCAGAGTCCAGATTGGGCCTTCTCCACCCAAGTGAGCCCACGGCCTCTCCCCTGAGGTGCTGGAAATGTGTTCTTCTCTCAAAGGCATCCCTGTTCTGCTTTTCTGGTCATGCCGGGGGGTACAGGGGGAGTATGCCCAAAGTGTATGAGAGAAGACCTGGGGAATTTGAAGAATTGACCAAAAGGAGGAAATCATAGAATTCAGGAGTCTTTTGTGGGAGCAAAAGAGTATTTTCTGCCTTAATCTTATCACCTTCCAGAAGACATTGCATCTGACACCTGGCCATGTTGTGCTTCCCTCAAGGGTAGCTTTTCCTAGATCTTTCGGTACATCTTCAGGCTCCAGGATTTCCCCTGTGGCAGTGTTTAGCCTGTGTGGTAAAAAGACCCCGAATCACCCCGAGGTACATGTTACCAAAATAGAGATTCCAAGTCCCCTCCCCCCAGACCTTGTATCCAGATCTGTGGGAGTGGGTCCCAAGAATCTGCATTTTCCACACCTTAAGACAGCGGTTTTCTGGAACAACTGGATTAGCATAATTGATGGACCTGTTATTAATGTAGATTTTTAGGTTCCAGATTCCAGGCCCCTCTTGAGATCTGCTAAATCAGAAACTCTGAGGCAGGGCTCAGTAGGCTGCTGCAGGGAGAAGGAAGGTTAACAAGCCTCAGGGCAATAAGATACATGCTGAAGATTAAGAGTCTCTACCCTAGGGGATTCTGCTACAGAATGAACTTTAAGCCTCATTGCCTCAAATGATCCAGGGTTGGCTTCCCCTTGCTTAAAGCTCACCAGAGACCCAGCTAATACTAAGTGGATAACATGTGTAGAATAAGATGGTGTGTTATGTTTAAATAATACTTCTTTCCACAGTATCTTCATGCTCTGTTAACTTTTCTGTTCCTACAGTGTTCTTGCAAGGGGGATCTAGGATTTTCCTACTAGAAGGACACTGATGCTTGATCTATAGAGAAGGTCACATAGCAACTTGGTAATGATAGAAGCTGAGAACTGGGTCTTTGGACTCCAGTGCTACTTCTACTTGGCCAGGTTCAGCTGTTTCAGTCTTTGTCCACTCAGGGCTCTCACCTGGTATGCAGTTGGCACAGAGCTGGCTCTTTGATCTTCATAGGAAGATAAGAACAACTTAGAGGAGGAAAGGTTTGTTTAGGCTCATAGTTTGAGTGGTTCAGTCCACAGTTATCTGGCTCCAAGGCAGAAACATGGCATCAGGATGGGACAGAAGAAAGCTGCTCAGCTCATGACAGCCTTCAAGGACAGAGGGAGGGAGAAATGAGGGAAAGTGAAGAAAGGGAGGACAGAGAAAGGGGCTGGGAGACAGAAGATAAACTCTTCTAGGGCACTTCACCAGGTAACCACTTCTTCCAGTTAGGTCCCAACTTCCACTAGCATTAAGAGGGTGACACTTAGATTAGGTACATGCTCTAGCTCCTCAAGATAGGAGGTTGACCAGTTGGACCTTTTTTGTAAATACCCAACCCAGAACACTGACTATCAACTTGTGTGGCAAACACAGTAGGGGACTGGGGTTCATTTGGTCACAGGTTTTATTATAGGAAACTTGACTTGAACCTGCACCCAGTGGGCTAAGGATGGAGAATCAAATATACATGATCATCTTGGGGTTGTGCCATGCAGATATCATGAACAACTAAGATGTACAAAGAATAGAAATGAAGATAGTCTCATTTAGAGGGTACCAAAGATGAAATGGCATCACTGTCACAAAATAAACTTGTCATTTTCTTTACTGTCCCCAAACCTGTACCTTCTCTAGTATTCCCCCATCCTGCAGAGTGATACCAATACCTGCTCCTTTGATAGGTCAGAAATCTAATCACTGGCCTTCCCTTCTATCCTCCACTCCCATCTATCCAATCAGTGACCAAATCCTGTCAGTTCTACCTCTTGATCATTTCTCCAGTTCATTCCCTCTACTCCTATCTTAATTCAGATGAGATCATTTCTGACTTGGTCTATTGCAACAGTCTTATCACTGGTATCCCTGCCTCTAGTCTCTCTTTTGATCTTCAAACCAGAGCATAAATTCTAGCCTTTAGTATTTGAAGTGTTGTCTGAGCACCCACAGCACCAGCAAGCTGGTTAGAAGTGCAGAAACTCAGGCCCCACGGCAGACCTTCTGCATCAGAACCTACATTTGTTTATGTATGTGTGGTACCGGGGATAGGCCCTAGGGATGTTTTGCTGTTTGAAACCGGGTCTCACTAAATTATTGAGGCCTCTAAGTTTCTGAAACTGGCCTTGAACCTGTGATCCTCCTTTCTCAGCCTCTCAAGTGCTGGGATTACAGATGTATGCCACCTCACCCACCTAAAACCTACATTTTAACAAGATCCCAACACAGTTTGTAATGTTTGAAATATATAATGTCTTAAACAGAATTCTTGAACTGGCTCTCTCACACCCATCCCTTCCCACTGTCCATCATGCTAGTCCACTCATAGTGAGGTGCACATAGTTTTTGAGCATGCTGGGCTGAGCATGGCATTCTTTCAACAAATAATTATTGAGTCTCTACTCTGTGAGAGGTGGGATTCTATTTACTGGGGAGAAAAACTGATGAGCAAAATGATAAATATCCTTGCTCTCATGGAGCTTATATTCATATGGGAGGAGAAAAACTGTAAAGAAATAAGGAAATTCTATATTAAGTCAGATGTTGAATGCCATGAAAGAAGAGATAAAGCAGAATAAAGGACAAAGTGCTGCTGGTGGGTGGGGAAGGCTGTAATTTCTTTTTTAATTTTTTATTGGTGCATTATATTCATACATCATATTGGGGTTAAAAAAAAACTTGTGTGTACATACATGTACACATCACTGATTTAGCCCCTACCCAATTCCCACCCCATTCCCTCCCCATCCCTCCTTCCCTTGCTTGGCTTAGTGGTTGATTTTGATATCTTTAAGTACACTGTGTGTTTTAGAGATGAGGTGGCCTCATTGAAAGGGAAGTTTTCACTGAGAATGCGGCATTTGAACAAAGACTTGCAGGCAAGGAAGTAAGTCAGTTTAAAGATAGGCCGAACAGAGGAAATACCAACTGTAATGGCCTTGAGGCAAAAATGATTCCAGATTATTCCAGCGACTGCAAGTACGCCAACGTAGCCAAATCCATGTGAAGGAAGAATAAAGTAGTAAGGTTATGAGGTCAGAGAGGTGATTTAGGTAAGGGGTAGATCATATGCAGGGCCTTGCAGACTATTATAAGGATTATTTTATACTGGAGTTGAACCCAGGGACATTCTACCTGAGTTATGTTCCCAGCCCTTTTAATGTTTTTTTTTTTTTAAATCTTGAGGCAGATTTTCAATAAGTTGCTGAGGTTGTCCTCAAACCTGTGATTCTCCTGTCTCAGCTTCTCTACAGGTATATGCAACCATGCCTGGCTCATTGTAAGGATTTTACATTTTACTTAAAGAGATGGGAGGCCACTGGACGATTTTGAGCAGAGGACTAGCATGATCGTATTTAAAATTTTAAGAGAATGCCTTGTCTCTACACTGAAATTAGAACATAGGTGGTTGAGTAGAGGACCTACTTCTACAAGTGCCATTTCTAATAATCCAAGAAGTGGATGGATGTTGGTGGCTTGGATTAGGGTGTTGATAGTGGAGGCAGAAAAAGGTCATTGGATTCTGGATATATATCGAAGGGATGACCAGTAAGGTTTATTGATGGATTATACGTGGGCTGGGAGAATAAGAGAGGGGTAAAGAATGACAAGATTTTTGACTTGAGCAATTTAGAAAGATGACCACTTACTGAGATAAAGAAGCTGAGGTGAAGGGCTTCTGTGCTTATTTATTGCACTTTTGGTGAGAGAAGTAATGTTTCGGTTACTATGTAACAACCATTCTAAAATTTTTGTTACTTAAAACAGTGATATTGTTTTTCACAATTGTATGGATCAACTGAGTCACGGTTTGTTATGTTTATGTCCTTCCACAATTCATGTGTTGAAATCATAACTCCCAGAGTGATAGTACTTGAAGATGGGCATTTGGGGTTAGATGAGGTCACAGGGTATGACCCTTGTGATAGGATTGATGCCCTTAAGAGGGCTTGCTTACTTTCTCTCTACCATGTGATGACACAGCGAGGTGACCCCTAGAAGTCAAAAAACGAGCATCCCTAGAAACCAACCATCCTGATAACTTGATCTTGGACTTCTAGCCTCCAGAACCACAATAAACTAATTTCCATTGCTTAAGACACTCAGTTTATGGTATTTTTTTATGGCAGCTTAATGTGACTTAAGACATTTTTCTACTGTTTCTGCTTGGTCTCAGCTGGAGTAGCTGGGATGGTTGAGCCTCTCTTTCTACATGGTCTGTTATGACATGTGAATCTCGGCACAGTATTCCAAGAAGGCAAGCCCCAGTATACAAGTGCTGGTCAAGCCTCTGATTAAATCTTTTTATGATTTCTCTTGGGCCAGAGCAAGTCACATGGCTGGGCTATGTGGGCCTCATAACCAAATCGGTATGGGGAAAGTTATAAGGGTATGCACTCTGCGAAAGTTTGTTCACTGGGAGCCATTAACTCTCATGATCTAACATAGGAGACAGGATCAAAAGTTTGGTTGAAGATGGAGATGGCCACTAACTATTGAGTGTAGGCTGTGAAGCATTTGAACCTGGAGCCCCAGGCAGAGATCCAGGCTGAAATATAAATTTGGGAGTCATCAGCATGTAGATCATATTAAAGTCATGAGATTGGTTCACATCAACTTCAGAATGAAAGTAGACAGGAAAAAGCTCTGTGTTCTGCATCCTGATCCTCTCCATCATTTATAGGTCAGGGATATAGGAAGGAACTGATTAAGGAGACTTATCAGAAGCAGGAAGAGAGGCAGGAAGAGAATTAACAGAAAACAACAGTCCAGAAAACCAAGTGAAGCAGGTTTTGAGAAAGAAAAGGTGTTGGGCATGCTGCTGCTTGTAATCCCCGTACTTTGAGGCTGAGACGAGGAGGATAGCTGGTTTGTAGCCAGCTTCATCTACTTAGACTCTCCATAACTTAGTGACACCCTGTTTCAAAATAGATAATAAAATAGGGCTGGGTGTGTAGCTCAGAGGTACAATGCCCCTGGGTTCAATCCACCATACTACACGAGCATGAGGGCACACACACACACACACACACACAACAAAAAGGTATGGAATGAGGCCTGAGAATTGGTTAGGATTTAACAATGTAAAGATCATTTGTTTTTGTTTTGTTTCATTAGTACATATTAATTATGCAGAATAATTGGTTTCATTGTACTGTATTTGTACACGCATATAATAGACTTTGGTCATTTTTACACCCCCATGACCTCCACTTACCTTTCCTTCCCTCTCCTGATCCCACTTTTTTGGTGATACTAGGGGTGGAACCCAGAGGCTTTCTACCTCCAGGGTACACTCCCAGACCTATTTTATACTTTATATGGAAGCAGGGTCTCACTGAGTTGCTGAGAGCCTCACTCAGTAGCTGAGGCTGGCTTTGAAGCTGTACGATCCTCCTCTCTCAGCCTCTCAAGCGTGGGGATTACAAGCATACGCCACCATGCCCGCACCCCCTCTTTTATTAGACTCCTTTCTACTGAATAGGTCATTTGTGACCTAGATATTTTGGTGTAGGGGGAGAAACATAATGAGTGAGTTTAAGAAAGAACAAAAAAAGGGGGGGGGGATTGTGGTAGAAAGAATAAACCAGTGCTATCCAATAAAAATATAGGAGCCACATATATATTTTTCAAACGTTCCAGAATTACACTAAAAATAGGTAAAACTAGAGTGGGGTGTGGTGGCACATGCCTGCAATTCCAGTACTTGAGAGGCTGAGTCAGGAGGATTACAGGCTTAAAGCCAGCACATGGTAACTTAGCAAAATCCTATTGGAAAATAAAAATAAAAGGACTGAAGATGTGGGGTGGTTCAGAGGTAGAGAAGGCCTTTAAATTCAATCCCTAGATTAAACAAAACTAAAACTAGTGAAGTCGATTTTAGTAATATACCTTATTTGACAATGTTTATCCAAAATATCATCATTCCAATATACCAACAATATTGCCAGGATATTTTCCTGGATTTTAAAGGAAATCCAGTGTGTAGTTTTCACTAACAACACACCACAACTTGATTCAATTTATCTCATTTCAAATAATGAATCGCCACACGTGAGTACCATTTTGGACAGCAGAGATATAGCTAATCTTTTCAAGGAGTTTCGCTGTAAATAGGTGCAGAGCAATGAGCAGTAGCTAGAGGAAGAAGTGAGGTCAAGAGTCTGTTTTCGAACAGCAGTAATTACAGACATTTAGTTTATGTGCTAATGGGAATAATGTTGCAGAGAAGCGGATGTTGTTGATGTAAGAGAAACAATGGCTCCAGCGGCCTCGTTGAGTAGGTGAGAGAGATGGCATCGGGATATGATGGCAAAGGCTGGGAGCCTGGGTAGTTCATTGTGCTCATAGGGATGAAGGCAAAGCAAATTGGGTACCTATTGATGTGGGTAGGCAGTTAAATGTGACTGTGAGCATCTGCAGAAATTTTACTCCAATTCCTTTTTTTCTCAGTGAAGCAGGAAGCAAGGTCATCCTCAGAGTGCGAGGACGGGCTAGGAGTATTAAAGGTTTGAGGAGAGCAGGAAAGATATTAAATCGTGTCCTAGGAGAGTGAGAGAGTGAATGGACAAGAAGGTCTGGTATGATTGCTTGGCAACATGAAGAGTGCACTTGAGGTTTGTGATCACGAATTTGACGTGCGAACAGCCAGGGCTGTTGTTTTTCTCCAGCTTGTTCAGCTGGGTAGGGAAAGGGAAGGGGCAGGAAGAGACTGAGATTTCACTAGGCTTAAGGCTTTATTTCTAGGTGAATACAATAGTGAGAGAAAGAGTAGAGTCAAAGGTGTCTGCATGAGATAATTAGAATGATGGATCTGGGTGCATTGGTGCATGCCTCTTATCCCAGTACTTGAGAGACTGAGACAGGAGAATCACAGATTCGAGGTCAGCCTTATCAATTTAGCGAGTCCCTCAGTAAAGGGCTGGGGGTGAAACTAGGAGGTAGAATGACCCTGCGTTCAATCCTCAGTGCCCCTCCACAGGCTGTGGAATTCAGGAGGATAGAAGGAGCCGTGAGGAGCAGCAGGAAAGATGGCAGGGCCAGGGGACAGCAGATTGCAGTGGGGGCAAAGAACTGTTGCAGTCGTGGTTGGAGAGAGTGAGCAGGGAAGGTGGTAGTGATGGTGGAAGAGGGAAAGTGTGGCTTTGAGGTTGAGGGTTGCAGCTGTTCCTAATTACGAAGTCTCAGATGCCATCTTGATTAGGAGAGGCGGACCTGGCCACAGGACAAGATCCTTGAGGAGAGGAGGCCAAGGAACCGTGACACCAAGATCCTGGAAGGTTCATCCCGGCACATATAGAAATTGTTAAGGAATATGACAAGGGCCAGGCATGGTGGCACACGCCTGTAATCCCAACACTTGGGAGGCTGAGACAGGAGGATCACAGGTTCAAGGTCAGCCTTGGCAACTTAGCAAGACCCTCACCAACTTAGCAAAATCCTGTTTCAAAATAAAAAAATAAAAAGGGCTGGGGGGTGTAGCCCAAAAGTAGAATATCCCTGGGTTCAATCCCTTGAACAAAAAAACAAAAAAAAAAAAAAGGAAAAAAGAAAAGGAGTGATTTTGATTGAGTGATACTAATGCCAGGTACTAATATTTTTAAGAAAATAAGGCCATAAATCTCTGTGTGTTTGTGTGTGTGTGTAACTGTAAAAGGGAAGAAGGGCAAGTAAGGTTAGTAGTTATGGGTGTTCAGGAGAAGAATCTGGAAACAGCAGTGAAAGGAAAAACGGTATCTGCTTTACCTAACATGTACCAAAGGCAAAAAATCAGTTACCATTTTAGAGGGCTGTGGGTGAAGCAGACTCCTTGTGGGGAGAGGCAGGTCAGGTAAGAACAAAAGGAAGAAAGGGACATTGAGAGAAGACTGGTAGTAAAGGGCATTTGGTTGATCATTTCTCAGTAACTTTGCCTATCACAATCTCCCTTTCTAGAATTTCTTTCCTTACTTGTACACCTCAGAACCCTTTTTTCTTTTACTACCCAGTTCCTGCATTGCTACTTTCCTGGAAAAAGTACCAAGGATCGCCAGTGGCCAGCATGTTGCCGAACCCTGTGAAAGTGTTTATTTTGTCCCTACTGGACTCTTCTAGAGAAGTGTACTCCTGGTGGAGTTTTCTATGTCGAGGGGAACGTTCTATCTCTGCGTTGTTCAGTAGTGTAACCACCAGGCACGTGTGGCTATCGAGCAATTGGGATGTGACTGATATGAATGAGTTACCCAGTGTTTAATTTTATTTCATTTTAATTTGTTCAAATGTAAGTTGTCACCTGTGGCCAGTGGCTACATTATTTATTGGCCAGTGCAATAAGAATATTTAATATCATTGGCCGTTTTCTTCTTGAAACTTGATGGTCTCAACTCCTGGGACACCCCTCTCCTTGTTCTGAGGCTGCCTCTTTATTTTTTTATTTTTAATTTTTTTTTTTGGTAGTTCTGGGGTTCCTGGAAGCCCTTCTACCTCCGGGCTACACTCCCAGACCTATTTTATGTTTTTATTTGGAAACAGGGTCTCTTAAGCCAGCGCGGCTGGCTTCGAACCTGCGCGATCCTCCTGTCTCTGCCTCCCAAGCGCAGGGATTACAAGCGTGCACCACCACGCCCGGCTGAGGCTGCCTCTTTAATTGTGCCTTCAATCTTATCTTCTCAGGAATTGTTTTCCCTCTGCCAGCCACCTAACTGTTGCTGTTTTTCAGATCCCATCGTTGGTCTTATAACTTAATTTTGTGGACTCTTTATGATACTGGGGATTGGACCCAGGAATGTTATACCGCTGAGATTCATCCCCCAGCCATTTTTATTTTGAAACAGGGTCTTGCTAAGTTGCTAAGGCTGGTCTCGAACTTGCAATCCTCCTGTCTCAGCCTCCCAAGTACTGGGATTACAGGCATGTACTACTTTGTTCCTCATTGATCTGATCCCCATACCATTCTGCAGGCCAGCTCCCTCTCCTGAGTTCTAATTTTAATTTTTTTTTTTGCAATACTGGGGATGGAACCCAAGGGCATGCTACCTTCAACCTACACCCCAACACTATATTTTTATTCTTGATTCTGAAACAGGGTCTAACTGAGTTGAAAAGGGCTGTCTCAGCCTCCCAAGGGCTTGGATTACAAGTGCCATCGTGCCTGGCTCTCTCTTGAGTTCTAGACTTGGACATCCATAGCCTCAGGGAGACCTTGACTAGAGTAGCTTCCAGGCATTCAGTCACAGCATCTCTCCCTTAAATTATCGTCTTTCAGTTTCTGAAGTCCTAGACCTGGAAGTCACCTTACATGGCTCCTTTTTGGTCTGGCACATCACCAAGTCATCTGTGTCACTACAGCAGCATCCAGACCTGTCTTCAGTCCTGTTTCCTTCCAGGCCACTATGCTTACTACTGCAGGAACAGGCCAGCTAGCTGAAATATAAATCTGACCTTTTCATTCCTGTTGAAAACTTTTCAGTGGCTTCTTGTCGTGTATGGGATAAAGGTCAAGTTACCCAGCATGGCAAACAAAGCTGTTCATAACCAGGCCCAATTTGCCTATCTCTCTGACTTTCTTCCCTGACACATATCCCCTCTTAGAGAATTTTGTTTTCTAGCAACAAACTGCTTATACTTGTACACAAACAGCATGCTGTTTGTCTTCTCTACACATTTGCACAAGCTGTACTTTCAGCTTGGAATGCCCCTTCCTTCCTTCAAACCCCTACCCCAGGTCCTTGTTCTTTAAAATTCACCTAGCCAGGCAAACACAAGTGTATACACAGCTGTAACCCCAGTACTTGGGTAGCTGAGACAGGAGGATCACAGGTTCAAGGCCAGCCTCAACAACCTTGCAAGACCCTGTTTCAAAAAATAAAAATAAAAGGGCTGGAGGTTTTACTCAGAGGTAGAACACCCATGGGTTCACTTCCCAGCACCACAAAAAAAAACCCTCACCTCAACTGTCATCTTCTCCATCTGCCCTTGCTCAGTGTGGTTCATCACTTATGGGGCTAGCCTTATCACTCTTCATCCTTCACTTGTAAATTACAGAACAGTGCTCAGGACAGGACTACCTCTGACCCTATCCCCACTGCCTGCCATGGAACCTGATAGTCACGCAGCCACCATTGGTGTTGAATGAGTGGGTAGCACGAATAAATAAATGAGTCAAAGGAAACAAAGATCCGAGAGTGGGATTCCACCCTGCCCGGGCTCAACTCCTTGATATGTACATTCTGTCTGGGTGGGATCGTAGGATGAAAAAAACATCCCCAGGGAGGCCTCTTTGGATCAGTCTTTGCCGCTGGTGGTACATTGCCTTGGTTTCCAGCACTCATAAAGCTTCCTTCTGGCAGAAATCGATTTTAGAAAAAGCAATTATCTTGGTCACCCCCTACCTTTAGAGATGACGTGCTTCTATCCCTGCGGGATAGAAGATGCTAGCAGAAAATGTCACATTTTTTTTTTCCGTAAGGCAGGGAAAAAAAGTTTTATGTATTTAATTTTTCTGAAAGTGCTTACGTTTCTGTCTTCCTTTAGAAGAATACTGGATTTTTACTGGGATTACTCCAAGGGCCACATTCAGGTATACGGCAAAGAGATGATATGGGTTTGCATACAGTGTACATATATCCACAGGGACTAGGTCATTTGTTGATTTGTTGCTGGGATTTTCTGTTTTAAATTTGTGAGTGTGTGTGTGTGTGTGTGCGTGTGTGTGTGTGTGTGCGTGTGTTTGTGTTTTACTGGAAACTGAATCCAGGGACATTCTACCTCCAAGTTAGTTACAACCCAGCCCTTTTTTAAATTTTTTATTTCAGAAACAGGATCTCTCTAGTTTGCTGAGAGTTGCTAAGCTGCTGGGGCCGGCCTTCAACCTACAATCCTCTCATCTCACCCTCCCATGTACTGGGATTATAGGTGTGCACCACCACACCTGACTCACAAGACCGGGTCATCTAGATGCTTTCCTACCTTTTCCCCCTTTATTTTTTAGAGAAAATTGATTGATCATCTTTGCAATGCAAAGATCCAACACCAATGAAAAGGCAATGGAAACCGTAGTCAAAGTCTCCCTTTGTAGAGAAGGCCACCTCTTTACAAGGTTCCCTGTGTTTTGGTGCTTTAGATTTTGACCGGCTGTGGTCGCCATGGTGAAGATAGCAGCTGCCATCTCCACGTCAGGCTTACTGCCGCATATACTATTTGTCTTTCTTATTCCACTTATCAGCCCTGAGAGGCAGATGCTGCCTTCAGTCCACATACAGGAAAATGAGCTCAGAGAGGCAGCATGATTTGTTCAAGGTCACCGCAGGTAGTGGCAGGACCAGGATCAAACTCAAGGCTCTCTGATACCGAGGCCTGTGTTTTTAAGCTACTACATTGTATTTTCTATTATCTCTGTACTGCTTCACTTTGTGTCTCTTATACTTGCCGTTACTAGCCACCCACTGACTTCTTCCCACAGGTACCTGGTTTTTCTGCTTATCATTTCATTTGCAGGAGTCTGTTGCACAATTTGGAGGTATCACAGTTTACTTATCTCCCCAGTTGGTTTGTTTCTAGTTCCTCACTATTATATTTTTATTTTTATTCTTTTATTTATATTCTTTTTTTTTTCTTTTTGGCACTTGAGATTGTACCCAGTGGTGTTCTACCTCTGAGCTACACCTCTAGACCTTTTTATTTTTATCCTGACACAGGGTTTTGCTAAGTTGCTGAGGCTGGCCTTGAACCTATGATCCTCTTCTCTCAGCCTCCTAAGTACTGGGATCCCAAATGTGTACCACCATGCCTGGCTCCAGTTTCTCAATATTCTAGCTCACACAGATGTAAATATCTTTGTGCAGACAAGGGTGCAAGGGTGTTTTGTTGGGCTTTTAGGTATTTGGTGATGGTCCTCAAAGTAGTAGTATTGAAGTTATAATTTATGGTTTGCTAGAAAGTCTGTGCCTTTCATTTATTCACATAGAGATTCTCGATTATATACTGTATATCACTTGCTGAAGGTGAATGGGGTACAGAAACAGCCTGTCACTCAGAAATCCATCAGTCCAGTGTGGTACTGATGATGTGTCATGGAGGGACTGGTGCCATTGTGGGGCTTGGGGAAAGGGGCTGTGAAAGCACTGAAAACTGCATCCCTCAGTAGTATCCCCAAGAGTGTGAAGCACAATAGGGTCTGGGGCTGCAGTGGGGCAGGGGAGGAACACAGTGAGAGGAGGCTGCCTATTGCTGGAGTGCCAGCTTCCCACAGGACCCTCCCCCATAACACAGACACTCCAGTCCTGTCCTGAAGCCACCGTCTGGCACACATGGCCTGTCATTGTTGCCTAGCTGTCACGAGGGGAACTTGAGCAGAGGCCAGAGGGAAGGGACACCTGGGGAACAATGGCTGGGAGGTTGTAGCAGTGGGATGCATGGCTGTCTGAGCACCTACTGGCCCTCCTGGTTTCCCTCTTTCTCTGTGGACCCCCAGCAGTGTGGGTGACAACACAGCACTCAGTTCACACTCACTCAGCAGCCAGGCAGGTGCTCATACCCTCAGTGTATCACACGGTGCACCCCCATGCACCAAACTCTGCTGAATGCCTTGAATGCACACACAGGAACACGACAGAGACCTCAACCCTGAGGCGCACTCAGTCTAGAAGGGCCGGAAGACAAGGAAAAAGACTACCCAAGTCGCCATGCTGGAGGTTCTAGACAAGTGGCAACAGGAACGCTGAACAGCAAATCCCTTGGCACAATGTGTGAGAGTTGGTTTCCCCACTTCTCTGCCATGCTGCCAATCTTCCAGCCTCAGTTTCTCCATCTCAAAAATTGGAGGGATAGTCACTGTGTCCTCAAGGGCCTCCTAACTCAGCTGTGCCATGAGCCTGCCTCTTGTTCCTACAGTAAGGCTGAGCTTCTCCCACAGAAGAAATCCCTGGCTTGGGTTACCCCAACTCTTTCCTCCTCTTCCCTCCATTCCCCCTCCTTACAGGGTATTCTCTATTTTTCTGCCTCTGGCCTTCTTCCTACATCTCAGTGTTCGCCTCATTCTATTCACTGAGATTGTGACTCATATAACAAAAATGATCAGCATTTGCTAAATCCCCGATCCGGTACTTTAATTATGATATATTATCTCATCTACCCAACAACCTTGCAAATTAGACAGTGTTATTCCATTTTACAGATGCATAAAACTGAGTTCAAGAGATACCAAGACCCTGAAGTTTAATAAGTGATGGAGCCAAAATGTGAAAATCTCCACCTGCCGGCCTTGTTCCTATACCCTCACTCCTCATACTCTGCGTGCTAAAGCACATACAGCCACTGCAGGAGCATTTCTGTGTGGAGGTTCCACCTCGGTTTTAACCCGTCTAAAATGGACTTCCTCACCCCCTACCCCTTTCTCCAATCTGCCTTCTCCTCTTGTGTCCATCATCGTAAGTGGCATCATCAACCCCGTGATGCCCATGCTAGAACCCTGAGAGTCTTCTGCAGTTCTTCTTTTCTCTTCCTCCACCTCGTGTATTCTTCTACCATGTTCTGAGGACTTTTTCTCCTACATTCTTCCTTCTCAAGCCTCATGCTGTTACCTTCAAACACTATCCTGTTCTTTCTCCAGTTTCTTTGCCAGTCTCCCAGCCCCCACCCTCTGTTCCAGGCCATCCCCCCACCACGCTGATTAGGGCGATCTTTCAGAAGCACACGAGTGATCCAAGCCTGTGTCTGCCTTAAGCCTCCCGCTGTTTTCAGTGGCTCTACAGCAGAGCTCAAAGCGGGCCACCCATGGGCTGAAATCCATCCGGAAGACATTTCATTTGATCCCTTAAGCATTCTTAAAACATTTTGAATTGGTTGCCAACATCTAAAAATTAGGAAATTCCACATAAAAGCCCATATTTCTGGCTTCTCTTGCAAAAATGGACAGTGTGGGTACCTCCTAGCCCACATCCCTGCAGCACAAGGATTGGTGGAGCTGAGCAGCACTAGCCCTCTTTAGAAGGATGTGTGCACTTGCCAGGCTCCAGCATGCCTGGTGTCTCTTGGCCCTTGAACACTTCTTGCTTCCCATGATGTGCCTGAAATGGAGGCATCAGTGCTCGTGACCACACTGCACCAGATGAAGCCCAACGCCCTCGGCATGATTCCAAAAGTCCTATGTAGCCAGCCTGGGAGACACCAGTCCTGGCTACCTCTGCATTTCCACCTGCATACTGCCCATCACATTTCCCCTGTGGCCCCACTGAACTCTTATCTGGAATTCCGAATTGCCTCACTCATGTCTGCCTCTGTGTAGACTGCTGCTTCTGGTGTTCCTGGGGCCCATCTGAAGTCCTATTGGGCCAGGACTCTGCTCTGATATTCCTTTAATTGAGGAGCATTGTTTACTCCTCCTCACCCCACCCCTAAGCCAAGTTTGACCTCTGACATCAAGTGGCCCATATCTTAGTCATCAGCCACACCGTGTTGCAATTGTTGATTGTGAGTCCAAGTCT
Organism: Muscardinus avellanarius; assembly: GCF_963383645.1. NCBI lineage: Eukaryota > Metazoa > Chordata > Mammalia > Rodentia > Gliridae > Muscardinus > Muscardinus avellanarius. The sequence goes on along the minus strand of NC_137792.1, from coordinate 96,059,595 downwards.
GCAGGGAGCTTGTCTTCTTAGAATATGTACTAGGTGCCTAGTAACTGTCAGATGATTGGAAAAGTCAGTGAAAGACAGACTTGGGGAAATGCCAGTTCAGGGTAAGATATTGCTCTTTCTTTTTAGGGGTGGGAGGTGTTTGAGGTTCCTTTCATTCTCACGCCCCGCCTTCTGAGTCCCCATTCAGAGTGACACCTACAAAATCATATAAAACATGCCCTTGCTCTATAAATCTGGAGTACATCCAAGCCCACTGGGATGGCAGTTTCCAGCACTGATACAGAGGAACCATAGCATTTTTAGTGTACCTGGGGAAAGGATTTGTTCTTCAGTTGTACAACCTTTAGATATGGCACTTCTTTTTTGGTGCTAAAGATTGAACCCATGGGTATTCTATCTCCAAGCTACATCCCTAGCCAGCCAGCCTGCCTGCCTGTCTATCATTATATGGTACTGTGAATAGAACCAAGTGTCATTCTACTTCCAAGCAACACCCGCAGCCCAATTTTTAGTTTTTATTTTGAAACGTTCTCACTAGTTTGATGTGAGTCTCACTACTTGCTGAGGCTGTCTTTGGACCTGTGATCCTCCTGTCTCAGCCTCCCAAGTACTGGAATTACAAGCGTGTGCCACCACCCTCAGTTCTTTTTTTTTTTTCAACTTTTGAAAAAGGGTCTCACTAATTTGCTGAGGTCTTCACTAAATTGCTGAGGCTAGCCCGACATCTGCAATCCTCCCGTCTCAGCCTCTCAAGTACTGTGATTGGTTATAGGGGTTGTCCACTGTGACCGTCTGACACATTCTTCAGTTCTTTGAATTGTTATGACAAGCTTTTTTTTGGGAGGGGGTACTGGGGTTCTTGGAAGCCCTTCTACCTCTGGGCTACACTCCCAGACCTATTTTTACATTTTTTTTATTTGGAAACAGGGTCTCCTAAGCCAGCGCACGTAGCTGGCTTCGAACCTGCGCGATCCTCCTGTCTGCCTCCCAAGCGCGGGGAGAATTGTTATGATAATAAGAGCATCTAACACTCACTGAAGGTTCAGAGTCTGCCAGATGCTGGGGATAATATTATCTCTATTTTACAAGCAAGTAAACAAATTTGGAGAGTTTTAACAACTTTTTCAGGGTCATATGGCCAGTAAGTAATAGGGTCAAAATTTATACCCTATATCTATAGCCCCTTGAACCCAAATCTATCTAACTTCAAAGTTAACATTCTCAAATACCATATCATATTCCCTCAATGATACTTCTCTTTAAAACTGTGAAGAAATAAATATGGAAATGAAGGCTTTACAATTCCATATATGTGTGTGTATGTGTCTTAACAGGTAATATATGTATTATATACATATATTATTGTAAATGTATGTATGTATTATACATGTGTTTCTTTTACATGCATATGTGTAATTGCACAGTGTATGTATAATTGCAAAGTTGTTATTTCCACAATTATTTTCACATATCTAAATACACACATATATGATTCACTTAAAAAGAAATGAGCTGGGTGTGGTGGTGTATGTTTCTAATTCCAGTACTTGGGAGGCTGAAACAGGAGGATCACAGGCTCAAGGGCAGCATCTGCATCTTAGTGAGGCCCTGTTTTATCAAAGTAAAAAAATAGAGCTAGGGTCGGGCGTGGTGGCTCACACTTGTAATCCCCACGCTTGGGAGGTAGAGTCAGGAGGATCACGCAGGTTCGAAGCCAGCCTTGCTGGCTTAAGAGACCCTGTTTCCAAATAAAAAACCTATAAAATAGGTCTGGGAGTGTATCCCGGAGGTAGACGGGCTTCCAGGAACCCCAGTACCACCAAAAAAAAAAAAAAAAACAGAGAGCTAGAGGTGTACCTCAGAGAGAGAATGCCCTTGGGTTCAATCCCCAGCATCACACACAAAATAGAATAAAATACATTAAAAAGAGGCACGGAGAAAATGGCCGGGGAGACTTTCGTGTTTTAGCAGTGGCTATCTTCCATTTGAAGCATGCTGGGGGTGTTTTTCTTCTTTTGTCTTCTCTCTCTCTCTCTCTCTCTCTCTCTCTCTCTCTCTCTCTCTCTCTTTCTCCTTTTTAATGCACCAAATTACCTTTAATGGGCATGCATTAATTTTTATAATAAAATCATTTCTTTGTAATAGCCCCAGCATTGAGTGGCAGAAGAGAGGTCAGGAAAGGGCTGTTAGGAGTACCCAGCTAATCAGTGGGGCTCTCTCTCTCAAGTAGCAGTCACTGATCAGTGAAAGGGGAGTGAGCAGGCTGCAGCTGTGACCTCAGCACCTGCACTCTTGTGGACAAAGGAGAAGTGAGTCATCCTCCCCCCCCCATGCCCTGTCTCACCATCTCCCCTCTTCCTCCAGGTGCTTATACCCCAGAGCCCCTCAGCAGTTTCCGGTGGGCTCTTCTCTCCACTGGCCTCATGTTCTTTTATCACTTCAGCATCCTGCAGATCCTCGGCCTGGTAAGTTTGGTTGTATCCCCTTTGCTCCCCTCTGTTTGGAGTTCTCCATAAATCTTGATAATCCTGGTTGGCGCTGGCGTATCATTTTGTTTTGAAAATACAAGATGCTAAAGGCCAGGATGTCAGATTGTTGTGTCTGGGTTGCTGATTTATGAGCCACAGCCTTGGCCTCTCCAAAGAGTTTTCTGAATCCTTCAGTAATGTCTGATTTTTCCATCCCTGGGGAGGCAAGGAGGCCCTTCACTCATGGCCACATAGATCGGAAACAGTGAGCTGCAGCTGGGAAGTGGTTTGCTGTGAACTTCATCACCAGGAGGCAGGACCCCAGCCCTGGCCCTGGGCCTGGGAACGGCTTCTGACCTTGGTTCCACTCTGGGCCTCCTCCCAGGTTCTTTCGCAGGTCCTTCCTGGAGCTGTGTGGCCAGTGCAAGTTCAGTGTTGGGGAACCCTTGACATGCTGTGGGGTTCAGAACTTCCTGGAGTGTGGAGAATGGTTGGACTCAGTAGTTGAGCTATCCAGAACCCAAGATCGCCGATATTGCAAGGGATCAGTGGCGAAGCCAGTAGGAAGAGCTCGGGGCTAGGGCTGGGGATCAGAGACCCAGGTTCGAGTCCTGATTCTGCCACTGCTCTGAGTGTGTCATTGTACCCTCGGGGGCAGCGAGGTCTCTGCCTCTCTGTGACATGGGATAGAAGTCCCCAACCTCCCTGAGAGGTGGTGAGGACTTGTCTTTAACCCGAACAGGCTTGAAGGGCCCTGGAAGGCAAGTGGCGTGGCCGTCCTCAGGGTAGGAGTGGCATGTCTGGTTTTGTGCGGGTGACATTCATGTAGCACCAGCCGTGCGGACCTTGCATGATGAGGACGTGTGACTGATATCCCAGCACCTTCGTAGGAACAGTCACTTTCTCTCCCTTACCCTGGTGAATGGCTCTGCTCTGCTTTGCCGGGGTGTATGCAGCGGGTGGGGGGATGAGTTCCTTGCCAATAGTATGAACGCGTCCCGTGCTCGTGGGAGGACGCAGTACGTCCTGCACACCCTTCCTCGCCTCTCGCTGCTCTCCACTGACTCCCGCACTCTTCGAAGCATCAGTGTGTTCATGTCACCATACATTCCATGCTCGGGCCATGCCTCCTTCAAGGAAGGCTCCACTCACCCCTGCCATCACCCCTGTTCATCCTTCATAAGTCCATTCAGATGCCACCGCCCACGTAAAATCTTCTCTGAGGACTCAGCCCCCTTCTCTATGCTCCTCAGACCTCCTGTGGCATGTAAAGCTTGATGGGCGCCGTTTGGTTTGAGGTCAGATGCAAGAAACTAATCACCCCCACTTGAGTTGATTGCCAGTGACATGGAGGCAGGGACCGTGCTGTTAACTGCTTTTTTATCCCATAACACCTCTCCAGGGACTAGGCACATAGTAGATGCTTAGGAATGGCCATAGGTTCTGTGCCCGACTGGAACACAAGACTGAGCAAAAACCAAACAGCTTCTCCACTCAACAGCCCACCCCATCACCTCCAGAGGGCGCTAGCCTTGCTCCGCTCAGAGACCTCAGGCATAGAAATCCTTTTATGAACAGGTGGGGATTGGTCAATCCCTCCTTGTCCAGTCCTCCATTAGGTAGAGATGGCTGAACTGGCAGGAGCCAGAGAAAGCCTAAGGATGGTGTACGCTCACTCTACCTCCCTTGTCCCTGCAGGTCACCGAAGTGAATTTGAACAACATGCTGTGTCCGGCCATCTCAGACCCATTCTACGGCCCCTGGTATCGCATCTGGGCCTCGGGACACCAGACTCTCATGACCATGACCCACGGGAAGCTGGTCATCCTGTTCTCATACATGGCTGGGCCCTTGTGTAAATATCTGCTGGATTTGCTCCGGCTTCCAGCCAAGAAAATAGACTGAAGGTGCTTGTTTTTTTTTTTTTTTTATCCCCAAGGAAGCAAGTCCTGACTTGACTTGGAGAACACCCAGTTCTTGATGAAATCATGGGAGAGGGTAGTAGGATGTTTGGTGTATTTCATTTCTCGTCCTCTCTGTCCCTTTCTTCAGCCACTCTTCCTTCTCCAGCTCCTCCCCCAGGCTGTCTCCTTGCGCCTGGGGTGTGGTACTTGGGGCTAGATCTTTCCTCCTTCCTTCCCCTGGGCCCCATCTCCCCTCCGAGTGGCCTTATGTGGGGAGATGGTAGGCAGTGGCTCCCTCACTCTGCTTGTTGGTGCTTTAACAAGAGGCAGGGAACAACAAGCAGTAGTTCTTCCAGTGTCACATTGACGAGATGAGGTTGTTTGATTTCTCCACTGCCAGGGACCTCCATGCTCATGCTGGGATCCCCTTTTGTCTCCAGCACAGCCCCCACTGTACGGGCACTGAGGCCTTTTATCTATACCAGCAACAAGCCCAGAGCCAAGGGGTTTCCCAAATCATGGCCAAACTGGCCAGACTCTACCACACTCAAAGCAGGGAGCCTCCCAGCCACTCCCTCCAGGATTCTGTGTGGGCTGGCAGTCAAGAGCACTGGAGGTGTAGACTGAGACCAATGATCCACTAAGGGGCTAGAGAGCGGTGGCAAAGGCAAACCCAAAGCAAAGAGCATGAAAATATACATGGTGCCAGGCAGGACCCTGTGCAAATCCTGCCCATGAGAGCTAAGAACTGACCCATATCCCAGCCAGAGGAGAGCACAGAAATTAAGAAACTAATCAATCAAGTGGTGAGATGAGCAGGCTGTGATTTGAATCACACTCTGTATTCCTGTCGATAATAACATTCTCATCTCACAGGCCCTTCAACACATTCTTGTCTCATTTCTTCATCTCTGTCTCTCAAGCAGCTTCAAGGAAGAGTGAGCTAGAGTTGGCATTTTGAGTTGTCTCTATGTCTCTTTCTTTCTTTCTTTCTTTCTTTCTTTCTTTCTTTCTTTCTTTCTTTCTTTCTACCAGGAGAACCCTTGTGCCAGAGCCCATTTCTGGAAGGCCCTGTAAGTCCATTTCTGAGGGTGACAGGCTATGGCTGCATCCTGGTTTGGGAAGCTCTAACTCCTGCCAGTGTTGTTTCTCCGGGGCCAGGTTTTTATAGTACAACCGTAGTGCTGAGTTCCTTAACATGGGGGGCATCATACATATCCTACCATGCCCCCCAAAACAAAGCCCAAACCTAGGATGAAAGGGAGTTGCCAAGGGATCTGGTCCCCCAAAGAGTGGAGGTTCAAATGCTCCCAAAGGAGGGTTTGTTGAAACACTTGCTCAAAGTCATATGTGGACCTCAAGAAAAGAGACAGTGGCTGGGCATTTGTTGACACCTCATTGAGTCCTGCTGGGAACAGAAAAAACTGTGACAGGTATCCCCTCTCCTCTCCACTCTAGACGACCTTATTGCCCCAGGCCAGTTCCAGTATTTCAGGTTTGTCCATATTAGACCTGGGGTGAATTTCAGTGAAATGGTGGTCTTGATTTTAGCAAATAGGTCTACAGAAGGCAGTGGTATGCAGGAGAGTCTCTCAGAGTAAGCTGAGACACACAGAAGCATTCCCAGGAGGGATCATTCTTCAGCAGAGGCCTGCTGCCATTGAAGTGGTCAGTCCAAAGTGTGGGGAACAGGAACCAGACCTCGCTTTTCTTGGTGCCCCTTTACCCTAGGATTTTTCTGTCCAGAAGAAGCACCTCCCTAGCAACTGGATTCGCCCTATCTGCCACCAAGCTGCTGCACATGTGAGTGGCGGGTGAAGCAGTGTCAAGGTCTCAGAGTCCCTTGGCATTGTTACAAAAGGAGAATGTGGAAAGAGGTTGTAGGAGGAGCCCATGGGGGCTGGCCCAGACCCTCCCAGAACAAGGAGCTGCTCTTGGCTGAGGATCTATGCTTCAGCTGGGGACCAGCTCTAGAAAACCACAGTTAATGTGACTCTAGGGCCTCTCCATCCCCATCTCTGTGGCGTGGCACAGATTACCAGTTACCTTGGGCTTTCCCTATATTGGCATGCCTCCAAATGCTGGCCTCTGCCCTGGCCACAGCTAAGTGTCCCCTTCTGGCAGATGCTTTTTGGTGCTCAGAAAGAGAGAAGAGAGTGAAAGCCACATTGCCTTGCCTGGCCAGGCCAGAGACAGACACACTTGTTAGTGGATGGGAAGTAATGGGGAGATGCAGGGGTTAGGTTGGCTCCTAAATGTGGAGGTCAAAGGAACAGATAGGGAGTCCTTGCCTGTGTTTGGGATGTTGGGGAGCAGTAGCCAACAAAACTGGTTGGTCTACTCTTACCTTAGGCCAAGCCCATGTGGAGAGGGATAGCGTGGCTCGTTGCAAAGCCACCTGGCTTCCTGCTTCCCCCTCAGGGGTTTCCTGTCAGTGCTGAAGCTTCTCTCCAACCACCCAGCCCAGTTTCTAGACACCGTTTGCCAGTGTGTGGGAGCACTGTGTGAGAGAAGTGTTGGTAGGAGTGGCCAGTTGTCTCTCAGGCAGCCACAGGAAGGGAAAAGTGCTCCTGCAGGCCCCCAGGGAGCCATGTGACCAAGGAGACCAGACTCTTGAGCTGGCCAACTCGGGGTCTCCACTCTGAATAGCAGAGAGCCACGAGCACCGACTTAGGGTCCTTCTCACCCATTGTATTTGACTTTGGACCCAAAAAAGACCTGGCCCATCTACTCTGAGGCACTTTTCCTCTGTTCCATTGACCTCTTAGTGCCCTAGAAACCACCTTCAGGGTCCTGGGCTGAGCACGGCAGTCAGGCACTTGGCCCTGTGGCACCTCAATCGAACACATCACCCCTTCACTGGAGCCTCCATCAAGGTTTTGATAGGTGTGACTTGTTGATGACTCAGTGTTTGATGACATGGGTACAGGTCCCCACAGATAGCACACTTTAGCAAGCCTCTCTGCACTCAAGTTGGGGCTGGGAAGTGCTATTGAGTGTGACCTGTGCTCTCAGGAGGTGGCTGAATGCCCCCCACATGCTCCAAGGGGGAAAAAAAAAACCTTCCCTGGATTCATGGACTTGACCTAATAGCATCTTTCCCCTTTGGAAGAGATTTATTTAGTGGTTTCTACTGAGGTTGGGGAGGAGGGAAAAAGACCACTGTAGGACAAGATGCTGGTAGTTTTGGTGTATGGGAACAGACACATGAGGGGATCCCCACAGGTCCTCGGCTGAGAAGGGGCCGCCCTGGCCACCACCCTGTCCTCTCTGAGTTGGGGAGTCAGCCAGAGGGCATGAGCCTTCTTCTTGTGTATATAGTGAGCCAATTTGTGTTCAGGAAAACCTAGCCGCTTGCTGTCGCCCTTGTCTGTGACATTTTTGTACACTGGTTTGCTACTTATGGCACTAAACAGACAAAAAAAATCCCTATAAAAGATAAAAAGTCATTTTAAGCAGAGGTATTGTCTTCGAAACTCTTGCTTTTTTCTGGTGTCAATGTCATGTCACATTTTAAAGACTTCTTCATTTATACTGGTGTTACTGTAGCAAAGAGAATAAGATAGGATGGTGTGTAATTATTTCTGCCGGGACATTGGCAGATGCCTCTGCCCTTCTTCCCAGTCCACAGTCCTTCCTTTCTCCCATGCTGGGATTGCTGTGCTCCAGGCTCACCCCTCACTGTACCCCGTCATGTGCAGTGGCTCTTTTCAGAACCAGTCCTTCTGATTCCCACGAGAGGGCAGCAGGGTGAGCCTTTGTCAGGCTGGTTCTTGGGTGTTCTTTCCCCTTCCCTTAATCCGTTCACTTCTTGGGGTGTTTTGTAATGTGTTCTTTCTGTTTTGTAAAACCTTTTGATTGTACTGAAATAATTTCTGCAGTCACCTTTGGAAATAAATGGTCCTTAATTTGTGTACTTAGTGTTCTGAATCTTAGTCTTAGGTGTTTCCCTTGCTGAAGATCATCTAATGAAAAGAAACTTACTGTTGGGCCATATTATTACAGTATTTCTGTTCTTATTATTTACTGGTATTAAAAGAGGTATGAAAAGCCAGGCACCTTGGCTCATGCATGTAATCCCAGTACTTGAGGGGGCTGAAATGGAAGAATTGCAGGTACAAGGCCAACCATAGCAACTTAGCACGACTCTTCACAACGTAGCAAGATCCCATTTCAAAATAAAAAATCAAAAGGCTGGGGGTATAACTCAGTATTATAGCACCCCTGGGTTCAATACACAATTAATTAATGAGTGAATTATTTTTTAAAATGATTTGAAAACTCAGAAGATATCTTGCTTCCCGGAACCTTCTCAAGACGGCTTTCTGTTTTAAAAAGTAGACAAAAGGAGTCATTTCTTGGCCTTGCATGCCTTGGGGAACTCAGAAAGGGTGGCTGGTCTCAGCACAGCTTAACCTAGAAACAGTATACCTGAAGGGCATGAATTCCCCCACATTGCCACCAAGGCCACCAGGAATCTAGCAGGCCACTTACTCTTCACGGGGCTTGTCTTCCAAGGAAACTTGCTGGGCTTTCTGAGCCCAGCTATGCTGGGCCCGGCTGGATGACTGAGGCCGAGAAACTAGAAGTATCACACCCAGCCCACTCTACCCAAGTGACCTGTGTGCCAGCACTGCTCAGCATGGGCCCTATGTCTAGCAAGGGTCAGACCATCCTGTAGGGAGGAATGACATAACACTGCCCATCACGACCAGTCAGACCTGCTTTCCCGGGACTACTGGGTTCTTTCTCTTCATACCAGACAGAGGCCCTGCTCCACCTTTTGCCAGTGCTGCTACTTCTAGAATGGATAGATAACGAGAGTGGCAGCCAGCTCAGGTGAACTGCCCCATTTGCCAATATTTTTCTTCAAGGCTCTGAGCAAGGCAGGTCTATAAAATTCTGAACTAGAAAACTACTAGCTTGGTCTTGGTCTGGGCATAGCGGTACACACTTGTAAACCCAGTACTCAGAAGGCTGAGATAGGAGGATCACGGGTTCCAGGACAGCCTTAGCAGCTTAGTGAGACCCTCAGCAATTTGTTGAGACCTGGTTCAAAATCAAAACTGAAAGGACTGGGGCTGTAGCTTGGAGGTAGAATGCCCTTTGGTTCAATATCCAGTACCAATATTCAGTACCAGTAGTTCCCCCTACCCGGGTTTAATTCAGTTCCCAGTAACACACACACACACACACACACACACACACACACACACACACACAGAGAAATTTACCAGCTTAAGAAAATCATTTCTTTTGCCAACCTAGATTCCCCTCCGCAGAGTAATAGCTGCAGCTGGGTACCGGGCATGTTACTTAGCCCCTTTCTACACCTACCTTTCAACTCACACTAACACTCTAACAGCTGATTGGTACCTTCTATCCCTATGGACATGGAGAAGAAACCGAATAAACTGAGGCTCACTAACCAGTGGAGGAACTAGGACTTGAAAACAGTTTCATTAGACCCCAAAAGCCCATGTGCTTCCTCTCGACTCCAAGCTCCACTGCCTTTTTGGTTCTGGGATTGCTGGGGAGACCATTGTCCAGGGATCCCCAGTCCTTAGCAAAGCTGGAGGAGCTGGGCAGTGAGGTGTGGAGGGCAAGAGAGAAAAGAGTGAAAGTCATGACCGCTCAACCTGAGGGGGTCAAGGCCATCTTTTCTTCTGCTGCTGGTCAGCCTTGGTGCAGAAGCCGAAGGCACAAGGCAAAAGGGGCGGACACACAGGGCCTGGTGCGAGCTGCAGGGAGCAGAAAGAGGCTGGTGGGGAGAGGGCGAGGCAAGCAGGCTTCGTGGCCTTTTTATACCTTCTCATTCAAAAAGAAGAGAGCCACAGGCCAACAACCAAGGCCATCACCATCCCTGCCCTGGGCGACTGCATCTGCCCCTGCACCCATCTCAGCGCATCTTGCTGCAGTCTTGTTCTCCCTCCACAGGCCCAAGCTCTGGGCCCTGCAGACATCTTCAATTTCATTTCACCCCAACATTCTAAAAGAACCATGCACAGATGCCACCTCGCTCCAGCTAGTTTGCACTCCATTTTGCCACACCATGTCATTTCCTGCTTCCTTGCTGCCTTTCTTTTGCACGGTTTCCTCAGCCCCTACCCCCTCGCCCACTGCAGTCCTCCCGGAGCCCAGTCCACACTGGTGCCTCTCCACTTTGCTCCTACTGCATCTGGTTCTTATTCCAGGCACCATTTGCCTACCTCCTAAGTAAACATTACTGGTCACTCTCCCTTCTTGACGTCAAAGAAAGGCGGGGCCTGATTGGTCCTCCAGATCCTGGCACAGAACTTTTTTTCATGGGAGGTACTCAGTGAGGGGCCAGGAGTGCAACTCAGAGTGTGTGCTTGACATAAGCGAGACCCTGGTTCCCATCCTCAGCCCCTCTCTTGAATGAAAGCACCAAGGATCTCATTGCTAAATGCTGAAAAAATGAGAGGAGAGCATTTCTACCCAAGGGAGAGCCCTTGGTGACATAGGCCATTGCTCTTCCTGTCAGTTCTCCTGGGCATGGTTAGGATGACATTGTCAGAGCACCTCAAGATCCTTACTGCTGGGCCCCATCTTCTTTGCAGTGCTCTGTGCAGTTGGTGCCCTGGATAAAAAGGGGGTATTTTCAAGGTGGAGCAATGGGACCAATATCTGTTCCAACTGACCTTTCCCCGGGCAGGAGGCCACACTGCTTTTCCATAACCTTGGTAATGGGTTAGTCCTACCAGGGTCACCCATTTCTTTCCCCAGGGCTCATAGAGTTGGTGTTTGCATGGCAAAAGCCCCACCACCCCACAGAATGTGTCACCTACTCCTCTGCAGGGTAATGAACAGCTTGGGATGGTTACAGCCTTATCCCCAGGGACTTTTTCCTTTGTCCTGGCTGGCCAAGGCCAGTGGAAGAACAGAAATAACACAGATGTCAATCTGACAAATGCAATGATTTATTCAAAGGATATGTGGTTTGCTAGCCTTGGCAACAGGCAAGGCCAGCCCCCTTCTGGAGTCAAGGCCTCTGTCCCTGTCTACATTTGCCCCTCCCACCACCAGCATTTTGCCCAGTATGGGGATTGCATACCTTGAACTGTTGGGCAAAGGGGATTCTGAGCCGCCTATAGAGGTAGTAGAAGAGATTATTTCCAATACCCACAGACACCCTCCACCACATGCTTCCTACCTGCTATTCAGTGACTCCTGAATATCAGCTATCAGGTAGCCTTAGCATTCACAGCCAGGCAGGTGTCAGTGAGTAGGGTGATGTGTCTGTGCCCCCTAATAGGGCCAGTAGCACAATCCACTGAGCTGTTCTACTGTCCAACATCCAGTCCCAGCCTCACCTCTGAGCTAACCACCAGGTCTCATTGCTGGCTTTTGTTCCTTGCCCTTGTATTTTTTTTTATAAAGACGTGGGTTCTTTGCCCCATGCGAACAGAGAGGACTTCCTATGCACTAGAGCACATACTCATTTATTTTGAGCATGCTGGAGCCGACACTTCTGATATAGTGGCTCCTAACTATTGTTTGTGTAGTGATCACCTGGGAGCTTTAAAAATCTCAGTGCCCAGCCTTCACACAAGCTCCTAATTTAAAGCAAGCTTTTTAAAAACAACTTTTACTTAAAGCTTCCAGACCCTGAGTTGTCTTTTTGACCTGATCATCTACATCAGTGCCTTTTTCTAAAATGAAGTGTGTGTGTGTGTGTGTGTGTGTGTGTGTGTGTGTGTGTGTTACTAAGGATTGAACCTAAAGGCATTCTACCTTTGAGCTACATATGCAGCCTTTATTTCTTTTTTTTTTCTTTTTTTTTTTTTTGCGGTACTGGAGATGGAACCCAGGGACATTCTACCTTTGAGCTACACTCCCAGCCCTATTTTTTCCTATCTTTATTTTGAAACAGAGTCTCACTGAGTTGCAGAAGGCCTCACTAAGTAGCTTAGGCTGTCCGCAATCCGTGATCCTCCTGTCTCAGCCTCCCGAATGCTGGGATTTACAAGCATGTGCCACCACGCCCGGCTGATTTTTTTTTTTTTTGCAACTGGGTCTCTCTAGGTTGCTGAGTCTTGCTACATTGCTTAGGCTGTCCATGAACCTTTGATCCTCCTATCTTAGTCTCACAAGTACTAATATTGCAGGTATGTGCCACCAAACCCGGCTTTAAAAATGAAACTTTTAAGACATACCAAAAGGTATGGAAAGTAATACCTCAACCCAGCTTAAGAAAAAGAACAGTTGAAGCCCCCTAACCCTGAAGGGTCAGAAACCATTCCGCTGCAGCCCAAAGATTCTGGGGAGGTACTTTATATGTCACCTCCAGGAATGGGAAGAGAATGGGTAGCCTTCTCACCTTCTCTGTCCTTCACTTCGAATAACTCCAACATCATTCTGTTTTGTACATTGAGGTTTTGTAAATGATTTTATCAGGAAAAGTGTCTTAGAGCCAATAGACCCTCATTTACACCTTTACTGGCTGTGTCTCTACACCTCTCCTCTCCTAAATAGCATCTTCCCTGGAGAAATTGGACAAACACTTGAAACTCTACACACATGGCCTCCTGTCCCTTCACCTCTACCTCAGTCCCAGGTGCCCTTGACAAAGTGAAACCTCTCTGAACTCCATTTTTATGGTTGTTATAAATATCCTTGTCCTTCCTGCCCTATAGACAGCTGGGAGAAATCCACTGACATATCCAGTTGTAAGAGAAATTTTTTTTTTTTTTTTTTTTTTGGAGTTTTAAAGTTTTCTTTATTTTTTTTTATTTTTTTTTTATTTATTTTTATTTTATTTTATTTTTTTTTAATTTATTTTTTATTGGTGCAATGTATTCATACATCATAGTGGTATAAATAAGATACTTTTGTAGACATACATGCACACATCGCCCAGTTAGCCCCTACCTGATCCCCACCCCATTCCCTCCCCATCCCTCCTTCCCACGCTTGGCTTAGTGGTTGACATCTAGTATTATAGCAATTTATACAATATTAACATTGATAATCTCACATAACAGTTTCATTTGTCTGGTACCAAACTTTTGATGACTTAAAGATAACATTTCAATATTTCTTTTTGCTTTCTTTCTTACCAGAGAATATTTTTTTTCTTTTTTTTTTTTAGGTGAAACTATCATACATTTATTTATTTATTTTTCAGAAAAAAAATCTATCCTGATATGGAATATGGGCTCTAGATACCCAAAACAGTCTCAAAGAAGAACAAAGCTAGAAGATGTATATTTTCTGATTTCAAACCATATAAAGCTACAATAATTGAAACAGTGTAGTACTGTTCTAAAGGCAGATATATAAACCATTGGAGCTAAATAAAAGCCTAGAGATAAATTCTTCCATACATTGTCAAGTTATTTTTGACAAGGTTTCCATGAACTTTTGGTGGAGGAAATACTAGTCTTTTAACTAAATATTGTTGAAAAATAATAATAAATGAAAAATAATAAAATTGGACCCTTACCTAACACATATACAAATATTAACTCAAAATAGATAAAGGACCTAAATATAAATCTTAATACTATCAGCTTTTAGAAGAAAATCTGGGTCATAAAACCTCACAACATTGAAATTGGAAGTGATTTCTTGGATATGATTTCAATGGCACAGGCAACAAATGGGTAAATAAACTCCCTTAAAAAATAAAAAAATATTGTATATCCAAAGACAATGTAAACAGAGTTAAAAGTTACTGATGCTCTTCCAAGAGTTCCTCCTATGACCCATTTCTCCCTAACTCTCACATATTAGGGAAAGCATCTGATTTCTTATTTTTTGTGCCTGACTAATCTCACTTAGCATAATGTCCTCCAGCTCCATCCATTTCCCTGAAAATGATGTAATTGAGTTATTTTTGATGGCTGAGTAAAATTCCATTGTGTACATATCCCACAGTTTTGTAATCCATTCATCTGTTGATGGACATCTTGGCTGGTTCCATAGTTTGGCTATGGTGAATTGTGCAGCTATGAACATAGATACACATGCATTAGTTTGATAGTTTGGTTTCTTTTCTTTTGGGTAGATACCCAACAGTGGTATTGCTGGATCAAATGGTAGATTTGTTCCCATTCTTCTGAGGATTCTCCATACTGTTTTCCAAAGTGGTTGCACTAATTTGCAATCCCACCAACAATGTCTTAGAGTTCCCACTTCTCCACATCCTCGCCAGCATCTGTTGTTGTTTGTGTTTTGAATGATGGCCATTCTAGTTGGAGTTAGGTGAAATCTCAGGGTAGTTTTGATTTGCATCTCTCTGATTGCCAGTGATGTTGAGCATTTTTTCATGCATTTATTGGCCATTTGAATTTCTTCTTTTGTGAAGTGTCTATTTAGTTCATTTGCCCATTTTGTTATTGGATGTTTTGTTTTCTTAGTGTTGAGTTTCTTGAGTTCTCTGTATATTCTAGATATTAGTCCTCTATCAGTGGTGTAGGTGGCAAAAATCTTCTCCCATTCTGTTGGCTCTCGATTGAGATTCTTGATAGTTTCCTTTGCTGAACAGAAGCTCTTCAGTTTCATGCAATCCCATGTATTGATTCTCCTTTTAATTTGTTGTGCTTTTGGGGTCTTGTTGAGGAAATGTTTGTCTGTGCCTATGTGTTGTAGTGTTGGACCTATGCCCTCTTCAAGGAGCTTCAAAGTCTCTGGTTTAATTTCCAAGTCTTTGATCCATCGTGAGTTGACTTTTGTACAGGGTGAAAAAGTGGGATTAACATCCAATTTTCTGCATATGGTTAACCAGTTTTGCCAACACCATTTGTTAAAGAGGCTATCTTTTTTCCAGTGTATGTTTTTGGCCCCTTTGTCAAAAATCAATTGGCTGAAAGTGTGTGGACTTGTTTCTGGGTCTTCTATTCTGCTCCATTGGTCTATATATCTGTTCTTTTGCCAGTACCATGCTGTTTTTATTACAATGGCTTTGTAGTATAGTTTAAAGTCAGGTATTGTGATTCCTCCTGCGTGGTTTTTGTTGCTGAGAACTACCTTGGCTATTCTGGGCTTTTTGTTATTCCAGATAAATTTAAGGACTGATTTTTCTATGTCTGTGAGGAATGATCTTGGTAGTTTAATGGGCATTGCATTAAATCTGTAGATCAGTTTTGGGAGTATGGCCATTTTAATAATATTTATTCTGCCAATCCATGAACATGGAAGGTCTTTCCATCTTCTAAGATCTTCTTCGATTTCTTTTTTCAGTGTTTTATAATTTTCTTTGTAGAGATCTTTTACCTCCTTGGTCAAGTTTATTCCTAGGTATTTTATTTTTTTGTGGGAGATCCTGAGTGGAAGTGTTTTCTGAATTTCTTTTTCAGTGGATTTATGGTTGGTGTACAGGAAAGCTTCTGATTTTTTAAGATTGATTTTGTATCCAGATACCTTGCTGAATTTGTTGATCAGTTCTATAAGTCTTTTGGTTGAGTTTGTTGGGTTTTCTAAGTATAGTATCATGTCATCTGCAAATAGTGAAAGCTTGAGTTCTTCTTTTCCTATTTGTACTCCTTTGATTTCCTTTTCTTGCCTTATTGCTCTGGCTAGAGTCTCTAGTACTATATTGAAGAGAAGTGGTGATAGTGGACATCCTTGTCTCGTTCCAGTTTTTAGGGGGAATTCTTGAAGTTTTTCCCCATTTAATATGATGTTGGCAGTGGGCTTATTGTAGATTGCCTTAATAATGTTGAGATATGTTCCTTCTATTCCAATTCTCTGCAGTGTTTTTATCATAAATGGATGTTGAATTTTATCAAATGCTTTTTCAGCATCTATTGAGATGATCATGTGGTTTTTGTCTTTGATTCTGTTTATATGATGAATTACATGGATTGATTTTCGTATATTGAACCAGCCTTGCATCCCTGGGATGAACCCTACCTGGTCATGGTGAATGATTTTCTTGATGTGGTTTTGAATGCGTGTTGCTAGTATTTTGTTTAATAGTTTTGCATCCAAGTTCATCAGAGATATAGGCCTGTAGTTTTCCTTCCTTGAACTGTCTTTATTCGGTTTGGGTATTAGTGTGATGTTGGCTTCATAGAATGTATTTGGGAGAGTCCCGGTTTTTTCTATTTCCCGAAATAGTTTGAGTAGTATTGGGATTAGTTCTCCTATAAAGGTTTTATAGAATTCACTTGGGAAACCATCTGGTCCTGGGCTTTTCTTTGATGGTAAGCTCTTTATTGCTGTTTCAATCTCTTTAATTGTTATTGGTTGGTTTAAGTGTTCTATATCTTCTTGACTCAGTTTAGGAAGGTTGTATTTATCTAGGAAGTTGTCGATTTCCTCCAGGTTTTCCATTTTGTTGGAGTATAGTTTTTCAAAGTAGTTTCTGATAATCCTCTGGATTTCTATGCTGTCAGTAGTAATGTCTCCTTTTTCATCCCTTATCTTCATAATTTGGGTTGATTCTCTCTTTTTTTTAGTTAGGTTGGCTAATGGTTTATCAATCTTGTTAATTTTTTCAAGAAACCAGCTTTTAGTTTTGTTGATTTTCTGTATTGTTTTTTTATTCTCTATTTCGTTAATTTCTGCTCTAATTTTAATAATTTCCCGTCTTCTGCTGGCTTTGGGGTTCAATTGTTCCTGCTTTTCAAGGGCTTTGAGGTGTGTCATAAGGCTATTTATTTGAAGATTTTCTGTTTTTCTTATGTGAGCACTCAGTGCTATAAATTTTCCTCTTAATACTGCCTTCAAAGTGTCCCAGAGGTTTTGATATGTTGTTTCTTTATTTTCATTTGTTTCTAGAAATTTCTTGATTTCACCTCTTACATCTTCTATGACCCATTCTTCATTCAGAAGTGTGGTGTTCAGTCTCCACATGTTTATGTTGTTTCTCTGAGTCTTCTTATAGTTGATTTCTAGTTTCATTCCATTATGGTCTGAAATGACACAGGGAAGTATGTAACATTTTTTAAATTTGCTAGTGCTCATTTTGTGTCCCAGGATGTGATCTATTTTGGAGAAGGTTCCATGAGCAGCTGAGAAAAATGTAAACTCTGCTGTAGTTGGGTGAAATATTCTATATGAGTCCAACAGGTCCATTTGGTTAATGGTGTTCTTTAGTTCTGAGACATCTTTACTGACCCTTTGTCTGGAAGATCGGTCTAGTATTGTGAGAGGTGTGTTGAAGTCTCCCAGTATTATTGTGTTGGGATTTATGTGTGACTTCATATCACAAAGAGTTTGATTTATGAAAGTAGCTGCCCCTATGTTTGGGGCATAGATGTTGATTATTGTTATTTCCTCTTGCTGGACTATTCCTTTTACCAGTAAGATGTGACCTTCTTTGTCTCTTCTAATAAGTTTGGGTTTGAAGTCTAACTTGTCTGATATCATAGTTGCTACTCCTGCTTGTCTTCGAGTACCATTAGCATGGATTACCTTGCTCCAGCCCTTTACCTTGAGTTTGTTCCTATCTTTACTTGTAAGGTGTGTTTCTTGTAAGCAGCAGATGGATGGATTCTGGCTTTTAATCCATTTTGCCACTTTATGTCTTTTTATTGGGGAGTTGAGGCCGTTTACATTAAGTGTGATTATAGAGAGATAATTTTTAATTCCCAACATGTTAAGATCTTATTTCTGTTTAAGATACTGTTTATTCTTCTTTGCTTAGTTGTCTGCTGGATGGGAATTCTTGTTTCTTTGGTTCTGGCGTGTATTACCCATTTCCTCTTTGCAGTTAATCTCCTTGAGTATTTTCTCTAGCGCTGGTTTTGAAGACATAAATTCCTTCAGTTGCTGTTTGTCATGGAAGCTTCTTATTTCCCCATCTAATTTGATACAACGTTTTGCTGGGTAGGAAATTTTTGGCTGGAAGTTGTTTTCTTTCAGAGTTTGGAATATGTTACTCCAAGCCCTTCTGGCTTTCATAACTTGGTTTGGGAAGTCTGGAGTGATTCTAATTGGTTTGCCTCTGTATGTCACGTGGCCTTTTGTTTTTGTTGCCTTTAAGATTCTCTCCTTGGCTTCCACATTAGTCATTTTGACAATTATGTGGCGTGGGGATCCTCTTCTCTGATCCTGTCTAAAGGGAGTTCTATAAGTTTCCTGGATCTGTGTATCGACCTCTTGCTCTATGTTTGGAAAATTTTCTGCTATTACTTCCTTGAAGAGATTGTTGATCCCTTTGGTTTCACCTTCTTTTCCCTCCTCTATTCCAATTATTCTTAGGTTAGCTCTCTTGAAATGGGCCCATATTTCTTCAATGTCAGATTCCTGCTGTCGGGTTTTTTTTTCTAAATTAGAAACTATGCGTTCATTTTTAGAATGATCATCTTCAAGGAGCGAGATTCTATTCTCCATGTGGTCTAATCTGTTGTTTATACTTTGGATTGAGGCCTTTACTTCATTAATTGCATCCTTTATCTCTTTTTGACTCTCTCTAAATTCTTTTCGAAAGTCCTCTATTATTTCTAAAGTTATTTTCCTAATTTGATCTTCTAGAGATCTTTGGATTTCTGTGTTATCAGATTCTGATGTTGTGGGGTTGTTGGCATTCACTGCTCCATTGTTATTTCTCTTTCCCATGATTTTGGAAGTTTGTGCCTTCTCTGGGTTCTTCCCCGAGTCACTACGAGTTCACTTAAGATGCTCTGGATCTCGTGTCTGTGGTATCTCAGTCACCACTACTCCTTAACTGGTTTGTATCACAAAGTCTCAGACCCAGGGAGTCAATCAAGGCTGCTTAGACCGTGGGGAGTGCCAAGTTGGGCGTTCTCCAGTGGGGAGTTGTGACTATGGTATGATATCTCTGCCACTGCCACTCCCCCCCTGGGCTGCACTGCTAAAATCTCCGACCCAGGGAGACTATCTGCGCAAGTCCCTGGGAGCGCAGTACTGGGATTTCTTCCCTAGGGGTCACAATTTGACTCACGGTTATTGAGTGCGCTGATGGAGCTGTAGTGAACTTGGTGGATTCGCTGCTGCCGCCACTGGCAATATGGCACCACTGCCACGCCCTTGGCCGTGATGCGGCGTATTTCTTCTCTGGTTTTGAACTCCGCTCTGAGTCCCTGCCAGTTGTGCTGTGCTTGGCCCTTGGGAGCTTTAGATGTTCCCTGCACCAACAAAACTGCTGACTGCCGCCCGGCTGTTCAGCACCTTCTCACCTCAGCTCGCTGTCAACCGCTCCTCTCAGGCTCCTGGTGGCTGGTTGAATGGATTGGTCTAGGGCTGTCCGGTGAACTCACCACTGCCGCCAGCAGTAAGACGCTGCTTCTGCGTCCTAGGCCGCGAGGCCAAAGTACCTCCTCTCTGGATTTGAGCTCTGTTTTGAGTCTCCCTCCTCTCTGGAGCCTGGTGCTGCTAGGGGAGATGTAGGCCGCTCCGCTCCGGCCGCTCTGCGCCCGGCTCTGGCTGCTCTGCACCGCGGGTCTGGCCACTCCGGCCGCTCCGGCCGTTCCGCAACGCGGCTCTGGCTGCTCCGACTGTTCTGGCCGCTCCGCTCCGGCTGTTCTGGCCGCTCTGCTCGGCTGCTCTGGCCGCTCCGCTCCGTAAGAGAAATTTATGATGCCTGAGGCAGGCACAGTGGCTATAATCTCAGAAACTTGGGAGGATGAGGCAGGAAGATAATAATTTCGAGGCCAGGCTGGGCAACTTAGGGAGACTCTGTTTAAACATAAAAAATAAGCTGGGCGTGGTGGTGCACACTTGTAATCCCCGTGCTTGGGAGGCTGAGACAGGAGGATGGCATAGGTTCGAAGCCAGCCTCAGCTACTTAGTGAGGCTCTCAGCAACTTAGTGAGACCCTGTTTCCAAATAAAATATAAAATAGGTCTGGGAGTATATCCTGGAGGTAGAAAGACTCTGAGTTCCACCCCCAGTACCACCATTAAATAAATAAATAAATAAATAAATAAATAATAAAAATAAAAAATAAAATGAATGAGTATGTACCTCAGTGGAAGAGGGCCCCTGAGTTCAATCTCCTGTACTACACATATACATATACACGCACAAACAATACTGTCACTTCTGTCTCATATAAAAAGTGTCTATTTTCATTGAGTCAGTTCATGAGGTTAGTGGGTTTTTGTTGTTCTTTGTTTCTTGTGGTACTGGGATTGAACATAGGGGCATTCTATCTTCAAGCTACAACTCAGCCTTTTGATTTTTTTAATTTTGAGTCTTGCTAAGTTGCTGAGGTTGGCTTCTCACAGGTGATCCTCCTGTCTCAGCCTTCCAAATACTAGAATTACAGACATGTGCCACCATGCCTGGGTTAGTAGGGATTTTGTGCATTAATATGCCCTGTGTGATTGTGGTGTATGATGTATGTGTGGAAGGGAGATACTATCTCAGTTTTAAGGAATGTTTCTCCCTATTTCATTGGTTCTAAGGCACACATTTTCTCCCCTTTTAACATCTTTAAAATTGGGACACACCTTACAATCAACAGCATGACATTGCTTGATCAGCAACTCTCTCTTTTAGCAGTACATAAAATAATGAACTTCTTAGAACCTAAGGTGCCCTAGAGTTGATAAAGTACTCTAATTGTTTACTTGGATCCATCTTCCTGTCTCCCTCCCCCCATGAAAGTTACCTTCCTGCTACAGAAAACCTCTGTCCTCTCTTCCCTGACAGTATCTATGCAGACCAGGCAAGTGTTCTGCTTCCTGCCCAGAGGGGGCCCCACTTTATTAAGAGGTCTCCTAGGACAGATGGTTTGAGGGACAGGGGGTAGGAGGCAGAGTCCACCTGCGTGAGGAAGCTCACCATGCCAAACGACAGGGAGTGAAAAAGAGCCAGGCAAGCCAGGCCCGGCCACTCTAACAACTCCCCAATATTTCCCAGCCACCAGCCACAGCATGTCCCCATGGCTCAACCTTCTTTCCCCCAAAACTTATAGGGCCAGATGTGTGGTGAGCAGGCAGTACTAGAGGCACTGCAGAGGCAGAGCCCAGTGGGTTGATGTTGATGTGAGTGGCCATCTGGCTCACAAAACAAAACAAAAAGAATCAATTTCTTCACCTAGAACAAAACAAAGGAGGGTTGGTCAGTAAGCCTTTCAAGGAAGTGGACCTTTGGCTGAGGTTGGCCGGAGCAAGGACTAGTTCGTAGCAGTTGGGAATTGGCACCAGCCTGTTTGGTCCTGGCAGCCACTGAGCTTGTACTCAGCCCTTGTAACTTTTAGGCCAGCATCTTCCAGAAGGGAAAAAGAGTGTCTGCAGAGCAACCCAGGGACACTTGGATGCAAGAAGCAGCTTTTGGTCCCTTTCCCCCTAGAGAGCTTAGCAAGACATGATCAGCCCGGATTACAGCCATCCTCACGTAACTGGGTTAAAGTGTTGGCCTACTTACGCCCATCCTGCGGTGGCCTCCTTCAAAGCTGATGAGGCCGATTAGGGGGCTATTTCTGAGCCCTAGTCATGTATCCAGAGGCCTGGGGGCAGTCCTTCCCTGACAGGAGAAGCAGTAACTAAGGCTCAACAGCTAATGGAAGAGTCTGCCCTGCCCCTGGGGAAGTATTGCCATCAGACCACATGTGTCCTTGTCAATCAAAGAGCCAAAAAATGTCAAGGTAGGTCCTGGATTTTGGAATTCAATTTTAGAATTCAAAAACACCAAACCAGTCAGGCGTGGTGGTGCACGCTTGTAATCCCCGTGCTTGGGAAGCTGAGACAGGAGGATCGCGCAGTTTCGAAGCCAGTCTCAGCTACCTTAAGAGACCCTGTTTCCAAATAAAATATAAAATAGGTCTGGGAGTGTAGCCCGGAGGTAGAAAGCCCCTGGGTTCCATCCCCAGCACCAACAAACAAACAAACAAACAAACAAACCAATTCATTTGCAGGAATAGATTGAGCCTTACCCCTTTACAATCTCCAGCTCTAGGGGAGGGGGTATTGTTAAAATGAAATCTTCTGCAATGATCATTAGCCTCTATTCAGTAGACTCTGTACATCCAAGGGAGATTGTTCTCCAACCTCTTCAAGCCTCAGTTTGCTCATCAACATATAAGATAGCAATAAAGAAGAGTGACATAAGCCGGGCATGGTGGTGCATGCCTGTAATCCTAGTACTTGGGAGGCTGAGACAGGAATACCCCAGGCTCAAGGCCAGCCTCGGCAACTTAGCAAGACTCAGCAACTTAGTGAGACCCTATTTCCAAATAAAAAATAAAATGACTGGAGGTGTATTTCAGAGGTAGAATTCCCCTGGGTTCAATCCACAATGTTAAAGAAAAGATGGTACTAATAATAATAGTACCTACTTCACGGGGCTCATGTAAGGATTGAATAGATAAAATATATAAGACAGTTGGTACACTGTACGTTGTGAGCACCATTTGCATACATGTTAAGATTCTGCCACTACCTTCACTACTGTCATGACCACCACCATCTCCACCACCACCATCCTCACCATCATCCACATCAAACAAAGTGCAAGTGGTAAAAAGTACAGAATCTAGACCCTGACAAACTTGGTTTGAATCCTGATGCCACCACTTTGCAGCTAGGTGGATGTCAATAAGTGACAGTTTCTTTGAACTTCATTCTTATTCTCTAAAATGGAAATTGTATAAGACTATTGTAAAATTATGAATAGCCTTAAAATGAAAAATGTATAGCATGGTCCTTGGCTCACAGTAAGCACCCAATAAATGTTGTCTGTTATAATTATTAAAAAGGGATGATCAAGGTCAGTGGTTGCCTGGTACTGGGGGAGGGAGGGATGACTAGGCTGAGCACGAGAGTTTTAGGGCAATGAAAACATTCTGAGAAATAAAGAAAACATTCTGTATGGTATTTGAATGGTGGCTATATTTCATAATGCATTTGTCAAAGCCCATAGGATGTACAACACCAAGAATAAAATCTAATATGTGGACTCTCTATACTTTATGTTTAACTTTTCTGTGAACCTAAAGCTCTAAAAAATAAAGTCTATTTTGAAGAAAAAGAGCAAAAAGGGAGTGAGTGAACTAGGTTGTTATAAATTTCAGATGTTACCTATAATCCCCATAGTAACCACTAAGAAAATAACTAAAAAGCATAGAGAAAATGAAGAAGGAATCAAAAGTGTGTACTACACAAAAGATAGCAACACAAAAGAAAACAATATTGGAGGAACTGAAGAACAAATATAAGATATATAGAAGACAAATAGTATCATAGTAGAAGTAAGACTAATGGTCAATAATCACTTTAAAAATAAGTAAATTAAACTCACTAATTAAATATAGACATTCATCAAGAATACAAATCAAGCTGGGTGTGGTGGTACACGCTTGTAATCCCAGCATTTGGGAGGCTGAGACAGGAGACAGCCTCAGCTACTTAGTGAGGCCCTTTGGAACTCAGTGAGACCTTGCTTGAAAATAAAGAGTAAAAAAATAGAGTTGGGAGTGTAGCTTGGAGGTAGAATACCCCTAGGTTCCATCCCCAGTACCATAAAAAATACAAATCATAGTAAATAATGTAAGGATGTGGGGAAAAAGGAATACTTATGTGCTGTTGGTGGGAGTGAAAATTAATACAACCACTGTGAAAATCAGTATGGGGAATTCTCAAAACACTAGGAATGAGCCAGGCATGGTAGCTCATGTTTGAAATCCCAGTACTTGGGAAACTGAGACAGGAGAATCGCAGGTTTGTAACCAGCCTCAGCTACTTAGTAAGGCCCCCTGCAGCTTAGTGAGACCCTGTTTCAAAGTAAAAATAAAATAGGGCTGATCTCACTTAACATAATGTTCTCCAGATCTTTCCATCTTTGGGGCCATACATTTTCTCTAATATGCCCAAACTAGGGAGTATTGGGGATACCAGAGAGACTCCAGATAATGGAGGGGAAATCTCAGCAAAGCTAGAATGGAAGGGTAGGATAGGAAGAAGGCTGAGATTGGTTAATGGAGGAGCTACTTCCAAATATGTGTAAAAGTATGAATGTAGCATGGTTAACCTGGACACTCATTGTTGGGAGGGGGAAGGTTAAAGGGGTAGGAGAGGACACCAAGCACAGTCTAAATTTATACCATTTTCAATATGTCCCACATATATAAATAAATAAATAAATAAATAAATAAATAAATAAATAAGGCTGTGAGTGAAGTTCAGAGGTAGAATTCCCCTGGGCTCAATTCCCAGTACTACAAAAAAAAAAAAAAAAAGACGAGGAATAGAACTACTATGTGCCCCAGCTATACTACTTGTATTTACCTAAAAGAATTAGCCAACTGTAGTGACACATGCATACCCATATTGATGGCAGCACAATTCACAGTAGTTAAGTTATGGAACCAGCCTAGGTGTCCATCAATAGACGAATGGTTAGGGAAAACATTGTACATACACAGTAGAGTTTTACTCAGCTATAAAGAATGAAAGTATGTCATTTGCAGGAAAAATGGATGGAACTGGAGAACATCAATGCTAAGTGAGATAAGCCGGACTCAGCAAGTTAAGGGTTGCATTTTTCCCTCTATGTGGAACCCAGAAATAAAATAAGAAAGAAAAGGGACCTCACAAAAATTAGGAGAGAGACCAATAGAGTAGTGGAAGGGGATTAGGGGAGGTAAAAGGGAAGAGAAAGGGGAAGTGATCAAGTTATGTTATATGCATATATGAATGTATTGCTGTGAGCATTATTATGTGTAATTATTGTTCACCAATAAAAACTTATGTAAAATATACTTTAACTCTTAAAGACAGATATTTGAAAAATTGATTTAAAAATAATAATTTAACTATATGCTCCTTACAAGTCACCTTAGACCCAAAGACATGAAAAGATTAAAGGAATGAATATCAGACAAAATAGATGTTAAGTAAAAAAAATGTACCATGTGTGGTGGCACATGCTTGTAATCCCAGTACTTGGGAGGCTGAGACAGAAGGATCGCAGGTTCGTGGACAGCACTCAGCTATTTAGTGAGGCTCTCCAGAACTCAGTGAGACCCTGTTTCAAAATAAAGAATAAAAGATAGGGCTGGGGGTGAAGCTCGGAGATAGAATGCCCTTGGGTTCAATTCTCAGCAATGCACACAAACAAAAAAGCCAAAAATTGTTACAAGAAACAAGGTCATTTTGTTGATAAAGGATTCATTCATAAAGAAGATAAAAAATTGGAAACATATATACTAAACAACCGAGCTCCAAATTATATGACACCTCCATAGAACATAGGGAATAGAACAGCTAAACATAAATCAATAACAAAATGGAGAATTTGAACAACACTAAGCCAGCTTGACCCCTAAAACACATACAGACCACTGTATTCCACAAAAGCAGAATATATATTCTTCAAAAGTGTATATGAAACATTCTCAAGGATAGACAACATGTTGAGCCATAAAATAAGTCTCAATGAATTTTAAAAGATGAGAATTATAGAAAGCATATTCTCTGACCAAATGGAATAAAGCCAGAAGTAAATGAGAGAAGAAAAACTGGAGATTTGGCAAGTATATGGAAATGTAAAAACCACTTTAGAAGAACCAGTGAGGTAAAAAAAGAAATCATTACGGAAATTCGAAAATGTTTTACGATGAGCCAGATGCCAAGTGTGGTGGCACTCTTCTGTAATCCCAGTACTTGAGAGGCTGAGACAGGAGGATTGGAGTCCGTTCAAGGACAGGCTCAGCCACCAGTGAGACTCTCATAAACCTAATAAGACCCTGTTTACAAATAAGAAATAAAATAGGGCTGCGAGTGTAGCTCGAAGGTAGAATGCCTGTGGGTTCAATCCCCAGTACCACAAACAAATAAACAATAGCAAGCAAAGATGAGTTGGAGTCTGATGCAGTAGTGCACACCTGTAATCCCAGTACTTGGAGGCTGAGACAGGAGGATTGCAGATTTGAGACCAATCTCAGAAATTTAGAGAGACTCTTAGCAGTCTAGTAAGATCCTCTTTTAAAACTAAATAAGTAAATACAGGCTATGGGTATATCTTAGAGGTGGAACACCCTAAATTTAATCCCCAGTGCCAAAACAAATTCAGGCACAGTAGCACATGCCTGCTGTAATCCCAGGTTCAAGGACAGCCTCAGCAACTTAACAAGGCTCTCAGCAAATTAATGAGACTCTATTTCAAAATAAAAACTAAAAAGGGTGGGGTATACCTCAGTGGTAGAGTGCCCGTGGGTTCATTTCCCTGTAGCACACACATACACACAATGACCAAGTGAGGTTTATCCTGAGAATCAAGAGTGGTTTAACATAATAAAATCAACCAACCAACCATATTAAAAGAAAAAGGAAAAAGCATGATTATCTTAACAGATGCAGAAAAGGCATTTAACAAGAGTCTAATACTCTTCCATAATAAAAAACACTTAGCAAATTAGGAACAGAAGCCAGGGATGGTGGCACTCACTTGTAATCCCAGTACTTGGGAGGCCGAGCCAGGAGGATCCAGGTTCACAGCCAGCCTCATCTACTTAGTGAGGCCTTGTTTCAAAAATAAAGAATAAAAAATCAGGCTGGGGGTGTAGCTTGAAAGTAGAATGCCCCTGGGTTCAATCTCCAGCACCACAAAAATATTAAGAATAGAAGGCAAATTCCTTAACATAATAAAGGGAAGTTTTGAAAAACACACATCTAATATCATAAGCAATAGTGAAAGACTAAAAATTTTCTCCTAAATTCGGGAATGAAACCAGTATGTCCACATTCATCTATGCTGTCATCATTGTACTGGAAATCCCAGCCAGAGCAATTAATCAGGAGAAAGAAAAGGCATCCAAATTATGAAGGAAGTATTAGTGTTACCTCTATTTGCAGACAATATGACTATATATGTATATATAATGGCCTTTTTTTCCCAAATGAGAAACTCAATTCTCAACTTCTTAAGGAAACTGAAGAGGTCTTGAATCAGCAAAACAATATCGAAAAACACGGTAGGTCATCTCACACTTCCTGACTTCAAAATTTATTGCAAAGATACCGTGATCAAGACAGTGTGGTTCTGGCAAGATAGACATATAAACCTTACAGTACATTAAAAAGTCCAAAAATAAACCTAAGCCTTTATGATCAATTAATTTTCAACAATGGGCTGGGTATCATGGTACATACCTGTAATTCCAGTACTTGGAAGTCTGAGATAGGAGGATCACAGAAGGCCAACCTCTACAACAAGAGTCCCAAGACCATTCAATGGGTAAAAGAATTGTGTTGGGACAACTGTATGCAGAAGAGTGAAGTTGGACCATTACCTCACAATACATACACAAATTAACTCAAAATAAGTCAAAGACATAAACATAATGACGGAAACTATAAGACTTTAAGAAGAAAACATAGGGGTAAATCTTCATGATCTCATATTTAGCAATATTTAACAGCAAAAATACAAGAAGCAATTTAAAAATAGGTATTATCAACATTGTGAAACAGACTACAAAATGGGAGAAAATATTTGCAAATAATATATCTGATAGTAGTTTAATGCCATGAATATATGAAGGAAGTACTTTTACATCTAAACCACAAAAAGACATCCAATTAAAAAGGTGAACCCTTTGCAACTCAGTGAGACCCTGTTTCAGAATAAAGAACAAAGCCGGGCATGGTGGCACACACTTGTAATCCCAGCATTTGGGAGGCTGAAACAGGAGGATCGCAGTTCGCGGACAGCCTCGACTACTTAGTGAGGCCCTCTGCAACTCAGCGAGACCCAGTTTCAAAATGAAGAATAAAAACTAGGGCACGGGGTGTAGCTCGGAGATCAAATGCCCCTGGCTTCCATTCCCAGACCCACAAAAAAATAAAATAAAATAAAATGAAATAAAGAATAAAAAATAGGGCTAGGGGATGTAGCTTAGAGGTAGAATGCCCCTGGGCTTCATCCCCAGTACTGCCAAAAAAAAAAAAAAAACCAGAAGAAGGACTTGAATATACATTTCTGCAAAAAAGACAAAGGCCCAATAATGTGTTCAACATCTTTAGTCATTAAGGAAATGTACATTTAAAGTATGAGTGTGTTAGTCAGCTTTCTTTTTCTCTAACGAGTATCTGAGCTGATCAACTTTTAAGAAGAAAATGTTGCTAAGCATGGTGGCACATGACTGTCATCCCAGGTTTGAGGTCAGCCTTGGCAACTTAATGAGAGCCTGTTTCAAAATAAATAAATAGAACTGGGCATGGTGGCGCACGCTTGTAACCCCAGGATTTGGGAGGCTGAGACAAGAGGATCTGGGATCATAGCCAGCCTCAGTTACTTAGTGAGACCCTGTTTTAATAAATAAAGAATAAAAAATAGGGCTGGGGGTGTAGCTCGGAGGTAGAATGCCCCTGGGTTTCATTCTCGGTACCGCAAAAATAAATAAATATATAGTAAATAAATAGGGCTCGCAGGTAAAACGCTCCTGGTTTTAATCCCCAGTATGCCCAACACACACACACATAAATAAATAAATAAATAAATAAATAAATAAATAAATAAATACAAAGAAGAAGGAGGAGGAGCAGTTTCAGTCCATGTTTGTTTGACCTATTTCTTTGGACCTGTGGCAAGGCAGCAAATCACGATGGCGTTCCACCTCATCGCAGCCTGGAAACAAAGATAGAGAGGAATGGGTCTGAGTTCCCAATGCCTCCTTCAAGGGTATGTCCCCAGTGACTAGCCTTCCTCCCAGCAGGCCACATCTCTTAAAAGTTCCACCACCTCCCAATAGCACTACGGGCTAGGGA
The DNA here is from genome assembly GCF_963383645.1 of Muscardinus avellanarius. Lineage (NCBI taxonomy): Eukaryota > Metazoa > Chordata > Mammalia > Rodentia > Gliridae > Muscardinus > Muscardinus avellanarius. The sequence goes on along the minus strand of NC_137792.1, from coordinate 96,030,579 downwards.
CTGGTCCTTGAAGGGCTACACACCCAGACCATAGCAATGAGACACTGCTTCATATGCACTGAGATGGCTTTCAGATACAAAAGGAAATAATGTTGGTGAAGATGAGAATTAGTAACCTATGTATATTGTTGGGGGGAATATACTATGGTACAGACACTTTGGAAAGTAGTTTGTGGTTGTTCAAAATGTTAAACATTGAATAACTGTATGACTGAGTAATTCCATTCAAAGTATGCACCCAAGAGAAATGAAAACATAGGTCCACACAGAATCTCATATACGACTGTTTATAGTAATATTGTTCCTGTCAACTAAAAGATGGTTCATTGTTCCTGTCAACCAAAAGATGTTCATTGAAATGGATAAACGAATTGTGTTCTATGATACAATGAAATATTATTTAGCTATAAAAAGTAATAGTACTAAAAATGCCACAACCTAGGTTAACATTGAAATGTTACACTAAGTGAAAGAGAATATATTCAAAAGGTCACATATTCTGTAACTCCATTAATATATATCCAGAAGAGGCAAATGCAGAGACAGATTAGAGGTTTTAAGGGTGAAGGATAGGGTCTAAGGAGGGGCCTCTGTTCTTGGGTATGGGAGTGTTTTTATGTAGTCATGCAAAAGAAAGCTGATAACATTATGAATACACTAAATACTACTGAAATTGTACACTTCAAAGTGATTAATTGTATGTTGTGTGAATTTAATTTCAATAAAAGTAAATCTCCTCCAAAAGGGGTTAAAGCTAAAGGAGTTTCGTTTTTTATTTCAAGTGACTGTGCTCACCTTTTACAGGACCTGATATGTAAACTTCCCTAGATTAAAGAATGTTGCCTGCACTTTTCCAGCCTAGGGATGACTATTAGCAATGTCTATTTGGCCTTCTTTTAAGTTGTAGATTCTCCCAAGTAAAGCAAACCCAGAAAGTAAAGTGGGTTTCATAAAAATAAAAAATAAAAACTTTTGTCCATCGAAAGATAGTATCAAGAATCTGAAAAAGACAGCTTGGTGTAGTGACACACACTTATAATCCCAGTACTTGGGGAAAATGAGACAGGATGATTGCAAGTTAAAGGTCAATCTTGAACAGCGAGACCCTGTTTCCAAATAAAAAATAAAAAGGAGAAGGGCATGTAGTATACATATTTAATCCCAATACTTGGGGGGGTGGGGCTGAAACAGGAGGATTGCAGATTTGAGGCCAGCCTCAGCAATTTAGCAAAGATCTCAGCAACCTCGTGAGACCTGTTTCAAAAATAAGAAGTAAAATAGGGTTGGGATGCAGTTTGGAGATAGAATGTCCCCAGGTTCACTCCCCGGCACCACTAAATAAATACATACATACATACATACATACATACATACATACATAATAAATAGGGCTGAGGATGTAGCTCAGAGGCAGATTACTCCTGGGTTCAATCCCCAGCACCACAGGAAGAAAAATGTGAAAAAGACAAAGTCTGGAATGAAAGAAAACATTTACCAATAATGTATCTGGTAATTTAATGTCATGGATATATGAAGAACTCATACAGTTCAACAGTTGGGGGAATAAAGGGGTCAACTAGACCTCTCTACCCTATGGGAACAATCCAATCCAATTTGAACTTATATTAGCCTCATGCCTCACTTTTCAATCCATCATTTGTGAGTATCACACACCAACAGATATGATAGGCGAGAAAACAGAAGCAGATCACCAAGTTGCCTGCCTTCATGTTCACAGGTCACTATAGTCAGCCACCTCTGCCCCAGACCACAATCCTGGGAAAGAGGCCAATGCTGAGGCCTGTGCCAGTGGGATGGTAATGTGTCCAAGCAGAGTTCCTGGAATTCATTCAGATATTTGAAGTAAAGAAGGTTCAGATGTTTGTATTACTCACACTGGTATGGTTCTTCAAAAAGATGGGATTTTCCATTCTTTCCAGTCCAATACACCTTTTATATTTAGCCAGGATATATGAGAGTGGTAAATATGATTGCCATATCCAGCTGTCTGGCCAGCCCCTATCTCCTGTGCTGACACATACAAATCCACTTACATATGTTGACATATATGGTAACCTAGAATAATCCTTAAGTGAAAAAGCAAGTCTCCTGAAAAATGACCATGCAACTCATTTCAAATCCACCTGATGTTCAGGCAGTGACTGTAATTCTCAGCAGCTTTCTGTTCATTAAAATGTGCCTTAAACATTCTATTGTGTACCAGTTTATGCTTCCTGTTTTACAATATCACACATTTAATACCGCCTTCCTGCCCTTCCTATATAGGCAGGTGGTTCAGGAATTTACCCTGATTTCTCATTCCTTGACATTTACCCTTACTATTCTTTATTTCCTCCTGTCCTATGAAGGGTATTTTTCTCCTATGAGCTAATTGTTCAACAAGTAAATGTACTGTAAACATTCTACTCTTTCCCAGGCCTGAAGGAAGCCTCTTAGGGCAAATGACCTAGTCTCTGTCTCTTCTTATCTCTGTCCTGGTCACAGGAAGAGCCTGATGCCTGAGGGCAGCTTCACAGTAAGGAAAACAACGTTCAGCTGCCATGTCCATTAAAAAAAAACCTTAATTTTCTTAATAATCTCATAACTTTTCTCCCTACCACCTTGCACATTTTTTGCTAGGAAGCAAGATAGCCACATTGTGGGGACATAACTTCCTCTAATCATAAATCACGGTCATGCTCAGTATAGGGTGCTTTCTGGTGCTGATGTGTTGAAGGGCCCAAAATAAGGTCATTTCCCAACAGGGGCAGCTACAACTGTGCTTGAACCCTAGAAAGCCAGCCCACTGTTGCCTGGAGCCTATTTTGAAGGACTTTTTCCAACTAGGCTTTTTCTTGTATACCACCTCCTGATTCATAGCCCAGAATGGACTGTTAATTTGCCTTACATAATTATACTATATTCATTATAAAACCAAGCACGGTGCTGTGTCTCCGGGGGACAGGCACTCAATAGATATTGATGGATCGCATTAAGCCTGACATTTGGGAGGAAAATGCCAAAAAATTTCCGTCATTTCATCAAATGATGGCTTCCTGGAGGTTCTCAAAATAACTAGGAGTGTTGGGGCTCCAGCTCTGTTTTTGGCTGTCCTGTGAGATGCTGGGGTTCTGTTGGAAGTGTTTCTAGTTTTGATAAACATATAATTCAAAAACACATGTGTATTTGTGTTTTGATATATAACATTTTAAAACTGTAATAAGGCGCCGGGAATGGTGGCGCACGCTTGTAATCCCCGGGCTTGGGAGGCGGATACAGGAGGATGGCGCTGGTTCGAAGCCAGCCACGCTGGCTTAAGAGACCCTGTTTCCAAACAGCAGTATCAAATAGGTCTGGGAGTGTAGCCCAGAGGTAGAAGGGCTTCCAGGAACCCCAGTACCACCAAAAAAAAAAAAAAAAAACTGTAATAAGAACTGAAGAAAACACTTAACCAGATATGTTATGTCCAGAATGGCAATTGAAGACCATCAGCGGGTTAACAGGAGCCGGCAAGTTGACTCATTTCTGCTGAAATCTCGGGAGTGATACTTCTTCCTGCCTGAATTTTTGAAAGGCTTGACTCACTGGTTCAGAAGGTCATGAATGTGCTGGCTTTTTTAGAACTTAGGCCTTTATGTACCCACTTTTGTAAAATTATACAAGCAAGATGCTCCCTTCAAAAACTTTTATGATATAGCCAAATCAGAATACAGAAATAGAGTCCCAAGACTGTATCAGCAACTTTCTTTTTTTTTTTCTGTGGGTCTCGGGATGGAACCCAGGGGCATTCGACCTCCAAGCTAAATCCCTGCCCTATTTTTTTATTCTTTTTATTTTGAAACTGAGTCTCACTGAGTTGCAGAGGGCCTCACTAAGTAGTTGAGGCTGTTCCCGAACCGTGATCCTCAGGTCTCAGCCTCCGGAATGCTGGGATTACAAGCATGAGCCACCACGCCCGGCTTGCAACTTTCATCTATCACCTCAATAACAATTATTTTTGTGGTACTGGAGATTGAACCCATGAATGCCCTACTTCTGAATTATACCCCTAGCCCTATTTTATTTTCAATTTTTCAAACAGGGCCATCAGACACAGTGGTGCAAACTTATGATCCCAGCATTTGGGAGGCTAAGACAGGAGGATCACAGGAGCAAGGCCAGTGTCAGCAACCTAGCAAGGCCTTCCACAACTTAGACCCTGTTTCAAAGTTAAAAATAAAATAGAGTTGGGAGTATAGGTCAGAGATAGAATGTCCCAGGGTTCAATCTCCAGTGCCAAAATTAAAAAAAGAGAATGTTCTCCTTAATGTTAGAAACAACTGGCATAAGATTTTTGATTAAAAAACAAAGGGCTACTTTTTCCACTATGGAGGAAGAGTTAGGCATGAACAAATTGCCTGCCTCTTATGACCTGCCTCTTATGCATGAGCTCAAGGATGCCACGGCAGATGGTGAGCACAGAAACATATAATGTAGCTACTACTCAACCGTATGTTCCAGACCTAACACACTTTACAACTTGCCTCTGTTGAACTCAGTAATCATCAGCCATGATGGGAATCTGCAAGTGCAGATTAGTATTTATATAAAGCACATTCCATCCACCAGATCCTTGGGGGGTTCCATTTTTTTAAATATTCAAATCCATCTGAATATTATATGGTAGTCCCCACCCTACCTACAGTTTTTCTTTCTGTGCTTTCACCTGTAGTTACCCATGGCCCCCAAATGCTAAATGAAAAGTTCCAAAAACAAACAACTCACCAGTTTTTAATTGCAAACTTTTATAAATAAGCATTATGAAATCTCACGCCATCCTGCTCCTTCCCCCCTCAGGATGTGAATCATCCCTTTTCCAGTATATCTGAAATCTGTATGCTATCCACCTGTTAATCACTTTGTAGCCATCTCCATTACCACATGGTAGCAGCACTGCAGCGTTTGTGTTCAAGTGATCTATATTTTACTTTAAAATGGGCTAAAATGCAAGAGCAGTGATATTGTCAATTCATTATAGTATAGATTGTTCTTGTTAATATTTTGCTGTGCCTAAATTAAACATCATAGGTATATATATATATATAGGAAAAATCAGTATATACGTTTTGGTACTATTCAGGTTTATGCATCCACTAGGCATCTTGAATTGTGTCCACTGCAGATAAGGGGTGAATACTACATATTAAGAGGTCGCATCTTTTTTTTTTTTTTTTTTGCAGTGATGTGGATTGAACATGGGACTTTGCACATGTTAGGCAAGTGCTCTACTACTGAGCTATAAACATCTGTATCCCCCCCAAAAGTCATCTTTTTAAAATGTTGTAATTAAATTCTTGGGATAAGAAGGTAGACTGACTTTTGAACAGTGTTTGGGACCTAAGACAATTGCCTCCCTTCCTTTATCAGAACATTTCTTATATCAGGCTTGAGGTCTGGAACACAAGATTGGGTCAAGGAGCGACAGTTATCAAGGAAAGTCTTTTAATGTAGTAGCAAAAGACAGTATACTCAGGGCTTGCTTTAGTTATATTATCCCTTTCAGCTTTTTCCTCTCTCGAAGGTGAAAAGCCTGGGCAAACAGATGGAAAGCTGTCAAGAGTTTAACCAACCCAAACCCACATTCGTTTCAGCTCAAGCACTTAGAGCTGTAGAAAGTGGGAGGAGCCATTCTGAGCAGGCAGTCATTCACTGGCTCTCCTGGCTGCCAGCTCTGATCCAGGTGTGACTTCCCCACAAACCGTCCCTTAGCTTACGCTGGCAGAATGCCATGGATATGACATGCTTTCCCATCAACAGAGAGGAACTGCCTCATCCCACACAGCCATGCTTGCCCTCTGAAGCAGGAGAGCTATTTAAAAGGTATCCAGTGGGGCATGAAATCCGAAGAGGAAATGCTGAGACTCTGGGAAGAATTTAGGTAGGTGGAGTTGAAATCTGTCCACACCATTGAGTTAACCATGAATACTATAAAAAGAATATTGTGGACTCATTATTTCATTTCACCTGAACCTATTAATATTGTTTATTTATTTTTGGTGGTACTGGAGGTGGAACCCAGAGGCTTTCTACCTCCGGGATATACTCCAGACCTATTTTATACTTTATTTGGAAACAGGGTCTCACTAAGTAGATGAGAACCTCACTAAGTAGCTGAGGCTGGCTTCAAACTTGTGTGAGCCTCATGTCTCAGCATCCCAAGCACGGGGCTTACAAGTGTGCATCACCATGCCCGGCTTAATATTGTTTAAATCATTTGAAAATCTTATTTCCCATTAAACACAAATGATGAGAATGAGTAAACCCTGAGCAGATGGCTGTCTTAATAGAGTAGTATTCAAAACCACAGTAGTCTAGGATCTGAGATGTTTTTAGCCACCGTGACTGACATAAGCAAATGTCATAAAATTCACATGGTACCAGGGCTTTAGAACAAAGTAACGAAAAATTTCCTGCTTATATTCAGCTAGGAAGTGACCCTGAAATGTGCATGATGAAAGTAAGACAGCAATGATTTAGAAAGAGCCAGAAGTATGTCAACAATGTCTTTTGTCCTTGGTAGCTTTCTCATAAAGACAGGGCAGCAGCTGCCAGAGGTAGCACTTCAAGAGCTTCCTTTCTTTTGTTTGTACATGTGGTACTGGGGATTGAACCCAGGGGCACTCTACCACTTAGCTATATTTACAACTCTTTTTATTTATATTTTGAAAAAGAGTCCCTCTCTCTAAGTTAGTGCATGCTGGTCCCAAACTTGCGATCCTTCTATCTCAACCTCCCAAGTACTGGGATCCTAGGTGTGCCACCACACTTGGCTCCATAGTATTTTTGTTTTGTTTTGGATACTGGGAATCCAGGGTCATTCTACTTCTGACCTACGCCCCTTGCCCTATTTTGTTATTAGGAAATGGGGTCTCACTAATTGGCTGAAGGTCTTGTTAAGTTGCTGAGGCTGGCTTTGAACCTGTAATCATCTTGTCTTAGCCTCCCATGTGCCAGGATGACAGGCATGCATCACCACACCTACATACGAGCTTCCTTTCTTTATACAGGCTCTAGTCTATCCCTTGAAAGTCAGTAGCACCAGTTACCCTACCCCACACTCGGGCGTTTCTCCTAGCTCAAGTTAGAGATACCAATCTGAAACTAGAATAGTAACCAAGTTTAACTGTGTGGTATGCCTCATGTGTACAAGCTCTGGGTGGCCACATCTCGGGTGTTTTCAGTCTGTCCTGTATTCAGTAGGTGGTCAAGTCTTCCTGGATGATAGAAGAAAGGGCTCCCACCTCATGAGGTGGTTCCCCTGGATAGCACTGCTACTGTCTGCCACCAGCACACAGAGGGGAAACACCCAGTAACCACTGACTGATTTGGAGGATATCTGGATCAGTCTTAAGCACAGCTAAGCTCTCACCGGAATTCAAGTCTTATGTTTCCCTCAGATCCATGGCCAGGTTGGACTGTCCAAACAGAGGTTAATCTACATCACCAAGCCAGGATTCAGGGCTAGACGAAAGGATGACATCTGTAAATCATATGATATGGAGCAGCTCTAAGAAGTAAGCTTTCCAAAGTGCTTTTTGGAATAAAATCAGTACCAGTTCCTAACTATATTATTTCCTTCTTCATCTGATAACCTTTTAAGTAGGAAGTACCAATGAGACCAAGATATTATGATGAGGCAGGTTAAATAAACAAACAACAACAAATGATAAATCGGTTTTAACATTTTATTGGGTAAATGATTTTAAAGGTAATAACAATAGTGTCAAAACTACTACAATATCTTTCCACAGCCATACCTTACAGACCCACATAAACCTTCTCATATTTTTGCTCATTTTTAATATTTTAAAGCCATACATGTCATATAAAATGCCCATTTCCAATAGTTTCAAACCCTAAGCAATTAAATGTTGAAGGAAGGAGGACCTAGTTATACTGGAAGGGGTTTCAGGTTATCTGTGATGTCTTATTGTAATCAAAAAACAGGTTACTAAGAAAGAAGGAAAAGAAGAGCTACTCCAGGTAGCTTTTTGCTCAATATAATTCTCACCATTGCATCACCAAGAACCCATTATGCTGGTGACCGATTCAAAGTAATTTTGGGGAACATATAAAAACACTAAAATAACTTAGAAACTAGATCCAAATATTTCAAAAGTAATCAACTTTGATATACAAAAGCAGTCGGAGGTGATTACAAAAGTTTATTTTCTCAGTGCGTCTATGTACCAGCACAGTTACTGGGTCCAGAGCAAAATAAAAGGATCATTTTCTTCTGAAACAGTAATAAAAAACAAGAAAAAAACATATCTTTGTATATAAAGGATCAATGCTGGTCTTAAGAATAATGTAGTCAGAAACCCTTAAATCGAGAGGCACACAACAGGCTTCTGCTTTTAAAAAACAAAAGGAAAGTCACCAGTTTATTTAAATGGAGGAGGTGCTCACACCCCTCAAATAAACGTAATTCAGTTTAACATCACTAGCAAAAATCACTTAGAAACTGTACAAAAATAAAAAAGTTAACACATTTAATCCTGCAAGGTTTTTGTAAGGACTGGAAGGCAGGCTTTTGGAGCAGCATTTGGGCATGGCTGGGGGCTTCTTTGGTTTGATCTAACACACATAAGAGATGGAACCTATTCCAGATGACAGTTTCAAATTTCCTGCACATTTGAAGACAAGAGGCCAGTATACAAACTTCGGTGTGCTGGGCATTAGGACTGTATGCACTGGACTGAAAATCTCAAAACTGCTTTAAGTGGGGTGGGGATTGAGGGAGAGAGCAAACCTTGCACTTCCTCCATCAATTTTACCAACCTCTCTCCAATGGTAGGGGATATTAGAGAGGGTAGTAGCACGTTCTTGTGCACTCAGAAGGCCACTTGAGGGGTGGGGATGGGGGGCAATCATTCTTTTAGAATCTGGTACCTGGCTGACCTTGTTTAAGAACAAGAAAACCCTTCCAGAAATGGAAGCCTTTTGCTACATACCAAAGTAAAATACACACTATTTTCCAAGAGGAAAAATACCCAGTTGCAGTTGAAAACGGAAAACTTAAATGGAACTAATTAACATTTAAAAGGGACTATGTAAACTTTGTGCTACTCAAATGAAGTTCAAGTATTACGTTTGAGCTGTTTAAAGATCACTGAACTTATACAATATTCTGGTGATAAGAGTGCAATTCACATTTGTGTTTCTGAACAAATAAACCACAACTGGCTAGAACACAACCTGTGCAATTAGAATCTTTGAGTTAAAGACACATGCTACATATTTCAACATGTTCAAAGTTAATTCAAACCACATATTTAACAGCTTTGTAATATTACAACAAAGGTGAAAGGGTCTAGCATTTGTTTCTTTGAAGCACACCATTACAGTTTGTATAATACCCTTTACACTAAAAAGTCTTTTAGTCAACAGCTACTTAAGAGACAAAAATGCACTGTGCATCAACTTGAATACAAAAGGAGACAAAACTATCCTTTTCCCCCAAGCCATGGTGGGAAATATTGCTGACCTCGTCCTTTGAAGCCTGCAGGATGGTTATTTCTTAAGTATAACATTATTACACTGGTAAGAAAATCTGTATAACATCTGCATATATCAAGGATTTAAAAAATCTGATATGATTTTAGAGTCCGCATGACCAGTCACGTGACCTGCTCAAGATTGATTAGCACCGTTAAATACATAAACACACATATGTATGCATGTACTGTAAGTATATGTATACATACATACATATATGTATGTAAATAGATCTTTTCTTTAAAAAAAAAAGAACTTCTAACCATAAGCTCACACAGGACGAGGAGCCTGTTGAACTGTTGAGATGATGGATAAGATGGATTTCACTACAATGTTGGTCTATTTTGTCTCTCTTCAGTTTGTTTGTTTCATTTACCATTTTTTTTTTGCAGCAGACAATATCATTTTAGCTTGTGCTCAGTTTCTCTATAAGGGCGAGAAAAAGTTCCCATCAGGTAGCCACTTGTTTTTATACTGAAAGACTAATCTACTCCAAAATGTTCCCAAGTATAAATGATAGGAGTCAAAATCCCTTTCAAAAGCTCAATAGCTAACTTTTTCTGATAAATCTCCAAGTTCAATGGAACTGGCTACCAAGATTGCATTTCAGGCTAACAATTGGCTTCTTAGTTAAGGCATCACAACTGAAAATAGTTATTTTGACAATGGATGCTGTGGATGAAGGAATACCAACAATCATCTACGAACTCTCATCAAAAACTAAAGCAGTGTGCTTTGCCCCCGTGGCAAGCAGAAAGAATTCAGCCAATTATCTCACAAACTGGAAAAGGATCTTTGAATTCTGAACTAGCAGTCTGTCGCTTGTCACAGCAACTTATGTATAAGCTATATCATTTCAATATTCAGTGACATTTTGTAGTTTTAGAATATATATTCTGCAGCATACTTTTAATCATCACTTGATATATTGATTTCCTGTTTGAAAAAAATTATATATTTTCCCAAATATATATCTCTATATATAGCTCTCTATATACTACCATAAACTGAAGGTCATTTTTCTTCAGAATCACCTGGGGACATACGTATGGACCTTCTATTGACATCAGTAAGTGCTCTTTGTATGTATGTATGGGAAGATTAGCCCTGCCCATGAGCTATGCTCTAATGATAGCATATCTGAATGCCAACTCCATTTTTACAGGAATAATATCTTAACAGAGTAAACGTGTTTCCATCAAAAGTATATAATGCAGACAGACTCAAAGTATTTCATGATATCTCTGAAACTCTAGTATTGTCTCCATGACAGACAAAACTATGTGAAATCATGGCATGTATGAAATTTTGTCTCACTAGATTTTCTTTACCATAATTTTAGATGGCAGCTAAAATGTCTCTGGCCAATTATGATTTACTGAAACCTGAAACTAACAAATTTAAATTAATATAAAATAGACAAATGTCTTTTTGGTTATTTGCTCAAAATAAATTTTTTCTCAGCTAAAAAAATACTTCAGAGTAAGGAATTTGTCTAATCTGTTGTTTCACATATAGAAACAATACAATTTTACAAGAATATTTCTCTAAGTTGCCTTTCTTCTAACCTCTCTTAATTCTACTTAATTATATTTTCTCAAAGGCACTAAATTCTGCATCTTTTCTCTTTCTAATATTTGCTGCTCTTCAAAATAATTTCTGGAGCCTATTTGAAAGGTGGTGTGAACTTTCTTAAAACAGTGTTTTAGTTTGTAAATTGGTTCTATAAGTGATGAGGCCGTCTCTCCTATTTATGATAACCAGCATAACAGGCATAAATGGTTTCTTACTCTCTGTGACAAGCTCTATTATGGACCTTCAAATGTTTACTACTAGAACTAAAGTTCACATATTTTAACCATGGGAGAAATATCTTTAAAGGTGAATACCCAAGCACTAAACTCTCATAGCAAAGTGAATTTTAAGCAAATTCAAGAGTAATATGTGAATACCTGATTTTGATATGAATTACTCCCAAACTCAGCTATCAAAAAATACCTACCTTAAAGACAAATCTAAATAAAATCCTTAAGAACTGCACACTTTCTTCCATCCACAGTCAAAAGAAGGAAGGAAGAAAAAAAGAGAAAAGGAAGGAAGGAAGTCAAAGAAGACAGAAAGAAACCTGATTGAGATAGCAAAGCAAAATTCTATCTAATATTGCAAGAAAATAAAACCCCCAAAATTATATATGCTGCAAAAATCATTGATCTAAAATAATAAAACAGGACCTTCTCAACAAATGCCATTTTCCTACCCGTTACCATGATGATCTTAATTGATGATGTCAAAGCTTCACCATGGCAACGGAAACTATCATCATAAAATGGTACAGTAAAAGAGATAGCTAGACCAAGAAGGTGTAGGGTCTCCTGGGAAGAGGTCTGCAGAGAGGCCCAGTGACTGGTTGTGCGGCTCAGTGTCAGGAATAATGGTTGTATGGTGGAAGGGGATGCCCAATGCCATTTTGGAAGTGATGATGCTGGCGATGAGCAAGGTATTCAGCATAACTCAAGGTCATCTTTTCACTACGGTACCTGAAAGAAAGTCAAGGAAGATAGAAGTTAATATCAAGTGATGACTTGCCATTATCAGAGTTGGCAGGGGCCAAAGAGATAATTATATGGATCTGGAAACAGAGGCCTAGAGAGAAGCAGTGACCTGCACAAGGCCACAGGCTGGTAAGCAAAGCTAAGATGAGAACACAGGGATCCAAACTCAAAGTCCAGAGCTTTTTCCACTCTATTATTCCTTGTTTGAATTGTTCTGTAAAAACTACTGCCCCTTGAGCCCAGTTTGCTAACAAGAAAGAACAGAGGATACAATCTTTTAATCTCATAAGTGCATCTTATTCACCTGATAGTTTTTCTTTAGAGCTGTTTCATCTCTCTGTCCATAAATCGACTTAGTTTTTGCCATTGAGTAACAACCTTTCCTAATCATGGTTCTGGAATCTTCTCTTTTTCCTCTGTTTAGTTTTCATTGCCGCACTTGATTCTCATAAGAGTAATATACAGTTTCTACCTTCAATCCCCTACTCACACGACTCTCTGGCCCAATGTGCCTTGGCTGCTTTGCCACTCCTCACGGAAACAGCTGTAAGAAGGGTGCCCTTGATCCTATTTGATCTTCTCTTATGATATCCCTCACCACTCCTTTTTCTATAGTTCTCTAGTCCCAACAGCTCCACACACTGCCTGGTCTCCCCTGCCTCTCTGATTGCTTCTGATCTCTTTGAATGCTTCTTCTGCCACTCTGCCTTATAGGATTTTCCAAGTGTCTATCATTAGTTTTTTGACTCTCTACTTTGTCCCCCTCAAGTGAATCCAGTCCTTATAGCTTCAACTCTGATCATTTTACAGATGATCCTAAAGTATCACCACTAGTCATGAGCTACATACATGCACATTTTCAGTGACCTACTAGACATCTTTTTATAGATATTCCAGACAGTACTTCAAATACAGAGCTGACACATGAAACTAATGGTCCTCCAGTGCTCCCTACCTTGCTTAAAGGATGACCTTGATCCCTTTTACCTAAATAAAAGCCTTCACTTCTTCCCCTCTAAATGATGACCAGGTCTTTCATTTTCTCCATAATCTTTTCATATCTGTTCCATCTTTCTTCTTGTGCCAGTGCCACTGCTCTAGTTAAAGGCCCTCAATTCACTTTCTTATAATTGCTGCTGCCACAGATTTTTAGATGTGCTTCAGATTCTTAAATTCTAGCGATGTTTTCTAAGTTCATTTTTTCTGCTTCAAATTCTAATCTTCTACTTCCTCAGGGCCACCTGTTGAAAACCCTACAATGGCTACCAACTACCTGAGAATTAGGTCCAAAGCTCTTAGTCTGGACTGTCAGACCCTGTCATCTAGCTCAACTTACCTTCTGGGCAATATTTTCCTCTAATGAGTACCTTCTCTACATGGACTGAAAGAGCAACCAAACCAAACTATTTTCATTTCTCAGAACTTGCCTTGTACTTTACTACCTATATCATTTGACTTACAAGGTCTCAAGGGAATCCATTTCTTCTCTTACTTTTTAATTTGTCAAATATTCTACCTATTCTTTAAGCCCAGCCCCTAATTCACCTCTTCTTTGAAACCTTCTGTTACTTTCCCACCCCCTCCTGGAATTTATCTTTCCTTGCGTTGTGATCTTACATTATCCATTGCATTCTGTCTTAGAGTAATAAATATTTTTGTATACTCCTTTCTATTCTCCTTTAACTGTGAACCCAGGGAGCAGAGATAGAGGCATTTTCAAATTTGTAACTACGCAGAGATGAGAATAGTCCATTTTTAGACTATAGGCATTCGATGTAGTTTCCTGAAACTGGAATAAATGGCAACAGCAACCCATTTTCCTAAAATATTTGATATTTTCCTTCTTAAATAAGTAGCCCTATTATACCATGCCAAAATTTATTTAGCCCCCAGGTTTAGCTCAACTCTGTTTTTCAACAAACTTTCACAGTAGACTTTTATCACTGCCAAGATTCTAAGGTTAAGTTCAAATATAAGGACTGCTTATCAGTATCCTAGGGATCTGCTTGGCAATATCAAAAGCTAGCCAATAGCTATTTCTGGAACTTTCTCCATAACATAGTCTAAAGTCTCAAAGGGATTGCTTGTACAAAGCCAGAATAATCACACAGAGCTAAAGGTGGGAAGGGTGGACTCATACATCATACAGTCTTAACTGCCAAGCAGAGTTCCTTTGTATCTTTCCTCAATATGGCCCTGCCATTCACTTCTACTTGTTTCAGAAAAGAGAAGTAATTAAAGTTAGAGATATCACAGAAATAATACGGTTATAGGCATATGCATCAAAATGTACTGGTTACCCTAGTGCTAGAGAAAATGCCTTCTATACCTGGTCAGTTTTATGGTTTTCCTGAATTCATTAGTAATCGGAGCTTTGTATCCTCCTTTCCTCAGCAAGGAGTCAATGGTTTGAATATGGTCCCATCCTGTAAAGAGTACCAGATAAAATATTAGTCCAGCACATGTAACAAGCACCTTGAATTAAATAAAATTACTTTGTGGAGGTCAGCTATCACTGGTAACAAATGCCACCAACTCTTTTAGTCCAAAAATGATCATAGAGAAGAGCTAAGATTTCATCCTTTACAAAGGCAAGTTCATTGCCATACACCTAAAATTCTGGCTATCCACAACGTTGAACAGCATTGGCTTCATCTCACTCACATTTCAAGGCAAGGAGTCTAAAGAGACTGGTAGAACCTGCTTAGTCCTGTCTCTAACAAACCATAATCATATTCTCCTCAAATGATATAATATCTTCAATATCTCAAATATTGTAATATCTCCACAAAGATTATAATATCTTCAAAAGAGAGAAACTTAGACATCACTATACCAACTCAGGAATATATAAAAGCCCTATACTACTTCAGAGTGATTGCTAGTATTAATGGCATCTTCTGTAATCATTTAAGCATATTTGTGTGAAATATGCAAGGATATTTTTATTGGTTCTGACACAGATGGCATCTTAATATATGAGCCCCCCCCTTATTTATGCTTTATAAAGTCAGTGATATTGACTAAGATATTTTGTAAAGGAACCCAAAATCTTCAGATAATTGTCTTAAAGGCTAACTTTCTTATCTAGGGGTTTAACGACATTATGCTGTTTTATATATCTTACTTTTATATGACCAAATATGAAAAAACAAATTTAAGTGCTTTCTGATTTACAAAGCTCAACAAGATAAAAAGATATTAATTTCAACTAATATCAATAATTTAGTAGTGGATAGAAAGGACAAATACCACACAGTAAATTTATTTTCTGTCATTGTGTGGTTCATAAAGATCTGTGGTACATCTATGAAATAAGAAAATGTTTGTTGATTAGAAAGTGAAGGCCAAGGGTATAAAGTATAAATAGTTCATATATACACAGTGCTTCCAATCTTAATGGGAAACATACAATGTTAATATTAGCGGGATAAGTAAAGAAGCTTAAGAATGAAACATTAGATATTAACAAGGACAGTGATGATGTGGCTGACTGTCAAACTAAAGGTTTGTTTATGCTACAAGGCTACTTATAGCACAATGGAATATGGGGAAAGGGTGTTTCAAATTGGTAGCAAATTGTTACCTGAAATAAAACCCAACTTCTATAAAGCTTTGCTTTTTTGAAAATATACACTGGGGACACTTCAGTGCTGAGACTCAAGCTTGTGTGTAATCACTGATTTGATACAAACATTACAGAGGCAGTGATGAAACAGTCATTTCTTATCATTAAACTGCAAGATCAGTCATTGCATTCCAATATCTATATTTTTTTATATTCTTCACCAGAGCTGATAAAATAAAGTGCAATAATGACCTTGCTCCTTTGCAACCTCGGGTAGGTAGGTGGCAGTACGTTTTGATCCTTTTTCATTGATGAATTCTATTCTAATGCCATGCACACCCACCTGAAAGAAATTGGCAATTTCATTAGTATAGCCTTCTTCATTAAAAAAAAAAAAACAGAAAGTAAAAGTTATAATTTAACTTTCAAGAGAATTCAGATCTTCCTTTTTCCTTGTTTTAGAAGTACATATCAGATTCCTCTTTCCAAAGCTTTGACTTCGGATTTGAAAGCCATTATGATGGACATGGAAACCGAAAACATTGATTTGCATGTGCCCTCCATGCACTGGGCTATGCTATTCTGTCTGGAAAACTGGAACATCATTCTGGCGCATGTGTAGAGTAAGACAGTTGATGGCAAGATTCCTGTCCCCACTCCCAAACTGTGACCCAAGACAGTAAGGAACTAATAAAAGGAAAGTGACTTCAAAGAGAACAAACAACCATCCTGCTTTGCAGGTACAACAAACAACCACTTCAGACCTGTTCTGATGTCTCTCAAACTACCTAGTCCCTTTTTTTGTTCTGTGGATCCAAACCAGAGCCATTTACATGCTAGGCAAGTGCTTTACAACTGAGCTAGATCCCCAGCATTTTATTTTTTTATTTTGAGACAGGATCTCACTAAGTTGCTCAGGAAGGCTTTGAACTTGAAGTCCTCTTGCCTCATCCTCCAGAGTAGCTGGGATTATAGGAGCAAAACACAGTGCCCCCTAGTCCTTTTAAATTTTTGACTATGCGTAGGCAAGCATATACTGTCAGGTAAGATTGAAAAACTATAAAAACCAGGTCATACATCACACATTACCTTTCAGTTTAAGGGCAATAAAGACTTTAAATCATTTTGAGGTGTGTCATTTTTGCAGCTTATCATCCTACCCTAACTCTAAAATGTGAAACAAACTTTTGGTAGCCCTAAAAAAGGAAGATCTTCTAAGTGAGAGTGGGTAATTTCTTGCTAATATTTTTTTTTGTGTGTGTGGTACTGGGGTTCCTGGAAACCCTTCTATCTCTGGGCTACACTCCCAGGCCTATTTTTATACTTTTTTATTTGGGAACACGGTCTCTTAAACCAGCGAGGCTGGCTTGGAACCTGCGTGATCCTCCTGTCTCTGCCTCCCAAGTGTGGGGATTACAAGCGTGCGCCACCACACCCAGCTTCTTGCTAATATTTTAAAAGTAACATACTTTTCCTTTGATTAGCATAAAATCAAAAGGAAACTAAGCTATATATATAGCTGATATATACATCTGATATAGAATAGTATACACTAAAGAAAGATCATTCAAAGTTCTTCTTTGAGAACAATGGCAGTAAGAATGAAAAATTTAAAATATAACCATTCCATTCTGTTATCACAAATCTGTGGCTGACTCAGATCAGATTTCCAAGTGGAGGATTAGACTGTCCCCTTCTTTTCCCAGCCAGTCCATGAAGTTATAAAACTTTATTTTTTTCCCTCTGTTTAAATGTAAAAGTCTAGAAGAGAAAAAGGGAATCAGTGAAAACTTCTTTTGCTGTTTCTGCCCTTTGGACTGAAAATTTCAAATCCTTGAGGAATAAAAAGTACTCTGAAGCTGGGCATGATGGCACATGCCCATAATCCCAGTTCCTAGGAAGCTAAGACAGGAGGCTTGCAAGTTTGAGGCTAGCATGTGGTGATTTACCAAGACCCTTCTTCAAAATAAAAACTAAAATAGTGCTGGGAGTATAGCTCAGAGGTAGAATGCCCTGGATTCAATCCTTAGTAACATACACACACACACACACACACACACACACACACACACACACTCCTCTGGAAAACCAATTTAGTTCTTTCCTCAGATCGTCACACATCCATCCATTAGAGCTTATTAGATCTCCTAAGGAGATTTTTTAAATTAAAACATATATCTGTGTTTATTTCTTCTATCTAGTTAATATCAATATTCTTATAAGTCTCCATCTACTAAAATGCAACCAGGGCAGCTATTTAAAAACTCAGACAATAAGACCTCCAATAACCTGTGGAAAATGACTGTGGACAGCTGAGAAGAAAGATGAGTGTTTAGTTATCATACATTTTCAGGATAAAGGACATCTACTAGTCTCTCCAATGCCCGACACATCACTGAGACAATGACAAATTTGCGACAATTTCTGTGTACTGACTTCCTGATCAGTGACTTTGAATTTTTTCCTTCAACAATATCAGAGCCTTATAATTTGTTTTTTAAAATATACAGCATAAGTAATTTATGTTCCATCATTCACTGTGGTGCATTTTGAGTCTTTAGCTCTATTTATAAAAAATCTGTCATGTTAAAATTGAAGAGAACTTTGGTATTTATTAAGATGTCTAGTCAAAATTGTGAGAAGAAAAAGGTCTTCTTATCTGTGAGATGAGAGTGTTAGACAAAATCAGTGATATTAAATGGCATGGGGAGGGAAAGAGGCTGAAGTTTATCAGAATTTCAGGAGGTTTTATGCTTCCAAGAGTATAACCTGGAAAAGGAAGAACTACCTGCATTATTTTATCTTAATTGAACTAGATGACCTCTAGGAACCTCTGACAAAGTGTGGCTATGTACCAGGGGAGGAAGTGACTTAGGCAAATAGGGGTGTGATTTAGACAAAATTTTCCAAGGAATATATTCTGTGTTCTTTAAAAAAATGTCTGAGATTTTAAATCCTAGTAATTTAAGAATTAAAAGAGTGATTTAAAAAATTTACTAGTTATATGATATGTGAACTGTATCTCAATAAAGCTGTTTATGTGAGGTTAGATCAAAATCAAAGGACATGACGACCAAACTAAAACTTACTCATGAATAAGATTACTCTTATGCTTTGAGAAGGTCTACCATCAACTTCTATTTAAAAGAAAATAAAAATTCTTCCATTTTGTTTTTGTACCATGCTTAAAACGTTCCATTCTTTTTCTGGGATCCTACAATGCTGAATAATTGAGAGCTCCTACAAATTTAAATGTAAGTTTGGTGAATTTAAAGCAAATATTTTCAGACATGGTAGTATACATCTGTAATCCCAGCAACTCGGGAGGCTGAGGCAGAAGGATCACAAATGTGAGGTCAGCTGCAGCAATTTAGTGAGACCTTGTCCCCAAGTAAAGAATAAAAATAGGGCTGGGGGTTATAGGTCGGAAGTAGAATGCCCCAGGCCTCAATCCCCAATACTATAAAATAAAATAAATAAAATATGTAGAAAATACAAAGTGGGAGGGCGAAGTTCAGTAGTAGAGTGCTACTAGATTCAATCTCTGGTTCTGCAAAATAAATGCATAAATAAAGTGAATCCTTTGTAGAAAACAATTTTTGCCATATGTCAAAAATAGACTCCATGAAGTTATCAAGCCAGAACCAGAGTGACTCATTTTTTCACCTAACAGAATCAAGAGAATGATAATAATGTTCTTAAATAACTCTAAGCATAATAACTTTTTGTCACCTGTTGAGCAGTATCATTTTCTGTACTCTTAGAACCATAGATGCTGCCAAATAGTTTTACTGAACAATCAAAACAGAAGAGTGGAAAATGGGCTGCTGTGGAGAACTGCTGATTCTGGCCAACCTGTGGGAATCACTGGCTTTGCAAATTAAGTCATCTCCACTAAAATGAGCACCAAAACCAATTCCATATTGTTTCAGGGAGGCATCTGCCACAGCTGCAAGTCCAAAATGTAATCCTCATGCATAAAAATTGAATCTTCTCACTCAGATTGGAGAATTCTACAGTCCAGCAGCATCCCAAGAGGCAAAGCTCTAGTTGGCAGTTGGCAGCTAGATAGCAGACCAGCTGACTAGGGAACTGGGATCCCCAGAAGCAGACCAGCTCTAAAACTCTATTGCAGGAACTTTCTATTTCTAAAGATGGATAAGGAGATAACATTTGGAAAGCTATGGCAGCAAACATATCCCTAACTAATCCTACCACTGTCTGAAGTACAGCATGGTGGCCAAAGACTTGCAAATCTAGCCTTAAGGGAAACTGCAGGTCATTTTCAAAACTATTAGAAGGCCCGAGAAAAAATGCTTTCAAGGTCCATCAGCTGTGATAATATTCTTTAATCAAGACTGTACTTTTGCTAAGCAGAGCTATAAACAAACTCGAATGGTAGTAAATTAAATGTAGGACTTATAGATAAGAGGATATGGAATTAAATAGAGCTGTATCTGTGTGTCATGAGAGAATATTAAAACCAGTTCAACAGATTCCTACTTCATGCTAAAAAGAAAGCCATATTTATTCAGAAACATTCCATAGCAAATGATTTTTATTAATGTTATTATACAATCTTTTACCATTGCTTAGAATGATTAAATATCAAGATTAATGCTAAGGCTATAAAATATATCTTGATTATTTGGAATTAATTATCCAGTTTGGGGGTTATGTATCCCCAACTCCACCTGGCCTCAGCCCCATCCTCTTTCCTCTGTCCATTTCCCTTATTTGTTCACTCCTCTTTCAGAGAGCATGTGGGCACAGAGTAGATATACACATGTTAATCAATTTTGTTACATAGCAAAAGGTTTGGTAGAAGAGATTATAAATAATGGCTAAAGTGAAGCTTCCAGACTGTCCGCAGATTTCATTTATCCTCATTTTATGGCTCCTTGTTAGAAATGTGGCTTCACTTAAAACTATTATCCTGTAATGCAGTGACTGACCTTCAACACAGGAACATTAAAAAGGTACCCTCTCCCACCTCACTATAATACATGTCCATAATCTGTTCTTTAAATTTTCAGTCAAAGCTTAATATACCCTATTCTTTAGGACAAGTGTTAGTCCTATAATCCACTGGCAGGACTACAAAAGGGTCTTACTTTACCTGTGAGCCTAATCAGTAAGCCCATAGTCTGAATTGTCTAAATCATAAAAAGGAGTCAACTGGCTAAAAGTATAAATATGAACAAAATGTGCCCTGGCTAATAAGTTGAACAGGCTCCATGCAAACCTTTGACCATTTAGGTCCACAGTTATCTCACCAGTCTGGACCCTCAAAGTTAAATCTGCCTTTAATCACATACTGGCCAATAGAACCAATCTACTTCCTCAGGTAGCATCCTGTCTTAGTCAATGCCATAGTCCTTTACCATTTCTAGAAAAAAAAATGCTGGGTTTCCCTGTAAGAATAAAAAGTATGGCCATGGCTTACTCTACTTACTTTCAGTGAGCTCATCTTAAGTAATACAAAAAAGTACCAGGAGGTCAAAAAAATTGATAGTTGTCTGACATGTCTTTTTGGATGTAAACATTTGGCAAAATATACTTTATAAATAAAAACACAACTAGTCACTGGCCATACACATAAGACTGACCTGTCAGGCCCAATATGCAAGTGCCATTAAACTGAATGAAAGGATTCTTTTTCTACTGAGAGAAGATCAGGATGTTTGGCATACCCCTTAAACTTTTGAGACTGTCACAAGAAAGCTCAGGGTACCATGGACAGAAACAAAAACTATGTTTTGACAGTTCATGGGTCAACTCTGTAGTCTTGCATTTCTTATACTGTCAAAAGGAAAAAAAATGTATGTGCTTTTTCTCCAAAATACACAAACAACCAGGGTGGAGCACATTCCCTGCTTGCACTCATCACCTCACCGTACCTTCTGCCCCACCATAGCCTAGCCCCATGAAAAGAGTGACTCTTCCTTTTCCTAGGGAAATTAAATTCAACACAAAAGAGGAAAAACTTCAAAACTGGGCCTACTCCAAGTTTATACTTTTGAATAATTCTTGGGAAAGAAAATTAAATCTTTAATTGTAGAAGACTAACAAAGAATTGTATAGATCCTAATTAACCACTTCCCCCAAACCTGATACTACCAAAAACAGGACTACAGAAAGAGCATCTGGATTTGCTCTTCAAATTGACACACTTATAAATGCATCACTTCAATCTACCCATCAATTTGACAAGTAAATCTGAATTTCCACAGATGCCCATCAAATTAGCTTGATTCCTTCCAAATCTGACCTAATTGTAATTTTTTTTTAATGTGGTGCTAGGTATTGAACAAAGGGACATTCTACGTCTGAGCTATATCCTGATCCCTTTTTACATTTTATTTTGCAATATAATTTCACTAATTTGCTGAAGCTGGCCTCAAAACTGAGATCCCCCTGTCTCAGCCTTCCAAATATTAGGATTATAGGAGTGCACCACCACGTCTGGCTTAAATTGTAAAATTTAAAGTGTGTTGATTTAATTTAGGTGGGCTTTTCTTTTTGCTCAGTAACTTTTAATTTTGTAAATTTTAAAAACTGAAAACATGAAACTATTTTTGTTTATAAAAATAGTATATATCTGTTACAAGAAGAACTCTCTTGGAAAAGTGCAAAGGGGAAAATATGCATGATCTGTAATCTCAGTACCACTTAGAGATAACCTTAATGAGTTAAAAATATTTTTCTCCTGAACCAACTGAGATACCACCAAGAACTATATTTTAAGCTGTTTTATCCATTGTCTGATTAGTTTCTATGCTCTCTGTGCTTTCAAATATTTTTGAGAAGCTTTTAGAAAAAATAGTACAAACTGTTGAGCATGGTGGTGCACAACTATAATCCTAGTTCTTGGGAGGCTGAGACAGGAGGATCACAAGTTGATTACCAGCCTCAACAACTTAGTGAGGCCCTGCTTCCAAATGAAAAATAAAATAAGACTGGAAATGTAGCTCAGAGGTAGAATGCCCCCAGGTTCAATCCCCAGTATCATAAAAAATCGCTAGAACAGGAGCAACGTTTTATCATATTTGACTACAAAAATTGCTTCATTTTCTACCTAACTTTTCCTATTATTTTGTGAAAACAACTGCAAAGGTCCTCTTGACCAAAATATGTATGTGTTGTTCTATAAAATCTCTGAAAATTAGTCATTTTTAGCTCAGAAATTAGTTTACTCTCCATGAACCAGTTCTTGTCTTTTGCAGAGCTTACCAAAGAACTAATTGGTACAAATTTTGGTTCATGTAGAAGATGTAGACATATTTTTTAGACATCTTGTCTATCAGGAACACAAGCCTGACAATTTATTCACAATGGCCACCGAACAACAATCTGATAACATTTATTTTAAATAAGAGCTGACACATAGGTCTAAAATACCTGAACTAATAATCACCTCCATGAACTTTTATGGCATTAAGATTTTAAATAAAGCAAAGTTAATGATGAGGTGCTTTGAAAAACCAAGAAGCCAAATGTGTTTATATATTATTTGCAATGAAAGCAACTGTTCTTTAAGGTTTTGCAGAGAACAAGTAACAGATGAGAGTATAATTTTTAAAAATTCACTATAATGATTAATTATAATTAGCATTTCACAAAAATTGAACATCCTGATGTTTCCCAAGCAAAATTTAGGCAACACAGGTGACCTTTAAATAAAAAGTCTGCTTTTCCTCAAGACAGAAAAATGTATTCCTACCATATTTTAATTTTTTTTATGCTACTGGAGGTGGAACCCAGGGGCTTTTCTACCTCCGGACTATAATCCCAGACCTATTTTATACTTTATTTGGAAACAGGGTCTCACTAAGTTTCTGAGAGCCTCACTCAGTAGCTGAGGCTGGCTTCGAACCTGTGTGATCCTCCGGTCTCAGCCTCCCAAGCACGGGGATTACAAGCGTGTGCCACCATGCCCAGCACCTACCATATTTTAAAAAGAGAACGAAGGAGTGAATTTGCACATGAAAAAACAAATTACAAATTTTTAAAAAAATCTAGAGACATGACTTAGTTTATTTTCCCAAGGCTGGGGGTGGGGTAAACATGTCTTAAAACATAGTATAAAACAATGTTTGCCTGATGAGAAATTAAGAAAGATCATATTCAGCCGGGCGTGGTGGCACATGCTTGTAATCCCCGCGCTTGGGAGGCTGAGACAGGAAAATCACACAGGTTCGAAGCTAGCCTCAGCTACTTAGTGAGGCTCTCAGCAACTTAGTGAGACCCTGTTTCCAACTAAAATATAAAATAGGTCTGGGAGTATAGCCCGGAGGTAGAAAGCCTCTGGGTTCCACCTCCAGTACCACCAAAAAAAAAAAAGAAAGATAATACTCAAGATATAACTGTATACAGAGTATCTGAGTCTGAATGATTTAACTCAGGCTACAGAAGAGATTTGTTCCTAAAAAGTTACAGGTAGGTTGAATTTATGTAAATGAATTCATCTTGAAGTCATGAGGAGAACATTAAAGAAACCCTATAGTCAGTTGTGTAGAGCAAACTATCTACTTGTAAAGTGAATGACCCCCTTAATATGTTTGCCTAATTTTAAAATATAATATTAACTTACAGCAGAAGATGATATAGTAATAAAAAGGCATTAATATCTTAGCATATTTTCCTTCCTAAAGAGAATTATTTTGTGAAAAAGCAATCTAGAATGTACATTTTTCAAAATTGGTCCAATTTTCACTTTTGTTGTCTACATTTAGGTTGATGGTATCCATTTGGAAATTTACCTACCTCTTCTTATGACTTCTAACTAGTCACTGATGATTCTCTGGACTTAAAATGAAACAGAAGCCATTTTTATAAAAGGGAGTCGGTCATAGAACCACATTCTGTTGGCATCCAAAGAAACCCGAGGCATTACCTAGTCCAACCTTTTCAGCTTCCTGGTGAAACTGAACTGGCATTCCAAAAGGATCATGTAGCTGGGCAGTAGCAGTCAAGGATAGAACCTGAGCCTTCTGTTCCCCAAATCCAGTACTCGTTCTATTAAATGTTGTACACATGTGCACACACGTGGACGTGCAATCCTTATATTAAAGAACAGACTATAATGGAACTGCTAGGGAAGGAGCGAGAAAAGAATCTTCAGATTATGAGAAAAGAAGCAGAAAAATGTCCTCCCACCAAAAGACACACTGAAAGGAAAGCAAGAAGCAACTGGAGAAGGTCTGAGAATGGACTAAGCTGACCATATCTAAGGGTACTAAGAGCTAACAGAATTTTTTATGCATTACATCACCTAAGAAGCTACATTACTTTGTACAGCTTGCTCCCCCAATAGGTTTCTTATATACTGATTTGTGGATGCACAGCAAATTCTTTCTAGATTAGCCAGAAAATGTGAAGCATTCCTTTTCCAAGGTTCCACAGCACTTGAAACAACATTTAAAGTAAAATATCAAGACAAAGCCTAGATTACCATAATGATGCTGATGTCTTACACAAAAATCTCAAGGTCTCTGGGAAAATAACCATGAAAAGCATATTCTATATGTATAAAGCTCATATTTTTTTAGTAAGGCGGGAGTCTTAAATTAGAAGAGAGACAAAACATGAAACACACCATAGCTGGGAAAATAAAACCAAGCGAGGAAACCGAACATATACCACTAGAAGTCATTTCACTTGCTGACTTTGTGAGTCATGCTAACCATCTGTGTATGGATGGGAACTCTGTTTTGAGTGGTACATTAAGAGGAGCTTAAAAATAGTAAACCTTTATGGGGAGAGTGAGGATGAAAAGAAGAACATTAACTTCTAAAATATATGACAGATAATGATGGTAGCCAATTTGTTCACCTCATCTGTTTACTCTCATAAAGTCTGTTACAAAAGCATCCTATTATTAACTACAACCAAATACGTCAGAAATGAAGCTGTGATCGCTCAAGAGGTGTGACTTAGAGGTTGCTTTGAATGTGAAGTGCTGCTCTCGGTGTACCAAGAGTCCACAAGGCTCATATAACAGATGATTTGGTAGTTTAGAGATAGAGTGAAACTGGGGACTTGGGGTCTTGTTTTATAATAGAGGGACAGATTTGGATATCATACAATAATTATGCTGGCCAGCCCCATCCAGCATGGGTTGAGTCTACGTAAGTTCTGGATGCTAAAATGGAACTAACCCTTGCCAATTGTGGTGGCGCACGCTTGTAATCCCCGCGCTTGGGAGGCAGAGACAGGACGATCGCACAGGTTCAAAGCCAGCCACATGCGCTGGCTTAGGAGACCCTGTTTCCAAATAAAAATGTAAAAGTAGGTCTGGGAGTGTAGCCCGGAGGTAGAAGGGCTTCCAGGAACCCCAGTACCACTAAAAATATAAATAAAATATAAAATGGAACTAACCCGTCTGTCTTAGGACCACAATGTATTGCCCAAGTGACAGTTGTATAGACAAGTAAAAGTTTAGTGATCCAGGGAGCTAGATAAAGGAAAAAATGTCTTTGGGCTTGTGAAAATGCCATTAATCTATTGAAATATGATCTAAGCATCTACTTTAGGATACAGAAAACATTTCTTCTTCATGCCTTCAAATGATGTTGCCTCTAAAGCTCAGAAGTAAAAAATGCCTGATTACAATTTAGAAAATATTTTGACTTCTGTCAGCAAAGTGCTATATTAGTTCCCACAAAATCACTGGTAGCATACTTGCTAGACAAGTTCTCCTACAAACAAAAAGCTCATTCACTTATATCATCCTGAAAATTAGTGGCTATGAGATGACACACCTAGAATTACCCCTCAAGTCAAACTCCACCCATTGCATTACCATTGGTTTCACATTCTTTCAGATTTTTTTTAAAAGGAAGTATGGGACATCCAAACGGTTTAACCATACTACTTCCAGGCTGTATGTCATTTGGAAGGGTTCCAACATGCTGCATTAGCTCTCCTTTCTTTCTAAAGCCCCATGATGTCAATCATCCTGTCATTCAGAATTTTAAAAATGCTGTCAACTGAAGCGCACAGAACAATGGTGATAAGTTTTTGTGTTTAAATGCAAGGAAGATCAGATTGGACTTCTCCCTAGGGGAGCAATTTTATTCATTTAACAACCATTTTAGCCTTGTGCATATATACTCTAATTAATCAGTTAGAGATTACCTTCCCCAAATTATTTGCTCTTCATCCTTCTCACACATACCAGCACAATAAGTCAATCATAATGTGGACAATGATCAGTAATTCTAAAAATGGTGGGGTCACAGCTTCAGTTTGTCTGTAGATGGTTTTGTTTTGTAGATGGTTTTTTTGTTTTAATGACTGCTCAGATTCCTTAAGAAGCAACCTATAGACACTCATTTTAAATGTTAAAATTACTATTTTAAAGATATAGAACATATGGAAGCATTATTGATCATTTTGTGAATTCAACTTTGACATAAAATCTATTATACCCACTTGTGAAACCATTTATCAAACATTCCACACAGTGTAATAGCACTCTAGCTTTGAAAACAAACTCTAAAGTAAATCTTATTTTCCTAACTTCCATTATAAAAGTAGAGATATGTGACCAAAGGAGAGTTCAAAGAAACTGTGTTTCAAAAATCCCAGCATTTGGGAGGCTGAGACAGGAAGATCGCAGGTTGAGGACAGCCTCAGTTACTTAATGAGGCCCTCTGCAATTTAATGAGACACTGTTTCAAAAATAAATAATAAAAAATAGGGCTGGGAATGTAGCTCAGAGTTAGAATGCCCTTGGATTCAATCCCCAGTAAAACACACACACACACACACACACACACACACACACACACTCACTCGCCAGATATAAACAACTGTAAGATGTTAGCCATCTCATGACAGTCCATTTCTTTCCTGGTCATCTGAAAATTATATGGCTATTACCACTGGTCACAATCCTTATCCTCATGACCACAAATATGCTTCTCTTGTTAGTGAAGTTACCTACCTCTATGGCTTGGTATTTCTAGACTTTGTCACCCTCTTTCTACTTTGTTCTGGGCATATCTGTTCCTTTAATTGGGGATTCTGCTGCAGTTGCACGCTTCACCAGTAGGGGATCAGGTTTCTAACAGTACTTTCATCAGAAAAGCCCTATGGTATATAGGCTTCTGCCTAAATAAACATACTTGTTATCTATCTTTCACTTTAAAAATTTCTAGTAAAATTGTGTAATAATACTCTGTTTCCCCCTGTGGCATAAATTCATACAGAACTTTGCATTTCAGGTTAAAATTAGATACTTATGGTAAATAGGATATTTTATTACTAGGGAAAAGTTATACTTATCTGACAGAGTGAAATTTCTCAAAGGATATGCTTTCATAAAACAGATTCACACTTGAAAATGCCACTCACAACATTAATAATTAAATAAGACACATAAATCATGAACATATTTCCCAATATTCTATTATTATTATTATTATTATTATTATTATTATTATTTACTGGGAATTGAACCCAAGGGTATTCTACCTCCGAGTTACATCTCTGCCCTATTTTTTTTGTGGTACTGGGGTTCTTGGAAGCCCTTCTACCTACGGGCTACACTCCCAGACCTATTTTATATTTTTGAAACAGGGTCTCTTACGCCAGCGCGGCTGGCTTCGAACCTGCGCGATCCTCCTGTCTCCGCCTCCCAAGCGCGGGGATTACAAGCGTGCGCCACCATGCCCGGCCCTATTTTTTATTCTTTATTTGGAAACAAGGTCTCACTAAATTGTGGAAGACCTAAGTTGCTGATGCTGGCTGGGAACCTGTGATTTTCCTGTCTCACCCTCCTCCCAAGTACTGGGATTACAAGTGTATGCCACCACATATGGCTGCAATTTTCTTTTATAGTAACTGTATACTGAATATTACCTTGGATACATTAACAAATACACAGACTTACTGACACAAAGACACAGATAAAAAATGAGAAGTAATGTAGTTGTGCCTTGGTATCCATGAGGAACTGGTTCCAGAACATTGTCCCCATACCAAAATTCAAGGATGTTCAAGTCTGTTATATAAAATAGTATAATATTTGCACATTACCTATATATTTCTCTCTTATACCTTAAATCACTTCTAGGTACTTATAATACTTAATATAATTTAAATGATATGCAAATAGTTGCTGTAGTATATTGTCTAGGGAATAATGACAAGGGGACAAAGTCTGTACATATTAAGTAAAATGCAACTTTTCTTCCAAATATTTTAGATTCATAGTTGTTTGAATCCATGCATAGAACCACAGATATGAAGGTCTTGCCTGTATTCTAAAACATTAACAGTTATCTGAGAAAGGTATAATTACAGCTTGCATTTCTTTCTTTATACTCTGAATTTTGAAACTTCCTCTTTGATAAGTTAAAATTCCTATTATGAACAGTTGGTACATGGGTGCATACATTTATTTCCATTTTCATTGTAATTAAATATACATAACACGAATTTACCACGGTAACAATTTTAAAGCATACAATTTTGTGGCATTAAATACATCCACAGTTTTGCGCAACCACCACCACCATTTAATTCTAGAACTTTTTCATTACTCCAACTGCAAATCCTGCACCCATTAAGCAGGTATTTCCCTCCCTCCTAACCCCTGCCAACCACTAATCTGTTTCCTGGCTCTATGGATTTGTCCATTCTGGGTATTTCATATGACTAGAATCATACAGAATGTGAGTTTTTGTATTTGGCTTTTTTTTTTTTTTGGCGGTACTGGGGATTGAACCCAGGGGCTTTCTACCTCTAAGCTATACCCCCCAAGCCCTATTTTTTCTTTATTTGGAAAACAGGGTCTCACTAAATTGTGGAGGGCCTCAGTAAGTAGCTGAGGCTGGCTGCAAACCTGTGATCCTCCTGTCTCAGCCTCCCAAGCACGGGGATTACAAGCGTGCGCCACCACAACCGCCTTGTATTTGGTTTCTTATACTCAGCACAATGTTTGCAAGGTTCCATCATGTAGCATGCACTAATATTTCATTTCTTTTTATAGCTTGGATAATAGTCAGTGGTGTATATATACCATATTCTATTTAGCCATTTAGCTACTGAGGAATATCTGGGTTGTTTCCACCTTTTGCCTACTGTGAATAGTGCTGCTTCGAACATTCATGCGTATGTTTTTGTTTTACTTGTTTTTGTTCTTTTAGGCCTATATCTAGGAGTGGAATTGGCATCAATACATAGTTTTTTTTTTAAATACCTTTAAGTCCACTTTGGTATTTTGTGTTTAAATAGCAATAAATTTTCAGAATTATTAACAATAATTCTTAGAATATCATTCCCACAACAGTATCATTTCATTTTTAATCACAATGACATGTATTTCTAAGATCAACTCACATGCTTGTAGTAATGTAATTTTTCACTCTTACTCTCTGAGAACAAATTTCTCTTATGCCTTGAGACAATGATGAACTAACTGAAATAGACAGTCTTTTCCTCCTAGCATAGTCATTCTAGCAGTATGTAATTCACTTTCAAATCATATATTAAAAATACAAATATATATGTGCGCATTCTTTCTTGTTTCAACAGGAAAGCATCACTAAATAGATAATTAAGTCCTGAATAATATATTAAATACATAAGACAAAATAGAGGCAATGCAGAATCTTCCAGAAACTCAAGCTGGCAGAGTGACCAAAGAATATAAATAGCTCCTAAAATAACACACTCTTCTAATTCCTATATGCCTTTTTTTACTTATGTGCTTTAATTCCCACTCTCCTGACAGAAAACTGATACATGTTGTTCATGAATACAAGAAGCTAATAACATGAAGAGTAATTTTAGCTGTAGGCATTGATAGAAGTGGGCTATAGAAGATGATGGTAAGCCAGGCACTGTGGCGTACAAAAGTAATCCAAATGCTTAGGAGGTTGAGACAGGAGAATTGTAGGTTCAAGGCCAGTCTCAGCAACTTAGTGAGACTCTCATCAACCCAGTGAGACTGTGTTCCCCCCCAAAAAAAAAAATAGGCATGGGGGTATAGTTTGAGGGTAGAACGCCCCTGGCTTCAATCCCTAGTACCACCACCACCACCACACACACAAAAAAGATGATGGCATACTCTGTGCTTACCACATCGAATAACTATTGGATTCTCCTATTTTATTTTTTTCTGAAATACATGCATACACATACAATATACATTCATGTCTATAAGACATACATAAGTAAGCACATGCCCTAACTGTACTTACAACTCAGTAGCTGCAATTAAGTGTAGAAGTGTATTTGTAGTTCGGTCATCTAGATCTCAGGCGCCCCCACCCCATTATCATTCCGACCCTTCAATCTAGAAAGCAGAAATAAAATTCTGGCTAAAGAAGAGGAAGCAGCAGCCTTAAAGCAATAAAGAACCATCTAAACTGCAATATATTTAAATAAATAGGGGACTTGACTTGGGACAATTAAAAAATAAAGTACTGGGTATTTCTAAAATTTGGTATTTTCTATGATATTGTAAGCTTCTAAAAAACCAATAGAGACAACCACGTTAAAAATTATAATGAAGTAGAAGATATTTGTTATATGAAATGTCATATATATTCCAACTTTGCTAGAGTCAGCAGTGTCAAATTATTTAATTTCTTTCTTAACAAAAATCTTAAGATGCCTTCATATTCTTATACTGTTCCAAAAAACTACCAGAAAAGCCAGAAGAAACTCTTTTTCATCTTATTACATGCAGAAAAGTACTTAAGTACCTCTGGCATAACAATAATAATTTATATCACAGAGATTTTTCAAATAAATATCAAGAACTTATTTTGATAATTATATTTGAAAAATAAATATCAATAACTTATTTCCCTATACAAAATAAGACAAAAATGTCTTATTTTGTATATGGAAAAAGTGAATCACACAGTGGAGCAAATTATCCAGAGTCTCACAAGGAATAGGGCAAAGCCAGAAATAAAATCCAAGTTCAATTAACTTTGAAGACAGTGATCTATCACAAGGCACAAGGCAGAATATCTTAGTTACCATGGGGTATGGTTCATCTAAAACAGCTGTAGAATTAAAACCTGTTAAATGACAGTTATACAGTGATGCCATTTATGAATGCTATGAGAGAAAATGCTGTTTACCACTGAATCCCCACTGTCTCGTTCTCCTACCACTTATTTCTTTGTACTTTGTGTACATGTTTTCTCCATTTTACTGGAGTATAAGATGCTTTATGGTAGGACAAAAACTGATTACATTTTGGAGCACACTGCCTAGAATACAGTAGGCACTGAGTAATATGGGTAGTGTATGCATACAAATTTCATAGACTTATACTCAATCATCTCCTTTTAACTACTAAAGCAAATCATGGAGAAAACCTATGAACCAACACCACACACTAAAGAATAAAATTATGATCAATGTAGGCTCTCTGATCATGGCAAAGCACAGAGATACTCTAGTTATAACATTACTATTATTTGTTAGTGGATTAAATTTGTAAATTAAGGTAGCCAAGAATGAATTGTCATTATTTAATTCTAGTTTACCAACACTCTGTCATTATCACGTGCTGATTTCTTGCTTCTGGTTTTTGAGATGTATCCTCTGACCACCTAATCACTTGGTGGCAGGTACACTAGAATGCACAGGAATGGAAATAGAAGAAGTAAATTTCAGTCAGTTTTTCTTACTACTTATTAACAGCTTTTCTGAGGTGCTCTGGTAAGGTAGTAGGGCAAAAATGAAGACCAAATTCAGTTTAGGTATTATAACATGTGGCACTTTCCTCTTTAAAAAATTCTTCTAGCCTGTCATGGTGGAGGAGCCTGTAATCCTAGTACTTAGGAAGTTAAAACAGGATGATCACAGGTTTAAAGCCAGACTCAACTAATTAGTAAGACACTTATCAACTTATTGTGACTCTGTTTCAAAATAAAATAGGGCTAGGGGTGTAGCTCAAAGGTAGAATGCCCCTGGGTTCAATCCCGAGTACCAAAAACTAAACAAAAATAAAAAATTAGGGCTGGGGTATAGCTCAGAGTTAGGACACTCTTGGGTTCAATCCTTAGTAACACACACACACACACACACACACACACACACACACACACACATTTCCTTTACTCATAGCACACTGTTCAATGGTGAGATTTATTTATCCATGAGAATGGACTAAATGATGTTATTACTGGGCCTAGTTTTTAATATCTACTCAGGAGTGACATTCATTTTTTTCTTTAATTTTTTTTCTTTTAATCTTACCTCCCAATCCAAATAATCACAGACATCTTCAAAGTTAGTGAGCAGAGACACTGAGCAGAAAAGCCGTGGCAGCTCATCCCTTGTCATTGGGGGAAAACGGCTATCTTTAAGGGCACTGTTGAAAACAAAGCAAATATTAAAGCAATCAGTGGATATGAAGTATTCTAATTTCAAATGCAATCATTTAAAAAAGTTAAAAGATTAAAAAGAATCAGCAAACTAGCAAAGGTATCAATAATCTTCAAATATATCTGGAGCCCCCAAAGTTTGGAGAAGTCATCATTTTTTCATTTAGTAGATTGTTTATCAACCAATCCTGTGACTATTTCAATTGTAAAGTAGATGATCAGTTAAATTTTCTATATAGCCGTTTCTTGATGTTTTGCTCTGTTAATTGTAGAATTGTGTTAATTGTAGAGTTGGAGAATGTTCTAATTTACTATTGAAGAGAATAAAAACCAGACTAATAGAAACTTTCTGGAAGACCTTTGGATCTAGTGTTGGTAGGAATAAATGTATATGTGTGTATAAAATCATATTTTGAAAATACTTGTACTTGGTTAGCCAGTTACCACAGAACAACACTCAGAGTTCAAAAGCAGATCAAAATTTCATTTTCTTCAGGCAAAAAAAATTAAGGGAGATTAAAATAATCAAGTAAACTACAGACAAAAATACGCATAAAGATTTCATGTCATCTCTAAAGGTTAACTCAAGATATGACTCAAAAATTGTGAAACTACAGGAAATAAGGCTAATCTGGGAAATAGAAGTATGTTTAGGAGACCATTAATCCTACGAATGGATTTCTGAGTACATCAGCTCTTATCGCATCCTTTAATCAAGTGTAGTATATCACAGTGCCAAGCTAGAAAGATTCCACTACAAAGGACAAAAATGTTGGAAGGCCATTTTTTTCCTGGAACAGTAGAATAAACACAGAAATCTCAAAATCTCGAAATCTCAAAACTTCTCTCTCTCTCTCTCTCTCTCTCTCTCTCTCTCTCTCTCTCACACACACACACACACACACACACACACACACACCCACCCTCACACAGTGTGTTCCTTGTATTTTATAGGAAACCACCACATCCTGGTCAAGGAAAACAAACACACCTCTGATTTTCCACAATATGGCATTCAAGCCATCCATCTTCAAATATCCTATACAGCAGCCAGGCTTAGAAAATATTTTCACAGATTAATCTTTAGAGGTTATAAGCTTAGACACTACAAACTCCTTGGGTCATAACAAAGTTGCATGGCCTCTGGAAATAATTTAATTCCTTTTTCAGTTCGTTTTTCATTGCAGAATTTTCCTTTTATTCATTTCCCATCCCTCCCTAAAACTTATCCCTCCATTTACATCCTGAAACTCACCCACTGTGTTTGTATTTTCAGTGCATTTTGGTGCCCATTCTATCCTGCTATACAAAAGAAAATGAGTTTAGGAAGATATAGAGATGTTTTATATTTATAAAATATAAATATTTTTCATATTTAAGAAGCCAAGATCAACCAGGAAAATCAGAAAATTGTAATAACTCATATTCTGAAAACAGTACTTTACTATTATACAATTTAATAAAATAAATTTCCTTCAGGTTGGCTTCTTTCCTTTTCCTAATGGCAAATAAAATTTTAAAAAGTACTTTCAAGTTCTCACTCAGAGCCAAGATAAAGACACATGTGTGTGTATAACCACCTCCTCTACACATACATACTGGAAAGAAATTCTAAAACATAGTCCAGAAGAATCCCATGCATAAGAACAAAAGGCTGATCACATTTTCAGCTTTCCCATGAAAAAGTAGAAAAAGGAAAAGAGCCTTATATATTATAATAATGTGAAATATAATTTTTGGAGTTACAACTTTTTTACTGTGGTAAAATATACAAAAATTGAGCATTTTAAACATTTTAAATATACAGTTTCAGAGAATTAAGTACATACCAATCTTCACCAACATATATCTCCAGAACTTTTTCATCTTCCCCCAACTGCAACTCTGTATCCATTAAACATGAACTACCCATTGCCATCACATAAACATAACTTAAATATACTTTATAACTCAAATAGTTACTGAAATATAATTTGCCTCCCAGTAAACTCGCCCTTTTAACGTATACAGAGTAGTGCATGTGCACGCATGCACACACACTATACAATTCAATGGTTTTTAGCCTATTCACATAGTTGTGCAACCAACAGCACTACCTAGTATAAGAACATTTCACCACCTCGATAAGACATTCCATACCCATTAGCAGTCTCTGCATATTTTCCCACCTCTAGGCTCCAGACAATCACAAATCCACTTTCCCTTTCTATGGATTTGTTTATTTTAGGTATTTTGTTTTGTGTGTGGCACTGGGAATTGAACCCAGGGGCATTCTACCTCTGAGCTATACCCCCGGCCCTACTTTTTAACTTTTTATTGGTATAATGTAGTCATCTTATTAGAGTACAAGATGGTATAGGCATATATGCACACATCACCCAATTAGTCCTTACCCAATTCCTGCACCACTCCTTCCCCCTCACTCCTCATGTTTGGCTTAGTGATTGACTTTGATATGTTTAATAATCTACATCATGAACATTAGAGAATTTCCCTCTTTCCCCCTCCAAACCCCTCAGTTAGGTCGCCTTATTTGTTCATCTATAGTAACCCTTTCTTCATCTAGAGTTCCTCCTATGACCCATATTACTTTTATTTTTATTTGGAAACAGGGTCTCACTAAGTTTATGAAAGTCTCACTACTCACTGAAGCTGTCTTTGAACCTGTGATCCTCTGGTCTTAGCCTCCCAATTTTAGTGTCAGATTACAAGCTGTGATCCTCTAATCTTATCTCATATTATAAGTTTGTGCCACCATTCCTGGCTAGACATTTTAGTTAAGTGGGTTCAAGCAACAATAGTGCCTTTTTATCTGGTTTCTTATACTTAGCATAATGTTTTTGAAGTTTCATCCGTGTTTACAGCATATATCACCAATTTTTCCTTTCTATTGCCTAATATTCCATTGCATGGATATATCATATTTTGTTATCCACTCATACATGGATGAACATTTGGACTATTTATTCTTTTGAGCTATGATGAATAATGCTGCTGTGAACATATAAGTTTTATAGGGCACATATGTTTTCATTTCTCTTGGGAAAATACCTAGGAGTGGAATTAACTGGTCATAATTGTAATTCTATCTAACTTTATTTATTTATTCATTTATTCATTTATTTTGCGGTACTGGAGAAGAAATCCAGGGGCATTGTACCTCAGAGCTACACCCTCAGCCCTATTTTTTAGTCCTTTTATTTTTTGTTTTTTATTTTTTATTGGTGCATTGTATTTATACATCATAATGGGGTAAAAAAAAAAAAACTTGTGTAGACATAAATAGATACATCACCCAGCCAGCCCCCACCCAGTCCCCACCTCACTCCCTCCCCATCACTCCCTCCCATGCTTGGCTTTGTGGTTGACTAGGATATGAATAAGTACATCATGTACTTTAAAGAGTTTTCTCCCCCCCCCCATCTCTACAGTTAGGTTGCCTTATATGCTCTTCTATAGGATCTCCTTTTTCATATAGAGTTCCTCCTATGACCCATTTCACCTTAGCTTTCACATATTAGGGAAAGTATCCGATTTCTAACTTTTTGTGACTGACTAATCTCGCTTAGCATAATGTCCTCAAGATCCATCCATTTCCCTGTAAATGCTGCAATTGTGTTTTTTTATGGCTGAGTAAAATTCCATTGTGCACAAATCCCATAGTTTTTTAATCCATTCATCTGTTGATAGACATCTTGGCTGGTTCTATAGTCTGGCTATGGTGAATTATGCAGCTATGAACATAGATACACATGCATTAGTTTGGTAGTTTGGTTTCCTTTCTTTTGGGTAGATACCCAGAAGTGGTATTGCTGGGTCAAATGGTAGATTTGTTCCCATTCTTCTGAGAATTCTCCATACTGTTTTCCAAAGTGGTTGCACTAATTTTCAATCCCACCAACAATGTTTTAGAGCTCCCACTTCTCCAAATCCTTGCCAGCACTTGCTGTTGTTTGTGTTTTGAATGGTTGCCATTCTAGTTGGGGTAAGGTGAAATCTCAGGGTAGTTTTGATTTGCATCTCTATGACTGCACAGGAGTCAATTCAAGATGTATCAAAGACTTGGAAATTAGACCAGATACCTTTAGGCTCCTTGAAGAGGGCATAGGTCCAACACTGCAACACATAGGCACAGATAAAAACTTTCTCAACAAGACCCCAAAGGCACAACAAACTAAGAGGCAAATCAATACATGGGATTCCATGAAACTGAAGAGCTTCTGTACAGCAAAGGAAACTGTCAAGAACCTCAATCAAGAGCCAACAGAATGGGAGAAGATTTTTCTTCCAATAGAGGACTGATTTCTAGAATATATAGAGAACTCAAGAAACTCAACACTAAAAAACCAAATAATCCAATAAAAATGGGCAAGCGAACTAAATAGTCTTTTTTATTTTTGAAACAAGGTCTCACTGAGTTGCAAAGGGCCTTGCTAAGTAGCTGAGGCTGTTGGAGAATGGCGATCCTCTATTCTCCACCTCCGAATGCTAGGATTACAAGTATGCTCCACCATGCCTGGCTCTATCTAACTTTTTTAGGTATGAACAAATAGTTTTCCAAATGCCTGCATGATTCTACATTCCCTTTAGCAAAGTGTAAGTGTTCTAATTCTATATTCTAAATATCCTCACAATATTTGTTTTCCCTTTAAATTTATAGAGCCAGGCCTCCTTAAATAAAGCACTTTTTGTTAACTAGCTGTAACTTTATTAAAACAGTACATGTGTTACAGTTGCCATACAGATAAATTCTAGATTCTTCCAGGCAAGTTATCACTTTGTTTACTTTCTTTCCTAAGCAAATCAATGAAAGGTTAATTGTAGCCTAGTGCAATCCAACCTATTTCAAATCAATGAAAATTTCAAGTACCTAAAACATAATAGAATCATGCTAGCAAACTTTTCTGATGATATGGAGCCTTGTTGCTCAATCATTCTAGACTTTAAGAAAGAAAACTAAAATAATGACTGAGGGAGAAAATGCTTACACATTTAATGGTAGAAGATGACAACAATGTTTCACTATGCTGATATTTAAATGTATGGACTTCAAAGCTTTGAAATAGTAAAGGGACATTAGTCATGACAGGAAGAGTCTGATTTTATAGACTTAGTCAATAAAGACTTTTGATTTTTGCATTTTTCATTCAACTCTAACTTTTCATTAATTTCATGAGCATAGAAAAATTCCAAAGGTAGGAAGTCCCCAATGTCTCTAAATGCAAATTCCTAGGAAAACAAACTAGCAATGAAAGCCTAGAAAGGATTTAAGGGATTATAAAATGATGAAAATGCAGCTGGAACTGACCTCTGAGCTGCCAGGCTGGTGCGGATAGCTGATAAACAAGAGGACTCGGCTTTCTCTTTTTGGTATACAAAATATGTAATGTTAAAGTAAAGCTGTTAAGAAAAGATACTGCAGTCCAGAACTGGGTAGTAAATTGGTGAGGTAAGCCAGCTAAATTAATGACAAAGGTAGAGATGTTACCCAGATGTTCTGACTCAAGTGCAAAATTCGACTGTCCACACTTTAGTTTATAATCTTTAAATGGATTATTTTCAAATTTTTAAAATTAAATGCTTCCCTAACATGACAATTCTAATATCATACGTATAGTGTCTCTGCCTAAAGACGCTAATAATAGCATTCATTAGTATCTAAGAGGTAAATAGAATTAGACTTCCCATGTGCTGGAAGAAGTAAAAAGTATTTTAAAATATTAATATAGTCCATGGAAGGCATTTTAGGATAAAGAAGTGTCTGCCAATTTAAATTTTAACAAGTCTAAGGATCTGACAAGAGGATCTTATAGTAAAGTCATATGAAGTTCTCTTTGCTAGAATAGCAAGTCATTTTTTTTTTATGGTACTGGGGTTCCTGGAAGCCCTTCTACCTCCGGGCTACACTCCCAGACCTATTTTTACATTTTCATTTTGGAAACAGGGTCTCCTGAGCCAGCGCGTGCGGCTGGCTTCGAACCTGCGCGATCCTCCTGTCTTCGCCTCCCAAGCGCAGGGATTACAAGCGTGCGCCACCACGCCCGGCAAGCAAGTCATTTTCTAATGTTCAACTATCACTAGGAGAAAACAAAACACTTTTATACAAATCCAGCCAGCTGCTCTATCACCCATATGATGGATGAGTAAGGTTTAAACAACAGTTTAGTTCACATACTAAATTCAAATATATTCAATTCAAATTGGCACCTTCCCAAGAATACACTTCACCTAATTGAGAAGCATCAGTAACATCTATCAAAGTTAATA
Organism: Muscardinus avellanarius; assembly: GCF_963383645.1. Taxonomy (NCBI): domain Eukaryota; kingdom Metazoa; phylum Chordata; class Mammalia; order Rodentia; family Gliridae; genus Muscardinus; species Muscardinus avellanarius. The sequence continues at coordinate 95,991,295 of NC_137792.1, read as the reverse complement.
TCTAATGTTAAAGAGTACTCTAATAAAAATGAACATTTTCAGAAAAGAAATTAAGAATTTAGCTATCAAAGAATCAAAAGGTTTGTGACAGTTCCTGGAAACCATGCTAAAGAGGAAAAAAAAAAACAGCTGAAAAGATGTAAAACCTTAGATATTTCAAGGCTCATTATAAACAAAGTAGATTTCAAGAGAAATGAGTTAAGCAAATGTGTCTAGCCATTCATTCATTTGTCCACTTGCTTTATAAAGCAAGTATTACCTTAATCAGCTAACCAATGGAAAGTTACCAAACTGAGAGGGGCTTCATACTACATGCAATCACTTTTAAGGACAAAGAAGTAATTAAAACAAAATTAAAAAAACACTGTTTGCATAGGTAGAGAGAAGCAAATGATGCATGTATGAGTCTTAAATAGGAAATAGTTTTTTGGTTTCAACCATCAGGAAATCTCATATTCTGCCATTCCCCATTAGAGCATCTGGAAAAGAATATACATATGCCATGTTTGAACCTTAGAAACTTGAAAAAGTAGAATCCTAAAAACACACATGAAAAAGGATATATAAGCCCTTTCTCATTAAGTAGCAGTTTTAGTTTCCCACAATTCAATAACTAATATAAAATACAAAAATGTGATTACTCACCAAACTTAAGGGTGGAGGAGCAAGAAGAGACACACTTATGGTTAGGAAATGTGGAGGAGAACCTTACTTTGGAGAGGGACATGACTCCAAAGAAAAATTTCACATGTAAGCCATACATAGAGTCTTCAGTGGGAGATTTTTTCCCTTACAGTTATAGACACAATCTACAATGAAAATTAATGTTTATTATTTTAATATATGTATATTGATGTGATATTATAGGTAATTCATGGAGAATAGAGGAAAGAACAAAAGGACAAAAGAAAGAGAAGGTAGAAAGGACAGGAAAAAAGATATACAAAGAAATAAAGATGGAGAAGAAGACAAAAGAAGCAGAAAATTAAGTGGGAGGTAGAGATAAAAGGAGAGACAATTATAAAAGGCTCAAATAAGAAACATACACAAAGGGACAAATAGTGCAAAGAGGAAGGAAGAATGGAAGGGTAAGAGATGGAGATAAAGGGCATTAGGTTCAGTACATTTTGATATTATTGGCTCCTACTGTATGAGACTGACTTAGCCTTTAAGACTATTATCATTCACTGCCCTGTGATTAGCTTAAAGTTCTTGAATTGCTCAAATCTTAAGTTCTTAAAAGCCTCTCCTCTTTATGAGACATCTATAGCTTCCTACCATGAAGAACAATTCCCTATGGGTTGTAACCTGTAATGACCAGAGGAGTATCATGAGAATCTGACGCCTTGGTCATAAGTTCCTCCCTTCTAAGTTAGGGGAATCGGTTGTGAATTTGATTTAGTGCAACAGAACTAAAATTGGAAAGTACAAGATACATAAGGAACAGATGGCTAAATGTGTATGGCAAATATTTCTCATTTCCTTCCACATAATGCTTTCTCTGTGGAGTTCCTGGATTTACTCTCTCCTGTTTTTAGAAATGAACTACTGGAAACCATTTTTGTTTTAATTATTTTTCTGATGAAAATCTTTTAAAATATCTTCTGTGAGAATATAATGATCATAATTTAATTTTCTCTCTATGACTCAAGTTCATCTTTAAGACTCAATATGACTTTGAGTCATTCATTACTATACATGATAAGAACAGTGCTCTCATGGTGCTGGAAAGAAAAAAATGTGTGGGTTTGGAAAACAGATTAGAGAATGGCTATCAAGAATTTCCAACCTGGGAAATTTGAAAACGTGAGATATCAGTCTTCAAGAAACTATAACACTTGCCAGGCATGGTGGCGCAAGCTTGTAATCCCAGAATTTGGGAGGCTGAGACTGGAGGATCGTGGTTTGCGGACAGCCTCAGCTACTTAGTGAGGCCCTTTGCAATTCAGTGAGACCCGATTTCAAAAATAAAAGAATAAAAAAAATTGTTAAAATAAAGAAAAGAAACTATAACACAAAAATAACCTGACACAGACTTTCAAAACTTTCAGTGACTTCATTCTTTTTCTTTTCTAATTTAGAATAGTATAAAAGTGAATTAACTACATCTTAAACAGAATTGGAAATTTTTTTTGCGGGTCTGTGGATGAAACCCAGGGGCATTTGACCTCCCAGCTACATCCCCTGCCCTATATTTTATTCTTTATTTTGAAACACAGTCTCACTGCATTGCAGAGGGTGTCACTAAGTAGCTGAGACTGTCCGCGAACTATGATCCTCCAGTCTCAGCCTCCCGACAGATTTGGAATTTATAAACTTGTCTACTACCCTGAATAAGTATTATTTCCATGGCCATCAAGAACATGTCTCCCAGTTATAACAATAGTTCCCCATGATTTGCTGCCAATAAACATAGTACCAAAAATGTGAAATTCAGGTAGGCCTTAGTACATATACACTACTTTACAGTTCTATAGAACCTAGTACAGTATAAAGATCAAGGACTTGCATTCTGGAATCAGACATACTTGTATTTGGATTCTGGATCCACTGCATACTAGCCATGTGATATTTGGGCAAGTTATCTTCCCTAGAAATTAAATGTGGCTCTCAGTTGCCTTTCTACGTTCTGGTATCTTTGAGAAGACTTCATTTTCAAAATGTTAAAAAAAAAACACTTGGTATATGTCATTTATTTTGCAAAGACCCATGGGGATATAATAATACTGGCTGAACATCCCTTACCCAAAAATATAAGTTCTAAAATGCTCTAAAGTTCAAAACTACTTAAGGGCCAACATAATATTTTTAAAAACTTCAGATATGGTAGATATTCTACCAAATTATTATATTTTTAGATCAGGAGTTATATTTTTAGATCAGGAATGCCCAAATCTATAAAAGATTCCAAAATCTGAAGAACTATAAAATCTGAGATACTTCTTGACCTAAGCATTTAAAATAAGAGATATTCAACTTGTACTGAGTAGATTACTAAATAATATTTGAATATATATAAAACACTTACTAAATCATATACTATTTGAATGCTGAGAGGAATAGTTAGATTAGATTAGCTTCTTTTGGGGGAAAATCTGTTTTACACTTTCTGCTACCGGTTTAATGGCAACTAATTGACCTGGAATGCACATAAATTTACACAAATAAAATGTATTCATGTTTTTCTAAAAAAAAATCTAGTACACCAATGAAGGTGTTCCAGGTGCAGTGGTACATGCCTGTAATCCCTACTACTTGGTAGGCTAAGATAGAAGGGTTGCAGATTTGTGGCCAGCCCATGCAACTTAGCAAACCCAGTTTCAAAATAAACCAAAAAAAGCTCGAGGTAGAATGTCCTGGCTTCAATTTCCAGTACAAAATAATAATAATAATAATAATAATAATAATAATAAAAGTATCTTTATTAAAAATTCCCTAATGTACACGGCATACATTCACAAACATATTAAAGAAAGTCAATCAGTAAGTCAAACATGAGAAGGAGGGAGAGGAGGGAATGGGGAGAATTGGGGAAGGGCTAAATGAGTGATGTGTGCATGTATGCCTCTACCATCTTGTATCCCATTAAGATGTAAGACTACAATGCACCAATAAAAAATTTAAAAAATTTCCATTATCCCTCAAGCATTCATTCATATGTTGCTTTGAAACATTTTATTAGTTTTCCTAAACTAGAGTTTTTACATCTCTAGGGCAGACATTGTTTTTTTTTTTACTTCTATACAAGAAATGTTTGTCAAGAAGTTAAGTTTCCTAAATTATGTTCAATTTGTCTTCAATGGATTTAGGTAGGTTTTTATTGAGCTAATTATATTATAGTAAAATCATTAGACATATAAGCACAAAACAAAAAATAAAAAACAAAACTAAAACTCTAAGAAGCACACCCAGAATGACAGATGAGACTTCAAAGGCAGAAGTTGCCTTCCTTATCTAAACCCGTAATCTATAAACTGCTTCGAGCATTCTTATTAGTAAATATTGAGTACACATCCCCAATATGTATATTTATGAAGTATAATATAGTACTACTATCACTAGCTAAAACATCAAAGCATAGTATATACTTAGAGTAAGCTTTATTATTAAGGAAAGTAGGTATAAATCAAATAATATTCTTGATAAATTCTTTCTTGGTTTGGGCTGACATCATTTCAGATCATCTTCATTTTTACTTTAAAAGTTGATCAACTAATTTAGGAAGTAACTTGTAAGAGATGTCAGCTAGCTCCACCACTTTCTTGTCTTGCATCTTCATTATTATTATCAACCCATTTTTCCTTTGTAGAAATCTTACTAAGCCACTTGTCCGTTCTGCATAGGTTAGTTTATTTAACTTTATATATCCTATTCACATTGGTCTACTGATTTAAAAAGGTGCATGTAAGCCAGGTGTGATGGCACATACCTGTAATCCCAGTATTTGGGATTCTCAGAGAGGAGGATTGCCAATTTGAGGCAAGTAGGCGGTAATTCAGCAAGACCATGTTTTAAAATAACTAAAATAAAAAAGCCGGGCATGATGGTGCATGCTTGTAATCCCAATACTTGGGAGGCTGAAGAGGAGAATCACAGGTTCGTTGCTAGCCTCAGTCACTTAGTGAAGCCACTGGCAACTTAGTAAGACCCTGTTTCAAAAACAAAGAATAAAAAGTAGGGATGGGTGTGTAGCTTGAAGGTAGAATGCCTGTGGGCTCCATCCCCAGTACTACAAAAAATAAAAAATAAATATAATACGGTTGGGGGTGTACCTCAGTGGTAGAATGCCCCCAGATTCAATCCCTAGTACCATAAAATAGATACATGCAAGGAAACTACAGGTTAAAGATACTAAGAACAACGAATCTACTTAACCACGCAAAGTAAATTGAAATACATTGCAGTATGATAAAGTGAATGAAAGGATATGTGTGCCTCTTCAAATGGTAGAACTCATGCCTTCTTCTAGAGTATGTGACAGTGTCTCTCCAACATAGACCAAACAAGAGTACCACGTATGATTGAACAGGGTGATTCCAATTGTTAAATATCACTGGAGTTAAATATATTATTATATTTTAAATGAAATGGCCTTAGTAGGATTTTTAGTATTTTCTTTGTATCCTACAATAGCTCAACTGGGTGCATTTCTCTTTGGTAACCACTAATCTAAAGCTCTTTTATCAGCTCCAAAGACTGGTCCTAATATCCTTGTTTGGTCATAACACCGTGAGCAGAAGCAGTTTTAAATACCAAAAAGCCAGTATCTAATGAGTGTTTACTGTCACCCAGGTGCTACGCACGTGACACTTTGTTTAATCCTCAAAATAATTCCCTTTTTATTTTTTATTTTATTATTTTTTTTTTGGTGGTACCGGGGTTCCTGGAAGCCCTTCTACTTCCGGGCTACACTCCCAGACCTATTTTATATTTTTGAAACAGGGCTGGCTTCGAACCAGCACGATCCACCTGTCTCCGCCTCCCAAGCAAGGGGATTACAAGAGTGTGCCACCACGACCAGCAATAATTCCCTTTTTAAAGATGAGGAAATAGAGGTTTAGTATCTTTCCAGAGGTCAAGAACAGGTAAGAGTGCTAACATTTGAACTCAACCCTATCTACCTCCTACACCCATTCTTTTTACAATATCACTTATAGAATGTCAGGAAACCAACAAAAATACATACACACTTAATCCATTTTTAAAATCCCCCTGTTAGGTTTTGAAACTGTCTAAAATAAATGGTACTTTTTTAGTGAAACTACTAGCTTGTTTTTGTTTTCTTCTCCATTTTAATCTTGGTGATTCAGAGCTCTTGCCATTGAAAAACATCTGTTTTATCTAAACTTAATAAGCCCTATTAGTGGGATACTAAGCCTTCCCTTATTCTCAAGCCTTTGTACAATTTGAAATTTAATCTGCTGGAAGTCATAATAGAGTTACCAAAGTACTAGGATTTGGACATATCTAGGCTGGTGGGCCTGTTTCTGATTTTTAACTTTGCTTTTCCAACCTGAATGAATAAGCTGTCTCATGCTTGCCACAAGAGTCATGAATTTTTTCCATGTCTCCTTCCATGGTAATCAAATCTATAAATTGAACTCTCTAAAACTGCAAAACATATGTTGTCACTCTAATATATATGCCCAGTTAGGGTGGTTTGGTTTTACCTACTGGTTTATTGTCCTTTCTAAAACTATGGCCAGTCCCAGATGTTATGAGTCTGCTGAGAGATAGTCTGCTGGTTCTTATTATGTGGCCAGTCTCTAATTTTTACAGATGTGACTGACTGGGAGCTAAAGATTAACGGAAAGGAGGTCAAAATTAAAAGATTAGGCACAAAATAAATTTACTAACTCAATCATGCTGATGAAGAGAAACAGAAAGAACTCAACTCTTACTATTACTTCATTATAACATTTTTCATTTTTATTTTCTTTCATCACCCCCCCCATTTATAGATGTTTTTCTTTTAGCTCTCCACCCTTATAAGGTAAGAAAGAAAGAATAGTAATATATCAAAAGAAGGTAAATAAAAGAAGAGTTGGGGTAGGAGGAGAAGTGACCACTAATGCAGGGTGTAGTGGTACATACCTATTATCCCAGTACTTGGGAGGCTGAGACAAGAGATCACAGGTTCAAGGCTGGCACATGGTAATTTGTGAGACTCTGTTTTGAAATAAAAAAGGAAAAGGTCTGGGATACAGCTCAGAGGTAGAATGCCCTGGGTTTAATCCCCAGTACCACAAAAAAGAAGTGACCACTATGACAAAGGCATAGAGTGACCACCTGCACTCTTACTCATGTTGCAGTCATCTATGTCTAACAAGCCATCCTATGAGGAAGCCCTGTGTTCTCACACTCTGGCATTGGGTCAAGATGAACCTTTCACCCTTTGAATAGTTTTTCATGTTCTACTTCAGTCTTTGGGGCAGAGAAAGGTGATAGTGACAGAGAAAATCACTTGATCCACTGCTTCTTTCTTTCTAGGGGCTCTAAGTTAACCCTGACATGTCAAAACAGGAAGAAAAGTATAGAGTTCCTTGCCCCTTACCAGTGATTATCAGGAAATGTTTATTCAATCAGTTCCTTAATCTGTGTACTTTTAAATGGCTTCTCTATAATATGCATAAAACTAAACATCTGCTTTTGTATACTTTCATAGGCACATTGTAATTATACATCATAGTGAGATTCAAAGTTATAAATAAATACATGTACACATCATTTGGTGTGTTTCCCTCTGTATCTTACCTGCTCTTCCTCCTCCTTTCCAATACATGTCAGTGAGATTGGTAGTGATTCCTTGATATATGGAGATAAACTTATTTGAACTCTTCCCTTCCTCAGGTCTTGTTTTTGCCCCCCTTCCAGTCCCCTTCCACTATTCTACTGGTTTCTCTCATTTGACTCAAGTCTCATTCTGAACATCTACTCTTAAGGTCTCTGGTTTCTTTTTGCTTTGCTTTGTTTTGCTCTGTTTTGCTTTGTTTTGCAGTACTGGGGATTGAACCAGCAGTGATCTGCCACTAAGCTACATACTCAGCTCCTTTCTTTTTTTAAATTTTAAGACAAGGTCTCAATAAATATCTCAGGTTAGTCCCAAATCTGTGATCCATTTAGTCTCCCCCAAAAATGTGTGATCTCTCTTAGTCTCCCAAAATTGCTTAAATTTTAAGACAAGGTCTCAATAAATATCTTAGGCTAGTCCCAAATTTGTGATCCACTTACTTTCCCCCCAAAATTTGTGATCTATCTTAGTCTCCCAAAATTGCTGGAGTTACAGGCATGCATCATGATGCCTAGCTAAGGCCTCTGTAATTTGCATCACATTCAATTAAAAGGATATATTTGAAGCTAGATATAGTGGTGCTTACCTATAATCCCAATACTTGGGAGGATGAAAGAAGGATCTCAGGTTTGAGGACAGCCTCAGAAATTTAGGGAGACTCTCAGCAACTTAGTAAGGCCCTGTTTAAAAATAAAAAAATAAAAGGGTTGGGATAAACCTTAGAGGTTTAAAGCCCCTGAGTTTAATCCCTAAAACAAAAAAAAAATTAAAAGGAAGTATTTTTGTTTTATCAGCATATGATATCTATGGAGCAAAGTATCCTTTAACCACTTACATCATCTGCTTTTTACATAATTCTCCATAGAGTTTCCAAAGTAACTTCACATCTCTTATCTTAGTTGGACCTAAAAACATCTCTATGAAGTAAACAAATCTAACACTACATTTTAATAGACACCAGAATAGATACTCTTCAAAAACAAGGCCTCCTTCAGTCATGGGGTCAAACCAATGGCAGAGTTAGAATTTCTTAGGATCATCTAGTTTGCACCCTTCTTTTGACATTTAACGTGGCATTCCTGAAGTCACATAAAGATGTAGTAACAGAATTGGGATCATAGGCTACATCTTCTGACTTCCCTTATTCCCCATCCATTGATTTTTCCATTACTCTTTCAAAATTTTTTTGTCCAGTGCCACCCTAATCCAATAATACTCCAGCGTGGATGTTCCAGAGGCAAAGAGGAAAATGATGCCTAGGGCACTAGGGAATCACTAGAAAAATAAAACAGTGAGCTTCTCAGCATAACTCAACACTGTCAGGCACCTGGTAATTGTCAGCATGCTAAAGCCAAGCAGAACCTAGAAACTGCGTGTAGAAAATGTGGTCTTTGTTTCTGCCCTCCTCTGCATTTCTTACTTACTTATCTTAGGTGATTTCTACATATTCATGGTAGGAATCCATCAATCTGTCTCTTACTATCTATCTCTCACCTCGTTGTGCTTCTCCCTTGTTCTTTATTTTCCATCCATTCTGTGCTGTCATTTCTCCTCAGCTGCTGAGCTACATAAAAGATCATTTAGCAGAAAAATCACACATTTAAAAATAGGGTTTTTAGTTACCTTTTGTCAAACTCTAACAACTAGAGAATCTGTCTCTATGTAAAAGCCAGGGCATGTTCTTGTTTTGTGCGTACAAATGTGTCAAAACTTTAAGCTGGTCAGGGCAAGACAACCTCAGTACTCATTTTCAAGTAAATAGCACAATAAAATGTGTAGATCCATTGAAGGAGGAATGGGTAGTTCTTGATGTACTGCTTAAGCTCTCAGACTTTAACCCAACTTACTTCCCAATCTCTTAATATGAAACAGATTTGACTTTATTCCTTTTAACAAATATGTTTAAAATAATCCTGAGAAGCAAAAAAAGACATTTTCAACTCTTCATCTTTTTTTCAGTCATATCGTAAGAAACTTAATTTTCATGGGCAAAGAATAAATTTACTTGAATAATTTTCATTCTATTGCCATTAAAATTAACTCAATTTCATTTCAACTTTGTTTCCATGAAACAAGCACATGGAGTAATAAATATTTTGGAAAAGCTTTACAATATGCTGCTGAAGTAATGGCAATTAGTGATCTTGTACTATGGTACATATTAGGAAAACCACAATAGACACTGAAAGGATACGGCATCAATTGACGATGGAAAAAATGCAGTGCATAAAAGCCAGGCAATTTAAACTACAGTCATGTGACAATAGCTCTATCTCCATAGCAGCAAAATTTACCGTGAATAAGTGGTAGTCCTTCTGATTGCTGATGAAATAAGAGTATCCATGATCATGAGTTAATTATTTTAGTAAATATTTACTGAGTGCCTGCTATGTGGCAACAAGTACAAGGATATATCCGAGGCATCCAATGTTCAATTTGAGTCCTGTGAACATGCCTGGCATGCATATGAGCTACTCAAAATACCTAATAACTGACAAGTTATTAATCTTTTAAACTAAGTCAAATTGCAGAGTTTAAAACAAAAAGAAAAATACCTAAATTCGTAGAGATTTATTACAAATATTAGTCTACCTGTAGAAAATGTACCAGGCTAAGCAAAATCCTATTGGAACCCAAATTCAAAGCTAAATTTTGACTGTTTATAGCCATGTATGAGTTTTGTGTATTATTTTAATTCACCATAAGCTTAATGAGTATGATGACTGTGCTCATTTTTGCTCACTATTGTGTGCCCAGCATTCAGTAGCTGGTAAATAAATACCTCATGAATAAGTTAGAGAATATAAGTAAGTAACCTCAGATAGTCTCATAATTAATAAACATTTATTGGTAGCATAGTAAACATTAAATGATCCTACCAGTAATATATGTTCTCTTATATTCTTTCATTCATCAACTTAAAAACCAATCCACTAAGGTGTATCTTCCCCTGTTTATATCTATTAACTGTTATTAATTTAGAAGTTGGTAACTAGTCTTTTTAGTTGTTATTTAGATTACTGTGCGTTCTCAGTGCGGCGCAGTTTGGCAATATCCTATCTAACACTCACAGGAATAGATAATAAATAGATAATAATCTTCCATGATAGAGTCACAGAGATGCTTTGATCTCACAGGCCTTTTTTCCCTGAGGAAAACAAAGATGCTTTGCATCCTGAAGGATGTTCACTGTCTTGTTATGTTTGTGGTGCTATTATTGCTATTTTGTTGTCGCTTGAGACATTTAGGGACCCATATTACCAGTGTATTTTTGTGCTTTCACACCTTCCTAATAAAGGGATATCTTATGATGAATCATAAGACATCAAGGGCTGCAAAAGAAAAAAAGAAGCATAAGATAACAATCTCTCTAAATGAAAATGGGCCTAAAGGAAAGCAGACATAATTTCACAAATAAAAAAAAAATCCTCTACGAAAGTCCGTGGTCACGCTTTCTGTTCTTTGTGGGATATCAGGTTAGTAAACATCCAAGGGAAGAACGGGACTTGTGTAAAGTCAAGCCTCTGAAGCAGTGAAAATGATCTAGTTGGAGAAGGCTGACTCTAGAAAGATGGGTGGGAGTGTTGCACATCTGGTGGGAACTGTCAGAATATTTGTCAACCAAGAGCATCTTAAAAGTTACCAAGCGCCAGGCGTGGTGGCGCACACTTGTAATCCCCGCGCTTGGGAGGCGGAGACAGGAGGATCGCGCAGGTTCGAAGCCAGCCGTGCGCTGGCTTAGGAGACCCTGTTTTCAAAATGAAAATGTAAAAATAGGTCTGGGAGTGTAGCCCCGAGGTAGAAGGGCTTCCAGGAACCCCAGTACCACCAAAAAAAAAAAAAAAAGTTACCAAGCAGATAGAAGTAAAAGCATTAGCATGTACCAATACCCATTCTCTCAATAATATTAGACTTTAAAAGTCCAAGTTCTGGATTGCATTTTTCAGGAAATAATATTGGTTTAGAATGTTGCCCAGAGTCTGCTCCATGAATCTGAGAGACCAGGTTATAACGGCTCATTTACCTTTGCCCCTGCCATGTCCTCTCCCTTCCCCAATGTAACTAAAAATCACTTCTTAGACGTTGGTAAAAAAAAAAAAATTGAGGAAACTAAAAGAATATTTTCTGTGGCCATAACTTTCCTGGAAATAATTGTCAATGATGAAAAATAAAACTCTTCATAACAAAATAAAACTTCATTAATTTGAGTTCCACTACTTCAAATTTGGGGCTAATTCAAACAGACCTGGGATGAAGGTTTCCTTCAGCAAGTATAGAAAGGAAGGATCTACTAAGCAAATCAACTTTGTAATTAAGTTTGTAAGAGAAGTATAGGGCTTGTTTAAAGAGAACAAATTATTTTCTGGACTGCAGAATTAACCGTCTATAGGCACTATAACGTCATAATTACGAATATTTTGTGTATGTTAAAAAGTAGGTTTATGGAGAGGTTTCTTTTTTGTTTTTTGTTTTTGTTTTTTAAGAACTGGGGATGGAACCCGGGGGCATTCTACTTCCAGGTTACACCCCTAGCTCTATTTTTATTCTTTATTTTGAAACAGGGGTCTCACTAAGTTATGGAGTACTTCACAAAGTACCCGAGGTTGGCAAAGAACCTGTGATCCTCCTGTGCCAGCCTCCTAAGTACTGGGATTACAAGCATGAGCACCATGCTTAGCTAGGAGTTTTACTTGATAGCACTCCACCCATGTTGAGTTATTGGTGTCACTAAACTGAACAAAATTGTGTGTCTTGATTTATTTCAAGTAAAAGTACTTTTAAATAAATATCTCATTCATTCTCTGTTGATTATACTGGACTTTGTGCAACTATTTTGAATTTGACCACTCTGGTGTTATTGCTACTTTACAGTGACAAAGACTTCTAAGTTTAAGTCTTATTTATAGATGGTCACTAATAACTGTAACAGAAACACAGCTCAAGTCTCTTGACCCAGTTCGATTACTTACTCACTGTCTCACTTAAGGAAGTTATAGTACTGTGTGATACATCTAGCCATAAAATAAATGGAAGGGGGAAAGAGGTTTGTAGCTCTGAAGTTATAGATCTACACACCAAAACAAACACAAGGAAAAGCCAAAACAACAAATGAAACCCTCTGGAAACCTTTAAGTTATATACTAAATATCTAGTCTTATGAAATAAATATAATGAAAGCCCAACAAAATAGCATCACTATCCAAAGGAAGTGTTCCTGAAGTTGTTACTCTCACATATCCATACTGACTCTTACTTCACTAGCACCAGGGCAGTATTCCAGCTCTCTACAAACACTCCCTCCCTCCCTCTCCAAGTATGGCTAACTGCCTCTGACGCTTTGTTACCTTGACACAAAGAAAGGTCTGGCCATTCTAATTGTATTGTAAGTTCATTGGTTTGTACAGGTTTCCCTTAAGTACAAGACACATCAAACTAGCACATTTTGGGTGCTCTACTAATTTTGCTTGGTTCAAGGTAAAATACTTCCTTTTAATATACAGACTTGTAAATCAGAGCAGTGAGATTAAAAAATGGCTCTAAGATTTCTTGTTTCTATGGAAACCTTAAAAATACTAGAACCACCAAATGTGTTTGCTTAAGAAAATTTGGGACTTTAAAATTGATAGGTATCATTTCAAAGGCCTATACAGAAATACTGAGTAAAATAATCATAGGTTAATGTTCCAACAAAAGTGAAATTCTAGCCAGTAAATTTATTTATAGGGGAAAATCTTAAAAATGGGTTTGGGCAAGAAAGTTCCCAAAAAGTCTTCTCTCTTAAAATGTAAGTCTGTATGTATTGGGCTAATTATCTGTATCACCTTCGTATGAACAATAAATGTTGATAGAGAGGTACTATGCCCCTGGGTTTCATACTCAGTACCAAAAAAATATCATCTACAACTGGACACTATAATCATGTCACTCTTATTTTTAGGCAGTACTGGGGATTGGACCCAGGGGCATTCTAACTCCGAGCAACACCCCCAGCTTACTTTTTATTCTTTATTTTGAAACAGGATCTCATTAAGTTGTGGAGGGTCTCACTAAGTAACTGAGGCTGTCCTTGAACCATGATTCTCCTGTCTCAGCCTCCCAAGTACTGGGATTACATACATGTGCCATCATACCCAGCAGCATGTGACTCTTTAAATGAGAATTTTGCTTTTTGAAATTATGCTTGGCTTGGGCAAATATTTAAGGCAGTCAGCAAACACAGGGCACAAACCAGCTGCTAGGCAGAGGGAGGAAGTTCAGCGCTGTTCCAGTTGGGGAGTGTTTTACGATGAAATGTTGTAAAAGTCATAATCCATCCCCTGCATAAAACTAAGCACTTACTACTCATTTTCTACATAAATATTAAACAAAAGTAGTTCTAAAACAATTTGGACACTTGTCTAAAGTTGTTTTTACTACTGAAGGCTAGACCACTGCAATACATTAGCATTAAAATGAGTACTTATAATCTGTTATTTGAAAATGGTTCATTTTGACAATGTGTACAGTGGCAACCACCCTGCCATTTTCACCAAATTTCCTGGCTTCTCTTCTCTTTAGAAAACACAAGTCAATGTAAGGAACTATCTAAACTGTTTTTGTGGTACTGGCTGTTCGTTTCCACTTCATTATATGAATGTTGCTCAAAACTTTGTGATTTCCAGCTGGTTGCTGGAAATGTTATTTTCTTTGTTCATGTAAATTACTGCAATAGAGGCTGGATTGTTTTCCTCTAGGAAATTCATCCCCAAACCCCTCCTCAACATCTCAGGGAGTCTAGGCAGGTCAAAGCCAAGGTGTCACAGGGCATGCCTCCAGACATTGCAGAGGAAGCTTTGTATAGAATTACACCCACTCTAAGAGTTTCATAGTTAGGAGGTCACTCAGCTACAATGTAAAAACAATTCTGGTAAATTGGAATCATATTCAAAAAAACATCTGGAAAGTTACCCAAAGGGGAACAGATTACCCAAAAGTATTGCTAAATAGATGGAATAGAAGACACTGACTTTTATCATAATCAGAATTTAGTCAGTTTCCATTGTACTTGACAAATCAACAGATGTGCTGTTTACCTTTAAAGAGGCCTGGAATCTATTTTCATTCATCCTTGAAACCCAGACATACTTAGGTAATAAATTCCGATATTTAAATTCCATAACAACCATCCAGTATTTACAAATATTATATCTTTATAGATTTCTCTTCCACAAAATGTATTTTTGGTTACAAAGAGGAATTTTGAGGGTTCTGCTGTATTTTAACAAATGTCACAATATCAATGTTCCTGCAAGTAAGTGGTAGTCTATAAAAATTATCTTCTTTCCAAACTTGTAGCTTGAGCTAAGAGAAAATAATGTTATCAAGAATAGCTTCCTTACTATATTTTAATTTAAAATACATATTAAGTTAAATATAATATGCAATACTATATTAAATAGTATGTTCCAGCCAGGTGTGGTGGCACATGCTCGTAATCTCAATACTTGGGGGCTGAGACAGAAGGATCCCAGGTTCACCAGCCTCAGCTACTTAGTGAGTCCCTCTGCAGCTTAGTGAAACCATGTTTCAAAATAAAGAATATAAACAGGGCTGGGGGTATAGCTTGGTAATGCCACTGAGTCCCCAGTACTGAAGGAAATTTCTACTCTTACTATCAGATCCTGAAAAAATAATTTTCAATAAATTCCAAATTTAAAAAATCTTTAATGCTCAATTTCCTATAAAGATCACCTAAGACTAATTCAAAATTACTTTGACATTAAAATAACTCTTTCACAGAGTGTCCAATGTGCTCCTCTTCCTGTGTTGCCTAACCTTTTTAATGGTATCATTTTCCCCCTCCACTTCAAAGAAAAAGGAACCTTTGGAACTATCTTCAACCCTTCCCTTTACCTTACATCCCACATAGAGTCTCATCTTGTTCAATTACTACCTTGTGTCTGTTATATGTCTCTTTACATCCTTCCTGCTACTAACCTAATTCAAGCCTGTGCCATCTCCCATTTGAAATATTTAAAATTAGCGTCCTCTTTTGTCTCTAATCTCTATCCTTTCCATTCCATCCTATATATACAAGCAGCCTGAGTCATCCCTGATAACCTTATTCCTCTGCTGACAACATTTCAATGGATTTCAATGTCTTTAGAAATAAAATCTAGGCCCAGTTTATCCTTTACTTCGCCCGCCGGCTCCAGTAGATACTAAGTCATGCAGAGCTATATTTATCCCCCCAAACAACATATACTTCTGTCTCTTTACATCTGATCAGAATGTTTCTTGGATATATAATGCATACCCTCTCTATATCCCCACTTTAGAATGTTGAAATTGAGACTTACATGTCCATAAAAGTTCAGCTTAAATGTCAGTTCTTCTGTAAAACCTTCTTCAGATCTATCCAACCATAGCTAATTTCTCCCACTTCCAATGGCACTGTTTCTATATCTGATGTAGCATTTCATTCTTTATAGTTCTTTTGTGTACCTATCAATCTCCCTTTCAAGACTACAAGCTCCATAAAGTAGACACCTTGTATTGTTCATCTTTGTAGCTCCATAGTACCTCGTATAACTTGCTCAGAGCTAAGTGTTCAATAAATGTGAAATCAAAATGAATAAACCTTATTCCATCCTGATGTAAATGAGAAGCAAAACTATCAGGATTTATAATAATTTCTATCTTTAACTACAGCTGTGTTGTTATAATTGCTGCATATTTAGAGAAAATACTGAATGCATCTTTCAATCAAGCTCTGCAACTATTCTAAGTTTGAATTACCTTATTAAGAAAATAAGTGTTCGGCGTGGTGACGCAGGCTTGTAATCCCAGAATTTGGGAGGCTGAGACCGGAGGATCACAGTTCATAGACAGCCTCAGCTACTACTTAGTGAGGCCCTCTGCAACTTAGAGAGACCCGGTTTCAAAATAAAGAATAAAAAATATGGCAGGGGGTGTAGCTCAGAGGTCGAATGCCCCTGGGTTCCATCCCCAGACTCGCAAAAAAAAAAAAAAAAAAAAGGAACAGTAAGCACATTAAAACATTATGTAGTAACATAATGCCAATAGGAAAACAGATCTTTTATAGAAGATTCTACTGTACAAGTTGAACCAAAAATCCACAAAAGCCTTCTTTTTTTAAACCCAGACTATAAAGAAGGTAATATTAAACATATTAATGAAAACTAGCTTGGAGACATCAGATAGAACACATTAGTTCTGAATCATTCACTGCTCCTTGCTACAGATGGATTTGGATCTTCTCCCACTTAATGGCTGAAGAGATTTGATTCCACTTAATTTCCAAGTCTGACAAAATCACAACTTGGAAGTGGCCTAACTACTGGCAATTGTTAAGCACAGTAAATCCCTTCTCCTTCTATAATCCCCCAAATGTCCTGTATTCATAACTTTTTGTACCAGATGTTTTGTTGAAATTAATACATTCCTATCAAATGCATTTCAAAGGACTTTTTCCACTGCAACCAAGTTTTATTATAATAAGCAGTCCATTTAACCCTCAAAATGTTACACAGACACATATTGTGTGATATTTATTGCATTGGGAATGAGGAGGAAAGTGAAGCTCAGAATAGGGTGAGATCCATTTGGGAATAAATATTCTAACAGATAATGACTGTAGACAGGAGTCTTTAGAGGCTGCATCTCAAAAGGATTTTTTAAAACTTGCTAAATATAATGATAAAAATGTCCCAATTGATAGCCCGATACTTCTTCCTTGGGAAATAGACATGAGGTACTGTTTTGATTATTGAAGACAAGTTTTATTTCTGCATCAGAGCCTCTGTAAGTAGTTTTATCCATTAACAGAATCAGGCATAATTAACTAGACATTAATAAATGGCACAATGTGAATCCATTACCTAGGATTGTTCATCTGAAACTTCGGTTCTCCCAATGTGTTCCAGGACCACAGAGAAAGATAATTTCTGATAAGCTATCACCTACTCACCCAACCTTTGTAGACCTAGAAACTGTAAACAAAACTTCACAGAGATGACCATCTCTCTTTTATGGGGACATAAGAATATATGGACAATAGTGCTACTATGAATAAAATGTCCTCCATGAAACAAATTTTTTTGGTGGTACTGGGGTTGGAACCCAGGGGCTTTCTACCTCTAATCTATACTCCCAGAGACCTATTTTATATTTTATTTGGAAACATAGTCTCACTAAGTTGCTGAGAGCCTCACTCAGTAGCTGAGGCTGGCTTCAAACCTGTGGGATCCTCCTGTCTCAGCCTCCCCAGTGCTGGTATTACAAGCCTGCTCCACCACGCCCGGCTAAAGAGTATTTTTATATATTTTCTTCAACTTATTTCTGTTTTTCATTCATCTTATTTGTAGGATTAGTATGTGTAGGTTTTTCCACGGAAGTACCTTTTAAACTTGTATTCTAATTGTTTCATTTTTTATAATAACAAAACTTAATAGCCACAACTAGAATATCCAAATAAGAATTGAGTGTTCCAGTCCTTCATTAAATAACTGATTCAGTTATAAATCAAGTAATGAATAAATGTCCTTGATTTAAAATTATGAACAGAAAACAACATGTGGATACTTCTTATCTTAGAAGTAAATTACTGAAAATTAAAGTAAAACGTCTTTGCAAGTTAATTTATTTTCCTATAACTTACATTTCCAGCAATGCTTTATTCTTCATGCTTTGGCTCCTTTATAGGCTGTGGTTCCCAGCATTTTCTTTATTACCTTATCCACCTTGTAAACAAATACTTCAGTATACTGAAGGAATTGACTCATTTATTTTAATCTATGCCTAAACTCCCACAGCTGCTTAGGGGATGCAAAGATGTGAAAAATTTAGCCTAGTTCCCCAAGGAACTTACTAACCTAAAAAGGAAGGACAAACAGCAAAAACTAACTAGGCAGGATAAAAACATGGGCTATAACAGAAGTACTAGCAGCATATTGTGAGCATACAAAAAAAAGGAGTGGTAGCTCCAGGGAGTTTGTGAAAATCCCAATTTGAGTACTTTGGGAAACAAGAAGAAATCTACAGTATACAATTGTAGAGCCATGGACATTTCCTCATTTATTTGCCTTGAGACTTTTAAAATTTTCTGTCTCAAAGGTTTTCTTAGTCTTGAAGTTAAAAAGGGAGAACATTACACAAGAAACAGAACAGCAGCAATCAACTCCGACACTCAACTATTTGTAAGAATTTCTGCTCTTCTACGCCCCCTCCATCACTCTTTCCTCCCACCTCTTTGGCCTATAACTTTAGCCTAACAAATGACAGTTAAATGCAGTACTTAGTTTCTCTGATGTCTCAAAAGACTAAAAATGTTACCATTTTCTGGGCTAGTATCATCAGCCATTTGCTGATTTCTCTTCCTCTGCATCAATAATTTGTCATGTTACCACGATCAAATATATGAGACTCAAAGATATGAAATGACAAATTCTTACACTGACAATATTATTTGAAATCCTATTAAGAAGGATGTGACAAAATACTGTCCCAATCAATACTGCTATTAATTTCATTGTAACAAACAGAAAATATGTGAATTTTAATCCCAGTACTAGACAGGGGAATCACAGGTTTGAGGATAACTTCAGTAATATAGCAAGACTCTTAGAAACATAATGAGACCTTGTTTTAAAACAAAAAAAATAAAAAGGGCTAGGGGTAGAGCTCACAGGTGTAATGCCCTTGGGTTCAATCCACAGTATTACAAAATTAATATTGAAAGGTGTTTTCACTATCAAACCTAAGAAATACCTAACTTGAAAATACATTTCCAAATGATATTACTAGATCAAATAATATTATATTCCAAATATATTGTTTCATATAAAGAGAAGTTTTTAAATGGATCAAGGGCCAAAACACAATATATCCAATTATGCCTATGCTTCTAAAGTTTTCATTACTGTGTGCCTCAAAGTTCAAAAGACAATGCATCCATAATATAGTTGTACATTTAAAAAAAAATCTCCCGTGCTGGTCATGGTAGAGAATGCCTGCAATCCCAGTACTTGGGAGGCTGAGATAGGAGGATCGCTGGTTCCAAGTCAGCCTCAGCAACTTATTTAGTGAGAACCTGTGTCAAAAAGAAAATTTTAAAGGGCTGGGAATGTATTTCAGAGGTAAAATGCCTCTGGGTTCAATCTTTAGTAATTATAAATAAATAAAATTAAAAGTTTCTCTTGCCTTAATATTCAGATCACCAAATTTCAGCTATAAAGACAACATATGGATCAACTTTATTATTTTTTAAAACCAAATTATTGTAAGAAATCTAAATATGATAAAATAGGCATAGCCTATGATATATGCTATTCCTTCCAGAAATCTCTTTTTTAGTTCTATGAAGAAACTGTCACTCATAGATATATTTGTCCTTCATTTATACAGCTATTTCTTGATTGATGATGTTTCCCCAGGGAACCTTAAATCTAAGGCAATATATTTGGTATAAATTACTTAGAAATTTAGAATTTATTCCCTTAATTATAATTTCTAAGGAATGGACTAATTGACTTCTTCAAAAATGATATCTACTTTTTTCAGTTTTTTCCTTTTATACTTTTACTGGTACATTATAGTCCACATCAATTTAGTTTACAGTGATAGTGACATACACGTACACAGCACTTGATGGGCATTCCCCCGGCTCCTTTGCCACTCCCTTCCCTTCCCCATACAGGATATTGAGATTGACATTGGTATTCTCACTTATGTATATTGCAATATCAATGGAAGTGATTCCTTCATTAGCCCTCCCTCCCCATCCCCTAAAATCCTCTTCCCCTAGACTCCCTGAATTGTTCCACTGCATCTTCTCCTCCATTATTTAAAGTCTCTCTGGTATCCTGCTTACTCCCTACCTTCCACATCTGAGAGGAAATATATGGCTGTTTACTTTCTATGACTGGCTAATTTTACTTAACATAATATTCTCCAGGTCTATCCATTTTTGTACAAATAACATAATTTTGTTCTTTTTGTTGAGTACAATTTCATTGTATGTATATTTAATAATTTTGTAATTTATGCACCTGCTGATGGACATCTGGGTTGGTTCCATAAATTGGCTATTATGAAATGTACTCCTATGAACATGGTTATGCATATATTACTATAATATTATATATATTCTGATTTGCATTTTAACCTGTTCTAGAAAACAGCAAAGTAGGGACATTTATCCATAGTACTTTTATGTTAAGACCTTTCCCAAGTTTTCTCATAATCACTAGATTTCAGAGACCTGTGCCTGCCTGGAACCTGAAGGCTGAGCTAGTATTTCACATAAATTTGTTGATGTTAAATGCAAATGTTGTACAGAAAGAAAACAAAGTTCCCGGTGTGTGCATGCTAGGTATATCAAGTTCTGATGAGACTATGGGAATTCAGAACACTAAACTGAATGGAGAAGATAGCTGTGAAGAAAAAAGGTACACTGTGGAACACAATAGTTTAGGATTTTAAAAGGAAAGAGAACACATAAGTTGACCGAGACTAGAATTAATGGACTGAAGGTAAGGGGAATTGGGGAAAACTGAATTCTCAAATGATGAGAAAGCCTACTCAATGATTTTTTTTTTCTGAGCTGAGACTAGGGGATACCAGTTGAGTTAATGAAGCAAATGTCTGTAAGAAGCTTTCACAGGGAAATGGAGAGCTACGTTACGAGATGGGAGCAGTACAGCATAGAGATTGGGAACACAGGTTTTGGGTTAGATAGAATCAGGTCATGTATTAGCTGTCATTCAGCAAATTACTTAACCTCTCTAATCCCTGGTTTTCCCTAACTGTAAGATAAGTGAAATGCCTTCAATTCACATGGTTGCTGAAAAGATTAAATGAGGCAACTTATGTAAAATACTTAGTACAGGTCAAAAACACAAAAAAGTAATAGTTATTGCTATGATTAACTAACATTATGCTGGAGTTATGTTAGGAAAACAAAGAAAATGTAAAATAAGAATAAACTTAAGGTTTTGCTTTAAGTTTCTGTACTGCATTCTGTTACCTTGTAGTTTAGGTTGAAAATCTCTAGGGATATTCTTCTTTTTATGGAAATATGCTAAAAACTTGACACCAGGCAGGTAATTTGAGAGTTAGTCTCTGCATTTTGAAATTATTATTTTATTATGGGGTTCCCTAAAGCCACATGCTTTTTAACATAAAATGAACATAGTAAGTTCACAAACTTTCTATTGTAGAAACTGTAGTGGCAGCACAAGGGAATGTCAGGAGACCTGTATTCTTTTTTTCATATTTTATTTTATTTATATGTGGAACATATTGAAAAATGGTATACATTTAGATTTTGCTTTGTGCCATCCCACCCCTGGTTTCCTTTCCCCTTCCGACAATGAGTGTCCAGGTTAGCCATGCTATATTCATATTTTTACACATATTCAGATGTAGCTCCTCCATTAATCAACCTCAGCCTTCTTCCTCTCTTATCCTTCTGTATTCTAACTCTAGTTCCAATTCTGTGCCAAGTGTGAGAACAATCAAAAGATCTAGTACCAGTTTTATCTTGGCATCTCTTAGGCTTTATGGCCCAGTCTACTCCAGAGTTCTTGTGCAGGCAATGAGAGAAGTTGTAGTGGCAGTAGCTTCAAAGGTTTCAATAATAAGGGGCCAGTTAAAATTATTATGGGTGGGTGGATAGAATTCACTTGTAAAACTGTGTATCTTACCACTCTTAAACTTCTAAAGACTCAGCTATTACTCAGAGGGTAAATTTAACCACTGCTGGGTAACGTGGTTTTGCATAAAGGATAAAGTGCTAAGTACTGACAATCTTTGACTTTTGGCATTTTAACTATTGCTATGTGGTAACTAGAGATGTGATAGTGAGTTGAGAAGTGTTTGAAAATGAAAATGGGCTACTTGACTATGTGAGTTCCAAGTCAGAAGAGATATTCAGATAGAAGCTACGTGCTCATTTCTTGGGAGATTTTAAGACAGGTTAAAGTATCTTATAGGGGTTGGACTAGATGGCTTCTAAGGATTTTTTTTTCAGGTTTATGATTCTACAGCAATCATCAATTTACATTGTGCATCTTCAAGCACTTAGGGCTCTTAAAATAAGAGATCCGTTTTATATTAATCTGTATAAGAATCCTTGTCCATTGGTTCAGTATAACTCCAACTGGCCTTAAACAACACTTATCACTATTAATCATCCACAACTCTTATTGGCTCAAATACTATGGCACCAAGAAAAGTTGAAAAAATCAACTGAAGCAGGCAGAAAGAAAAGCTATCAGGATCAAGTAAAGTTGCTACAAAGCAATGGGACTAGATTTTGTTTATTTGCTTTGAAGTGGGCCTGGAAAACAACTGAGGCCAATTTCAAAAGAGAGAAACAGACATATAAACTTAATTATAATCCAGAGCATTAAGTGTTATAATGAAGGCCTGAACAAGTGCTGTGGGAACCCGGAGGCTGACCAATTTTGCTGGGAAGTTTCAAGGACATTTTAGAAAGGAAGTAACAGACAAGCTGAGTCTTGAGGATTAGTAGGAGTTGACTGAATGAAAATGGGACAAGGCAAGGTTAAAAGACAAAAAAATATTCAAAGCCAAAGAGCCATGAAAGAATATATTAGTAAGTGGGGAGTAATTATACATGGCTGGATTAGGAGGTTAGCGCCCCATTTGTCATGTTTCTTAAGAAAAATGGCCCTTCCTCTGTGGTAATGAGGAGTAATATTACCTCCTTTAAGCAGTAGAGTGACATAGATGTATATCAACAAAGATAACTCTCGTGGCTGGTAAGAAAATGGTTTTGTGGTAAATCAGCCAAACCAGTGAGCTAGACTAAGATAGTGGCAATGAGGCTAGAGATGAAGAGATCGATTCAAGAGATATTTGGGGGATAGAACCAACAGGAAATATTGATTGATAGTACTATACTCAAGGGTCAGCTGTATGTATGTATGTATGTATGTATGTATGTATGTATATTTATTTCATGGTATTGAGGATTGGGCCCAGGGGCATTCTATCTTTGGCTATGCTCCCAGCCTTATTTTATTCTAATCCTTGAAACAGGATCTCACTAAATTACAGAGGGCCTAAATTTCTGAGGCTGGCTGTGAACCTGCAATCCTCCTATCTCAGGTTTTCATGTACTGGGATAATAGGTGTGAGCCACCCTGTACAGCCTACGTATACATTTTTTAAAGAATTATATAAACAGAAATGAGATGGGGGCAGATTGTAGGATTACTGATTTATATTGTGATGATGTGTGTTTCTTTTCTTAAACATATAATCTACAAACATTCATTAGAAAAGGAATGATTGAAATTGCTATAAACATTTTAAATTTCATTGTTTGGCTCTTCTCACTACTCCATTCCTTTCTGAAGTAGAAATATAACTATTATGTGCTGATATATACGTATGTCTCTTAATCCTCACAACAAACATACTGTGTAGGTATTATACTCATTTACAGATGAAGAAACCAATATTCAGCAGAAATCCATTAGTTTCTCTAAGATCACAAAGCTAAAAATTGGGGGAATCAGCACCAAAACCCAGGTATGGCTGACTTTAAAGCACATGTTCTTTCTATAATCTGCCTCTGTACTTGAAAAGCAAATATTAGGCCGGGCGTGGTGGATCACGCTTGTAATCTCAGTGCTTGGGAGGCTGAGACAGGAGGATCACATAGGTTTGAAGCCAGCCTCAGCTATTTAGTGAGGCTCTCAGCAACTTAGTGAAATCATGTTTCCCAATAAAGTATAAAATAGGTCTGGGAGTACGGCCTGGAGGTAGAAAAGCCACAGGTTCCACCTCCAGTACCACAGAAAAGCAAATATTAAAAAGTAACATTAAAAGCAAATGTATTACCATAAGAATGACTACATCATTAGAATATTCTAAGATATATGAATCAAAAAACTTAAAAGAGTGAGGAAGCCAAAGTACATGCATATATGAAAGAAGACTCTTCTAGGTAAAAAAAAAATAGCACATGCAAAGGCACTGAGGAGGGATTACATTTGCCTTGTTCAAAGGGCAGTCATGTCTAAGGTCAAATAAGGAAAGGAAATTAGGAAGAGGGGAATAGATTAGGGGAGACGCAGGAACAAGCAAAATATGGTGGCACTGTAGGACAATAACATTACTTCAAGTAAAATATGGTTTTATAATTGACTGGGTTTTTTTCTAGGCAAGAAAGACAGACATACAGGAGGGCTTCTTGTCTCAGGTAGGATTAACACAAACTGAGGAGAGTTAGCTATACCAATGGGAGTGTTTCTGCCCATCTTGGCTAATGGAGTGTGCTGCTATGGGCAATCGTAAAACCTAAGAAGTAAAAGCAACAGAATGAGAGGACACATATTCTTAGACACACAGATACACATGTGAGCTGATCCATGAAGCACATGAACATTTTTAATATGTAATAGATGAGAACTTGAAAGTATAGTCTTTTAAAAATGTACTTTCAAAAATCAATTACATTTTATAACATATATTTACAAACCTGTGAATACATAGTCATCCTTTTACTGCTAAAATATTTAAAAGTTGCTTCAGCCGCAATCTAGTATTATCTAAAATGACAACCATTACTAGTCACTGTTCTATCAGAAGTAGAAGCTCAGGGAAGAGGAAATAATAAATAATTTCGTCAGGTTGTTTTGAGGTCAGTTTTCTAACGAGAAATCTCTCCTTTTCATAGCATTTTCAGGCCTTCTGAAGTCCACCCTATATGCTCAGGTCTCCTGCTACTCCAAAGAGCATCCCCCTCCCCATGTTGCAATGGCTTTCTTCAGAGGGCTCTTGAAACTAAAGATTTTAAATATTCTCATGTTTTTGTAGATTTAGAGCAATTATTATTGAAACTATTTTCAACTATTCATGAGCTAGCTCAGTTTGGTGTACTTCAAATGAAGCATGTTTCACATGCTGAGATGACTGTAAGCCTGGGTTTGGTACTGAGTCATCCAGTTGCTCTGTCTGGCCCCACTATATGAACTGTCTGTGGTCTTGGGTGCAGTCTATGATGTGGCGCAAAATAGAGGTTCAACTGGTCCAAATGGAGACTGAACACATGAACTCATTAGCAGTCTAAGTCTATCCAGCAGTGTACAGTTGTTTGTCACTTTTCAAAAAATATGCAACATAGCTCCAGTAATTTCAAGGGCTTAGAATACTTCTCAAGACCTAGGTAAGCAAACCAATCTCCTTTGGCTAGGGCCAACCAAAGGTTATTTTAGAAGAATAGCTTGGGTTAAAAGCAGTCTGAAGAACTTAAAAAGAGTTTGTCTTTCCTGCCATCCCCAACGAAGTGACTACAGTTGGAACCTTTTAAATCAGCTTTGTGGAACACACAAAGCAGTCCTGAAGGTAGCTGTGCATAGCAGCAGGAAGTTGAATTCTAGGCAATTGCTTAATTAAAGTTTCTGAGGATTTTATTTTATGGCCTTTTCTTTTCTTTTTTATTTTTATGGGTGCATTGTAGTCATACTTCTTAATGGAGTACAAAATCATAGAGGCACACATGCACACATCACCCATTTTGCCCTTACTCAATTCCCTCCCCATTAAACCCCTCTCCTTCCTTCTCATGTTTGGCTTAGTGACTGCCTTTGATATGTTTGTGAATGTATATCATGTACATTTAGAGAATTTTCCTCTTCTCCCTCCCATCACCCCTCAGTTAGGTCACCTTATTTATTTATCTATAGTTTTTCCTTTTTTAATTTTTTTTCTATAGGTGCACTGTAGCCATACATCTTAGTGGGGTACAAGATGGTAGAGGCATACATGCACACATCACTCTTTTAGCCCTTCCCCAATTCTCACCCCATTTTCTTCCCCCTCCCTCCTTCTCATGTTTGGCTTAGTGATTGACTTTGATATGTTTGAGAATGTACATTAGAGAAATTCCCTCTTACCCCCTTCCACCCCCCTCAGTCAGGTCACTTTATTTGCTCATCTATATAGAGTATCTCCTTCTTCATCTAGAGTTCCTCCTATGACCCTTTGTGTGTGTGTCTGTGGTACTGGGGGTAGAACCCAGGGGCTTTTCTACCTCCGGCCTATACACCCAGACCTATTTTTTACATTTTATTTGGAAACAGGGTCTCAATACATTGCTGAGAACCTCACTAAGTAGCTGAGGCTGGCTTTGAACCTGTGTGATCCTCCTGTCTCAGCTTCCCAAGCATGGGGATTACAAGGATGTGCTAAAATGCCCGGCCTATGACCCTTTTTTAGTGGCCATTTCTAATTTTCTTTCACCTCTAGAAAAGACTCAAGTTAGCATTTCAATGTAGAAATTTAAAAAGCAAGTGTTAAAAAGGACAATAACATGCTACTCTAATTTGAATGATGTCTATAGATTTAATATGTATATTATTTACAGGAGAATTTTGTGACCCAAAATAATATTTTAAATTTAAAAATGAGTTTTTTGAACATAAGGCCAACTGTAAATGTACTTTATAAATCTTCACTTTTAGAATTTGAATATTCTGAAAAGTACAGTGCACATTTGAGATTAATAGTAATTAAAGCTTTGTTCTTGATAGAACAGTGTTAAATACTGTTTTACATATTTGAAATTTTCTAGCACTCACAAAATCCTTATTATAATCATATTTTTAAAAATCTTTAATTTGTCCATGTCTATTTTATTTGTTGTATTCTCTCTCTCTCTCTCTCTCTCTCTCTCTCTCTCTCTCTCTCTCTCTCTCTCTCTCTTTCTCTAACAAAAAGCATCTAAGATAATACAGCTCTTTAGGGTAAGACTTTTATAGTGAATAAAAGTCTACTTAAAAAGTGAGAAAAGCAGCTGGGCGTAGTGTTGCACGCTTGTAATCCCAGTACTTGAGAGGCGGAGACAGGAGGATTGCACAGGTTTGAAGCCAGCCTCAGCTACTTAGTGAGGCTCTTAGCAACTTAGTGAGAGGCTGTTTCCAAACAAAATATAAAATAGGTATAGGAGTATAGCCTGGAGGTAGAGAAGCCTGTGGGTTCCACCCCCAGTACCACCAAAAAAAAGTGAGAGAAGACTAAAAAAATCTGGAAGTTGTTTCTAAGAAAAATATATTTACAATAATAAATGAAGGGCTAACAGTAAGTGGTGAGCCTTTAAAGAATACCAAGTTGTTATCAGTAATAAAAAGAAAATTTTTTCAAGGACTATTACTTTGAATATACACATATGAGGCACTTTAAAGTTTGAGATAAGGGCAAAGATCACAGAGAAAGGCTTCTTTTTTCTTTTGTCCTTCAAGGAAATATTTTCACAAGTACTTTCTCATGCTCATAGAATCATAACTCAAATTTTGTTATTAAATGGCTACATAAAGCCTCAACATTCCAATATTAAGTACTCTAATTACTAGCAACAATTACCACATATCACAAGTGGTAAAAGCATGTATTTGTGTGATATTCTCATTCATTCTTTTCTCCTCCTCCTCCTCCTCCTCCTCCTCCTCCTCCTCCTCCTCCTCCTTCTTCTTCTTTCTCTCTCTCTCTCTCTGTACTGAGGGTTGAACCCAGCCAGGGGCATTCTATCTCTGTGCTATGTTCCCTGCCCTTTAATTTTTATTTTGAAATAAGGTATTACTAGGTTGTTGAAGCTGGCCTTGAACTTGTGAGCCTTCTCAGTTTCCCATATTACAAGAATGTGCCACTGCACTTGGCTTGTGTGATATTATAAACAGGAGTAATCACCTTGAGCTGACATGGATAGAACCATCTTATTCTTTTAGAACACTGAAATAATAATCTGTTCTTTTTTTCATTCAGGTCCTAATGACTAAAACACTTTAGACATATAAGTAAGTCCAAGAGACCTATAAGTAAGTCCGATATTTACCATATAGATTTTCAGACAAAAATAAATATGTTTTAAAATGCCTTTTGTATAACATCTCTTAAAATACTTTCTTACAACATTTAGCTTTACCATTTCAGTCTTACATCTGAATAAATAAAGATTATCTCAGGCAATGGATGAGGTAGATATCAGTTTATTATACTTAAACAAAATATGAATTCACTTGAATGGGATAAGAGGAAAGCAAAATCTAAATGATTAACTTTGAATTTTCATAATCAAGCATAAAGGCTATAATCCAACTTGGTTCTAGACACTGATCGATGACTTTATGTGTGGTCATTTTTCCCTTTAAAAGATGTTACCACACTTTCAAAGTATCCAAAATGTTGTAGATAATTAATTTTTTTATTATGATTAAAGCAATTCTTGGATTTTTTAACCTTTTTTGCACAAGTAGGACAAAAACAAATTTAGAGCAGTTTGCTTTTACATGCAGTGAACTAAGGAAGGACCAATGAAATGATTTATAAGTTGCTTTAAAAACATTTCAGTTTTATTATAGATGAAGAGCATCTGTGTTCACCCAGCATTGTCTCTTTTTACCTTTTAGACAAACATAACATTCTCCCTAGGACTATAATTAATTAATTATTTATTTATTTATTTATTTGGTGCTACTGGGGTTCCTGGAAGCCCTTCTACCTCCGGGCTACACTCCCAGACCTATTTTTACATTTTTATTTGGAAACAGGGTCTCCTAAGCCAGCGCGCGTGGCTGGCTTTGAACCTGCGCGTTCCTCCTGTCTCTGCCTCCCAAGCGCGGGGATTACAAGCGTGCGCCACCACGCCCGGCGGATTATAATTATTTAAATAACTTCTAATCCCTTCTACTGTATTGTAAGACAATATGTAGACCACATTTGCAGGACCAACTGTTTATACATGATTAAAAGGGGGAAATAGCAGCCTCTTAGAAACAAAGAAATAAAGTTCAAAGACATACGTTAAGAATAGGGTCAATTTCTTGTAGTTCACCTTCTTCCTATACAATTCAACAAGCAATAATCCTGACACTAGAAAAAAAGTATTTTTAGCTTCCCTAACACCTTTTCACAGTCGGTTTTTTTCTGCTTTTCTGTCCAAAGGCATTGTACCTGTGGCTCTTAATGCAGCAGAAGGATTCCAACTGGAAACTCTGAAGATCTAAAAGATGGGATAGGGAATTAGAACATATGATACACTCACTACACTTAACTTCTGCAGCAGTACAAATTCAGGAGCCATTGGGAAAGGTTCTTGCTTTTCAATTTCTCTTTCCACATTTTCCTCACTTTTTTTTGGTCAAATCTCTGCACATCAGCACAACCTTGAGATAATGAAGGAGTGCATTAACCTAGCAGTTTAAATGAAGATTTCAGATCTCTGCAAATAAATGTTTACCATGTTTTTATGGATAGTATAAAAATACACAACAATCTAGGTTCCAAATTGTACCTTAAAATGAATGTTTATAAACCTGACAGACATTTAATTTCTCCTTTGGTAATCAATAAACCAAAACTACCAAATTAATACATTTTAGGACTCAAGCAATCCTCCTTTTTGAAAAAGGCAAGTGAAAAAATATAGGTTGTACATCTGGCTAATTAAATTTACATCATGTTTTTATTTTTTTAATTTTTTATTGGTACATTGTAGTCATACATCTTAATGGGATAAAAGACTTGTGGAGATTTACATGCAGATGCCCATGCATCATGTTTTTATACAACTAATTTATTTCCCTAAAAAGCATATTTTAGCCAGGAGTCCTGCCACAGACACTTGCCAAAAATAGTCTGTCCTTAACATCTCAGAATGAACTTCCATGACAATAATGTACAGCCAGAAGTGACTCATGTACGGCTTTTCTTTTCATAAGAAAAATCAATCTGGGTGATGCTAGCATAAGGACTAATATTACATGAGAGAAGGGGAAAAATTGTTTAATCTGATTACTCACAAAAGAGCCAACTATAGTTACCTAAATAATTAAGAACAAGAATTATCACATAATAATCTATTCTGAGGAGGTACATATAAATAATGTTGCTTATAATGGTTTTGAAATTAGGCTGTTCTATAAAAAGGACATAGTGCATAACTAAAACCTAAAAGCAATTTTGGCTTAAAATTCATCTATTATCCAAAAGAACCCAGTCCAGCAGGACCGTTAGCTACTTCCAATATGTCAAACAACCTACTAGAAGTGAACATTTGTAATGTGCAACACACACATATATACAGGCCACTCACTCGTTCACACAAAACAAAACACATTGTCTTTTATGTGATTACTCTGTTCCTTGGAAAAGACTAACCTCCGTTTCTCTTTCCTCAGAGTTAAGCAATACAAAAAAAAGTAGCCTAGTTCAAAATTAAGTTCTCGACATTGCTGGCACCGACATAATTATTTCATTGCCTAAAGGCCTAAATACAAGAAAATAAATGAGAAGCAAGGAAAGACAGCCTTTAAAGTATGGTAACTGATCACATTTCTGTTTTTACTAAGAACACATGTATTAATCACTTATATATTCTAGAATACTTACTACCAACTTAAATTTACATAAAGAAGTAGATCTATACTTCGAAGAAAAACTGATTAGCCAAAATTTTAAGGAATCTTACTTGACTGAAATGTTTATATTTATCTCTGTTAATTTTAATTTTCTTCTATATATGTTTCTCTAAAAGTCAGGATATAAAGCTGATAACATAGCCAGGCATCGTGGCTCACGCTTGTAATCCCAGCATTTGGGAGGCTGAGACAAGAGGATCTGGGCTCGTGGCCAGCCTCAACTACTTAGTGAGGCCCTTTGCAACTCAGTGAGACTCTATTTCAAAAGAAAGAAAAAATAGGGCTGTGGATGTAGCTCAGAGGTAGAATACCTCTGAGTTCCATTCCCAGTACTTCAAAAAAAAAAAGTCCTGCTAACATGTAAGAGACATAAATAATAGCAAATACTAGACATATTAATAAATAATTGGAGACCCCTGGAGAAACCAGGCCAAGTAAGACGCTGGGTTCTGGGCTGGGGTCGCGGGCTGGGGACGCCAGATGGGGCCCGGGTCGCGGGACTCTGGGCCCCAGGCCGAACTGCGAGTAGCACGCCAGACCCCTGGAGAAACCAGGCCCAGTAAGACGCTGGGTTCTGGGCAGGGGTCGCGCGCGGCGCACAAAAGCCGGGGCCTGGGTCGCGGGACCCTGAGCCCCGGGCCGAACTGCGCGTAGCACGCCAGACCCCTGGAGAAACCAGGCCCAGTAAGACGCTGGGTTCTGGGCGGGGGTCGCGGGCGGGGCACGCCTAATGGGGCCCGGGTCGCGGGACTCTGGGCCCTGGCCGAACTGCGCGTAGCACACCAGGCCCCTGGAGAACCCGGACCCAGTAAGACGCTGGGTTCTGGGCGGGGGTCGCGGGCTGGGCACGCCAGATGGGGCCCGGGTCGCGGGACTCTGGGCCCCTGCCGAACTGCGCGTAGCACGCCAGACCCCTGGAGAAACCAGACCCAGTAAGACGCTGGGTTCTGGGCAGGGGTCGCGCGCGGCGCACAAAAGCCGGGGCCCGGGTCGCGGGACCCTGAGCCCCGGGCCGAACTGCGCGTAGCACGCCAGACCCCTGGAGAAACCAGGCCCAGTAAGACGCTGGGTTCTGGGCGGGGGTCGAGCACAGGGCACGCCAGCTGGGGCCCGGATCGCGGGACTCTGGGTCCCGGCTGAACTGCGAGTAGCACGCCAGACCCCTGGAGAAACCGGGCCCAGAACAGAAAAAGATAAAGAAAAATATAGGAGAGGTGGTAAGAAAGCCGTTATGGATGCCAGGACACTGGAGATGCAGACAAAACTTATCTAAATGCACTGGAACTTATGGAAAAATTCTCCGTGAAAGAGGACTGCTATTTCTCTATATTGTTAAGAATCTCAGACATCACATATAAGGAGAGAGTTTAGCGGAGACCAAGGAGAAATGCGGTGTTGAAAGAGTTCTTCGCGATGGTGGTGGAGACTTGTATTCAGGAGAAGCAGAAACCGGATCTTACCAACTTTATATTTTTTTGGAGAAATTACACCAAATGTCGAATGCTACCATCACGCATGCTTAGGAACACTGGACAACATTCAGAGTGGAAAAAGAGCCTGGGAAGGATTTGAAACGGTGGAGGCAGTGGCAATGCCAGTGGCCAATATTCGGGGGAGGCAGAGATCTGATACACTACAACTGGAACCTTTGAAATAATAACCACAGAGACAGTGATCGGAACCTGCTGAGGGGTTAGGCGGGCGCCGGGGCCAGTGGCCGACATCGGAGCTTGCTGTGAGGCAAGGCCACTACTGAGGCCTCCGTGGCCGGGATTGGAACCTGCCGAGGGGTTAGGCCGGTGCTGGGGCCAGCGAGGCCGGCATCGGAGCCTGCCGTGAGGCAAGGCCGGTACTGGGGCCTCCGAGGCCAGGATAAGAGCTTGCCGAGGGGTTAGGCCGGTGCTGGGGCCAACGAGGCCGGCAGCGGAGCCTGCCGTGAGGCATGACCAGTGCTGGGGCCTCCGAGGCCGGGATCGGAGCATGCCGAGGGGTTAGGCCGGTGCTGGGGCCAGCGAGGCCGGCATCGGAGCCTGCCGTGAGGCAAGGCCGGTACTGGGGCCTCTGAGGCCGGGATCGGAGCCTGCCGAGGGGTTAGGCCGCTGCTGGGGCCAGTGAGGCCGGCATCGGAGCCTGCCGTGAGGCAAGGCCGGTACTGGGGCCTCCGAGGCCAGGATAAGAGCCTGCTGAGGGGTTAGGCCAGTGCTGGGGCCAGCGAGGCCGGCATCGGAGCCTGCCTTGAGGCAAGGCCGGTACTGGGGCCTCGAGGCCAGGATAAGAGCCTGCCGAGGGGTTAGGCCGGTGCTGGGGCCAGCGAGGCCGGCATCGGAGCCTGCCGTGAGGCAAGGCCGGTACTGGGGCCTCTGAGGCCAGGATAAGAGCTTGCCGAGGGGTTAGGCCGGTGCTGGGGCCAACGAGGCCGGCAGCGGAGCCTGCCATGAGGCAAGGCCGGTGCTGGGGCCTCCGAGGCCGGGATCGGAGCATGCCGAGGGGTTAGGCTGGTGCTGGGGCCAGCGAGGCCGGCATCGGAGCCTGCCGTGAGGCAAGGCCGGTACTGGGGCCTCTAGGCCAGGATAAGAGCCTGCCGAGGGGTTAGGCCGGTGCTGGGGCCAGCGAGGCCGGCATTGGAGCCTGCCTTGAGGCATGACCAGTGCTGGGACCTCCGAGGCCGGGATCGGAGCCTGCCGAAGTGTTAGGCCGCTGCTGGGGCCAGTGAGGCCGGCATCGGAGCCTGCCTTGAGGCAAGGCCGGTACTGGGGCCTCGAGGCCAGGATAAGAGCCTGCCGAGGGGTTAGGCCGGTGCTGGGGCCAGCGAGGCCGGCATCGGAGCCTGCCGTGAGGCAAGGCCGGTACTGGGGCCTCCGAGGCCAGGATAAGAGCCTGCCGAGGGGTTAGGCCGGTGCTGGGGCCAGCGAGGCCGGCATCGGAGCCTGCCTTGAGGCATGACCAGTGCTGGGGCCTCCGAGGCCGGGATCGGAGCCTGCCAAGGGGTTAGGCCGGTGCTGGGGCCAGCAAGGCCGGCATCGGAGCCTGCCTTGAGGCATGACCAGTGCTGGGGCCTCCGAGGCCGGGATCGGAGCCTGTCAAGGGGTTAGGCCGGTGCTGGGGCCAGCGAGGCCGGCATCGGAGCCTGCCTTGAGGCAAGGCCGGTACTGGGGCCTCTGAGGCCAGAATAAGAGCCTGTCAAGGGGTTAGGCCGGTGCTGGGGCCAGTGAGGCCGGCATCGGAGCCTGCCATGAGGCATTACCAGTGTTGGGGCCTCCGAGGCCGGGATTGGAATCCTGCCAAGGGGTTAGACCGGTGCAGGGGCCAATGGCCAGCATCGGAGCCTGGCGTGAGGCAAGTTCACTCCTGTGGCCTCCAAGGTCGGGACCAAAGCCAGCTTAGGGGTTTGACCGGTTCAGGGGCCAGCGAGACCAGAACTGGGTCCTCCCATGAGGCAAGGCCGCTGCGTGAGCCAGTGAGGTCTGGATCAGTCCACTGAGTAGCCAGGCCACTACTGGCACCATCAAGAGTGAGATTGGTACTTGCAACGCAGCATGCACAGAGAAATATCGCAGAAAATATAAATCAGACGCTTCTCTTAATCAGCAATAACTAGGAGGAAAAGGGCAACAGGAAGAGGTTGAGCTATAGAAAGGGCCCTATAGTGAAGCAACTAATGTGACCAATCAGAGGGTATGTAATACTGGAGGACGGAGCCTCTTTAAAATGCAGGAGGTACATAAACAAATGTATCAAAGTAAATCACCAAAGAAGTGTGGGATGGAGGGAGGGGGAGGGAATGGGACGGGGGTTGGAGGAGGGCTAATTGGATGATGTGTGCTTGTATATCCTCTCAAGTCTTGTACTCCAATGTGATTGATATATGACTACAATGCACCAATTTAAAAAAATAAATTAATTAAAAAAATATACTATGCACATTAGGAGAAATTCAGGTAAATTAGATGCATAAATAAGTTCTCAGAAAGATATTTATAATGCAATAAACTGGAAACAAGTTGTCTAGTATAAGTTATATCAATACCACAAACTGTCATTAAAATTATAATTATAAAACCTGGAAAAAGCTAATTAATGGTGGAGGGGAATACACTAATAATTTTACTTATTGTGGATATTGGGCAAACATAAAGGGACAAAAATAAAAATCTACTGACATAGGATAGTTGAGTAATAAATATTTCTTTGTAAGTAAAACTGGAGTGAAAGAAGGAAACAGCTATACTAGTTGTTGAACTTTCCAGATTTTGACATCTATCACATTTTGTAACATATATGAGAGCAAAGTGTTAAACAAAATAAATAAAGAATATTAGAATGAAAAAAAATAAAATAAATAATTGGTAAATACAGAGATTCTTCTTCAACTGAGACAAAGAATATTTCTACTTTGAAGTTTTGAGCACTGATTAAGTCAGTAATTTGTATACTTTGTCACCCACTTCTATGGGTAAATAATTTATCTTTTTTCTTCATGTTTAAGATGTGGATATAAACACCTAAGTGTTGTTATAGGGCCTGTGTATAAAAAGCTCTTCAACAATGTCTGATATTAAGAAATTCCTAACAAGTTGTATAGCTACCATAATAATCATAACAAAAACAGAGCATGTAGAAATAACCACACTGTTAGACTGAATAATCATACTATAACTTCTTAAAATGATTCCAGTTTGTGACTCAAAAATAAATCTAGAGGGAAAAAAAGGTTAATTATATTTTGTAAGACTTATTTTCTTTTGTTCAATTCTTCCAAATAGCATGATTCTTAATATGCTAATCCAATAATATTATGCCAAACAAAAATAAGGAGTAAAACCAGATATGTATATGAATATACACCCACACACATATGTTTCTTTAATGTGCTATATACAATTTGAGGAAGTTATAAAGAAACACAAGAAGAAAGCTGCAAAGTAAAGAGGAAGAGAGACTAAAATGAGGGTAATAAGGTATATAAATGTAGGCAAGTTTCCAAGTTCAACTATCTGAACAATTCACTCAGATCACATTGTTGTCAGAAAAATATACTGCAATTTTTCTGGTAATTACACTTGGCAGAAAATCCCCAAGTCCAGAAAAATTGGATATCCTCATCCCTTCCTATCAATGTAGGTGAAAAAGATTTCTTATTTTCTCTGAACAAAATCAAGTTGCTACAAGTTACTACACTAGCTTTCTAAGCCCACCAAATGCTGTGTGCATATGTGTCATATGAACTATATTATGATGTGAAACTATAATGCATCAATAAGAGCATAAAAATAAAATGATTTAAAAGGTAAAAAGGAACATGTATAATATATAATTATGAAATTTCTGCCACAAATTCATGAGAAAGCACAAAGGGTTTCTAACACTATCATTCATATACATTCACACATACATAATAAAAACTAAAATTCAAGTTTCATAACAAAACTGTTTCTAAAAATATGTTCTTTGGAACACTAATGGCAAAAGATACTGATGTAGGAGGATAAAATGAGTTCTGCAGTCAAATAAGCTTAAGTTTAGAAAACACTGTATTCTATATACATCTCTCTAGTCATTGAGATGTACTGCAATGAGCAGAAGTATTTACATTTTCTAAACTTACATTTTTTCCAAACTTATCTGGCCACAAAATTCTTTTTTTTTCATATAATGATAAGAATCGAGTATAACTCATAATAACTTATTTGGGGAAGTGTTAAATTTCCTGCAATTATTAATAAATGAATTATTTCATATGCACCTGTCCTAAAAAGATAGCCATTCGTAGATTTGCTAAAGTCTACAAACAGCCCATTGTATCTCATGTTTTAAAAAAAAACCTAACATACCAAGGAGAGCACTTATACTTTTAGGAAGTAATAGTTATTTCTAGGTTATGTATTTTGAAGCCTTACATCTAGTATGCTATTTAATCGGAGTTTAAAATAACTGTACAAAACTAAAAGTTAATGTGACCCTCTATGCCACTGTTTTCTTTTTCTTCTGGGTTTCATTGTAAACTGAGAAACCCTTGCAGCCATGAACTACTGCATACCTTCAAAAATGAGAATACTAAACTCAGCTACAATATTTTATTAACAGGTGTTATGAGCCTGCATTTGTGTAATTTTACAGAAAAACGAGTGTTTCACATTAATTTTTTAGTAAAGT
The DNA here is from genome assembly GCF_963383645.1 of Muscardinus avellanarius. Taxonomy (NCBI): domain Eukaryota; kingdom Metazoa; phylum Chordata; class Mammalia; order Rodentia; family Gliridae; genus Muscardinus; species Muscardinus avellanarius. The sequence goes on along the minus strand of NC_137792.1, from coordinate 95,954,404 downwards.
GGTGATTATTTCATTCCCCTAACATCTCCCTAGACCTTTACTAAGTAATATAGAATAAAATACTCTAATTATTACTTTACTTAACTATAGAAGTCTATGCAACTTGCTCCAAGGACTAACAGTTAGCAAAGACCAATTTCTTATGGAAAAGACCCTGTACATATTACAACTATAGAAATTGTGTCAGATAATCACCCTAACATATGAACAAAACCAGGAAATTCCTTACTATTAGCTTATTATTTAAAGAATTTTATTCTTTTGAAACAATTTTAGGACAAAATTTGCTAGAAATCTAAACTTGAATAAAATAAATCAGATGGAGTGCTAGATAGCTGTTTTTGAGTTTAGAAATTAAGAACAAAGTCTTAATTCTAATGAGGCACTCATTACGTTGTCCTTGTGTTAGATGAAACAAAATAAGCAAGCTACAATTAATTCAGGGTGAAGTGTGAATATGAATGCGTATGCTGTCAGTCTGGGGCATCACTTTCTTCTTAGATTCTCCTTTCAATAGGAAAATATATAAATGTAACAAAATGTATAAGATGAAGAAGACACTGACTATTTTTCAAAGGTCTAATAGGGAATAAATGATAACTGTTATTACAGAAATAATATATTTTGGTAGCCCATGAACATTTGGCCATTGATTTTCAAGTTATTCAAAATAAGCTCATCATTGGAAGAAAAATAACACTTCAAAATATCAATGGCAGAATACATGTAAACACAGTGTTTTATATTATGATAAAATAGAACAGTAACATGTAGAAGCAATACGGCAACTGGTCAAAGAAAAGAAAGAATCTGACATGAAAGGAGTCAAGAATGTTCACAATTTAGTAAAGAAAAAGAAGTTAAAATATCAGGTTCAAGTTTCATAAACTTTTTTAAAATGCAGAAGCAGAGGTAACAAAAATTGGTCATCACCTGGTAAGTGTGTACTCCCTGAGTCCTGAATGCAAGTTCATGGCAGAAAAAGTACCTATGCATCCACGCAATCTTTTGTCTCGACCAATCTTCCATGTTACAAACAGTGGGCTGTAATGGAAGATAAAAATAGGGTAAATCAAGCAATTCAACTCAAGCAAGTATTTACTGAGTATTTTACCATATGCTAGGTTACGTGTCTGAGATATAAAGACCAAAAGACAAGCCCTTGAGGGGCTCAGGGTAAAGGTTAATAGGACTGGAGTTCAGAAAACTCTACATTATATTGAGTGTATATTATATGTTAGGTACCACAATAAATGTTTTAACAAATTATTTATGTTATGTCTCTTCAACAACTCTAGGAGGCCGATATTCACATTCATTTTTGACACAAATGAAGTAAAAACTCAAACTGGGCAGTGTCAACTATATAGCCTTAACCATGATGGATGACTGCCGGATACTTCATTTAAACCTTAAGTTCCTGAGTCATTTGTAAGCCTAATTAAGAACATTATGGGGGAAATCAACAATTTCAATAAATATTTTCTGAAAATATTGCGGCTATGTATGTACTATGAAAGGTATTAGAAAGATACATAAATACTAAGAGGCAGTCATTGCTCTCTAAGAGCCAGTACAAGTGGCAGACATTTTAACAAGTACCACAAAGCTAAAGGAAATAAACACTATAAACCATTTCCAAAATGCCACAAACTGACTATGACAGAAAAAAAATTCATCAAGCTTGATAATTTTCAGTTTAGCCTAAAAAATAGTAGAGTTCAGAAAGGTGAAGGGTAATAGCAAACAAACTAATACTCATAAAACATTTTTATATAAAAATATTGCCTATATATATTTAATTATCAAAGAACAAAGTATCAGTTATCGTAAAGTTGTATCACGAATAATATGGTTTAATACAGTAGCCATTTACAGCAAACCAATGACAGTCACAATTAATGGTTAAATCCAAAAATCATGTTCTAATTAGAAGCAACTTTATAAGTCAATTTTTATGATAAGGCATTTTATACACTTTAGGATAGTTCATAAAAAAATAAATAGCTCACAGTTGGAAATAGTCTGTTACTATGAATTTTCACAATAATACTAGAATAATATATTTCTCATTTCTAAAGAAATTATATTTTAAAAGAATGTACTATATGTCATATATTTCTTATAACAGACCGTTAAAGAACATTGTCTTTAAAATACTCTCTAGTTAGTTGCCAGCAGTTAGATGAAAAAATATCCCATTCAAACACTCCCATCACCCTCCTTAAATACTGAAATAATGCCATGTTCTAACAGTCACAATAGCCAACAGGTTCCCAAATGAATGGTGAGTCAAATCAGGGAGCAATACTAAGAATGAACATTTTCTGAGAGCCAAATGTCAAGTAGCATGAAAAAGGATGGGTAAAGTTTAAGGTCAAAGTTAGTATTTGAATGCTGAATAACCTACACTAAAGGTACTAAAGTGAAAAGCAAAAGTTAAAAGCCAGATTTACTACTTTCTGTCTCATAAGTACTAAATATGTTAAAACTTGAGGCGAGATCTTAAGGCTTCATTTTGAAAATTATTCCTACTTACTCTTGACTAACAGTTTATCAAAAAATAAGAATTAGATAGGATTGCTTTCTCACCAATCCTTTTATTACTCATAGAAATTCCAGTATCCTACTTTAAAATAAAATTTCATTATCTTTAAAGTAAAATTTCACCTTTTCAATTTTCACTAACTTGGTAGAGTCAACATTAACAACTATTTTTATGGACAGTAAGATAATAATTCTCTATCATCACAATGGTCATACATAGTAGCTTTATGTAATATAGGTCCTTTGGCAGCTTTGCTAGCCTCTAAATGAAGTGAATCACTATATATACATATACATGTATATGAAGTGAATCACTATACATACATATTATATACATATATATACATATATATGTGTGTGTGTGTGCATGTGCGTGTATGTGTGTATGTCCTGTCTTTGACACACCATGCTGACTTCTTGATTATATAAATATTCTTCCTCAGTGATGTGATAAGACACCTCTAAAATGTATTTATAACAGTCTGTTATAAGAAATATATGATATAAACCATTGGAGTTAAATAATGGTTTATATATCTGCCTTTAGAACAGTACTACACTGTTTCAATTATTGTAGCTTTATATGGTTTGAAATCAGAAAATATATATCTTCTAGCTTTGTTCTTTTTCGAGATCGTTTTGGGTATCTAGAGTCCATCGTCCATATTATGATAGATTTTTTTCTGAAAAATAAATATATAAATATATGATGTTTCACCTAAAAAAAAAAGAAAAGAAAAGAAATATTCTCTGGTAAGAAAGAAAGCAAAAAGAAATATTGAAATGTTATCTTTAAGTCATCAAAAGCTTGGTATCAGACAAATGAAACTGTTATGTGAGATTAACATTGTTAATTTTGGATAAATTGCTATAATACTAGATGTCAACCACTAAGCCAAGCATGGGAAGGAGGGATGGGGAGGGAATGGGGTGGGGATTGGGTGGGGGCTGACTGGGCGATGTGTGCATGTATGTCTACAAAAGTTTGTATCCCACTATGATGTATGAATACAGTGCACCAATAAAAAATTTAAAAAAAGAAATATATGATATACAGTACATTCCCTTAAAATTTAAATTTTTAGAAATGAGAAATATATTATTCTAGAATTACTGTAAATATTCATATTAATGTAGACCATTGCCAACTGTGAGATATTTATATTTTTATAAAATATCCTAAAGAGGATAAAATACCTTATATCATAAAAATGACTTATAAAGTTGCTTTATATTATATCCTACCAAAGTCTTAAAAATACTTAAAATACTAAAAATACTTTACCTTCAATTCTCTTATTTATCCCACTAAAATATATACATACATCATTCATACTATGATATAACCCTGCTCAAATATACATATTCAGCGCATAAAAGATAAATGGGAAAAAGTATATAAACTAAACTCAATAGTATACTATAAAATATGTTGGAGGACAAATACATGATGGGGGAAATTACATACAGTTTGTATAATACTATGCTATCACTGATGAGGGAATGATTAATTTAGGGTTTTGGGTGCTAGAGGCTGAGTTGCACTTTTACAAGGCAGCCTGAGAACAAAGGTGCTCCACAATAAGCAAGGACATGAAGATATAAAAGCACACAACATAATCAGGGAACAAGAAGTAGTTTAACAATCTCAATCACTTGCTATGGTCTCTTTCATATTTAATACTCTGAATTTTAGGTTCTGGTGAGTATGTGTTCTTAAGAACCTTCTTAAAAGGTAAAGTAGATACAAAGTCCTCTATACCTGTTCCTTACCTGCTCTAGGCAACATCACTTTGAAAATTCAAATTATGGACAAGTATCTTGTGTCAAAGATGGTAAGGGGTACTCCTTGACAATCCACTGTGCTTAGGGACAGATGGTTGAAGATGAAAGAAATCAGAAGTAATAAAAATAAAACCATTCCTCAAAAATCTAAAACTCTGGTTTCTCATTTATAAATGTTCACCCAAACATCTTTTATAAAAACACATATGTAGAATGAAAAATAACCAGAATGTCTAAAAGTAACATTTAATGGGGAAAAGAATACAGGAAGTTAAGCATTTTAAAGTAGACTGAAACAGAATAAACATCACTGAGTACAAGAAATTGCATCTTGTGTGTGATAACTACTTTGTACAGGGCAATGACTACAGGAACACTCAAAGTGTATTATCTATAAATAGCAACAAAATTTTTTCTTCACCCTGCACACAGAGGGAAGGAAAAGGCAATTTCATTCTTAAATGTGCTATTAAAACATGTATGAGTTCCAAAAAGAATGTAAGATATCAGCATAATCAGAGACAGATCAAAATGAAAAAGGTTTTCAGCCTGTTGAGAGGAGCTGCTCAATGACAAGGAAATGAGGAAAAAAGTTCATAGTAAGACAAAGATTGAATGTTTTTGGAAAATGGGTTTGCCATATAGTTGAGGCCACCTACATACATTAAAAAAAGTGTTTCAAACTACAAAGGCTCAAAATAAGATGAAATATTAATGGGAATATTTATCTGACGGTTAACCAGACATAGTTTTTTAAGGAATTACCTTATTTCTGAACATTTTGTTCAACTACCTTCTGAGAAACCTTTGAAGGTAAATAAACTCCATTTTTCTAAGTCTGTAGAAAGCAATAGGAAGTAACCACCTAATCTAGGTGAAACCTTTCTGCCAACTGGCAGCCAATACTGTCAGGACAACAGTGGCTCTCAGTGAAGTGTAGTTGCATGGAATCAACAAAAGTACAAAAAGCAATGTAAATCTGCACAAGACGATCCCCAGTCTGAGCTGTATGCCACTTCCAAAGCTACTCTTCTGAGACGGTAGTAGTGATATAAACCCAAATATATTAGGAGTAACAGTGTTTGTGGGAGTGGGGTACAATTAGACAGCACAATTAAAAGGGTAAATCAAGTACAACTTAGCTCAAAAAATCCAACTATCCTACTAATACATCCAACTGAACCCAATATTAGAATGTTCCAGGATCTAGAAGCTTAAATTTAAATAGAAATAAAGGTGTTTTCTTTCCATCATCAAGTTAAAGCTTTCCACTTCCAATTTCAACAAGAAGCTATATATTTCATTTCTGAACTATATAACCTAAAGGTTCAATTCATGAAAATGTAATAAATATGGTTAAGTCTTGTAATAGTCAATGGAAAGGTATATATTTCAATTCCAACCCTTCCTTACAAATTAAAAAATCCAATACATAAAGATACGCTTAATATGGTTACATCTTGAACTACTCAGCTCAGGCTGCCATAACAAAATACAACAGACTGGGTGACAAACACCAGAAACTTATTTTTTCATAGTTCTGAATGGCTACACAGTCCAAGATCAAGGTTATGGTAGGTTTGGTTCCTGGTGATGGCTCTCTTCTCATTTTATAGAAAGCCGTTTTGTCTGAAAATGGTCTCTCCTTTGAGCATGAATGCATGTGCAGGGAGTGATGCTCTCTGGGGTCTCTTTTCACAAGAACACTAATCCTTTTAGATCAGAATCTCATCTTTATAATTTCTTTTAACCTCAATTACTTCCTTATAGGTCCTACCTCCAAATACAGTCACAATGGGAGTTAGCACATGAACATATGAATTTTGGGGATGGGGCAAAATTTAGTCCATATCAAATCCCTAATAGAAACTTTAATACAAACTATGTACTAAAGTTTTTAACATCATAAACAACAAAGCCATTTGTGAAAAGAGCCCTTAAAAGAGGATCCATTTCCTTTCCATTTTACATGTAAAAAAACAGACCCAAGAAAACTGCAAGTACAGAATTATCAAGCTGGTTAGTGTTGAAACCTAGCATGTTCTACAGATTCCACCACTGATTTAATATGCATTCCCTCCATACACAATACAGGAAATAAATATGAGTAGTAAGTTTATCTTCTACAAGACAAGAGAATATGAATACCCTATGAAAACTACACAGTGACCATACAGGCTATCATAAACTCACCTCCTACTTCTATTTCTCTCAGGAGGGAAGAAAGATTTGCCGAGAACACACCAGAACAAACTAGAAATGCCAGATCTGTCTAGAAATGCTAACCCCAATTTACAAGTTCCTACACTTTTCCCATTAGAAACTCAGAGCAAAGCCTACCATTTGATTATTTATGGCTTGCCAACCCATTTTCGGACTCTCTCACAGCCTTCTCACTTTATTACTTCTTGTTCTCTAGCCAGCCTTCATGAAACCTAGGTCTTTTATTACCTTCAAGTCTTCCAAATCAAAATTTCCACTTACCACTAGTAAGCAACTACCATCTGGTATGGGATCTGATTATTTGATAAAGTAATTCATATTATGAAATTAATGAAACTTAAATCATCCAGATAATTTAAAATTCAAATTGGTAAAAAAAAAAAGGGGGGGAGAGGAATAGACCGGACATTAGTCTTGGGGAGTCAGGATTGCGAAGGTAAAGTTCAGATACATTTTATACTTTTCACATCCACACCAATATTTTTCTGTAAATGAAGATGCTAAATACCCTTATACCACATTCCTCCCTTCAAATGTTGTAAATATCCTCTATCTCATGGAGTTTCAGAAACCAACGAGACACTGCATAGACAGCATGAATTAGTATAGAAGACCACATATATCTGAAAGTAGGAATCAGGAATTACTATCCTTCAATACTTTTCTTTGCCTAGTGTTCCCAGAAATTCAATCATAATAGCATTATATTCTCTTTTTCTCCCATTTTTATAACTCTAATTTAACTGGTAAATGTCAGAGGAAAGGAGACCAACTAAATCTGATGGATGATTGGGAAGGCTGAAAGAATTTTTTTTGTAAATCAAGGGTAATCATCACTGGCACACAATCACCCAAATCACAAGCATACTTTAAGAGATTAGCGTGATTCTGCCAATTTTTGAACTGAAAAAAGCATTTTCCTGTTAGCCAGACTAAATCAACAATTACCAGCAAATTTTTTAAAAAATTCAGTCACAGACTTGATATGCTTAGATAACCTACCTTATTACAATGTTTTTAGAGCCCTAAGTTACATGTAAAATTACCTAGAATGGAAAAACTATTATATTTGCCCATATTCTCTTTTCCTAATGCATACTTTGGTGAAAATTGAATTTAATATATAATAATTTAAGGATGAAATAGTTGTGAGTTTTTTTCTGATAACAGGAACATACCACAAATCTTTTTATCACTAAAAAGAATCTAACTTAAAAATTTTAAGTAACAATTAGCTATAGACTTCAAAAATGTAATAATTTATATTTGGAATTGATATTTTGAAACTATTTGCTCAAATAACTTTATGGCTTGAGATTTATCCTTTACTCTGAAAGGAATTGATTTTTTTAATATAAAGCAAATTGGGCAAAATGAAAGACTTTCTATTGAAGTCTTGAGACTCCTTGTAAACAAAACTAAGAAAAATAGCAGCCGGTCTAGAATAAATATCGATTGATAGAGTCAAGTCTATGTTTCTATGTCATTACTTTATATAACTTAATTTTTGGTACTTCCCTTTGACTGAGTATGGTGGATGATCAGATAATTCATCACATTAAACAAAACAATGAAAACCACTACTGGTTTCCTTTGTTTTGGGTCCCATACCTATATCTTATCTTCTTAGCTAATGACCCATTGTCTACCATTTTGTCTTCTCCAGGGAGTCCACTCAATTAGCCTAACTGGAGTTAGATGGGAAATAAATATGCTGATTGACTTAAACAGTAATATAAAATGTGCTAAAAATGTGCTATTTATTTTGTTCATTCTAAATTTTATCTCATTTTCCATTCTAAGGAGATCTGATGCAAGGAGCCACCTTATGAAGTTAAACCTGTAAAAGAAAACTGTGATATTTTATTTTTCATGTGGTTTAGGGGTTTAAAAAGATAACTATTATTATTTTAAGTTTCTTGTATTCTATTACTTATTTCCACGGAAGAAAGGAGCTGGAAGACTCAGCTTCACAGCAGGAATTTTGCAAGTTTTTCTTATGTTAAGGGGAAGAAGAAAAGGAGGACCTAAAGACAAAGCAGTCAACTGAGATCATATTTTATATCATAGCTGTTTTGTGCTTCCTTTGTTTTCTCTTTCTTCTTTTAGCTTTCAGAAAATAGTTCAACATCTCAAAAACCTTTCCTATGAAATATCCAAGAGGTTGAGGGTTTCTTTTTATTTTTTTTTTATGGTGCTGGAGATTGAACCCAGGCCCTCATGTATACTAGGCAAGTGTTCCACCATTGCGCTACACCTTCACCTCAAGATATTTTTAGATAGAATTGACATCCTTATCTCCAAAATGTTTCTTCTTAAAAATAAATTTTATTAAAATACGATCATATTTGCAAACAATGTGATACTGTCAAGGTAAAAGCGCGATCCTCCTGTCCCCTCCTCCCAAGTGTGGGGATTACAAGCATGCACCACCATGCCCAGCTATGGATGTCTTTTCTAAGCAGAATCATGCAGTGTTTGTCTTTATGTTACTGACTTATTTCACATAGAGACGTGTCCTTGATGTCCATCCATGTTATTGTAACTAGCTGGATTTTCTTATTTTTAAAGGCTAAGTAATATTCCATTGTATGTATATACCATATTATCTTGAACATGGGATTAAAGATCTCCCCAAGATCTTGATTTTAATTCTTCTGGATATATATACCCAGAAGTGGGACTACTGGATCAAATGGTGATTTTATTTTTAAATCCTTTTTTTTTTTTGGTACTGGGGATTGATCTTAAGAGTGTTCTACCTTTGAGTTATACCCCTAGCCTTATTTTATTTATTTTTTTTTTGAGGGTCTGGGGATGGAATTTAGGAGCATTTGACCTCCAAGCTACACCCCCTGCTCTATTTTTTATTCTTTATTTTTAAACCGGGTCTCACTGAGTTGCAGAGGGCCTCACTAAGTAGCTGAGGCTGCCCGGGAACCGTGATCCTCCAGGTCTCAGCCTCCCGAATGCTGGGATTACAAGTGTGAGCCACCACGCCTGGATAGGTCTCACTATGTTGCAGAGGGCCTCCCTGTTTCTGATGCTGACCTCAAACCTGTGATACTCCTGTTTCAGTCTTCTAAGTACTGGGACTAAAGATGTGCACCACTATGCCCAACTTTAAAATCTTTGAAAAACTTACATGCTGTTTTCTATAGTTGGTGTATCATTTCATATTTGCAAAAAACAGAGTACAAGTACTCCAGTTTCATTAGCCTCATGGGATGAGTTGGGAATAAATATATCCTCAACTATTTTCTATGAATTTGTATGGTGTATTTGTTCCTTAACTATTTGATTGAATTCATCACTAAATTCTTTGGAGCTTAGAGTTCTAATTATGGAATATTTTAATTACAAATTTGACTTATTTAATAGATGTAAAGCAATTTGCATTTTCTATTTCTTTTTGAGTCGATTTTGGTAAATTTTATCTTTCAAGAAATTTTTCCATTTCATCTAATTTGTATAATTTATTGGCACAAGTCTTTCAGAACATTCACTTATTATCCTTTTAATGCCTTAGGATTTGTGGTAAAATCTATTCTTTTATTCTTGAAGCTGAGTATTCATATTAACTTATATCTTTTCTTTATCTCCATCAGTATAACTGTATGTTTATCAATTTTATTGACTTTGTCCAAGAGCTGATTTTTTCATTTTTATTTCATTTTCTCTATTGTTTGTTTTATATTTTACTGATCTTTTCTACTATTTATCTTACTGGAGATAACCTATTCTTTTGTTTCTAGCTTCTTAAAATGGAAGTTTATAGCCAGGCATAGTGGTACACGCTTGTAATCCTAGTACTTGAGAGGCTGAGACAGGAGGATCTAAGTTCACGACCAGCCTCAGCTACTTAGTGAGGCCTTCTGCAACTTAGTGAGACCATGTTTCAAATCAAGGAATAAAAAATCAGGCTTGGGGTATGGCTCGGAGGTAGAATGTCCCTGGGTTCAACCACATCACCACAAAAAATGTGGAAGTTTATGATTTTAGATCTTACTTCTTTTGAAACTATAATTTCCCTCTAATCTCTATTAGTTGTATCTTGCAATTTTTCAAATTTGTGTTTTTATTATCATTTACTTTAAAATATTGCCAATTTTTCTTATGATTTCTTATTTGACATGACTTATTTAGAGGTATGTTGTATAATTTTCTAATATTTGGGAATTTTCTAGGCATCTTTTTATTATTCTAATTTAATTTCATTTTGGGCAAAGAAGATACTTTAGATGACTTCAATCCCTCTAAATGTATTGAAGGCTTATTTTATGGCCCAGTAAATGTAAATGTGACTTTGAAAAGAAAATGTACTATGGTAGTGTTAGACCTAAGGTTTTATAAATGTTAATTACATCATTAGTAGTGTTGATTGATCAGATTATCTATCACCTCACTGATTTTCTGTCTGCTTCTTCTCTCAACTACTAAGTTTAAAAAGTGTTGACATATCCAACCCAAATTGTAGTTTTGTCTATTTATCCTGTCAGATATATAATTTTTGCTCTAATAGGTGCATACATATTTAGGATTTTTGCCTTTTTAATGAATTGATCACTTTATCATGATGGAAAGGCCCTCTTTATTCCAGAAACAGAATCGTCCATAAAATCTAGCTCATAGATGTTCTGTACTAACTCATAGTACAGATTTTCCAGAAATCTAACTCATATTAACACAGTCATCTCCTATTTCCTTATGGTTAATATTTGCATAATATACTTTTTCCATCTTTTTACTTTTACCCTATCTGTATATATTGTTAATGTCCATTTCTTATCTATAAGAAGTAGTCAGGCTTTTCATTTCAATGCAGGCTTTTAATTGGAATGGTTGGACTATTTATATTTAATATTACTACTGGTATGACTAATATTAAGTTGACCATCTTTATATTTGATATTTGATTCTGGTATTTCTCATCTGTTCTCCACTTCTCTTCTTTTGTCAAGTTTGGAATTGAGTGCATGTTAGTATTTTATTTTATCACCACTATTAGCTATCATACCTTTTTTGTGGTACGGGGGGTAGAACCCAGGAGCTTTTCTACCTCCGGGCTATACTTGGAAACAGGGTCTCACTAAATTGCTGAGAGCCTAACCAAGTAGCTGAGGCTGGCTTCGAACCTGCGCGATCCTCCTGTCTCAGCCTCTCAAGTACTGGGATTACAAGTGTGCACCACCACGCCCAGCGCTATACCTTTTTTAGCGGTTGCTCTAGAGTTTATAAGATGGATCATCAACTTATTGCAATCTACTTTCAAGTAATGTAATACCATTACCCATATAAGTAAGGGCCTTTCATTTCACCACTCCTATCCCTTGGGGCTTTATACCTTTTACTTCTGCAATCTTTGCAAGTCCTTCGACAGATTGTTAATTTTGCTTTAAACAATCACTTAATTTTCAAATAAATTTTAAAATGAGTAAAAGCCTTTCATATTTACCCCACACATGCCATATGTATGCAACATTCTTCATTGCTTTTCAGAGATCCAAATTTCTATCTGGTATCATTTCCTTCAGCCTGATGAGCTATTATCCTTAATATTGACTGAAGTTCAGTCATGCTGGTGTTAATTCTTTGTTTTTATCTGAAAAACTATATTCCAAACTCATTTCTTTTTGCCTTAATTTTAAAAAGATATTTTCATTGGCTATAGAATATGAGGTCAGCATTATCCTTTTTTATTTTCAGTACTTTAAGGACATTCCATTGTCTTCTAGCTTTCAATGCTTTTGATGTGAAGTACAAGATTCCTGTGTTAGTAATATGTGTTTTTCTTTCTTCTAGTAGCTTCTAAAATGTTCTATCACTGATTTTTAATAACTTCATTATAAGTTGGGCATGGTGGCATACACTTGTAATTTCAGTACTTGGGAGGCTGAGACAGAAGGAGCCTCTGCAACTTAATGAGACTCTGTTTCAAAATAAAAAAGGGCTGGGGATGTAGCTCAGAGGTAGAATGCTCCTGATTTCAATCCTCAGTACCACACACACAAAAAAAAATTCATTATAGTTTTCTTTTTTGTGTGTGGTACTGGAGATTGAAACCAGGAGTGTTCTAACTCTGAGCTAGATATCCCCTGCCTTAATTTATATTTTATTTTGAAACAGAATCCTGCTAAGTTACTGAGGGTCTTTTTAAGTTGCTTAGAATGGCTTCAAACCTGTGATCTTCTGCTTTAGCCTCCCAAATACTGAGATTAGAGGTGCTGTGATTCCACTACTGTGCTGTTCTAATTATAATTGTGTGTGTGTGTGTGTGTTAGTGTGTGTGTGTTTGTGTGTGTGTGTTGTTTGATAGTATTCCTGTTTGGAGTTCACTAAACTTCTTGGACTATAAATTCATAGTTTTCATAATTTTTTCTGACTGTACCTATTTCTCCTTTCTTTATGGGACTCCAGGTAAATGTATGTAAATTTTCTTCATATTGTCTCACAGTTTGTTCACTGAGTCCTTTTTTCAGTTTCAGAAGTTCCATTTGATTCTTTTAATTTCTTTACTCATTATTTTTTCCTTTTAATCATTTAACATATTTTTATAGATGCTTTAAACACCTTGTTTGCTAATTCTGTAGCCAACATTTCTGGTTCACTTTCTATTGACTGACTTACTCCTGCCTATAGGTCACATTTTATTTCTTCTTGGAATATATAGTCTTTTTTTTAGTGGTACTGGGGTAAAACCCAGAGGCATTCTAAGCCCAAGCTACACTCCCAGACTGATTTTTTAGTTTTCATTTTGAAACAGAGTCTCACTGAGTTACAAAGGGCCTCACTAAGTAGCTGAGGCTGTCCGCCAACCGTGATCCTCCTGTCTCAGCCTCACAAATGCTGGGATTACAAGCATGTGCCGCCATGCCTAGCTTTAGTCATTTTTGGATGCCAAGTATTATAAAAAATAATTGAGTGTATGGATTTTGCTCTCTTCCTTCAAAGAATATTGAAGTTTTTTCATGCGTATAAATTTTGGACATTTATTTTTTCAAGGTGTGTTTTAAGGTTTTGTTAGTTCTAGTTTAGAGTAGTATTCTCTCTAGGACTATTTTACCCCTAAACTAAGAGAAGACCAGCCTAGGGGTCTACTATATGCACTGGGTGTTCAACAAGGTCTCACAAGTCTTTCTGTTATAACTTAAATGACACATGCACATGGTCATATTCAAAGAGGAACATCTATATAAATTTATGCTTATATTTCCTAAGATGTTATATGCTACCCAGCTTCATGACTTGAAACATGCATACACTCCTATTCAGGCAAGAATAAATGAAGCATCTATGTAGATTTAAGAAGCTATTTCTCTGGATAGCTCTACATCTCCAGTACCTTGCTCCTGCCACCTAGGCCTTCTTGAGTTCCTATCTTTGTCTCATCAATCCAGCAAGATTACAGGCTCTACTTTCCCTCTCACAGTACTGTGGTCTATAAACTACCTGAAAGAAAAAAACAGGGACTTTAGAGTTGATTTATTCCCTTTCTCTCAGAAATCAAGGCCTGTGCCTCCAGTTGCCCAATGTCTGAAAACAGTTGTTTTTGTATATTTTGTCCAGTTTCTAGAAGTTTATGGGAGATATGAGTTGGGAAGGAGCCAACAAGAATCTTATACCAGTTATCCTTTCATGGACAAAAGTAGAAATCTCAAAATCTTTTAACCCTGAGTCTTTTTAGGGGTCAAAATTCTGAAGTAGCTTTTACCTCTTAAATGTGGAAAAACCTGCCACAAATAATAGAAGACTAGAGCCAGCATGAAAATGGTTCAGGAAGCAGAAGGCAAAAGAGACAGATCTCTTCAGCTTTGACAGGTGGTGAACTCTTAGAGGAATATGAAGTGACTCAACCAATTTCAGGGGCAACACACTGCTCAAACCCAAAGGTTAGAGATGTCACTCTTTAAAAATTTCATATCGAGCACTCTAACGTCCAAAGTAATAAAATAAAAAAATATCAAAGCGGTGAGGTAGAAACAGAACTTGACAAAAGTGTCAGTTAACAGTCACACTGATATTTCCTTCTTTAAGTCCATGCCAAAAATAGCTCACTCTGCTTATTCTCCCTCTATAAGTTAAAAAAAAACCAAATGCAATCTGAAAAATCTTTCCATCAACACCTGAAAATCTTCTGGAATTTTTTAATAATCACAAATTATGTCTTAGGTGTATGTGTTTTGTTATTTCTATTTTAAGGGGTATTTTTTAGCTATGGGAACTTAAATCTTATAGCACAGCTATTTGCCTCAGTACTGTTCTAGACGGCACTGAATTTATCATAGTCTTACTAGTACAAATCTTGCAGTAACATTGCCATATCTATAGAAGAGCAGTCATCTAAGGACAGAAACCCAACATTAAGAAAATTGGATATATGAAATTCTTTTATGATGAAACAGAAAAAATGATATAATATGTACCATTATATTATTATATCCCAATACTCATCTTTTAAAAAATTCCCCACTAACACACCAGGAACACTATGATAACTTCAATATTCAGAAATTAAAATGAGTTGGCTTCTAACCTGGGAGGCAAAAGAATAAAATAATTTTCCACAGAAAATCACAACAGCAATAAGCAAACCAGTGCAGAACCTATGAAATAAAAGCAAAATCCATTAATACTGGCTGAAAAATCAAGGTAATAAGATAGAAAAATGAAGATAATTGCTTACCTATAAAAGCAGCCCTTCTCCTTTTACCCTTGTCTTTAGATAGTCCTACTTCAAAGCCTATAACTTTATAAACAGATGTAATAGAAGCTAAATAAAGGAGCCAAATTCTCAGGGAAGATCAGAAAGAAAACAGCAGCCCTATCAACAAGCACTGATATAACTTCCTATATATATTTAAATACTTCAGTTTTTTTGAAAAAGCCTCTAGATAAAATCTTGGGTGTATGGTTAAATACAAATTAGCCAAAGGTGGTATATATGGTCTAGAAATAAGGGTTCCCAACTTATCTTCATATCAATACAAATAAGAAAGCAAAATTTGCTACCTGGGCTATTAAACATGACTGTTCCTAAAAATTAATTGTCCAATAGAGTCCTACCTAGATCTCTTCTTTAAAACCAGGCAGAAGCTGGGCGTGCTGGTACACACTTGTAATCCCAGTAGTAGAGAGGCTGAGTCAGGAGGATAACAGGTTCAAGGACAGCCTTAGCAAACAGCCTTTCTTAAACTCATTAGACTTTATTTCAAAATAAAAGTATAATAGGGCTGGAAGTGTAGCTCAGAGGTAGAATATCCTTGGGAACAATTCCCCAGTACTACAAAAAATAAATAAAATAAAACCAGGTACTGGTGGTGCACACTTGTAATCCCAGCATTTGGGAGGCTGAGACAGGAGGATCACAGTTTGCAAACAGCCTTAGTAACTTAGTTAGGCCCTTTGCAACTCAGTGAGACCCTGTTTCAAAATAAAAAATAAAAAATAGGGATGAGGGTGTAGCTCGGACGTAAAATGACCCTAGGTTAAATCCCCAGTACCACACCACACCTACACCACATACACACACAGAGAGATACACAAATAAACATCAGGTAGAACAATACCCTGAACATTTGTTTTATAGATAAAACTTACTGATAAAAATATCTATCTTACACTAGAACTTTCCCTTTATTTTTAGGTATGAAATGTACATATGAAACCTCATACTCAAACCAGGATATCTACATAGAAACAATGACCATGGGAAAGATAATTTCCTATAGGGACTACCTCATTCATCACTTTTTGGTATTGAATATTAACAAAATTCTTAGTAAAAGATCCAGATCACTGGACTATATATGTCTCAGCTGAATACTGCTAAGATTGACTTAAAATTGTATTTGAAAAGAGTCCACATATGTAATCATAAATACCAAATGTTACAAAGGAAAATATGACTAGAAAGCAAAACAAAGTTTTAATTGTTGAGAATATGGACATTTTAAAAAATAAATTTAAAGCATAAAAGGAAAACTGATAATAAAAACTTTCATTTTAAAATTACAATTATATGGTCAGGGGTATAGCTCAATGGTGGAATATTTGCCTGGCACGTGTGAGACTCTGAGTTTAATTCCCAACAACACGTAAAATTACAATTGTGTAAAAGAATAAAGATAGGTATACAGGAGCATTTAGCAAGTCATCATATCAGTGTGTTTACACATACACTCAGACTAAAATAGCTAATGCTTATTGAACATCAACTGTGTACTAGTGCTTTTTAATCAGTGTTTACTTATAATACGATTTTTTAAACTTCACAAAACTCAGACAGATATTATTATTGTTTCCCATTTTAAAGATAGGGAAACTGAGAAGCAGAAATAATAGTTACTTTGTCAGTGGTGACATAGCTATCAAGTAGTAGGGCCACGATTTAGCCCCAGGCATTGTGGCTCTAGAGCCAACTCTCTCCACAGTGTTCTAATGTGAAACTGAATTACTAGTTTTAAAAACTAACTAGAAATTATATCTAGATAAAGTTGCTGCTACTGTGCATATCATAAAATTGAAAATAAAAGTAAGGCCATGTATGGTGGCGAATGCTTGTAATCCCAGCATTCGGGAGGCAGAGACTGGAGGATCACAGTTTGTGGACAGCCTTAGCTACTTTAGCGAGGCCCTTTGCAACTCAATGAGACCCTGTTTCAAAGAAATATTAGGACTAAAAAATAGGCCTGGGGTGTAGCTCAAAGATAGAATATGCCCCAGGGTTCCATCTCCAGTACCACAAACAACAACAAAAAACATAAGCCAGGTATTGTGGCACAGATTTGCAATCCCAGCATTTGGGAGGCTGAGGTAGGAGGATGACAGGTTCATGGCCAGTCACAGCTACTTAGTGGAGGCCCTCCAAACTTACTGAGACCTGTTTCAAAATAAAAAATAAAAAATTGGGTTGGGGGTATGGTTCGGAGGTGGAATGTTTCTGGGTTCAATCCCCAGTACCACAAAACAAACAAACAAACAAAAAACATAGCCTAGTGTGGTAGTGCATGACTGTAATCCTAGTACTTGGGAGGTTGAGACAAAAAATCACAGGCTGGAGGCCAGCCCCAGTAACTTAGCAAGATACTCATCAACTTAGTGAGGCTCTGTTTCCAAATTAAAATTAAAAAGGTCTGGGGGTATAGCTTAAAGGCAGAATGCGCCTGAGATCAATCCTTAGTACCGAACACACATTAAAAAAAAGATTAAAACATGATATGGAAAACTGAAATCTGGAAAAACTGCCATAATAATATAAAAGGGTTGGATATTAATAAAAAGCATCTTAGCTGGGCATGGTGGCACATGCTTGTAATCCCAGCATTCGGGAGGCTGAGACAAGGAGGATCGCGGTTCCGCGGACAGCCTCAGCTTCTTAGTGAGGCCCTTTGCAACTTAGTGAGACCCTGTTTCAAAATAAAGAATAAAAAATAGGGACGTGGGTGTAGCTCAGAGGTCAAATGCCCATGGGTTCCATCCCCAGACCCACAAAAATAAATAAATTAATTAATAATAAAAAACATCTTACTGAAAGAAGGATCAAAATACCTAACATTTTATTCATTGTGTTTATTATAGCCCCATTCTAAAACTTTTACAAGATACAGAAAAGTAGAAAAATAACAAAAATCATACTTTATTGTGTTTCCTGAGTCTTTTTTCATTTTCTTCCTTCTTTTTTTAATTTATTTTATTTTTTATTTTTTGCAGTATTGAGGATTGAAACTAGGGGCATTCTCTCTCTGAGTTATACCCCCAGCCCTATTTTTATTCTTTATTTTGAAACAGGGTCTCATCAAGTTGCAGAGGCTTAAGTAGTTGAGGCTGGCTTCAAACCTGAGATCCTTCCTGTCTCAGTCTCTAATTACTACTATAAGCATGTGCCACCACCTAGGCTCCTGAGTCTTTTTCTATGGAAATATTTTCACATAGTTAAGATCACACTGTATGGCTTTGTACACTTTGTTTTTCAGCTGAATTGTATAGACATTTTCTTATATAGTTTATATTTTCCAAAAATATTGTAATGGCTCTAGGATAGTTCATCATATAAGTATATTAAATTAAGATAATCACTTCCTTCTTGCAAAATCTGGGGAACATCTCTGTGCATTAAGGTTTATCCAGATCTCAGATTTATTTTCTAAGGGTAGATTTTTAAAGAAACAATTACCAGATCAATGTAAATAATGTTTTTAAAGCTCTTGATGTATTTTACCAAATTGCTTTCCAGAAAGACAGCGCCACTAAAAAGACTGAGTTTACTGAGTTAAAACTTCAAAATTGTTTATTTACAATCATCTTTTAGGAATCATTTTAATTGGTGACAGCTGCTTTAAATGTTATTGTTACACTAGTAAAATATCATAATGGAAACGGACTGTCTTAATTTAAAATCAAATGACAGTTATAGTTTAAAAATTAAACTCAAGTATATTTACTTCATGATAGGAATGGTTTCTTTCCAACTTACAGTCTCTCTGTTCTTCAAAACCTTTAAAATACTTGTGTTAAAAGTACTTATTTTATGGTCTTAACACCATAAAACAAGAAGCATCTGAAGAGGCTGCTTTTTATATAATGTTTTGTTAAACTTAAGATAAACACAAGTCTAAAAGTATTTGTTGTGAGACTATTTCTCCAAAAGTGTTTTAGTTTTAGTAGCCTTCTACTAAAATCTGTCTTTAGCCATGCCCTTATTCTCCAATTTGAAACAGGTTTTCATGAGCACACAAAAAATAAGATCTTAGCCCAAATAATGGAAAAAAGATAGGAACTGTGTAGAGCTGTCAGAGACAATGTTCCTTTTCTGAGGCCATCTTCCCACTAACATTTTTTAAAGGGCCTACCGGGGGTCACTGATAGCTATTACAATGTAGTAATCTCATAGTTTAGGAAAAAATGTAAAAGTGCTTTATTTTCTTTACAGTGCCTACCCCTACATACTTTTTTATTACCTGTCAGACTGCTAGCCACAGAAGATAGACTTTGTATTTTGTATGACTGGCATTCCCTAGCACAGAATAAGGGCTACGTATATGTTTGTTGAATGAAAGAATAAAAAAATACTTTAATCTAAAAGATCCAATGAAAATCTGTCACACACAAAGAGTTTGTTATAATTCTAGGCTAAAGAAATACTGTTTTTGAACACATAGTGATAGTCTTAACAATGACACACAAAATTTATTTATTTATTTATTTATTTTTTTGGTGGTACTGGGGTTCCTGGAAGCCCTTCTACCTCCGGGATACACTCCCACGGGCTACACTCCCAGACCTATTTTATATTTTTTATTTGGAAACAGGGTCTCTTAAGCCAGCGGGGCTGGCTCCGAACCAGCGCGATCCTCCTGTCTCCGCCTCCCAAGCGCGGGGATTACAAGCGTGCGCCACCACGCCCGGCGACACACAAAATTTAAAACCAAGGTTATAAACAGCTATCTCTGTCCCTTCAGTAAAGTTTTAAAGCCCACAATGTAGATCTATCTCTTAGAAAAACATCTCAGTGATTAAACTAGGGGAAATTAGCCAGGTATAGTGGAACATGCCTATAATCCCAGTACTTGGGAGAATGACAACAGGAGACTATCAGGTTCAAGACCATATGGAGTAAATAAGAGACCCTGTTTCAAAATTAAAAAGAACTGGGGGTATAGCTCAGTAGTAGAATGATCCTGAGTTTAATATCCAGAACCACAAGAAAATTAAGGGTAACCTAAGAAATATTTTATCCTTACACCTAGAAATTACATAAAACATGTACCTATAACTTAGAATTCAAACCATGTGGTTTAGTTGGATAAAAGTGCTGGAAAGGAAAGGTGTCAGAACATCCAGTCCCAAGGTTCAACTCCACCATCTGGTCAGAAGACTGTTAGGGAGTCATCAAATTCTCTTCATTATCAGATGTGGATGTATAAGGTAGGGACTACCTACTTGATGAACTACTATAGCAATACAAGAATAAAATCCAATAAAAAGGTCCTTGAAATTGCCAAGAATTATAATGCCTATTTATAAGGGTATAACTTTTAATTTTTGGTCAATGATATCTTTAGTAGATAGCCTCGCAATAACTGCTCATTTCCTTCCTTAGATGTCTGGAAGAAGTAGGGATATTCTGAGTATTATATTTTTTTATAAAAGTGTTATATTTTAAAAAGATTTACAGCCAGGAATGGTGGCGCACGCTTGTAATCCCAGAATTTGGGAGGCTGAGACAGGAAGATCGCGGTTCACCGACAGTCTCAGGTGCAACTCAGTGAGACCCTATTTCAAAGTAAAGAATAAAAAATAGGGCTGAGGGTGTACCTTGGAGGTAGAATGCCTCTGGGTTCCATCCTCAGTGCTGTAAAGAAGGAGAGGGGGGGGATTGATTTCATATCTAGGGAATGTAGGATTCTGATTCTGGTGGGATACACCATGAGAGATTATGCCTCACTCAACCAAATGGTTCAGAGATTAAAATCAAGGAAGATAGCCAAAGTTAACATTCAGTGACAGTGCACCATCAAATACTATTGGGTGTTTTCACATGCATTTTAATCTTCACAGCAAGATTTGTTTACTTACATATATATTTTTTATATTTTTATGTGTCAGTTAAAAGTTTAAGTTTTAAAAATGACTAGTTTATTTGCCCAAGACACTGCAAGGGACAGATATCATGATACTACTAATCAGGGCTGACTCCAAAGCCACAGAAAAAGCTTATCATTTGTAGATACGGATAAGATTGCATATCATTTCCTTTTTTGTTATTTTAATCATGCTTGCAGTTGATGTATTGGTTATCAAAATATACTGGTCTTCTCTATACTTTGGGAATCATATTATGGAGGTTCACGGGTGAATATACTTCTTAATTTGAGTAGTCAAATCTGGTTTGTAGATGCAGGATGCAGGTAGATAGGAGATATATCCCATTAACCATGAGCTGGATGACTATTCAAAACATTTCCCAAGTAAACTTGAAGTATCTTTGAAAACCAGAAAAGTCTGTTTCCTGTATTCCCCATTTGATAAACATCCTCTGGTTAAGGAATTTGTAGATAAGTGATTAAGGAAGTCTGTTACCCAAAAAAGCTATATACCTATATCAAAGGAAACGTTCTGCCTAAAAGTACCTAGAGAAATGCCTGGTGTCTTAGTTCATTCAGGTTGCTATGATAAAATGCCATAAACTGGGTATTTTATAAACAACAGAAATTGATTCCTCACAGTTCCCGAGACTATAAAGGCCAATATAAAGGCTCCAACAAACTTAATATCTTTTGAGGACTTGTTTCTCATAGACAGCACCCTTTCACTATGTCCTACTTGATAGACGGGATGAATGAGCTCCCTTGGGCCTCTTTTTTTCTGAACTGAGGACTTAACCCAGGGGTGCTCTACCACTGAATTACATCTCCATTCCTTTATAAATGTTCACTTTATTTTGAGACAAAGGTTCACTATGTTGCTCAGGCTGGCCTTCAACTTGTAATTCTCCTGCCCCAGCACCAGGAGTAGCTAGAATTATGTGTGTGCCACCATGCCCTTGGGCCTCTTTCATAAAGATGCTAATCCAATTCATGTGGGCTCTTGACTTAATGATCTCATCACTTCATAAAGATCCTACCTCTTTAATACAATTACCTTAGGGATGAGGATTCAATATTTGAAATTTGAGGGGACATTCATATCATAGAATCTGGTAACAAATCCTTTTCCTCCATAGTATCAGAAGACCAAAGAAAATGTTTAATCAAAACAAAGTAAAACTGAGCCCAGTACGGTGGCACACATTTCTCAGTACTTGGGAGGCTGAGACAGGCAGACTGCAGGCTTGAGGACAGCCTCAGGAATGGAGTGAGGTAGCTCGGTAACCTATTGAGACCTTGTTTCAAAACAAAAAGTGAAAATGGCTGGGTATATACCTCAGAGATAGAATGCTTCTGGGTTCAATACCCAATACTACAAAATAAATAAATAAATAAAACTGAGCTGAGTGTAGTGACACATGCCTGTAATCCCAGTGCTTAGGAGGCTGTGACAGGAAGATCCCAGGTTTGAGCTCAACCTCAGCATTTTCGCAAGACCCAGTTTCAATACCCCATACAAAAATGGTTAACAAAGTATAACTGAACAAAGAAAATGGTTTCAGAGGCAAGAGCAAGAGCTAAAGCTAGTTAAATTGAGGCAGGGAAGGTCCAGAACAAAAATAAGTCATCAAATTCTAACTGTAATCAAAATAGCATGGCAATGACATAAAGAACAACAAATAGACCAATGAATAGGGATAGAAATCCTAGAAATATACCCAGATATTATGGTCAATTGAGTTTTTAAAAAAGGTGCCAATAATACACAATGGAGAAAGAATAGTCCCTTCAATAAGAAAACTGGATATCCACATGCAAAAGAATGAAGTTAGACTTTTATCTTATACCATATGCAAAATAAAATCAAATTAATTAGTTAAACATGTCACCTGAAACTATAAAACTATTAGTAGAAAACATAAAAGGAAAGCTACATGACATTGGTATGAGCAATAATTTTATATGACCCTTGAAACCATAGAAAACAGAAGCAATAATAGAAAAATAAGATGGAAACAAACTGAAAATCTTCTGCACAAAAAAAATTTTAAAAGTAAAAAGACAACCTATAAAGTGGGAGAAAAATTTACAAACTACATATGTGATAAGGGGTTAATATATAAAATATATAAGAACCTCAAATAACTCAGTAGCACAAAATCAAATAATCTGATTTATAAATGGGCAAAGGACCTGAATAGACATTTCTCAAAAGAAGACATACAAATTTCCAAGAGGTACATGAAAAAACGATCAGTATACCTAATCGTTAGATAAGTGCATCAAAAATCAGAATATTACCTCACATCTGTTAGAACATTTTTTTCCCAAAATGAGGAAAGATAAATTGTTGAAGAGACTGAAAAGAAACAAGAACTCTTACACATTGTTGATGGAGTATAAATTAGTATAGCCATTAATGAAAAACTGTATGGAAGTTCCTCAAAGAACTAAAAATAAAATTATCATACAGGTATAAGGGTATAGCTTACTGGTAGAGTGTGTACCTAGCATGCAGGAAACACTGGATTCAATCCCCTCCAACACCCCCCCACACACACACACAAACAGCATATATCCAAGTAATCCCACATTTAGTTGTTTACTCAAAGGAACTGAAATCATTATATTGAAGGGATATCTACATTCTCATGTTCAATGAAGAACTATGAACAATAGTCAAGATATGAAAATAACCAAAGTGTCTATCAAAGGATGGCTGGATAGAGAAAATGTGGTACATATAACAACAGAATATGATTCAGACTTAACAAGGTAAAGGGAGGAATGCTGTCATTTGCAAGAAAAAGAATAAACCTGGAGGATATTATACTAAGTGAAATAAGCCAGGCATAGAAGACCAAATACTTTATGATCTCACTCATGGAATCTAATAAAGTTGAACTCATAAAAGTAAACAGTAGAACAATGATAGTTACCACAGGCAGGAGGAGGGGGATGAGAGGGAACAGATTTCTTAATCAAAGGGTACAAAGTTTCAGATAGGAGGTATACTTTTTGATATCAACTACATATCATGGTGACTATAGTAAATAATATGTTATATATTTCCATGTAACTAAGGTAGTAAATTTCAAATGTCTGACCATAAGAAATAATAGGTCAAACATCATGTTGTACCCGATAAATATATACAATTATTATTTGACAAAAATATTAGTAATAAATTCAAATTTTAAAGTGAAGGAAAATTACTACAGCAGGGTGTATACTTTATGACAAATCAAAGAAAAGTGATAAAATGTTAATTCATTATTTTTAAAAATGCTTAGAATTTTTCCAGCTTTATTCAACACAACAAAAAGCAAGATTGGTTTTCTGTTGCTTTGCCAGCCTTTTGGAAACAAAAAGTATTCTCTTCAACTGCAAAAATTTGCAAGTCTTCCTTGAGGTAAACCAACATTTTGGTAACTAGGAAGTTGTGTGGATTATCACATTGGCACCCCTTTCTAGGCAAATTGCCAACTGACAGTTAAGATAAAATCTTAAGTATAACTGATAAATAGTTAAAAGAAGGGACATGAGTGGCAGATGCATGAGCTCAGTGCCTTGATGTATATTTTTCTTGAGCCATCAAATACTCTATTTACTTATCCCAAATTAGTTCAGTTCTCCACTAGACTATAAGCTTTTTGAGAATAAGGACACTAGCTAACTTCTAGTGTATAGAATACCATAACTACTGAGTAATAATTTTCTGAATTAAAAAAAATTCTTAGTATGTTGCCATTTTAAAAGTGTGCTCTCTGGACCAGAAGCATTTGCACCACTAGGCATTTACTAGAAATTAAATGCCTCAGCTCCATCAGAAACTCTGGATGTGGAGTTAGCAATCTGTGCTTTAAAAGGCCCTCCAGCCAGGTGTAGTAACACACACTTCTAATCCCAGTACTTGGGAGGCCAAGAGAGGAGGATTGCAGGTTCAAAACTGGCCTCAGCAATTTATCCAGACTCTCAGCAACATAACAAAACTCTATTTCAAAACAAAAAATAAATATAGAGCTGGGGGTGTAGCTCAGAGGTAGCATATCCCTTGGTTCAATCTTTAGTACTACAAAAAATTAATAGTAATAAAAGGCCTTCCAGATTTTTTCACACATGATCAACTTTGAGGACAACTGGTATATAAGGATAAAAATTCACCTACCAAAAGTACAGAAGTATATACTTCTTACTAGTGGGAGATATAAAGGTAAAAATTCTCTTCTAGCTGGGCGTGGTGGCACACGCTTGTAATCCCCACGCTTGGGAGGCGGAGACAGGAGGATCGCGCTGGTTCAGAGCCAGCCGTGCTGGCTTAAGAGACCCTGTTTCCAAATTTAAAAAATATAAAATAGGTCTGGGAGTGTAGTCCAGGGGTAGAAGGGCTTCCAGAAACCCCAGTACCATCAAAAAAATTTATTTTCTATTATGGGATTGGAATGCTTGGTAAAACACAATTCCTTTTTTCTTTTTTTTTTTTTTTTTTTGTGTGTGTGGTTCTAAGGATTGAACCCAGGCACATTCTACCTCTGAGGTATATTCCCAGTCCTTCATATTATTGTATTTTGAAACAAGGTCTCCATAGATTGCTGAGACTGGTCTGGAATCTGTGATCCTCCTGTCCCAGTGTTCCAAGTTCTGGGATAACAAGCATGTGTACCACCACACTCAGCTTATGATTCTGAGTTTTGTATGTGTAGAACTAATATTTTATCTAGAAGGAATCTTGAACAACTGAATCTAAGTATGGCTCCCTATCTGTGAGAAGGGTATAATACTAAGGTCACAAATTGTTAGAATTAAGTGAAAATTTAAAAACCTATTTACCCAATTTTTCATATAGTAAATACTCAATAAGTGGTAGTGGCAGTGTTCCTCCTTATGGAATGTGTTTTAGTGGGCCCCTAAAGATGACTATCTCATATAAATTATTTTCAAACTCCAGGAGTACCCTAGGAAAAACAAAGTGCTATTTTTTTCAAAAAAGAATGTACTTTCTCAAAAATGATAGGATACAGGCAGTTTTGTAAAAATGTAAGAAAGTTCTGGCCTCCAGAGACAGAGATATCAAAGATAAGAGAACAATTAATTCACAAAGAATTTAAAAAAAGAAATGAAGCAACATGGAGGCACAGAGACTGATGAGAGTGGGTGGGAATTGCTGGCATGCTTGAAACAGTACAGCTATGCTGTGATGACTCTTCTCAGTTGGCAAGAAGTATGTCCATATACACTTGGTGTCCATATTTTCCAGACCCAGAGTCTGGTGAATATAATATACTTAAGGACACAATAGAACATGAAATCAAGACAGTCTTGGGAAATCCATAATATGTTACTATCTGGACTGGTCTGTTTTTAAAAGAACCCAACACCATTATGTCTAAATAAATGAACAGTTCAACAATACCCCAATACAGTCTCTGGCTATGACTCATCCTGAATGATGAAGTCTGTATGGGCACATGATCCCAATCATCTCTTTCTTCCCATTCCACTATCTTTTTTGGTAGTACTGGGGAATGAACCAGGGACATTCTGCTTCTGAGATATACCACCATCCTTTTTTTCTTTCTATTTTTTGTACTAGGGATTGAACCCAGGGGTAATTATTCTACCCCAACCTCTAAGCTACACCCCAATCACTTTTTCTTACTTCTGAAAAAAACATCTCACTAAGTTACTAAGTTATTGATAAATTGCTAAAGTTGGCCTCAAACTTGGAATCCTTCTGTCTCAGATTCCTAAGAACTGGCAATACAGGCATGCACCACTATGCCCAGCCCTATTTTATTTTTTATTCTCAAACAGGGTCTTGCTATGTTACTGTGATATCCTCAATCCTATAATACACCAAATCTGTCTGGTTTCATAAATTCACTGGCCATAAAATGGAAACATTAGTAAGAAAAAAAGAATATTTATCCCTAGAATCCTAGATTTACTACTACGTACTTACTGCATTTTATACCATTTCTGATCTTCTTTTGGACTATTTGATTGCCTTTGATTGCAAGGAAGGCCGCCACAAGGTTCTTCATATTAAGTCATTTTCATGAGTTAATAGTTTCTTGAGATCTGACAGACAGCTAAGTAGAATTTTTAGCCATCAGAAAAATGGGACTTGTTAGAAGAGTTAATGGACTTACTGCCAATGATTCTGTGATTTTTTTTAAGAAGAACTGTTGAAGAGCTGCTATTATCAAGTCAGTCAGAGGTAGGTGACTTTAAACAATTCACCTATGGTGAAGGTAGCAGGTTTAAGAAATTTTTTTTGGTGATGCTTCATACCAATTTATTTTGTTTTATTTTTATTTTTTTTATTGGTGCACTGTATTCATGCATCATACTGGGATTAAAAAAAAAAAAAAAACTTGTGTAGACATACATGCAAACATCGCCCAGTTAGCCCCAAAAGTCCACCTGCTAGAATTCAGGAATACTGTGTGAAAAGAGAAGATAAAGGATAAATTACTTCTTACTTTTATGTCACTTTTCCTACTAGGAATCTTTTTCCCAAATAGAATCAAAGTGCACAGATATTCTAACTGTTGCAGTCACCTAACTTGCCAGAATGGGGAGTGGTTGAACCAGAGGATCTTTGCCCTTCAAGGAAATGGTTGTGTCTTCAGACATAATTGTGCAAGAACTTTCAAGTTTTTCTGGTTTCTTCTCTAACCCTAAAAAAGAGAGGCCATCTTGTTGTTGTATTTGTAGAGAGAACAACACCTGACAATCATGCCTCAGTCACAGTTAATTAGCATGGCTTAATAATTTCTATCTGGAGCAATTCACATCTCTTTATGTGACAAGTCACACCCTGGTTTTCTGAGTTTTATCATTCTGGGGAATAAATCAGGATGTAATATATACTGCTGCTTAGGATTCCTGATCTCAACCATTCCTTGTAGACGGTTACTAATCTACATGTCCCTGTCCAGTACAGAGTGAAGTTGTAGACACTATATACCTAGAAAACTTAGTCTTTTACCTGAGGGCAAGTCAGAATTAGGTAGTCAAGACAAAGAGTTGAATAGATTAAGAGAGTCTACAGAGAAAGCTAAGAGGTTTTCCTTGTTCCCTTCTTTCTCAACAGACAGAATGGGTTAGTGTGTGTACATAGCTATTTCATAGGACCAAAAGGATGCCAGACTACAATTGATCAGATCAATTCAGCATAAGAAGCCATTATTAAATAGGCATGGTGGTGCATGCCTATAATCCCAGTACTTGGGAGGCTGAAATAGAAGAATTACAGGTTCAAGGCCAACATTGGCAATCCTGTTAAAAAAAAATAGGGATGGGGGTGTAGCTAAGAGGTAGAAAACCCTGGGTCCAATCCATAGTACAAAAAAAAAAAAAAGAAAAAGAAAAAGGACAAAGAAAATAAGAGAGAAAGAAAGAAAGAAAGAAAGAAAGAGAAAGACAGACCATTATCAAGCATGTTTTCTACTATGTGCCATCTGAGGATCAGAAATGAAAATAACATCCCAACTTCACAAGTTTATAGTCTAGTAATTGAAAGGAAGAAACACATAAATATAATTTAATTCTAATCAATGCATGGTAAGAAAATAGGTATGAAAGAGGAGGGCCTATTACCAAATTCAGGAATACAGGAAAGGAAGAAAACAAAGGCCCATGACGGGAGAAAATGCATTAGACTAATGCACTACATCATGTCAGTGCAGTATAAATTTTAAAAATGGAGAAAAGAAAGGGGAACAACTAGAAATTTCCTGGCTAAGGAACTGAAGAAACACTATGGCTTTTGGTCATTTTTAGGTGATAAAGGATTTGGCAGGGTTGAGAGTTTTTTTTCTCAGCACAATGCAAATTCACTCACTCACTGACTATATGTCTTTACAGAATTTGTTTTGGTGGAGAAATAGGAAGAAAAGCAGATATGTAAAGTGTCCAACAGGGTACGGTCTATACAGCATAATAGATTCTCAGCAAATGTTCTCTCCTGATTCCTCCCCACAAGCTCTACCAGAACTTCAGGAGTTAGATTATATCTTAGGAATTGATAGAAAACTAGAAATTTCCTAAGTATACCTGCAAGCAAATTTTCAAGCCTTGTCCTGCAGGGGTTTATCATTATATAGGTGACCAAGTTCTCCAAACTCCAGCTGGTAAGGGCACAGCCCTTCTCTTTGGATAAACAGGGCTAATCTAACATGAACCTCTAGATCACCACCTACATTATTCAGTTAAATGACAAACTATACAATTTCTTTCCTGTACTACTTGTACCTGTTCTTTTCCCCAAAATCCAATTTCACAGTTAATCCTTATTTATACTAGTGTCCTTTCTGGGTGAAAGTATTCCTATGTTCTCTTCAATAATTAGTCTGTTTTAAATATAACCATCCCCATCCCTCACTGTGATTCAACCATATAATTTTATGGTATTTTCCAACAAATCAGAAAATCAAGTCAAATTAATAAGCAGATGCTTTAATTTCAAGCCACTCCAATCTTCCTTCTTCCAATTCAAAAATTCTCAAATTCTCTCATTACATCCTACTTCATAATAAAAAACTAGGCACCTAGCTGTTTATGATTCTCAATGACTAGAATGTCTAGTCTTTTTCTTTAAAATCAAACACTACATCCTTATAATCTGAAACACAATTCAAAACTATCCTTGAATCCTTTCTCAAGAAATAAGTCTATTCACTTCCAAATGACTGCTGTGATTCCCCTATTTCCATGTATTATCACAAATATGCAATTCCCCATTATCCACATATAGCATTTCTCTTCTTTCAGTTACCACTTGTGGTACAGCCACCCCACTGAAAGCAATGGAGCTAAGTAGAGAATATCCAGTATGCAGAGTGAGGGGGAAAGTCATGAAAAGGAGGTAAGGAACTAGGCATGGTGGTGCATACCTGTAATCTCAGTACTCGGAAGTTGTAACAGGAGGGTCACAGTTTTGAGGTCAGCCTCAGCACCTTGGAAAGATCCTTAGCAATTTAGTGAGACTTTGTTTCAAAATTAAAAAATAAAATATGGCTAGGGGGTGTAGCTCAGTACTATTATGCCCCTGGTTCAATCCCCAGTAAAAGAAAGGAAGAGAAAAAAGTGAGAGAAGAAAGGAAAAGAATGAGGGAGAAAGGGAGTGAGTTTAAGTTACTATTTTATACCAGTTTCATTAGGGTCCCTCAAAAAAGTGTGGATAATAATGAGTGATTAAATATACATGTACATGCACATATAATTTACATTAAATTTCAAACATATCTCATAGTCTTAGTCACTGGATTAAATAAAAAAGTTTACATACGTTCTAGAGGAAGAACACGTTTTAAATATGTAAAAATTATTTACATATACACAAAGTCAACAGACCAAGATTAATATAAAACACATGTGTACAGAAACATACCTACTTGCAAGTTAAATGTGTCCAACCTATTTACTCCTGTAAGAAGGCTTGCCAAACTAAAAAGGCACTCTTCTATTTTACAAATGCTTTTTTAGTTTGTAGTAAATTACAAAATACAGAAGTGGAACTAAAATAGTAATTGATGGTGATCTTCAATACTACCTGAATGGAAACCTACCCAGTCAAACTCAGGAGGAAATTAAACTTTAATCATAAAAAGCATCCGACATGTTACAGCATTTTTATAATCCCACTGGAAGATATACTGTAATTTACTTAGTATAGCCAAGAATTTATAGAACCATGATTCAGAGTGTACACAATCTGATTTTAGCATTACCGCTGATAAATAAAACCTACTGGAATCAACCCAACTTGCTTCATTTCTGGGAATACAGGTAAAAAAATTTAGTTAACATCAGGAGAACAGAACTATAAAACAATGTTCTGCCTCATAGTGAACTCACAGTACTTTGTTGATTGGGTTACAAAAAAGATATTTACAACAAATAATAAGGAAGACAAATGTTTTCTCCAATTCTTTTCAATAGTCATTCTATATAATGAAAAATATTTGTGTGCTGCTGGCAAAGCAATTCACACTTGATAATTTACTGTGAACATTATAACTGAAGACCATTTTCCTCTACTTTTATTCAGCACTCCTTCCCCAAACACCTCCTTAAATATTACACACAGCAAACATAACTACCCAATACGATGTCAAGCAATTCATCACGGACTTCAGAATCAAACTATTTTTAACTATTATTATCTAATTTAACTTTTTACTTGGATAAGATTTATACTGATCAAGTTGTATGGTTGGTTAGTCTGTTAATTCTATTTAGTGACATTGCTAATATAAAGTCTACACAATAGAAGATGCATTAAAAACAGTATATTTCCATTGTTCTTTATGTGATTTTGTGTGCCAGTTCTGATGTGTACTACATATGGTTCCAGTGATGTGAGTTTTAGTGAAATATTTAATATAAATAGTCATAAAACATTTCTAAGGCTTAACAGTAATAAAAAAGACCAGTGTTAAAATGGACAATTTCCCTCCTAAATCAATGGCATAAAGATGCCAAGACCTGATCAAATTATTTATTTTTAGGGCACAATATTTTATGCAGTATCTCAGAACTGCACTTCATATAAGCATACAATACATATAAAATACTCCTGGGTTGCTCTAAACAGAGCTTTAAAATGCTTTATTTTATCTGTAACAATATAAATTTCTTTTGCACACATTTTGAGTTCTTAAAACAGCTTTATGAAAAATTATTCTTATTCCTGTTTTAACATTCAGTGGAACCAAAACTCAATAACTTGCTTACAACGTCACAAGGAATTGAACTACTCTATTTTCTTCCTCTCCGTAGTCTTGTACTTAAGGTTTTTGAAACTGCAGTCCCATCATTAGTTGGTTGATTTCATAATACACCCTCTTCTATGCTACATGTGTGGTATGTGTGGGCATTTTAATTCAAAATAATTTGAGTTTAAAATTTTCAAGGCACCTCCTTGAAGTATTGAGTCAGATTTTTAAATTGAATGTTCTTAACTTCCTTAAAAAATTCACAAAAATTCACCCCATACTGCTACACAAAATTTATCAAGAGTGATAATAGTGGAGAGGGGAAGAGATGGAAAGAAACAAAAATGAAGACATGAGTTCTCTGTTATCAAAGTTTACAATCTAAAATGAAGGATAGACATGCATACAACTATTAGAAAATATACAATGCCTTAAGTATTAAGGGGTCATAATAGTTTACAAGTCATGTGGGAGAAGTTCCATGTCTGAAAGGGACAGATTTAAGGTTTCAAATTGGAACAATTATGCCATGCTGCAGAATTTAAATACTACATTTTTTTATGTATGGACTCCCACATAGGTACAAAGAAATATACATGCAGTGGTGCTTTGTTCAGTTATCAAGATTGTATTCCGATTTCCAAGTCATGTGCCTATGGAGCTGCATTCAAAGGGGACACCTTTTTCTAATTCACAAAAAGGCAAAGTATATGCAAGTAGTGGCTCTCAATACATAGGTACTTATTGTTTCAAGGCCAGACTCAGCAAATTAGTGGGGCCCTTGGCAATTTAGCAAGACCCTGTTTCAAAATAAAAATAAAATAGGGCTGAGGGTGTAGGTAGAACACCCCTTGGTTCAATCTCCAATTACACACATATGCGCGCGCGCACACACACACACACACACACACACACACACACACACACACACACCATGAAAACCCACAGGGAAACTTGTATGCAAATTACTAACTGGAAAAAAACAATCTGAAAATGCTAAATACTATATGGCTCCTACCATATATGACATTCTGGATAAAGCAAAACTAGTCAATAAAAAGTTCAGTGTTGGGCTGGAGAGGTAGTTCAGTGGTAGAGTGGTAGAGTGCTTGTATACCATAGGTGAGAGTCCTGGTTTCAATTTTTCTTTTCTTTTACTTTCTTTTTTTTTTTGGTGGTGGTGGTACTGGGGTTCCTGGAAGCCCTTTTACCTCCAGGCCACACTCCCAGATCTATTTTATACTTTTTTTATTTTTGGAAACAGGGTCTCTTAAGCCAGCACGGTGGCCTAGAACCTGCGCAATCCTCCTGTCTCTGCCTCCCAAGCGCAGGGATTACAATTGTGAGCCACCAATCCCGGCTTCAATTTCTAATACTGAAAAAAAAAAATCAGGGTTTTTCTGAGATTCGAAGGAAGGAAGGATGAATAGATAAGGTAGAACACAATTTTTTAGTACCATGAGACTATTCTATATGAGACTACAGTGAGGATATGTATCGTTACATTTTTTCAAATATATAAAATACACAACAAGGGGTGAACACTGATGTAAACTATAGACTTGAGGTGATGATAATGTGTAAATGCAGGGTCATCAATTTTTTTTCAGTACTGGGGATGGATCTCTGGGGCATTCTACCTCTGAGCTAAACCCCCAGGCTTATTTTTTATTCTTTATTTGGAAATAAGTTCATTTATTTCCTCACTAAGTTGCAGAGGGTCTAAGTAGCTGAGGCTGTCTGCGAACCCTGATCCTCCTGTCTCAGCCTCCCAAATGCTGGGATTACAAGCATGCACCACCATGCTCAGCGCAAGGTCATCAATTTTAACAAAAGTATCAATGCAGTGATAGGTTTTTGTGTTGTTGTTGTTGTTGTTGTTGTTTTGGTACTGGGGATTGAACTCAGGGGCATTCTACCTCCCAGCTACATCCAAGCCCTATATTTTTTTTGAAACAGGGTCTTCTTAAGTTGCTAAGGCCAGCCTTGAACCTGTGATCCTCCTGCCTCAGATTCCTAAGTACTTGGATCTTGGATTAGAGGCATGAACCACCACACTCAGTTGCAGTGACATTAAATAATGAGGGAGGCTATGTAGCTTTGGGGATAGGGAATATATGGTATATTTCTGCATCTTCCGCTCTCTTTTGCTGTGAAGTAAAACTGTTCGGACATATAAAGTGTTTCCAAAAAGTGACTCCAGGATTGACAAGAAGGTATTTTAAAGTGTGTATATTATGCTACCTTTTGTGCAAAACCAAAGGGTATGTCTATATAAACTCTAGTATACACAAACTCTGGAAAGACACAGAAGAAATTGGTGGGAGTACTGGTTGTCTCTGGGAAGGAAAGCTAGGTAGCCAGGAGAGAGGGTTGAGAGGGAAATTTACATCTCATTGCCATTTTCTGTTTTGAACATACCATTTTTTAACATCACCAGCATATTATTATTATTATATATAAAAATTCCATTCTAGAGGCACAATTTTTCTGCCAAGTTTTAAAATATCCCTCTCCCCAATCTGGCATATTCCTTCACTCAGTTTAGAAGTTTCGGGATTATGGGATAGGATTAACGGATGGGTTCTTAAACTAATCCTACATTCTGAGTTACAGAAGACTAACCAAGGGCAAGGTACTACTCTATTAGGTATACCTGTCACAATGACTGACACAATTATGGACATATATTTTCATGAAATAATTTGATCTATTATCCTTGCCATTCTTTTTGACATACTATTACAACTCCAGACCCAAAAATATTCTTTACTATTGACTCTCCATCCGGAATGATGTTTAAAAAATTAACTTCTCAGCCAGGTTTGGTGGTGCATTCCTGTAATCCCAGTACTTGGGAAGCTAGAACTAGAAAGAAGATCTCTCTCATCATAAATCATTCTCAGGTAAACAATTGTCCATCCTTAAACATCAAGGCTGAAAATGATGCAGGTGCATTTTAGTGAAGGCAGAAATTTCATGGAAATTTGAGCGATTTATCTATTTTATTTCAATTTAATATCTATGTCTGTAAAACAAACTAACTCATCAGTCATCTTAGCTAAATTTCTCCCATCCACAATTTTCACCCTTTGACTACTACAGTCTTTATGCTGCTTTAAAGCCCTTACTTACCTCCATTACAGTTACCTATTTGAATGTATAACTTAGCTCTCTAGTTACTAGAGTATAAACGTCTTAGGACAAGGACGCCTTATGCATTACATTATTCCATGCAGTAGCTATCATCTAGGTCAATGATCTCTGAAGTTGGTTCATTTAATTAACATATCATAATTTAAAAAATTAAATAAACTTATAAGTTAAAATTGAACTATTTTGCTTAAAATAGTACACTGGGTTTGCTGTAAAGAATTTTTTTTGCAAATATATTACAAAAAATTATACTACCGTAACTAACGAGCCTCATCCCTTAAGGAGGTTGTTTTGACTTCAAGGAGGTGAGTCCAGCAATTTATCTATTTATTAAAACAGATTCTTTTCTCCCTCCCTTCAACCATGTACAGCCTGCTTCTGAGCTGAAATATTACTACAAAATTGCTAAGCTACTCTCTTTAAACTTGGTAAACAAATGCTAAATAAGGAGACTAAGATCCCTAGGGGAAGAGGGTAGAAGATGGTAGTCCCTTTTGAGAGCATCAGTTCAATAGTTTCCTACTCACAAGGAATCTTGCTTTGTCTGCTGGACATCCCTGATGTTGACAGACCCCAGAAGCATTGCACTCCTTGTTTGGTGCTACTCACAGTCGGTTCAAGATACATGCAAAACTGTCCATGGCTTTTATTCATGCTGTCTGTCACATTATTTCTTCTTCAAATAAACAGACTGAAATCAAGTCAAAGGAGAGCTAATTTTCTCCCATAAAAGAACAGCTCTACAATATGATGTAAAGTATAACAGCATTTCTGTAATTTATTAGGTGAGTTAGGTTACATAAATTTCAAAAGGTTTGGTTATATTAAAACTCTATTATAATTCTTAATTCTTTTTTTATTGGTGCACTGTATTCATACATCATAGTGGGATACAAACTTTTGTAGACATACATGCACACATCGCCCAGTCAGCCCCCACCCGATCCCCACCCCATTCTCTCCCCATCCCTCCCTCCCATGCTTGGCTTAGTGGTTGACATCTAGTATTATAGCAATTTATCCAAAATTAAAAATGATAATCTCACATAACAGTTTCATTTGTCTGATACCAAGCTTTTGATGACTTAAAGATAACATTTCAATATTTCTTTTTACTTTCTTTCTTACCAGAGAATATTTTTTCTATTTTTTAGGTGAAACTATCATATATTTATATATTTATTTTTCAGAAAAAAACTCTATCTTAATATTCTTAAAATAAACAAAAGACAACCCATTTTCTTCATATTTTAACTCTTTATACTTACTTATTTTCTTGGTAGTGGGGATTGAACCCAGGGCCTCTAACATGCTAGAGAAGTACTCTACCACTGAGATATAGTCCAAGCCTATTTAAGACAGGATCTCCCTAAGGTGCCCAGGCTGCCTTTAAACTCATGAGCTCCTTGCTCCAGCTTCTATGTTTGCTGGGATTATAGGCATGAGTCACCATGCCTGGTCACACTTATCTTTAATAGTAAATCTTAATGAGGTTGGGAAAAATAAACCATTTTGGAGTTGGGATTCCCACACTGTCTTGTAAATTCTTTAGAAACATTTGTTTGAATTAAAACTTTCAAGAATGCATTTATATCCCAAGAAGCCCATCACAAATTGAATACATCATAAGTTAAAATGTATTGGATATACCTAATCTACCAAACATTATAGCTACCAACATAACATGCTGTAGAGTCTCTGTTGTTTACCCTCATGATCATGTGACTGAGAGCTGGGACTGCTGCTGCCTAGTATTATGAGAGACCATTCTACTACATATTGTTAGACTGGGAAAAGACCAAAATTCAACTTCCAAAGTATGGTTTCTATTGAATGTGCATTTCTGGTA
Source organism: Muscardinus avellanarius (assembly GCF_963383645.1). Taxonomy (NCBI): domain Eukaryota; kingdom Metazoa; phylum Chordata; class Mammalia; order Rodentia; family Gliridae; genus Muscardinus; species Muscardinus avellanarius. Next base: position 95,917,535 of record NC_137792.1, on the reverse strand, counting down.
CAATCATAATGTCAAAAAATCATAAGCTAAGCCATCATAAACTAAGGTCCATGTGTCGTTTCCTTTCATTTCAGCCTGAAGTACTCCCTTTAGTAATTTCTTGTAAAGCAGGTCAATAGCAAGAAATTGTTTTTAACTGGAAATGTCCTAATTCTCTTTCATTATGAATCACAGTTTTGCTAGATACATAATTCTTGACTGAAAGTCCATTTCTTTCAGTACTTTGAATATTTAATCCCACAGCCCTTTTGAGCCCTGTGGCTTCTGATTAGAAATCAGCTGTTAATCATATTGAGGCCCCCTATTCATGATGAGTCTCTTCTCTATTGCAGCTTTCAAGATTCTTTTAATTTTTACCTTTCAACAATTTGATTATCATGTGTCTAGATATGGATCCTTTTGAGATTATTCTAACGAGCTCATTGAGCTTTGGATGTTCTACATTAATTTTTTTTAGCAAATCTAGAGATTTTTAAAGCTGTTATTCCTTCAAACACCCTTTCTGTCCCTGTTTTCAATTGTGAAACATTATTTATATGTTGACACAATGTTATGCCACAGGTCTCCTAGGCTTTATTCATTTTGCTTCAATTGTTTTTGTTGATGTTCCTTAACTATAATCATCTCAATGTATTTTCAATATCTTGATTCACATTTCTGCCTACTCAAATCTGCTGACAATCACTTTTAGTAATTTTTTTTCAGTTACTGTAATTCTCAACCCAATATATTTTATTTGGTACTTTATAATTTCTATCTCTACTAATAATTGGTGAGATGTCATTCCTATACATTCCTTTAATTCTTTGGACATGATTTTCTTTAGTTCTTTGAACTTATTTATAATATCTAAGTTAAAAGTCTTGTTGCCAGATACAGCAGCACATGCCTATAAACCTAATACTTGGAAGTCTGAGATAGTATTGCAGGTTTGAGGCCAGCCTTAGCAACTTAGCAATACCCTGTTTCTTATAAATAAAAACAAAAAGGGCTAAGGTATAGATTGGTGTTAGAATGCCCCTGGATTTAATCCCAAATACCAAAAGAAAAGTTTTGTCAAGAAAGCATAGCATTTGGACTTTAGAGACAAAATCTACTGACTTCCCTGAGTATGTGCCACGCTTTCCTATTTGGTCACATTTCAATTTTGTTGAGAATGAGACATTTTATAAAATTTTGTTATTGGTGTCATTTTAAGGGGGGAGGTAACTCTTGCATTTTGTAAAGCCTGTATTCTCTGTCATGTGTGGCTGTTGAAGTTTCTCTTCTCTTAAGCTTAGTGGTCAGATAATGATTGGATAGGTTTCTGAAAATACTTTGAATCAAGAGAACTTTCACCCTTTCCCAAGGGGACCACAAGTGGAGGTGTGTCTTTAATGCTCTGGCCATTTACAATGCTACCTTAGCCTTCACTTCTGCTTGCTCAGGGTCTCAAAGTCAGTCACCTCAGGGAGACATAGGGTTACACAACTGTCCCTGATGGGCTTTAACAAATGCCATGGCTTTTATACTTAATGAGGATGCGTAAGATCAAATAAAAACAAGCCCTGTGAATAGAGGGCTTTCCAGAGAGCTGCCAGATAGCTCAAATAGTGACAATAATTTGAGAATAGAGATATTTAGGGGAGCTTCCCCCTCCAGTGGCTGCATATTTTAATAGCTACAATGGTGGCATGGTTGCTGGCTTTTAAGACTATCATAGAGCTGGGGAAAGGGAGACAGGATTAAGACAACAGATTAGAATTAAAACACCAACAGAGTTCACTGTTCTTACCAAAAATAATCACCTATTTTATTGAAGAAATGTTCCTCAAGTTGTTGGAAGTCCTTGGATAATTTTTAAAATTATAAAAAAAGGTTGTTTTTTGACAATTCTTGCCAATGTCATTGCTTTTTATAAAGGAATACGTTTTCTGAAGTCTTTACTCCACCTTTCCAGAAATCTCCTTGCTTGGGTTTGAAAATCATTTTTGTATTGGTATTTTTAAAAAAACACTATAACCTTCAACTCTTAAAATTGCCCAGCAAAACATGCAGGATCCCTGGTGATACCTACACATAAAATGTTATTTTAAGGTATTTTAAGAACAAATATAAAATTAGAAGAGAGAAAATATGATTAGCCTTGATTCATATTCCTTTTTACTTTTGGTAACTACAAGAAAATAAACGTGTTTCTGATAATGTATGCAATAAATAAGCACTGATTTTTATCAACATTTGAGTGCATTTCAAATATTTTAAAAATAATGCTTCTTTTTAAAGATTCACACATTTTAATTTTAAAATAAATGATGAGAAACAACTGATACTAATTGTGGTAGAACTGATGGCAGTATTTAGTTCAGTGCTTACAGTCTTAACAGATGAAAATTTACTAAGAAAAGGTCTCAATATATTTATTTGATGAAAGATTTACAAGTAAATATATGCTATAAATTGTTTTTATAAAAATCATGGACATTTTAAAAACTCGTTTCAAAATATTTACTATTTTATCACAGAGAACTGATTATAAGAAAAGTTTGACAACAATTAGTAGCATTATCCTAATATTAAACTAAACTGTTAGAAATGCCTCACCACTTGTAGACTTCTGGGAGTCCTGTTGCAGGAAGAAAAATGTTGAGACTCAATAGCAATATATAAAACACTGTAAGAGTGATTATAAAGTCATTAAGATCTTTTGTGAGAAATCTATTTAAATACAGCTGAAACTTTCATATAGAGTACATAACTCATAAAAATCAACAATAACAGTAGTCTCAGTGATATTTATAAACTGTCATTTATTCAAAGGTTCACTGTTCTGTTCCATTTGTACTTTATAAAAACAGAATGAGTATACAGTAAAGGTATATAATATTGTACATTTTCATTACTATAGACCTTCATAATCTATGGACTTAAAATATGAAATTTTAAGAATTTATGAGCAACTATTAAGGTCTTTGATTATTTTTTCATACTACTGAAACATTAATTTGAAGAATTTAAATCTTGTATACTTTAAGGCTAATGTGCATGAATGAGTTATAAGTGAGCAAGGCTATACTATCATCTTACTAGGTTTGATAGTTTTCTTTGCATTGTAAATTATGTAGTAACTCAGGAAATGATAAAAGTTGTGTTTTTTTAAGAAAAGGCCCTTCCAAATAAAGCAAATTTCTGTGCCTGAGATTAATGGATTAATGTAAGGAAATGGTAAGAGTCGTAAAGCAGTGTTGGTGCTCAGCCAAAAAAAGAATTTTGGACAAGTTAAAGACCAATGTGCTAAATTCAGTTTTGACTCAGACCTTCGAAATAAATGTCTGCCATGAAACATTTTATGAAGGAAATGACATACTAAAATAGCATTTGTGCTTTTAAAGATACCATGTAATCCCCTAGGTCAGACTTCAACTCTGATTTTCTTCATCTAAATTATATCAACATGAAAACACACACATCAAGAATTTCCATAAAAACAAAGAAAGGTACTTTCTTTAAAATACATTTAATTGAAAAATAAGGTTTGTACATAGTCAAATGATAATTTCATATGTATACATGGTATAATGATTATCACAATCAAATTAATTAACAAATATTTTAGTCAACTTTTTCAATGCTATGACCAAAATACCTAAAAAGCACAACTTATAGCAAGAAAAATTTATTTGGAGCTCATAATTTAAGAGGTTTCAGAGGTTAGTCCATGATCAGCAGGCTCCCAGGCAGAAACAGCTAGGTAGCAAGGAGTCGGAGCACAGAAGAGAAAAAACTGCCCTGAGCCATATGGCAATGGGAAGAGAGGGGGTGAGGGACCAAAAGAATTTCCAAAGCCATGTACCAAATGACCCACCTTCTCCATCTGTGCCCTGCCTCTGAACTTGACTGCATGATGTAATACATGAGTTTTGGGGGTACATATAACAATATCCATCACCACCCATATACATTAGATCCCCCCAAACTTGCTCACATTATATCCAAAAGTCTGTACCCTTTGATGAACAGCCTGTTTCTCTCACCCTCCCACCCCCCAGACCCTGGAAAAAACCATTCCACTCTTTTTATACAAGTTATGCACATATAAATGATATCCTATAGCATTTGTCTTTTTGTTTCTGGCTTATTTCACTTAGCATAAAGTTTTCCATTTTCATCCATGTTGTTATATATGGCAGGATTTCCTTCTTTTATGGCTAAATAATATTCCTCTCTGTGTGAACCACAATTTCCTTTATCCACTCTTCAGTCATGAATAATGTTGTAATGAAAATAGGAGTGAAAATCTCTCTTCAATGTATTAATATCATTTCCATAAGATATATACTCAGAAGTGGGATTGCTGGATTGTATAGTAACTCTACTTTTAATTTTCTTAGGAAACTCCATAATCTTTTCCATATAATATGCCAAGGTTTCTTTTTCCCCACATTCTTCGCAATATTTATGTCTTCCTGATAATAGCTATCCTACTAGGTTTGAGGTATTTTCTCATGGTAGTTTGATTTACATTTCCCTGGTGACTAATTGAGCATCTTTTTTCAGGTATCTGATGGCCACGTGTATGTCTTCTTTAGTAAAATGTCTATTGAGATTGAAAGGTACTCTTTTTTCCACCAAATGTAGGACACTGCAAGTATGACCATACATAATAGTGAATTAATGAGTACAATTATGGAATTGTTTTTTATTACAGTTATTTCTTATCTATTGAATGCTCATTTGCTTTTAACAGAGAACTGTCACTGGTCCACAATCTCCAAACCAATAGATCATTATACTTTTCAACTTAGCCCTTTTGCTTTGAGCCTGAAGCAAAACAGTACTTTATGGTAGGGAAAATGTGATGGAGAAAACCTGTTTCCCTCATAGCAGTTGGGAAGCAGAAAGAAAAATGGGCCAAGGTTTCAATATACATTTTAAGGGTATGCCCAAAGACACAAATTCCTCCCCATTAAACTCTACCTCCTAAAGGTTCTACCGCCTCCTAAGAGTGCCAAGCAGAGGACCAAGCCTTCACTTCATGGCCTTATGGGGACATTTCAAATCCAAATTTCAGCAGTGGCCAATCATACACAGTAAATTTCTATGTAGTTTCATGGTTTCTTGGTTACATTATAGCATATCTGTGTTTCTTTCAATATCAAAATAATGTTCTAAGTTTTAATTCTAGAAAGTAAACACACTATGTTTACTCTGTATCTTTATATCATCTAGCATTATGTTTAGATAGATGGTTCTTCCTTCCTAAGGTGTCTACAGTCAGGAATTCTTAAGAGTCCAACATAGATTTCTTGGTGTTTTCAGTAACACCACAATTTGAAAATTAGACTTAGACTTTCCCAATCAATGTCAGTTGATACTCCTTGAATATCCCTAACCTATTTTGTCCCAATGTCCCAGATGTAAAATACCTATAAAAACTTAAATTGAGCAACAAATATATAACTTAAGGTAATATTTGAATATTTATTATGTTTATAGAATTTAAAACTTGGGACTTAAGCCAGTGATTCTGAAAACTACTATGAAAATCTGATAAAAAGATATAATAAAACTTCAAAACAGAAAAATATACTTACATTCAATTTTACATAAAATGTCATTAGGTTTGCCAAATACCTGAAATCTATTCTTGGGCACAAAGTATCCCTGAATATAGACATGTTAGGAGAGAGAGAAGCATTTATCTGAGCATGTGGGAACCTATAGTTTAAAACAAAGAGAAGAAAAATAAAAAATAATAGTACCAAATAATTGTCCAAGCATTCCAGTTCTTCCTAGAAATAGAGTCATAGAGTTAAAAATAAGCAGGGATTAAGGTGTACGTCCTATCTCACTGAGAACCATTCACATGTTCTCTCCTTCCTACAGCCATACATATTGCCAGGTTAGTCCCCAAGTAAAAAACAAGATCAAATAAATTCATGATGATCTTTTTTATTCAATTATACACAGAGGAAACAGCTACTTGCAGGTAAGGTATAGGAAGGAGCACTGTGAATCAGGAAGGATCAGTGTGGATTATCTCACTCATTCTGTGTTTAAAAACTTTCCTAGAAAATTTTTAGAAATCTTTCAGATTTGTATTAGCCTGAATTCAAAATCAATCCAGTTAAACATGATCTATGCCATCACTTAGAAACTTAAATACATTGTTTGAAAAAACTTGGAAGTCATAAATTTACAACCTTTCTATTCCCATCACTCCACTCTCTCCCTCAAATGGAAAACCAGAAGGATTAGGAAATAACTTTCTAGATAATATAAAGTGTTAAATATCGCTAGAATTTAAGTGGTAAAAATTCTATAACGCAGGTCTACCATGCCTTTGTATACTTAAGATTATTTCTCTTGAAAATGGTAAAGCTCCAGAGAGAAATTATATTGAGGAAGGGGAAGAAAAGGATATTCCTAGATTTATACTTCAAATTTAAGGTGGGAGAAACTGGGAAAGGGAAAGTATTCAAATAAATATAAAAATTCCAAGAAAAAGAAAAGCACCAAAGGCCACACTAGACTTGTATAAATGATGTTTGTAAAGGGTTAATGAAAGAATATTATGAGCCTGAATAATTATACTCTTCATGAAATTGAAAGACAGATCCAAGACTAAACCACTTCCCTTCTGCAAAAACTGACCTGAATTTCTCTAGACTAAATTGACATAAACACAAACCAAGGTTATAAGAGCAGCCTGATGGAGACAGGAACCAGGATTTATTGGACCCACACCCATTTTTTCCACTTTAAAACAGGATTTGCTTGTTCTGTTGCCATAGCCAAAAGAGAAATCCACTGGCTTCTTACACCAATTGTATTCTACTGTATGGAAGTCACTGCCAAATTAAAATGCACATTGTTTAAAGCCTGAGAAAAACTGAAGTCGGATCAACCCTGTATAAGCAAAACTACTTCCCACCCCTGATGACGTATCCACCTCTTAATAAAATTTTACTCATACTGGGAGTTTTCAGGGACCTTTGTATGGTCTGTAATAAGAACTGTTAGATTCCAACTGGTTTCCTAGTGCATTATGTGCCAAGGCTCTATGATCAATGCATAGGTCAACATTGATATATTTGTATTTTATTCTTATATTTTATTAATAATGCATAAATGGCTAAAGGACAGGCATCACCAACTTGACTGACCTATCATAGTTGTCCTGTGGGAAAGGACTTTCTATATTATCCAACTTACCAGTTATTGTTCATAATCTGGTTAAAATTATCATTTTAGACCCGAAGTTTACACAAAAATAAATCTAATTTATACATTAACCATTATATCTTTAAAAAACAAATGAACAATGTCACATTTCTTCAACATTTTTTTGTGGTACTAGGGGTAGAACCCAGGGGCTTTCTACCTCTGGGTTATACTCCCAGACCTATTTTATATTTTATTTGGAAACAGGGTCTCACTAAGTTTCTGAGAGCCTCACTAAGTAGCTGAGGCTGGCTTCAAACCTGTGCAATCCTCCTGTCTCAGCCTCCCAAGCGTGGGGATTACAAGTGTGCGCCACCACACCCGGCTTTCAACTTTAAATACTTGCCCAAGTTGCTTGGTGGGATTAGAAGCAGAGGGCTGACAGAGAAAAATGGAACAGAGGAATCTGTGCAGCTGACCATCATCACTGCTTTCCTGATGGCAAGAGCTCTCATACTGATGTATCAAAAATACATTCAGAAGCTGGGCATGGTGGCACATGCTTGTAATCCCCGCGCTTGGGAGGCTGAGACAGGAGGATCGCACAGGTTCAAAGCCAGCCTCAGCTACTTGGTGAGGCTCTCAGCAACTTAGTGAGACCCTGTTTCCAAATAAAATATAAAATAGGTCTGGGAGTATAGCCCGGAGGTAGAAAGCCTCTGGGTTCCACCCCCAGTACCACCAAAAAAAAAAAAAAATTGGAAGGGTAATAAAGAAAAAATTTGTTTTTCTCAAATTTCGTGCCCCTTAAGTATCCACATTAATAAATCTTAGAGTCTACACTAAAACACTATAACATGTGAGTTATGTAATGTACACTAAATAAAAGGCCAAACCATATAACAAAGGGCCTAACAGTCCAGGCAAAGTTACTCAAGCCTCTCTTTTCTGCTTTATTGACCTAGACATATGTACACATTTGTCCATTTCTATCATAAAATATTTCACGAGACACAGTGGTATATGCCTGTTATCCCAGACTTAGAAGCCTGGGACAGGAGAATCGCAGGTTCAAGGCCAGCCTCAGCAACATAGAAAGACTCTGATTCAAAATAAAATAGGGTTGCGGGTGTAGCTTTGAGGTAGGGATGTCCCTGGGTTCAATCCCAACCAAAATACAAGCAAACAAAAAAAAAGTCTCTATTACTATTTTCTTTCAATACATAGCATTTCTTCATCTCATTATAGTAATATAGAATTCAAATTCAAGATTATTCATAAATTTAGACTATGACATGAGAAAGAGTTCCTTTACTTACAAACACAAATTGACTAGAGAATACTGTTAAGAGTATGCTGACATAATATTTATGCTTATGTAGTTAGAACGTGTCAGAGATCAGTCCTATATATAGCAAATAATTCCCTGATATTCTAAAATATATTTTGGGGGAAAAAGGGAATTATTATAATAAAGTAAAATTTTACTGTAATCAATGAAAAAGAAGTTTAGGTATTACCCCTATATCTTACTATAATTAAAAATATATCATTAAGTAATTATCTCAAATTTTTGATATTTTATTCAGAGTTCTTATTGCTCAATATAAAATAAAAAATGATGTTCTGTTATAATTTGGGAAACTATTTTAAAACTTTATTCTAAATAATATAACACCTTTACAAACATTGTTTATAAACAGATTATGTTTTAGAATTATAGCATTCTTTTTGTTTTGTTTTGGTGGTAGTGGACAGTAAACTCAGTGGCATTTTAACTCTGAATTAAAACCCACAAACTCTTTATTTTTTATTTTGAAATAGAGTCTTGCTAATTTGCTGAGACTGGCCTCAAACCTGCAATCCTCCTTTCAGCCTCCCAAGTACTGGGATCATAGCTCTGCATCACTGTGCCCAGCTGAGCTGTTGCATTCTAAAATAGGACATGTTAAAAACCATAAGGAACATACACATTTAGACTAATCCATGTTTAAACTAATTTCATAAATGGCATTATTTAATAATTAGCACACGATCCTCATATAATTATTATAATTCCCAGTACCTACATTATGTTGCTACATTTTCAATATCCAATTAAAACTTCTTCATTAATTTAGGGAGAAAAAAGTGGTTGAAACCATTTAATTCTATAATAACCAGAGCAGTTTATTTTTAAACTACATAATCTTTGTAGCTAGTCATTTTTTCCAAATTCACATGTGAGACACTGAAGAAGAAAAAAGAACCCTGAGCAGGCACTCAGGCAAAGTGTGATGTAATTAATGTTACACTGACTTACGCTGACTGTGTATTGATGAATGAAAGCACTTTTTTATTTATTTTTTATTGGTGCACTGTATTCATACAGTATAAAAAATAACTTTTGTAGACATACATGCACACACTGCCCAATTAGGCCCTACCCGATCCCCACCCCGTTCCCTCCCCATCCCTCCTTCCCATGCTTGGCTTAGTGGTTGACATCTAGTATTATAGCAATTTATCCAAAATTAACAATGATAATCTCACATAACAGTTTCATTTGTCTGATACCAAGCTTTTAATGATTTGAAGATAACATTTCAATATTTCTTTTTGCTTTCTTTCTTACCAAAGAATATTCTTCTGTTTTTCTTTAGGTGAAACTATCATACATTTATTTATGTATTTTTCAGAAAAAATCTATCCTAATATGGAATATGGACTCTAGATACCCAAAACGATCTTGAAAAAGAACAAAGCTAGAAGATGTATATTTTCTGATTTCAAACCATATAAAGCTACAATAATTGAAACAGTGTAGTACTGTTTTAAAGGCAGATATATAAACCATTGGAGTTAAAGCATAGAGATAAATTCTTCCATATATTGTCAAGTTATTTTTGACAAGGTTTCCACACACATTTGGTGGAGGAAAAAATAATCTTTTAACTAAATATTGTTGAAAAAGAATAATTACATGAAAAAGAATAAAATTGGACCCTTATCTAACACCATATACAAATATTAACTAAAAATAGATAAAAATACCTAAATATAAATCTTAAGACTATAAACTTTTAGAAGAAAATCTGGGTCATAAAACTTCACAAAATTGAAATTGGCAGTGATTTCCTGGATATGATTTCAATGGCACAGGCAAAAGAAGGGTAAACAAACTCCCTAAAAAATAAAAAAAATATTGTATATCCGAAGACAATGTAAACAGAGTTAAAAGTTACTGATAGAATGGGATAAAATATTTCCAAATGCTATATCTGAAGGTATATTAATATTCCAACTAGAAATCCTAAAAATTAGCAACAATAAAAGCAAACAATACAATTAAGAGATAGGTAAGAGACTAATATAAATAATGAATCTCCACAGATAACCACTCTTAGTTGTCTGTTGGATGGAAAATCTTGTTTCTCTGGTTCTGGTGTGTGTTACCTAATTCATCTTTGTAGTTAATCTCTTTGAGTATTTTCTCTAGCACTGGATTTGAAGACATAAATTCCTTCAGTTTCTGTTTGTCATGGAAGCTTTTTATTTCCCCATCTAATTTGATACAACGTTTTGCTGGGTAGGAATTTTTTGGCTGGAAGTTGTTTTCTTTCAGAGTTTGGAATATGTTACTCCAAGCCCTTCTGGCTCTCATGACTTGGTTTGGGAATTCTGGAGTGATTCTAATTGGTTTGCCTCTGCATGTCACTTGGCCCTTTGTTTTTGTTGCCTTTAAGATTCTCTGCTTGGCTTCCACAGTGGTCATTTTGACAATTATGTGGCATGGGGATCCTCTTCTCTGATCCTCTCTAAAGGGAGTTCTATAAGTTTCCTGGACCTGTGTATCGACCTCTTGCTCTATGTTTGGAAAATTTTCTGCTATTACTTCCTTGAAAAGATTGTTGATCCCTTTGGTTTCACCTTCTTTTCCCTCCTCTATTCCAATTATTCTTAGGTTAGCTCTCTTAAAATGGGCCCATATTTCTTCAATGTCAGATTCCTGCTGTCAGATTTTTTTTTCTAGATTAGAAACTATGCGTTCATTTTTTGAATGATCATCTTCTAAGAGTGAGATTCTATTCTCCATGTGGTCTAATCGGTTGTTTGTACTTTGAATTGAGGCCTTTACTTCCTTAATTGCATCCTTTATCTCTTTTTGGCTCTCTCTGAATTCTTTTTGAAACACCTCTATTATTTCTACAGTTATTTTCCTGGTTTGATCTTCTAGAAATCTCTGAATTTCTGTTTTATCAGGTTCTGATGTTGTGGGGTTGTAGGCATTCATTGCTCCATTGTTATTCCTCTTTCCCATGATTTCAGAAGTTTTTGCCTTCTCTGGGTTCTTCCCTTGGGTCACTACGACTTCACTTAAGGTGCTCTGGATCTCGAGTCTCTGGTATCTCAGTCACCACTACTCCTTTACCACTACTCCTTTGTATCGCAGAGTCACAGACCCAGGGAGTGAATCGAGGCTGCTTTAGACCATGGGGGGTGCCAGGTTTGGCATTCTCCTATGGTGTGATATCTCTGCCACCACCACTCCCCCACTGGGTCAAGTCCATGGGAGTACAGTACTGGGATTTCTTCTCTAAGGGCCACCATTTGACTCACTGTTGTTGAGTGCACAGATGGAGCTGTCATGGACTCGGTGAATTCGCTGCTGCCGCCGCCGGTGACAATATGGCACCACTGCCACACCCTCGGCCGTGAGGCTGGCATATTTTTTCTCTGTTTTTGAGCTCTGCTCTGAGTCCCTGCAGGGTGTGCTGAGCCCAGACCCTGGGAGCTTTGGACGCTTCCTGCACCGAAAAATCCGCCAAATTCCGTCCAGCCTTTTTGCAGTGGCTCACCTCAGCTCGCTGTCTGCCGCTCCTCTCTGGAGCCTGGTGGGCTGTTGAGTGCGTTCGTCTGGAGCCGTCGGTGAGCTCGCCGCTGCCGCCGGCAGTAAGGTGCTGTTGCCGCATCCTCGGCCATGAGGCCAGCGTATCTCCTCTGTGGCTCTGAGCTCCATTCTGAGTCCCCCTCCTCTTTGGAGTCTGGTGCTGCCGAATGAAAGCACTTTGTCTACACAGCAGACTCCTGCTTGTGTTATTTCCCATTCTGTTGTCCAGGCATCGCAACATTCATGACATTAAAGGAGCTGCTGAAGCATAATTAAATGAACAAAAGGGAAACTTTACCAAGAAAGAGGCAATTCACAGGCCATTACTAGTTTAAAATTGTCAACTAGTAGACCATTTATTGCCTGAATTACAACTAACTCTTGACAGGTCTCCTTGCTTGCTAGGTTCACTGTCACTTCAATGCACCTTTGACAAGTACCAAATGACCACTGTATAATGCTCATTCTGACCTCTGTGTCTTTAAAAATTTTCCCTGTCTAAAATGCTGTTTTCAACTCCAAAAGTTCTACCCAGCCTGAATCCTACTTTGTCCCTGAAGCCATTCTGTATAATCTCAACCCATATAAGTCTATCCAAAATCCTAAAGACTTCATTGTCTCAATCACTCATTCAATCATTGAGTCATATATGACCTCATTATGTGTTTCAATGAATACTGTCTCCTCAATATAACTGAAAGTTTTTTTAAGGACAGGAAGCATGGCTTATGCCTCTTTTATAGACATCTCAATACATCCAAAAGGGAGCCTAGCACAGTATTCTGCCTATAACAACTACAGTACTTGAACAAAGTATAGAACTAGTCATGTAGCCATAATATATAGAGCAATACTAGCTTAGAATAAGAGATAAGTATTGATGTAAAACATACAGCCTTAAGATAATACTAGCAAACAAATCTTGAGCCTGAACAAACATTTACTTTAAAAGTCTGTAAGTAAAGGGAAAGTCATGGTGGAAATTCTTTCTTATTTAGAACTGTAAAGCAGAGCCATCTCTAAATGCATGGAGTTAAAAAGTGCTCCAAAATCCAAACTTATGCACTGTAATTCACTGGTAATATTTAAGAAGATATACATCATTGCTAATGATAAATAACTTCCTGTTGATTCTACATACAACCGGGTAATATCTAAGAAGATATACATCATTGCTAGTAATAAAGAACTTCATGTTGATTCTACATACAAACAGGCCAAAATCCAACTTTCAGCATCCATAACTTGACCACATCTAATTTTTCACATTCTACTGCCACATTTAGGTGGGAGCTTTTCGTTAGAAACAACTGTGTACACTCTAAGAAGCAATTTCAAGAAGTGCCTAACTAAAGTGGTTTATATATACACATATGGGGTTTAAAGGCCTTACTTAACATCCATTATGCAATTTACCTTCCAATTTTCCATCTCTCTAGAAAGCATATTTCCTCAGAAATATTACTCAGAAACTGTCAAAAATAATGTTCTCATTTAATGCCTTAGTCCTTTCACCTTTAAAAGTAGGTGATCAAGACAAAGCTTCTATCTGTCAAGATGTTTTTTATTAGCAAATTTATTAGAAAATTCTAAGGAACAGAGGATAAAAAAGAATATAAATGGAAAGCTAGAAAAGTTCTCAAAGACAAGCAGTTGGTATTAAGTACACTAAGAAAGCAAATGATAAATGTGAGGCCAAATACTAACTGAAAAGTCTGAAACCTTTTAACATAGTTATTTCTGATTCTATTGCTTTTAGTCTAGTTTATTCATAATTTTCAATAAATGTGGAAAGATGCCTCAAAGACTAAATTATGTGTTTTTGTAAAGAGGCTCTGTGTATCTCTAATACATGTTTGTAAGATTTTTTAAACACCTATGAAAAATGAGTTGCATTTGTTCGAACCATTATCATCTTATTTTAAAAATAAGCTAAGTAAACTGGGCATGGTGGTGCACGCTTGTAATCCCAGCATTTGGGAGGCTAAAACAGGAGGATTGCGGTTCGCAGAAAGCCTCAGCTACTTTGTGAGGCCTTCTGCATCTTAGTGAGACCCTGTTTCAAAATAAAGAATAAAAAAATAGGGCAGGGGGTGTAGCTCAGAGGTAAAATGCCCCTGGGTTCCATCTCCTGTACTGCAAAAAGTAAAATAAAATAAGCTAAGTATCATGCTTACAGTTAACAACTGTTCTGTATACTTTAAAATCTGCTAAGAGGGTAGATCCCATATATTTTACATTTTAAAAAAATAAGTAAAATAAACAAAAATCATCATTCATATATATAGTTAAAGGTAAGCTAACTGAAACTCCAGTTATTTGTGAGAATATAATTTGCAAATTAGTTTGGCCATGGCATATCCAGTGAAGAGACACTGGAGATAAAATACAGAAGATATAGGTCTGTGCATTTGTATAACTGTATTCTGCAACCAATCAGAAATTATAAATGATGGCTAGGGTTCAATTCCCAGTAGCAAAAAATTTAAAAAATGAAAGAGAAAGAAATTATAGGTGGGTCTATCCTTTAACATCATCTCTCCCTACAGTCTTTATTATTAAGAACAACTGGGAGCAAACTACAAAAAAGAAATTTCATGTATCTAGGTAGAGGGTATTAATATAAAAATACACAGGCCTAAAATAGGATATATCTGAATACTTGAAGATTAATAGCTATATTCATAGACAAGTTATGACAAATAAGAAATGATAATGGCCAGGGGGATTTGTACTGCTGGGGATCTACTAAAGCTATTTGTTTCTTCACTTCCAGACTCATGTAGAAGCCTTATTCTGATTATACTATATGAATAGTTTTCAGTGTGGTCTGTTGGAAGAATTCAGAAGCCATAGTAGAGCTGGGCATGGTGGCACACGCTGGTAATCCCAGTACTTGGGAGGCTGAGACAGAAGGGTCGAGCAGGTTCGAAGCCAGCCTCAGCTACTTAGTGAGGCTCTCAGCAACTTAGTGAGACACTTTCCAAATAAAGGAGAAAATAGGTCTGGGCATGTAGCCCAAAGGTAAAAAGCCCCTGGGTTCCATTCCCAGCACCACACAAAAAAAGAAGCCATAGTAGGTCATTTTATATTGTTAAACTTCATACTGTGCATTTGTTTCTGCTAGAAATAACTTTTTATAACAAGAGTGCCATGGCCACTGCTAATAAAGGAGGAACAACCAGGTGTGTATAATGTAAAACATGCCTCTTATAACACTGCTCTGCAGACTGTGTTCGGTTTCCCTTTTCTGCCCTGAATCCAGGTTTCACTTCATTTCACTATAATTTTCCCCCCTCCCTGATTCCCACATACTTCCAGCCCTTTGTGACTTTCTTTCTCCACATTGCTGATGCTTTTGGTGTGAGAGTAGATTTCTGCAAAACAACTCACCAGACAGGGCAATAGTTGGAGGAGTTTGTGGAGTAAAACACACCACAAACCACATATCACCTCATTAGTGTCAGAGAAATAGAAGCCATATCATTCCCATTTGTTCTTGTGAGAGTTTTTTGAACTGACAAGTAGAAGAGTGTGGGAGTAGATGGATCCTTGAACTGAACAAAAAATTTTAACCACTGACTGTCCCACACCTACTCCTAACTTTAAAAGCATTATTCCACAAAATCAAGTACCTAGCTAAGGTAGTGGTAAAATTGTCTGTTTGTTTTAATACAAAAAAGCCAAGGCAAGATTTTTAAAATTTTTGTGTTTGTCATGAAGAAATTAATGGAATGTGTTGAGAATACTACTTTAACATGAGAAAAGGTCAGAAGATTGCATGAAATTCTTATCTGGTGAATAACCAATACCATGTTCACTTATATTTACAAGGATGTAAAAAACAGCACCATCATTTAAACACTTACCTCACTGTTGCTCAAAATCAGCACACACAAGATATCTGCCTTACTATATTAAGATATGTACTGAGGTTGAAGTTTTACAAGCTATCTTAACTTAATTTGTATGCCAAACCACGTATAATTAACTGTGTAGATGTTAGGCTACTATAAGTCATAATGTCACATAAAAGAAACACACAACTAGCACGTAAACATTTCTTGGAGGCAGGCACAGTGCTGTGGGACCCCTAAGCAAAGAGCACCAACATCAATTTTTCACAGATTCCATCCTATAAGAATGACACAAAGATCCACTAACACCTGAAGCAAAGCAGATAATCTGATGTTACCACCTCACAGTAATCCAAAATCCCAACAGAAAATATATTCTAGAATTGTGCATCAAACGCTTACAGATCACATTAAAATAAATGGAATGGCAAGGCAAACTCTATAGGCTGTTAAGTCAGTCTCACTACTTTCCATTACTAGAGAGCTGGTCAGCATCTTCTGGCAGGATATTGCATAATACAGTCAACTGTGCTCTCCCAGCATTGCATGTGGCTTTGGGTCACAGTGTGGATTATCTGTAAAATGAAACAGATAGGGGAAAGGCAAGAATCATCAAGACTATCACAGACCTTATTGAAAAAAACTATTAATAGGCCTGGACTCAAGCAGAAATTTTCACATTTGTCCATCTACTAATGATTGCAAAGATCATAAAACAATATGGCTAATCCTGTCAATTGATAACATCCATCCTTTGTCATCTAGCAAATCGGCAAAATAGATTCAGCTTGATTCAATCTATTTTACTTTCTAAGCTTGAAAACAAGAACCTAGAATCCAGTGCCAGGCAGCACTCCTAGTCCTCCAAAAAATTCCTTTAATTGAAGTTCTAAAAACTACAAGTCTTAAAATGGTTCTCCATGAGGCTCTCTTTTGTTGAAGACTGAATGTATAAACCTACATTAGGGAAATGCAACATTCTACCAGTTATTTTTAGTAGCCATAGAGAACTAAAAACTATCACTGATGTTTCCCCATCTGAGCAGGTCAAAATCACAATGTGGGGCAGGAGGTGAGGGTGGGGAACAGAGGTGATCCCAAAGACCAGCCGAAACAGCACAACAGCTCAGTTGCTGTTCTATGGTTCTGCTAATTCAAAAGGAAATGACATTTAGTAACTGCCAACACTAGGAACTCCACATATTAAGAAATCTGACTTCACCTGCCCAACCATTTGTTTCTTCCCGTTTTCCTTTAGTGGCACCAACAGCTTCCTGGTTACCCAGCCTTAAAAAAAACTCTGAATCATGTTCAAAGTCTCTCCCCCCTCCCTTTCCCTAACAGTAGGAATTTCGAAGGGTGGGATTTTTTGTTTTGTTTTATTCCTGCACTGCCTTTTTACTTACATGCATTCACCTGATTTCAGGCCCTTTTCTAAACGTTATCCCACGTATCTCTATCCTTGATCCAAATTCTCTAAGCCAGCATGTCTTCTTCCTCTTAAATTAGATGCAGTTGGGAATAGGTGAGGAGGGGGAGGTGAGGGTTCTTATACTTGTGATCAAATTTCATAGCCATTCCAACAGAGTTGTTTAACAAACTTTTCCTGAGCACAAGAATAGCTAGGCACAGAGCCAAGAAAAGAGGAGGCAATGATGGAAGCCAAAAACAGGTGAGCTGCAATCTTTCACTCCCACACAAAACCTGGCCCCAGAGTAGGAGTCCCTGCACATGCTGATAACTTCTTCCAATTCTTAATTCTGCAACATTCCTATATGCACAATCTCCATCCCAGGGCAGCTTCCCCACTTTCTAATGCCAATTTTCCTTCTCAGACCCTCATAACCTGAAGCCTAGCTGGTCTCCTATATCTTAAGACTCTTCTTTCTATTTATGTTACACTCTAGGGTTCTCTTCTGCAAACACTGTTCTCTTCCTAAGAAATGATACTCAGATGGAAATCTCTTATCCAGTCTTCACTGGGGGTTCTCAAACACAAAGGCTATTCTTAATTTCCTACAAGTTTTATGAACTTAGAGATCATGATCTTAGAGACCAAGGGGGAGTGGCATAAAGAATGCTGAAAGTGCAAGCTGCTGACTGAAGACAGCTGCTGGGAATCCCCGAATACTGTGGCAAGGGGTGTGGTGGTGACAACTACCAGTTGGAGAGCAGCCATGTAAGACTTCATGATCAACTTGCCATATAGACTCTTCACCAGTAATCTCTGTAACTTCCATTTAAAAAATTAGACTCAAAAGTTTTTGTTTCAGGTTATCCAGTCCCAAAGGCCACCTTCCTGACCCCTCTTTTATTCCATATCATGTCCAAGCTTATACACTTTATCTGTATCTTATTCATTACACTCATGCATATATTGCAGGGTATTTTAAGCAACTCTGATATTTGTATTATAGCTTGAAGAAGACTGTAAGCTCTGTGAGGATAGGTCTATTTCTTCTATTTCTCCGCTTTCCAAACACAGAACTTAGCATAATGTATATATTTTGTTAAAAAACAGCCTTTTTCCAGTGATATATAATTTACACTCAGCTATTCAATACTAACATTTTTTAAGGTTGAGCAAGCTTGAGAGTATGATACATTAAGAGCTGTAGAAAATACACCCACACATGATACAAAAGATGCCACTTATAGTTGGACCAAACAAAATATGCTCCACCCAACAAACTATACTCTTATACCATACTTCTTCCTTGAGTTGTATATGTGTGTGCGTATGTGTGTGTCTAAACACACACATACACACGCTATACAAGCTTGTGGATTATTTTTTTCTCTTCATTACACATAACTACAGAAGCTCTACTCTAAATCATTTTACTGTTGGGAATCTACTCTTCCCACCTACACAACCACTGGCTTCCCACACTGTCTCCAGTGTCCTGTGAGCAATTGCCCAATTACTGATTGTGGAAAGACAGCTTACACACTGAAGGTCCATTCTTGGCAGCCACTGGGTTTTACTGCTAGTCCTCACTTAGCTTAATTGATTCAGAACAGTATCAAAAAGAGACATTATTACACAAGTTTGAAAAAGAGACTATTTCGGAATATTTAAATGTAAAAGCCTTGGTCATTGTGCTGCTTTAAAACAGGCAAGCATGTGTGACATGGAGAGAACAGAATAATGCCTATTGAAATCAGGAAAACTTGAGAACTTTGACTAATCTCATTACACAAGTTTTAGTATTTCACACATATACATTTTCAAAAAGTAAAGTTATCTATAAATGTAAAGCATGGTTGACTTCAAAATACAATTCATTATAATCAAAGGTTGTAGTGTTTATAAGACATTCAGTTTCATAAAGTGTACAGATCTTAAAATACAGCAATGTGGAAGTTAATGTCTCTGAGAAACACATGTATCGAACAATAACTCATGCATGGGTTAACAGAGCATTTTTCACTTTTCAGTAGTGTTCTTTCCATTGGACTGTGAGATCTCAGCAGAAATTCCTTCTTGGCTGCCACCCATTAACTGCAATGTGAACGCAGCACAAACAAAATTCATAAGCAAAAAAAAATTATATACTACATTATCAATCTCCTTTGGCCCTATGGGGGAAAAGAGAAAATAAGCACTGAGTTTTTCTTTTTTTTTTCGGGGTGGGTGGGATTGGGGATTGAACCTAGGGGTGTTCTACCTTGGAGCCATACTCTCAGTCCTTTTTATTTATGTTTTATTTTTGAAACACAGTCTCACTAAATTGCTGAGATTGATCTCGAACCTGCAATCCTGTCTCAGTCTCACAAGGACTGGGATTACAGGTGTAAACCACTATGTCTGGCTTGAGATTTTCTTTTTAATGAATATGCCTCATCCTCTATAGACCTTTATGTAGGATATAAAAATAATTTTGTAATTTATATTTTCGCATCCATCTGTGTCAGTCACTGACAATTTTATAATATGAATGACTACTGAGAACACGCCTACCTTCTTATCTATAAATAAGATAGGACAATAGATTGTCTTCCAATTTAAATCAACACTCTTGGAAAACAATCACACTGTACCTTCAAAAAGACTCAACAATATTTCAGATGATTTTTTTAAGGACAACTACCATTATGGCCAGAAAATGGAATCTAGTACCATTATGATATAAGGATAAAGCAATCTGTCCTCTCTTAGTAGCATCACCTGCTACAGAGAGACACAGCTGGGCGTGGTAGCGCACACTTGTAATCCCCGTGCTTGGGAGGCTGAGACAGGAGGATCGCACAGGTTCAAAGCCAGCCTCAACTACTGAGTGAGGCTCTCAGCAACTTAATGAGATCCTGTTTCCAAATAAAGTATAAAATAGGTCTGGGAGTATAGCCCGGAGGTTTGAAAGCCCCTGAGTTCCACTCCCAGTACCACCATCAAAGAAAAGATACATTTTCCAGCTACTCCAGTCTATCTTCATAGAAAAAAATCAAAATAGGAATATAATACTTGTGTTTAAGATGCTGACTTTTTTACCTTTTTTTTTTTTTTGGTGGTACTGGGGGTGGAACCCAGAGGCTTTCTACCTCCGGGCTATACTCCCAGACCTATTTTATATTTTATTTGGAAACAGGGTCTCGCTAAGTTGCTGAAAGCCTCACTAGGTAGCTGAGGCTGGATTTGAACCTGTGCGATCCTCCTGTCTCAGCCTCCCAAGCGCTGGGACTACAAGCATGTGCCACCAAGCCTGGCAAGATGCTCATTTAATATTGCTTTAACCTGAGCGTCATCAAATCATATTTTGATAGTGCAGCATGACAGGAACTATTCAGGTGAAATAAAGTGCCTCTCCTAATACAACCCAACTCCTTCCAAGCACACCAAAAAACTAATTTCATTACTGAGGCAAAACAAGAAAAAGTTAGCTGTTCAACCATCCAATCAGACTCTCTCAAAGTCTGCCTGTCCATGAGTAAACCTTTTAAAGATACATTTTATTCATTGCAACAGAAAACCACACTTACTATTTTGCATTAATAAAGTATCTTCTATGTGCTACAGTTTACATAAAATAGAGTATTACAGGCCAGGCATGGTAGTTCACGCCTGTAATCCCAGTACTTGGGAGGCTAAAACAGGAGGATCACAGGTTAGCAGCCAGGTTCAGCAACTTAGAATGGCCCTCTGCAAATTAGTGAAAACCTGTTTCAAAATAAAAAATAAAATAGGGCTGGGAGTGTGTTCTCCCTGGTTCAATCCCCAGTAACACACACACAATTAAATATAAATATATTGAATTTTTAAATATACATATTGAATATTTAGATATACATATTTACATTAATTAATTTCAAAAATGGTAAGATGATTAAAATTAAAAGTCCATCCTCTGTGTGACACACAACACAGTATTAAAAATAAGACTGGCCAGGCGTGGTGGTGCACGCTTGTAATCCCCACACTTGGGAGGCAGAGACAGGAGGATCGTGCAAGTTCGAAGACAGCCGTGCGCGCTGGCTTAGGAGACCCTGTTTCCAAATTAAAAAAAATGTAAAAATAGGTCTGGGAGTGTAGCCCGGAGGTAGAAGGGCTTCCAGGAACCCCAGTACCACCAAAAAAAAAAAAAAAAAGACAACATTTCAAGTGCCTTAAGCAGAATCTTTTATTATTTCTTTCTTAATGAGGGAAATTCTTAAATCCAGCAAGCATAAGTAAAAATCTTTGAAAATTTCAACACAATATGTTATTTAGTGAGTTAACCATAAAAGTATTTTTCTGGGAACAAGAGGGGGCTTTGCTTATTAAAATCATTACACTTGGGCTGGGCACACTACTGTAATCACAATACTAGGAGGTTGAAATCACAATACTAGGAGGTTGAGAATGGGACCACAGCATTTGAAGCCTGTATCAGTAACTTAGCAATACCCTGGTTCAAAATAAGAAAAGGCTAGGAGTTTAACTCAGAGGCATAAATCCCCTCGGTTCAATCCCCAGTACCAAAAAAAAAAAAAAAAAAAGAAAAAAAGAAAGAAGTCAGTATAACTCATTTTAAGATATCCTATTTATGCTTTTAACTCCTGAAATGTACACCTCACATGTAATTATTTCTGAAAATGTACCTAAAAATCATATCACAGGTTTCCAAAAGTCACCATATCCTCCATACTCCCACCCATAACTGAAACCCATTTCCAGAATCTCAGACTCTTATGCTCTTGGCAGCACTCAATTTCCCAGGATGATATGTTAGAATGGACATGATAAAGAACAAAGATATAGAAGTAGGAAGTTTTATACTGGAAAACTGGCAGCCAAAAGTGCCATTCCCAGACAATTACCCAAGCACTTATTCCGGCCCTCATTTTTCTCTAGCCCATAGGTTCTCAACAAGTGTCCCTGAGAACTATAACTTCAACATCACCCAGGGAGCTTGTTAGAAATGCAAATTAATGGCCCCACCCAAAAGGACTGAAACAGAAACTCTGGGAATGGGGCCCAGCAATTTGTGTTTGAACAAGCATTACAAAGTAGGTGTGGTGGCACAGGCCTATAATCCCAGAATTTAGAAGGCTGAGACAGGAGGATCATAGGTTCAAGATAAGCCTCAAGCCGGGTGTGGTGGCGCACGTTTGTAATCTCCATGCTTGGGAGGCCGAGACAGGAGGATCGCGTAGGTTCGAAGCCAACCTCAGCTGGCTTAAGAGACCCTGTTTCCAAATAAAATATAAAATAGGTCTGTGAGTGTAGCCCGGAAGTTGAAGGCCCCTGGGTTCCATTCCCAGTACCACAAAAAAAAAAAAAGATAAGACTCAAGACCAGCAATTTAGTGAGACCCTGTTTCAAATTTAATAATAAAAGAGTGCTGGGTAAGTAGCTTAGAGGTAGAATGTGTTCAATCCACAGTAACACACACACACACAAACACACACACACCACCTGAGGAGCTTTTAATTATCCTGATTCCCAGGCCCCATCAAAGATCAATTAAATTATAATTTCTGGCCCTGGAACTCAGGAATCCATATTTTAATAACTTTTATGTGATACCAATGTGCAACCAAGGTTGAGAATGACTGCTGTGTTGTCTGACTCAACACCTGACACAGTGGATCCCTTTACAGTAAGCAAACATGTTCCTATAAAATGGCTGAGTTCCCTTGTATATCAATCCAAGAGCTCTGATTCTGAATAGTAAAATGCACATAGACTTGTGTTCTTTCTTGTCTGAAACCCTAGTTCTGTAGTCAAATGTGCTCTCTGCAATGGGGTAGGTATTCAAAAACAGCAGCAACAGTGAAGAATTGGTATCCATACAGCCTGTTCATATATTGACATCAACAGACCTGGAACACACAGATCACTTGAAATTTTGAATAACCTTTTAGAGTGGAAGGTAACTGATGGATCTATAAGTTTTAGACTTATAAAAGGCAGATTTCACCAGGTAGACATTCTGACAGAAAGGTTCTGGGAAAAGGATGAAAATAGGGTGCTTTTATACATGAGCATCTGAAGTTGTCAAAAGCACAATTTCTGGTGGCCTGAGACAGGACTTGAGACAGTCTGCTCATGATATGATATCAATAACACCAAGAAACAAGCCCAATATACCTACTTATGTGTTATAGAAGTAATATGTACAAAATATTATTAAATATGTAAAACAGAAAAATGTGTGGTGGTTTCTAAGGCATTGTTAAAAGATTACAGTTATATCACTCCCATAATGAGTATTCTTGAATTTTACAAAGTACACTTCAAAATAAGCTTAAGATAAATGAAAACAAAGTATAGTTCCCTTTCCACATAAGCAAACTTTCATTCTCTGCTTGGCCTGAATATTCACTGTCAACTCTAAATTAGTTGTTCTATAGAACATATAACACACTCAAGGTCTACTAAATGATAATAGTTATTATTCTTCCGCCACCATTTCAACATATTCATACTGGTTAAAAAAAAGAAGTGTCTTATTTATCTGCTTAATTCCTTGAAAAAAATAATGCAGCGGCTAGACTAATAGAACTACATGTACAAAGTGGCCACTGCTAAAATTATATTTTCAAAAGCATTTTCTGTATGAACTGGTCAAGCTCACTTTCCTCTTAAAATTCTTGTAATAGTCAGTTAACCCAAACTCACTTTTAAAATGTGTGAAAATGGCACCTCCTGAAATTGTGTTCTCATATGCTTTGAAGCAATGGAGCGTGAATACTAAATCAGCCTTTGCCAAACTATGTAACAGCTCTAGAACTAAACAGGGGTGAATTTTTACAACCCCATGACTTTGCAGAGCCAACTTAAGATCATCCCAGGACTAGCTTTAATACATCACAGACACCCAAGAGAAGGCAGAAAAGTCACAAGTGATTCAAGCTAATAAATATTTCATAGATTTTTTTTTACACGGCAGTCTTTTCAAAATGAATTTTACTTCATAACAAAAAATAAATCAATTGTCTAAGGCATAGACTTAAGATTTAAGCTCCTACAATTAACAATATGAAATTTATAAAGATATTTCATTTGACAAAAGCATTGTCACAATGCCCTTTTATATTTTTTTCATGAACAATACCCCAAGATAACCAAGTCTAAAGAAAAATGCACAGACCACATAAGAGTCATACAAAATTAAAGACATATTAAGTCTCAAAGCCAAAGAAAACAAATACAAATGCACAATTTCCAGGACACTTTATTGTAATTTCCATTTTACATATTAATTTAATAGTTCAAGTCTAGGCAGAAGTGTTTATACTCATCCAGTAGTAGTTCAATCCCCTAATCTTGCAAAATGAAAAGAAGCAGTTTAAAAAGAACATCAATTCAGGTATTTATGATATGGGAAACAAGAGGCACTTGTGTTAACTAGAAAAAGGGTTGATGATTTTCAGTATGAGTTCCACTGGATTTTTTTCTCTATTATATTTCTTGTCGATGTTAAATAATCATCTTTTTTCCTATTCTGCCCTCTCTTGGTCTTTACATTCTGTCTAGCATTTAACTCAAAAAGTCAGTTTACACTCAGTTTACACATTTTAAAAAAACATGTGCCCCATCTCCCACACATCCAAATGGACAGAGATTAGAATTAACCTGGCTTTTAGCTGTAACGGTGCTATTTTAAACAATTTCAACCACACATTTGAAGGGTAAAATAATTTAAAGCCCCAAACCAAAGGAAACAAAAAAATGCCTACACATTTACTGTTGGATTTTTTATCTATTTTTCAAGTCGTTGAGTATAACATAGATTTCCTAAAAATAAAGTCGACCAAAAAAAAAAAAAAACAAGCAAATGCACACTTAATGTACAAACTGACAGTGGCTCTGTGGGGACAGCTCTCTTTGAGTGAGCTATTACAGAGAGAGAGAGAGAGAGAGAGAGAGAGAGAGAGAGAGAGAGAGAGAGAGAGAGAGAGATCTCACTCTTCAAATGTGAGGAAGCCGGCGGTGTGCTCGCTTCAGTAGAAACACATTTTAATGGGAATGTGAGGATAAAAATAGGTAGTAAGGGAAAATGTGTTAAAAAAAAAAAACCTCCCCCACCCCAGGGCACTAGGAAACCCGCAAGAAAAGCTGGGTAACCCCCTCCCAAGCTCCGGAGCTAAGTTCCATTACTAGCAGAATGGAAGTTGGATAGTTGCTATTTTTTCACCTTGCAATGGGATAGTAGCTCTCCATGTGCAAGGTACGCGGGGTGGGGATAGTGGAGGGATTCTGACATAGGGTAAAGAAAACAAAGTGAGAATAGGTCAGCACTTGGAGTAATCCCCATCCCTCAAACCTGGGCAGGGTGTCTAGATGGGTGGTGGGGGTGAAAGGGTGACCAGGAGAGAAGGGAAGGGTCAAAACTCCTCGAAGTTATCGCAAAGAGAAAGCGAACATCTCTGCAAGCCAGGGGCCAATCTCTTGCAGTAGCAGGCTGCTCTAAGTATGGGGTGCATGTCTCATGGGGCAGAAAGCGCGGGGTGCCCTTAGGTCGAGGGACTCCGGGGACCCGGGCAGCGAGCAGAGTAGGGGCAGCCGCCAGCGGGGAGGCGGACTCGCACTTTGCCTAAACTCTGAGCCCTATCCCGAACGCAAGGGAGAGGGTGGCGGGCGCAGGGCAAGGTACTCACTAGGGCTCGTTGGTGAAGCGCGGGGTCCGAGGCTGCTGGTATCCGTACAGGTGACAGTAGAGCACATCGAAGCAAAAGCAGCACATCTCCGCTGACACCACCATCTTCCGGGAGCCGGGCGATGAGGACGAGGCGGCGGACGATAAGGAGAGCGAGGAAGCGGTGCCGGCGGCCGGGGTAGAAAGTAGGGTCCCCACTCCGCAGCTCAGAGGTGGCGACAGGGAGATCCCCCCGCCGCCGCCGCCGCAGCTCTGGGGGGGAGCGAGGGTACAACCGCTGCCGCTACCTCCTCCGGTTAGACCTCCCAGCCCGTTGAGCCGTGTACCGGCGCCTCCTAGTCCCAGCTCCCCAGCTCGGCACTGGCTCTCTCCGCTGCAGTGGGAGGAGGAGGAGGCGCCACCACCGCCACCCGAGCCAGAGGGGGGCGAACTGGACAGTTTCTGCTTCTTCACCCCACAGCAACCCGCCGCCATCTTGGAACAGTCTCCCCCACGCAGCGCTTCCGACCCATAAGTGAGGCGAGCTGGCGGCGGGGGCGAGCACGCTGCGGCCCCGGCCGCCGGGGGCGCGCTGGGGGCTCGCGGGGCGCGTGCGCGGCGCTCCTCGACCGGGCAGCCCGGCCACGCGGCTGCTCGCGCGCGCCCCCGCGTCGGCGCGCTCCACTCACTGTCGCGGCTCGGCGCCTCCAGCCTGTCCAGCCCTACTCTCGCCTCCTCCAAGCCCGAGCGCTGAGGCCGGCAAAGGATGGAAGACGGGAAGCCCAGTAGAATGGAACGGGAAGGGAGCGACAGCGAGACAGTGGAGAGTGGGAGCAAAGGGAGGTGAGGGGGGCACACCCGGGAAGGAAACTAGGGGAAGAAAGGAGAAAGTTTGAAGGAAGCATCCAAGTCCCAAAGCACAGCTCTGTGACCCTACTGCATGTAGCCTTAATGCCACTTGAGCTCAGTTACATGGAACCTGAGCCACCTGGCCTCAAATACGCTTGTTTCTGAACTGCTGGAGTGTGAGCAAGCAGGTGCTCCTCGGAACTCCACACCTGAGACCGCCCCTGCAAAGTCTATACAAAGCAATCCGGGAAATGGCCATGCTTGAAGCGTCTTTAACACCAGCCTAAGCATATGCCAGGGGTTTTTCTGAGATTATGGTTTTTAAAAAAGCAATATTCTTTCCTAATCAACACATATTAAAAGTCAAATGAGTCTCTATTTCATGTACATGTTCATTCCCCCAATTTCCCTTCCTAGCCTCGTGAAAAGGTTTGAAAGTAAAAAATAAAAACTCGAGCCAACACCTCACTAGTCAAAGTGTTCATTGTGCTTGGGTTAACTTGTAGCGGTGGATTTTTCAGGTTTTGTTTTTCCATCTCGGGAACAAAGCAATTTGAAATATGTCAGTAGTGCACTGAACTTAGAGGTAAATAGAACAAGGGAGTGTACTTAACAGTTGAAGATTTTATTCAGTTAGGTAATTAATTTTAATGTTTATTCACTTTTTTAATTTCTCAATGAAAAATGTTTGGATGAATGAGGAAGTAGGTGATTGAGTCAATTCCATTCTGAGCACCTAAAATGCAGCTTTTAAAATATGACAATTAAATGTTTAATTCATAGAAATAAGCCTGATAGAAGTTATATTTACATTGTGTTTACACCATGCCAAAGCATCTAGACAAAGTCAGGAATCTGCATATTTGTAAGGAGCAGATGATTGACTTTGGCACCTTTGATCTATATATGGGATCTTGCAAATAGCTAGAGACTGCTCATTCCACTCAGGGAAAAAAAAAAGTTTATTCATTCAGTAAATATTGAGCCTCTACACCATACTACGTTCACAACACTGCACTTCTGTTGAAATTCAGGGCATACACAGGAAGTATGCTTCTCACTCTCAAGGAGTATATAAATTAAATCAGATCTGTGCACATAATCAGAAACACAGTAACTATTAATTAAGCATTTTAGGTGTCCGGTACCATGCTTTGTCTTATCCTCATAATCATTCAGATGATATATTATCTCATTTGATTTTCTCAGCAAGACTCTGAGGTTACTCATTCAAACCTGAGAAGTAACTTGCCCAACTCTACACACCTAGAAAGTGACAGAGCCAGGATATGAATGCAGACGTGTCTGATTCTAAAAATGATGCCATTATGCTACACTGCCTCTCAATAGCAATATATAATAAGGTTACTGTGGGTAAAAGGGAGTAACATTCTAGTAGGTGGAACTGAGGTTGAACAGAAAGAACTTAGTTTTCATGGAAAGATTAAGAGACACTAACATATGTTACAAAGGAAAGATGAACAATTTCCTTCCAAAAATATTTTTATAAAATAGATCAACTTCCTGAAAGGTTAGATATAGCCTAAAGACAAAAATAATTTGAATGTTTTGAGATGTGATTTCATCTCCTCAAACCTCATCATCACTGTTAGAACTAACCTTATGTTTGAGGCAAATAACAATTCATTGTCAACTACTATTGGATTTTTAAAATTGTATTAATTTGTTATCTACATTGCATAAGAGAAAGCATACTGGTTTTTGTTTTGTTTTGTGTTGTTGGAGATTGAACCCAAGGACATTCCACCTCTAAGTTATACCCCAACTCTATCTTATTTTTTTTTAATTTTGAAACAAAATCTCACTAATTTGCTGATAGATTCACTAAGTTGCTGAGGTTGTCTTCAGACGTGCAATCCTCCTGTCTCATCCTCTAGGATTACTAGGATTATAGGCATGCTTCAACATGCCCAGCCATACATTTTTTTTTTAAATAAAAGCACCAAAATAACTAGTAAACTGTTAAAATGTATTGTACTTTTATCCTTAGTTGTCCCAACATACTTTTTAATTTTTTTGAGACTGGATCAACATTTTACATTGTATACATGTATCAAATTATAATAATGTATCCCTTTAAGTAGTAACAAATGTTATGACAAAAATAAAAATGAATATTCTTTTGTATGTGTGCTGGGTATTGAACCCAGGGACATTCTATCTTTGAGCTACACCCCCAGCTCTATTTCATTTTTTATTTTGAAACAAGGTCTATCAAAGTTGTGGAGGGCATTGTTAAATTGCTGAGGCTGGCCATGAACCTGTGGTTCTCCTATCTCAGCCTTGCAAATACTGAGATTACAAGTATACACCCAGCAAAATTAATAAAATGTTTAATGTTTTTATTGGTGAATTTTAGCCTCACACCATAATGTAGTTCACAGTGACAGTGGAATACATGTATATAGCACTTGGTGAGCTTTCCCCCAGCAAAATGAATATTTTTTTTTAAAAAAAGAAAAAGCCAAGTGTGGTGCCAAATGCCTGAAACAGGAGGATTCTAGGTTGGATGTCAGCCACAGCAATGTAGTGAAACTCTCAGCAACCTAGGGAGACACAGATTCAAAACAAACAACTAATAAAAAAAAATCTGAGGGTGTAGCTTAGAGTTAGAATGCTTTTGGGCTCAATCCCTAATACTACAAGAAAAAAGAAGAGAAAGCAAAGAAAGCAAGCAAACAAGCAAGCAAGCAAGCAAGCAAGAAAGAAAGAGAGAGAGAGAGAGAGAGAAAGAAAGAAAGAAGAAAGAAAGAAAAAAAGAAAGTCCAAAAGAAAGATGATAACTATGTGAGGTGATAATTATAATAATTAAGGCCAGGCGTGGTGGCGCATGCTTGTAATCCCAGCGCTTGGGAGGCTGAGACAGGAGGATCACACGGGTTCAAAGCCAGCCTCAGCTACTTAGTTAGGCTCTCAGCAACTTAGTGAGACCCTGTTTCCAAATAAAGCATAAAATAGGTTTGGGAGTATATCCCGGGGGTAGAAAAGCCCCTGAGTTTCACCCACAGTATCACCAAAAAAAATTAATAATAATAATAATAATAATAATAATAAATAAATATACTAGTTAGTTTGCCTAAGGTGATCTATGTACAATATATACACACTAAAAACAACAAGCTGTAGGCCAGGCATGGTGGTGCACACTTGTAATCCCCGTGCCTGGGAGGCTGAGACAGGAGGATCACACAGGTTTGAAGCCAGCCTCAGCTACTTAGTGAGGCTCTCAGCAACTTAGTGAGACCCTGTCTCCAAATAAAGTATAAAATAGGTCTGGGAGTATAGCCCAGAGGTAGAAACACCCCTGGATTTCACCCCCAGTATCACACACACACAAAAACACATCAAACTGTACGTCTAAAATATATACAACTTTACTTGTCAATTACGCTTCAATAAAGCTGGAGCAAAGTAATTAGATCAAATACATTAGGCAAGAGGAACGGGTATATTTCTCTGCCCTACTAAAAATTGATCACTTCTAGAGTAGAAAATCAAAGGCATTTAATGACATCACACAGCAGTGTAGCACAGGAAGCAAAGTAGGATACCATGGATGGCTGCTTCTGCTAGGGGAATTTAGGAAAGCAGAATGTAATCTCCCGATTTAGAATTTGGCCAGTAGACAAGAGTCTAACGCCCCTACTCTTGTGAAAATAGCAAGGAATCTTTAATAAGCACCAGTAGTCATGTCCTTAGTTCTGCTTTCATCTAAAAGACAAAACACGAGCCGGGTGTGGTGGCACACACTTGTAATCTCAGCATTTGGAAGGCTGAGACAGGAACATTGTAGTTCATGGACAGCCTCAGCTACTACTTAGTGAGGCCCTTTGCAAGTGAGATCTTGTTTCAAAATAATGAATTAAAAATAGGTCTGGGTGTAGCTAGAAATTAGAATGCCCCTGGGTTCCATTCCCAATACCAGAGAAGAAGAAGAAGAAGAAGAAGAAGAAGAAGAAGAAGAAGAAGGAGGAGGAGGAGGAGGAGGAGGAGGAGGAGGAGGAGGAGGAGGAGGAGGAGGAGGAAGCAAAACACTATCATGGCTATCATGGCTATCCTATCAGGATTAGGGACTGATGCAATGGTAAACCCAAAGACAAGGACACTCCAGCTGAATTACAAAAATAGCCTTTTCCCAAAGGATTTTTATTTCCAACTTTAAACTTTACTAGCATAAAGAAAACAGACAAACCCAAACATGATCATTGCAGAAAAAACATTATTACCTGACCACTAGGAGTTATTAATCTGAAGTGTTTGTTGTATTGGTTAGCTAAAAGGGGGAGGGGTTAGACTAGCCCTTTTCTTTGTTAATTTCTCCTATTCTTGGCTTATCTCCTTTACTAACCTAGAGCTGCAGGATACTTTCAAATCCCCTGGCAAGTAGTGGTGGCGGTGGTAGTACCTCCTTTTAGCCTTTAAGTAAATGCCTTTCCTGGCCTTGTTTTCTTGAAAAGTCACCAGCATAGAAACAAACCTATTTCACTTGAATATAAATGAAATTCACAGAACAAATTCTGTGAAAATGGTTTTTAAACATCTATACAAAGCACATGCTAGATAGCAAAACTGATCTTGCTCAAGAGTCCCTTGACATAAAGTGTAAAGGTCAAAGTATGATAGAGCACATGTGTTTTTACCCTGTGCTGATACTGGAGTGCAGTGATAATACCCCGCAGAGGAAACGTTAAGGTGATTTCTGCTCTTTGTAACTGACTGTCAAGCTGAGAGCTAAAGATTTCCCTTTTCTTTCAAATAAAAAAGTAAATAGGCCAGTCTATTTGTCAACAAGGTACATTCATACTGTAAGCATTTCTGCTTCTACATTCGCCTCTAAATTGCTATTAACTAACTCTTGTCAAATGCTTTGTCTTTACAACAGTGGGAAAAAAAAACCTACTTGAACTGAGGTTATGAGTGTTATTTACTATACAGTAAAACTGGAAATTGAACTCAAATAGTTACTGATTATTTTATTATTGCCTTCATTCATTCTCCTGTTTAAAATGGTTATTTTTTCATTTCAGAAAACAAGAATAATTATAATTTGATGAGATAGTGAACTTATTACTGTGGGAAAATTATTTTCTTAGGTTTCTGGGGGTGTGAGTGAGATGAGAAACATTCATATTGTTGAATGAAAAAAAAAACCCTGCCATTTATACCCAAACAAATGTTATTTTTATCCTCTGTCATCAAACTTTCTCAACTGTCATCCTCAAACAACTGCAGAATATAATATTCTTAGCCACCACTTTGATCTAACCTTGTACACATGTAATCTAGGGTTGTGATGGTGGAGGTGGTAACTAATTCCTTTTTATATTAATGAGTATGTGAGTAAATACTGAAGTTCTTTACTTACATTTCAATGCAAATTGATAAATCAGTTTGTTTTTCTGATTACAAAACCAATCCCTCCCTTCTAAATCTTTGCTTTATCCAGTGAGTACATTTATGAGCCAGAGTATTAAGATCTAACTCTATTTTCTAGTTGTTTCACTTGCATATTCTATCATCCAGTGGAGTACATGCTAACTGAATGTTGTTTTTCTATGTATTTCCTTGAGACAATTTTATATAAACTCTTTAATAAGATTTAGATAAACTAATATCTACACTGGATGTGGAAGAAATAATAGAGCTAACTAGTTGTAGATTAGAAAAGAAAGCTTTTCAGAGAGATGATCAAAAGGAGTATTATGTGGGGTCAGTTAGAGGAGTCATGTCCCACCAGAACATGAAAGTGTCAAACTATAGTTTGCAAAACCTTTGCTTGACTGTTTTACTATTTTTATTCTACATTAAAGAATGCATCTATGCCTACCATTCATGTACATATTGTGGTGTGCATATACTACTAGTATATAGTAGTATATGGTATATATACTATATAGTTGTTTTCCTATAAATAATCTCATCATGCTCTGAAACACCTATTTCAATTGATTGAAGGCACAGGTTGGACAAGCTGAGGATTAACACTGTTAATTAAAATGTAAGTCTGCTCTGGATTAAAAGTCTTTGTTGTGCAAATATGCAATTTAATGTTCTAACTCACTCCAGGCACTAAGAAACCAGAATCAGAACGCCATAACCTCTGCCAAACACTGCTTTAAGCGTGGCTCACATTGCCTCACACTATCTAATGCATAAATACCCAGTTTACAGCTTATTCTCTCCACGCAGGCAGTGCACAATGATTATGTCAGGAAGCTTTGCTGTCTCTCGTACTCAGGGTCCATGATTTCGACCCCTGCTCTTAGTGGTATGTGTAACTGTCTGAGCTTTGGCTATATCTTCCATAAAGCCCCTGACACTGGCTATCTACAGACTCTTCTTTGGATCTGTTTCCTCATGTCACTGCAACTGTTCCCTCATGCATGATTTTTTCCATGCATCTAACTATAACCCCCAAGGTATCATTTCTACTGCAAATGCTTCATGGTAGCATATGGCTTTTTTTTTTCTTCTTTCTTATGCTACACCCTGTTCTATGGATCTCCCAAATTTCTCTGGTCATTTCTTACTGTTATTATTAAGACATAACTCAAAAGCATATAATTCAGCCATTGGAACACTTTAGTCATGCCAAAATAAAAGCTTGTACCTATTACCGGTTATTCTCCATTCTTTCCAACTATCTGCAACCCCAGGTGGTCACTAATCTACTTTCTGTCTCTATAGATTTACCTGTTCTTGACATTTCATATGGATGAAATTATACAAAAATTTCCACTTGGTATTTTATTTCATTTAACATGTTTCCAAGATTCCTTGATATTGTAGCATTTATATACCAGTATTTCACTTCTTTTTATGGCTGAGTGGTATTCCATTATATGGATATGCCACATTTGTTTATCTAGTCATCATTTTATTGATATTTGGGTATTTTCATTTTGGTTATTATGAGTAAATCTGCAATGAACATTTGTGAACAAGTTTTTGTATACACATATATTTTTATCACTCTTGGTTATATATGTAGTGGTGTAAATCCTAGGTTACATGGTAATTCCATGTTTAACCTTTTTAGGAACTGTCAGGGTGTTTGCCAAACTGGTTGATAATTGTGACATTTGTTTGTTTGTTTATTTGTTTTTTCCTGAAGGTTGAACCAAGAGGTATTATACCTCTGAGTGATCCCCCAACCCTTTTTAATTTTTTTTTAAACAAGGTCTCACTAAGTTTCCGAGGCTGGCCTGGAACCTTCAATCCTCCTGTCTTATAGCCTCCCAAGTAATGGAATTGTAGGGATACGCCACCATGCCTAGCTTCTGACACTTGTTTTTACTTATTATTATTATTTTTGGCTGGTCTGGGGGTGAAACCCAGGGGACAATCAGCCTCCAAGATACACCCTCTGCCCTATTTGTTATTCTTTATTTTGAAACTGGGTCTCACTGAGTTGCGGAGGGCCTAAGTAGCTGAGGCTGTCCATGAACCGCGATTCTCCAGTCTCAGCCTCCTGAATGCTGGGATTACAAGAGTGTGCCACCACGCCCAGCTTTACTTTTTATTATGATTGTTCTTATAGTCATGCTAGTGAGTATGAAGTGGTATCTCATTGAAGTTTTGATTTGCATTTCCCTAGTGATTAACAATGGTATAGACCTATTTATGGCCAGTAATATATCTTTTTTAGAGAAATGTATATTCAAATTTTTTACCTGTATGTATGTATGGATAGATGTGTATATGTGTGTGTATGTTTGGCTATTTATTTATTTATTTATTTATTTATTTTTACTGGGGATTAAACTCAGGGGCATTCTACCTCTGAACTACACTTGCAGCCCCTTCTCTCTCTCTCTCTTTTTTAAAATTTTGAAACAGGGTCTCACTAAGTTGCTGAAGTCTTGCTAGGTTGCTGAGACTGGTCTGAAACCTGTGATCCTTCCATCTCAGCCTCTCAAGTACTGGGATTACATGCAGGTCCCATCTTTTCTTATTATGGAGTATAAGTGTTCTTTATACATACTGTCTACAAATACTGAATTAGGGATATAATTTTCAATATTTTCTTTAATTCTTTGGGTTTCTTTTCGCTTTCTTGAGCATGTCCTTTGAAACAGAATTTTTTTTATTTTTGGCATATCCTACTTTATTATTTTCTTGATTCTAATTTTGATAATATATCTAAGAAATCATGCCCCAATAAAAGGTTATGAGGATTTATGCCTAGGCTTCCTTTAAATATTTCAATAGTTCTAGTGTTTACATTTGAAAATTTTATCCATTTTGAATCAATTTTTGCATAGTGTAAGGGAGGGGTCCAAACTCATTTATTTGCATGTGAATATCCAGTTTTCCCAGGACTACTTGTTAAAAAAGACTCCTTATTATACTGACCCGGTAATCTTGTGAAAAGCCATCACATAATAAACACAAAGGCTTTTTTCTGGGCTCTATTCTGCTCTATTAATCTATTTGTCTGTCATCTTCTCACTAGCACCATACTGTCTTGACTACCAAGGTTTTGCAGCAAGTTGTAAATTGAGAGGTGGGCAAGCACCAAATCTTTCATCTCAAGATTATTTTGGATCATCTGGAACTCTTGTATTTCCATATGAATTTCAGGATTATCTTGTCAATTTCTTTCTTTCTTGGTTTTTGTTTTTTTTTTTTTTTTTTTTGCGGATCTGGGGATGGAAGACAGGGGACACTCGGCCTCCGAGCTACACCCCCTGTCCTATTTTTTTTATCCTTTATTTTGAAACAGGGTCTCACTAAGTTGCAGAAAGGCCTCATTAAATAGCGGAGACTGTCCGCGAACCGCGATCCTCAGGTCTCAGCCTCCGGAAAGCTGGGATTACAAACAAGCGCCGCCACCACGCCCGGCTTTCATCTTGTCAATTTCTGCAAAGAAGTCAACAAGGATTTCAATAGGTGTTACACTAAATGTTGATCAGTTCAAGGAGATTTAACATCTTAACAAGATTAAGTTTTCCAATCCATGAACATGGAATTTGACACACTTATTAAGGTCTTTAATTTTTTCACAAGGCTTTATAGTTTTCAGAGTATAACTTTGTTCTGAAGTGTTTTATTTTTTAATGCTATTGTGGATGACTTTATTTTGTTAATTTCAATTTTGGATTGTTTATTGAACAAAGACAACTGATTTTTATATATGGATCTTGTTTCTAGCAATCTAACTGAACTCATTTGTTAGTTCTAAAACTTTTAGCCAGGCGTGTGGTGCATGACTGTGATCTCAGTATGTGGGAGGCTGAGACAGGATTTAGTGAGGTCCTCTACAACTTAGTGAAACCCTGTTTCAAATTTTAAAAAAATAAAATAGGGCTGGAGGTATAGCTCAGAAGTAGAATGTCTCTGGGTTCAATCTTTAGTATCACAAAAATATTTTAAACATGATCCCTTAAGATTTTCTGTATATAAGATGATGTCATTTGAACATAGATAATTATGTTTCTTCCCATTCAATCTGGTCGCCTCTTTTTTCTTTCCCTTGTCTAATTGTTTTGGCTAAAGCTTCCAATACAATATTGAATAGAATTGATAAAAGTAAACGCTCCTATCTTGCTCCTGATTTTTAAAATCCCCTTAAGGGGATTAAGGGAATTATTTTTAGTCTTTTACCATTAAGTTTGATGCTAGCTGTTTGTTTTTGTTTGTTTGTTTGTTTGTTTGTTTGTTGGTGGTACTGGGGATGGAACCCAGAGGCTTTCTACTTTCAGGCTATACTCCCAGACCTATTTTATATTTTATTTGGAAGCAGGATCTCACTAAGTTGCTGAGGGCCTCAATAAGTAGCTGAGGCTGACTTCGAACATGTGCGATCCTCCTGTCTCAGCCTCCCAAACTCAGGGATTACAAGCATGCTCCAGTATACCTGGCTTAGCTATTGGTTTTTTATTAGTGCTTTTTATTAAGTTAAGAAAGTTCCGCCGGGCGTGGTGGCGCACGCTTGTAATCCCCGCGCTTGGGAGGCTGAGACAGGAAAATCGCATGGGTTCTAAGCCAGCCTCAACTACTCAGTGAGGCTTCCAGCAACTTAGTGAGACCCTGTTTCCAAATAAAATATTAAAAAAAAAGCCTGGGAGTATAGCCCGGAGGTAGAAAGCCTCTGGGTTCCACCTCCAGTACCACCACCAAAAAAAAAAAAAAAAAAAAAAAAAAGTTCCTTTCTATTTGTGGTTTATTGAGTGGTTTTATCATAAAATGTTGGATTTTGTTAAATGTTTTTTCTGTATCTATTGAGAGAATCATGTGGCTTTTGCCCTTTATACTGTTCATATGGTGTATTGCATTAATTGGTTCTGGTATAGTTAGCTAACTTTTCAACCATGGGTGAAATTTCAGTTTTTCATAGCGTGTAATTATTTTTATATGTTGCTCAATCAAGTTACTAGAATTTTAATGATTTTACATCTATATTTCTAGGAGATAATGGGCTGAGAGCCTTTGGTATTAGGAAATTAGAGTCTTTCGTTTTGGTATTAGGAAAATATTTGTCTCATAAATGAGTTGGAAAGTTTCCTTCCACTTTTATTTTTTAGAAGAGCTTGAGTAATATTTGATATTAATTTTTAAATATGTACTAGAATTCACTGGTGAAACCATCTCATCCTGGTATTTTATTGGTTAGGCCTTTTAAATAACTGATTAAATCTAATTACTATTATATCCATTAATTTATTTTTTCCTGAATCAGTTTGGTAGTTTGTGTGCTTCTAGGAATCTGTCCATTTCATCTGGGTTATCTAGTTTGTTGGTACACAATTGCTTATAGTGCTCTCATACAAAGCCTTTTATATCTGTAAGTTTTAGAGTATGTCCTTTCTTAATTTCTTTTTTTTGGTGGGGGGAGAGTCTGGGGATGAAACCTAGGGGCATTCGACCTCCGAGCTATACCACCTGCCCTATTTTTTTTCATTCTTTATTTTGAAACAGGGTCTTACTAAGTTGGGGGGGGGGGCTCCCTAAGTAGCCAAGGCTGTCTGTGAACCTTGATCATCTGGTCTCAGCCTCCAGAATACTGGGATTACAAGTGTGCGCCACCACACTCAGCTTCTCTCTTTCATTTCTGAATTTAGTCATTTGAGTCTTCTTTTTTTTTCTTGGTCGGTCTTGTTAAAGGATTGCCAATTTTTCTGTAGTTTTCAAAGAACCAATTTTCGGTTTTGTCATTTTCTATTTGTTTTTATTCTGTATTTAATTTAACTCTGTTTTAATCTTTATTTTTTTCTTTCTGTTTGTGTTGTATTTAGTTTGCTCTTTTGTTCTAGTTTATCCAGGTGGCTCACTAGGTCACTGAATTATTTCTTATTTTTTAAAATAGATGTTACAACCATACATTTTTTCTAAGCACTTCTTTAGCCATGCCCCCATAAATTTAGAAATATTGTGGCTTTGTTTTTATTCATCTCAAAGTATTTTCTAATTGATCATTTGACCCATCAGTTATTTAGGAGTGTTTTATCTACTTTTCATGGATCCATGAATTTCTTAGATATCTTTTTGCTATTTATTTATAATTTCATTCTGTTGTATTAGATAATGTATGCTGTATTATTTCAGTCATTTTAAATGTTTTGAGACTTGTTTTGTGGCTTGGCATATGAACCTGTCCAGGAGAATATTTCATGTATACTTGAGAAAATTACATATTCTGCTGTTATTGAATGGAATCCTCCATTTGGTATATGTTAAGTCTAGTTGGTGTATACTGCTTTTCAAGTCTTTTGATTCCTTATTGAGAAGCATGAGTGAATCAGGCACTGCCACGATAAGGTATTTGGCTATTATTCAATAAGCACAGAGAAAAGCAGGGCATGGTGGCACACACTTGTAATCCCAGTACTTGGGGGCTGAGGTAAAAGATCACAAGTCCATGGTCAGCCTCAGCTACTTAGTGAGGCCCTCCAAAACTTAGTGAGGCCCTGTTAACAAATAAAGAATAAAAATAGGACTTGGAGTTTATCTCAGAGGTAGAATGCTCCTGGGTTCAATCCCCAGTACCACATTAAAAAGCAATGAGAAGACATTAGAGCATTTGATAAGACCAATTTTGTTACTATGTGTAGAATGTAATGGTGGAAAATATGGTGGCGATAATGAGAATTTCATAATCCAGGATAGGCCTGGGTCTAGGTGGTAAAAATTAAAATGAAAAGGAGGGAGAGTTTCTTTGTAAATTTTGGAGATAAACTTAACAAGATTTACTGATATGTTGTTAAGGTGAAGAAAGGAGAAGAATTAATGATCATGAGTAGATTTCTGTTTTTTATACCTGAATAAGCAGTGATGGCATATAGAGATAGAAAAATAAAGACCAAAGCATTTGTGAGGAATATCAGGAATTAATGACATAATAAGTAAAGCATTTGTTGTATAATCAAGTGGAGATGTCAATAAGATAGTACGCATGTTGTGAGCTCAGATAGATGTAAGATTTTGACTAGAGAAATAAATCTGGCAGTTTTAAAAGTACTGTTCTGAATGAAATAGAGAAGGAATATAAAGGATATGAAAATAAGACCAGGGTTATGATCTGAGATGCCACAATATTAAGGATAAATGTGCCCAGAAGACTAAACAAGAGTAGCCAGTAAAGTAGGAAGAAAGCCAGCAGGATGTTATATCACAACATCCAAATCAGAAAATGTTTTAAGGAGGGAATGGTTAACAAAGTACAGTTCTGTAGAGTGTTCAAATAAAATAAAAATAGAAAAGTATCTATTAGACTTGGCAATGTGAAGGTTGCTTGTTGTAATAACATGAGTAATTTAATTGGGGTAGTGAAGCCAAAGGCCAGACTGGACTGGACTGAAACTGGAATG
This sequence comes from Muscardinus avellanarius, assembly GCF_963383645.1. NCBI lineage: Eukaryota > Metazoa > Chordata > Mammalia > Rodentia > Gliridae > Muscardinus > Muscardinus avellanarius. Next base: position 95,877,925 of record NC_137792.1, on the reverse strand, counting down.
GGGACATGAGGAACTACAGATAATATGTATAAATGACTTTGTTAAAACATTTGACTCCAAAGAGGAACAGAAAATTAAGATGATAGTTGGAGAGGAATATTGGATCAAAGGAGGGCTGTTATTTATTTAGGAATGGTTTCTAGAGCTATTGTAATTATTATATTATCATTATTCAAACTATTTTTCTAATGATCATCATTACTATCTTCAAAGAAATACATCTATGACCTGAAAAATCACAAATACTATGATCTCAAAATATTATTTATTCTTTTCTAGTCTCTTAAGTAGAGAAATCAATAAGATAGAACCAGCTAGGGAAGGAGAATTGAGCTAGATAGAAGTGATGAACACAAGAAGACAGGCCATAAAATGTCTGGTTTGCACAGAGGTGGTGTCAGAGAACTAAACAACTGAAAAGCAAAGAGAATGTATGTAAATTTTATCTATCATCCTTGGGGGTACAGTGAAAATTTTGATGTCATGATGGTTTTTTACAACTTCAGCAAACTGTGTGTGTGTGTGTGTGTGTGTGTGTGTGTGTGTGTCGTACTGGGGCTGGAACCCAGGGGATTTCTACCTCCAGACTACACTCCCAGACTATTTTATATTTTATTTGGAAACAGGGTCTCACTAAGTTGTTGAGAGCTTCACTAAGTAGCTGAGGCTGCCTTTGAACCTGTGTAATCATCCTGTCTCTGCCTCCCAAGTACTGGGATGACAAGCGTGAACCTCCATGCCCAGCTCTTCAGCAAACTTTTGCTCTCCAGAATCACAAAACCTAGTGATTGCTTTGAGCATAGCTTGGCTGGACCTATAACAAACATCTATTCTTGGGCCTTGAGCATGTCACTCATTCATCCATGGCACAACTTCAAGCAAGTTACTTAACCTCACTTTCCTTATCTCTTAAATTGCATATCATTATGTAACTCATCAAATGGTTGTAAGGATTAAATAAAAGAATACATTTTAAATGCTTAGCATACTATTTGTATTAGTTAGGTAGACTGATGCTCTAACAAATAGACCCAAAGAGACAATGGCTCAATAAAGCAAAAGTCCATTGTTTTTACTCTACTAACAGTTCTGAGTATTCCTCTCAGTCAGGTGGCTCTCTTGGTGGGGGGGTCATACAAAGATTCAGGCTAATTTCATTTTGGATCTTTGTTTCTCAATAAACCTTGTTGCCATACAGCTGGCATAAGGGCATGCAGACTGTAGAAGGCCCTAGCTAAAGTGGTAAACATAAATTTTTGTTCATTCCCATTGCCTAAAAATTAGTAGTGTGACTACGTGTAACTACAAAGGTGGACATTTGCCTAGTCAAAGAAAGGAAGAACAGAATAGGGGATGAAGGGAATTCATGTAGCAGCCTAGGCTATATACTTCAGTTTCCTTATCTATTAAATGAAAAATTGTTATTTTCTTCATAAGTTTATCTTAAGAACTGAACAAGGTCATATGTATTGCATATGTATTGCATATGTATTGCATCTGACATGAAGTAGGCATTCCAAAAAAAAGTCAGCTACTAGTATTATTGTTATTATTATATCTTTTAAGTCTAGACAAATTCCCCAAGCAATAGAACTTTTCTTAGGTAGATATTTTTTATTCAAAACTATTTTTATTGAGTGCTTACTATATGTCAGGAAGTCACTATGCTGAAGATTTTTAGCATAGTATATTGTTCATCCTTATAATAGCTCCCTGGAATTGGTGTTATTATCATCATTGCAGTTTTACAGATGAGAAAACCAAGGCTTATATAGTCTAAATAATTGTCCAAGATCATATAGATAGTGCAGAACTGGTTCTGCCTGTTCTGCCAAAGCTGTTCTAACTGCATTCAAGAATGTCCTTATGGAATCTACTTGTCCCTTGACAAGCCTGCTTCTCTCATGACTCCTGTAAATGGAGGCTTCTTATAACCCTATTATCCCTGTATTTTAGAGTGAGAAGGTAGGAGCCATATTTTCCTGTCATCTCTGAATAACTTCCTTTTCGAAACCCTCCTGTTTTGGCGCGTACAACATAGTTATACCACCCTTTTCCAACTTCTTGTCTTTATTGTTTATTTATTTATACTGATGATACTACTGATGATCACTCTTCCCCATTCACCAGTGCACCTAACTTAGTCTATACAGCGACTCTGATGAAACTGAAGGTCTTAAACATCCATGTTGGACGACTCTTCTACATATTGACACCAGAATTATTTGGCCTATTCTAATAAATTTATCTCATATGATTCAACAAGCACTTTCTGAGCATCCACTGTGTGTCTGACTAAATAATGGGGATATAGAGATGAATAAAGTGGTTTTCTATCCTATAATGTCTTATACACCAGTAGAGAGTAAGAGAATGACTTATAAAACAGATAATTTGAGAACTCCACTCCATTTCAGCAATATACTCACATGGTCACACCCTAGATATGCTCTTCATTTGGAACTGTTCCATATATAAATTCTTTAAACTTACAAATTCCATGTTGATCAAAGAATCTTATCCATCTTTCATTCTCTCTCTTCCATTAAACTGCTTTGTACCTCATGTCCTTACTCATAATGATCTCCATCCAGTACCATCCATGTCGTTGCAAACGACAGGATTTCATTTTTTGTTTACACGGAGAGTGTGCATATGTACCACATTTGCTTTATGTACTCAGTAGTTGATGGAAACTTAGGCTGTTTCCATCTCTTGGCTGTTGTGAATAGTGCAGTGCAGCAGTAAACAGGAGCCGGCAGGTCATCTTTTAACATGAGCATTTAGTCCATTTGTATCTAGGTGTAATTATGTATATATTTAGATTCAAATTTAGCTTATTTTAACTTCCTGTTTATCTTATATTTCTTGTTTCACTGAATTCTCAGTGATACTTTTTGTGCTGTTGGGGCTTGAAGCCAGGGACATTCTATCAGAGTTACACCCCCAATCATTGTTTTAAAAAATTTGAAACAAAGTCTCACTAAGTTACTTCATGCTGTTCTGGAGCCCGGGATCCTCCTATCTCAACCTCCCAAGGATTAGAATTACATGTGTGAGCCACCATTCCTGACTGTATGCTCAGTGATTTTCAACTAAGATCTCCTTATTTCCTTGGGAATTTATTGGAATTACTGTGGGAATACTTTGAAGTCTGGAATGAAGGTAAGTTCTAGCAATGAGGATTTACATTCTGCCAGGTGCCTTGTGGCACTGCCAGTCTGGGTCTACTTTAGACTAAATTCACAGTTTCAGGTATGTGGTAGCACCTAGATAATATAAATTTAGGCTACAAATCTTTGTTAGATAAGATTATGTTTACAGTCTCTTCAGGACATGTGCCTCCGTCCATCCATTTAGTACTAAGGCTACTTTTCTCAAATATCCATTGTGTAGAAATATGTAGGAGGTTATTTCTGGTTCACCTGTGTGTTGATGGTTTAGCTCCTTGTCATTCCAGTCTTGTTAGATTCTTCATCTTGGATAGACACTTGGCTTTGTCTTTTTGAGTCCCTTATGGCTTATTCCCTGAAGCTTAAATTAGGTCCAGTGAATGTCCTCAGATAAAAAGTATATTATCTTACTTCACTCAGATCTGGGTCTATAATCCCTTCCTATCTTTCCGGCTCTTTGATACATTTAAGAAGACACTTATTGCACTTTCGCCAGCATTTCAGTTGTTTTCCGTGGGAGAGTAAGTTTGTATACCTAGCCTACCACATTATTAGAACCCTACCATCTGTTTTCTGCAGTCCTGTTCTGAGGCTTGAAAACTGCTAGGGAGAAAAATCACAAAGTTGAACTGATTGGCTCCATAACAAGTTTATGCATTCTAGCTTCAGCTGGGTCTTCTATATTGTTTTTACAATTCTTTTATTCCTTTTTATTCAGTTCCATCCTTCATTTTCTACAACAGCTGTTTAAACATTTTACTATATTCCATCAGTCCTCCCACCCCAACCCATTCACTCTGACTCATTTTAGAAAATCAAGCTTCCTACCTCACTACAAAAATACCATTCAGTTGAAAATCCTCCCAAGCCCCCTTCATTCAACTCCAGAGTTTTTCTCTATTCTCCCATCTTTTTCTCTTCACCACGTCCCCATCTCTTGGAAGGAGTGTTCTTCCTTCCTTTTTAGAGTTTCCTGCCTATGGTTTATTTTATTTTTATTTTTCTGTGGTAATGGGGATTGAACCCAGGGGCATTTTACCTTAAAGCTATGTTCCCAGCCCTTTTTCATTTTTTGTTTTTGAAACAGAGTCTCAGGAGATTTCTGAGAGTCTGGGTACATTGCAGAGGTTGTCCTTGAAGCTGTGATCCTCCAACCTCAGCCTCGCACATATTGGGATTACAGGTATGCACCACCATGCCCAGCTTTACCTATGGCTTTTTAAGGTGCCATTCAAATTAGGACTTTGTATCCCCTCCAGTCCTCAAACTGTTTGATACTTCTACACAATACCACAAGCAAAACTTTTACAGCAATTTAACAAAGTCATTTTAGGTTCATTTGATTTTAAAATGAAAATAATTGGGGCTTATCTTTTGAATGTCTTTGTTTTTATACTGTAGTTTTTCTAGTATTTAATTTCTATTACATTTTATAGAAGTACCAGTGTGTAACAGATTAAAATTTTAAAAAGCTGATCCTTCACCACAGATCATTTGTGAAGTGGTGGACCAAAACTCATCCTCTGCTAACTTGTCTGAGACTCACCTTCATGTATCAGCCCTCTTCTAATATCTCCATCCTCACTCTGTATTAGACATTCTCCAATATTAAACAGTCTTTCAATTGTGCTACCATCTTCTTGCTTTCTGTTTGTTGCTGGCCTTTTCGAAGGAATAATTCTCATCTATTATTTCTTTTTCCTCATTTCCTCTTTAGCCTCAAACCACAGTAGTCTGCCTGATGTCCCACTACTGCTCCAACAGAAGTCATCAGTGATGTCCAAATTTCACATCTTCTAACCTATGCCATACACTACATAGTATAGTAGTAGGAGCATTGTGTGTGTTCAATAAATACATGAATAATTGAAATAAACTGCAAAAATGTAGATTACTGAAGATTTATGAGTAACATTCTTAAAATAAAAACTACCAGTAAGTATTGTGGCAAAGTTTGTGGCAGGATTATATGTTGCAGTATTAACTTTTTTTTTTTTTGGTGGTACTGGGGTTCCTGGAAGCCCTTCTACCTCCGGGCTACACTCCCAGACCTATTTTTACATTTTTATTTGGAAACAGGGTCTCCTAAGCCAGCGTGCGTGGCTGGCTTCGAACCTGCGCGATCCTCCTGTCTCTGCCTCCCAAGCGCGGGGATTACAAGCGTGCGCCACCACGCCCGGCATGCAGTATTAACTTTTAAAAAATAATTTGTTCTTATTCTTTTTCCCTCTGCCAAATCTAAATACAGTCATTTTTTTTTTTTTTTGTACTGGGGTTCCTGGAAACCCTTCTACCTCCGGGTTACACTCCCAGACCTATTTTTATATTTTTATTTGGAAACAGGGTCTCTGGCTTCAAACCTGCGCGATCATCCTGTCTCCGCCTCCCAAGCGTGGAGATTACAAGCGTGCGCCACCACGCTTGTCTAGTCATGTATTTCTATCTCTTTTTCTTGAGAACTTTTGTAAGGTCCAAAACAGAAGTTGACATGAACCTAGATCACCTTAACTCAGAGCTTTTCATTACAAAATTTTAGATTCATTGAGAGAAATTATGGTCATTTGTCCCAGAGGGTTAACAGGTACGGACATTTGAGTAGAAGTGGTAGAATATATCTGACACGGAAGTTGAGCTTCTTCAGAGCCACAGAGGAGAAGAGAGTAATGGAAGATTCCATAGCATCAGGGCCTTTCCTTGTTTCCTTTTAATGCCAAAAGTAGAGGCAAAATGTCAAAGGAGGCCGGGTGTAGTGGTGCATGCTTGTAATCCCAGCATTTGAAAGGCTGAGACATGAGGATCTTGGTTCACAGACAGCCTCAGCTACTTAGGGAGGCCCTCTGCAACTTAGTGAGACTCTATTTCAAAATAAAGAATAAAAAAAATAGGTCAGACAGTGAAGCTAGGAGGTCAAATGACTTTGGATTCCATCCCCAGACCTACACACACACACACACACACACACACACACACACACACACACACACACACAATCTCAAAGGAGAATGGAGGCATGACACATGTAAAGGAGGCTAGAAGGTAGGCCTTAAGGATGCCCACTCTAGCAAAAACACTGCACTACCATCATCAATGTGCAAGTCTGGACAGAAAGAGCTGACTCTCTACCTTTAAGGGGATTTTCATGACAAATAGATCAGCAGTGATCTGGATAGACAAAAGGGCAGAGGGCTTAATCAGAAATTTCTGGGCATGGTATGGTTTTGCTAGGGCCCTCATTCAACCTTGGTAAGGGAGGGCTTCTGATAATTGTGAGTGATATTGAATTTTTAGTCAGCTGGGAAGGTGCAAGGCACAGAGCAGATTGAATTTGTTGTAGGGATAAAGGAAATATGACATTTTTGCACCCTGATAGTGCAGACAAATTTCACTGCTACAATTCTAATTTGGTATTCTTAGCAACTTATTTGCTCACTTTGTACCTTAAATTTAGGCTTTTGTTTAAACAAAGATAATGGCTTCTCTCCTCTACCTTGGAAGATTTTTATGAGACAAAAAAGAAATATGGTAAGAAAAATGCTTTGAAATGATGCTAAGCAAATAAGTACATTTAATAAAATATAGAGCCAGTATAAAGGCAACACATTTTGTAGTTTTGAGTTCTATTAAACTTAAAGGATATATTATGATAAAACTAATGGCACAAATATTTTTTATCTTAATCTGGATTGCCTGTGCTGAGATAAATTTTCAATATTTTTTCTACAAATGTACTAATTATTTTCCTCAGCTCTTCTTTAATTGTTTTGTGTTTAATCATTTGAGCACAAATGTATACTGTTTCCTCTTAAACTGTATCTTCAATACAGTTTTACCTTTTTTGTGTGTGGTGCTGGGGTTCAAACTCAGGGCCTTGCGTATGCTAGACGAATGCTCTGCCACTGAGCCACACCCCAGCCCTTTTTTATCCATGCTTTCATTTTCCATTATTTCAGTTTCCTGAGGTCAACTGCAGTCTGAAAATATTACATGGAAAATTCTAGAAATAAACAATTCCTAAATTTTAAATTGCTTGCTCTTCCAAGTGGCATGATGAAATCTCAGGCCATCCTACTCAGAACATGAATCGTCTCTTTTTCCAGTGTATCCATGCTGTGTATACTACTCACCCATCAGTCACTTAGTAGCTATCACAGTAATCAAATTGATTGCCATAGTACAATGTTTATGTCAAATAACGATTATTTTAAGGTAATATTTGGTAGTATTTCAATTTTATTATCATATGGTAATATTTCAATATGGTAACATTGGTAATATGGTAATATTTCAATTTTATTCTTATTATTCTTAATATCTTCCTATGCCTGATTTATAAATTTAAATTCTTCATAGGTATGTATGTCTAGAAAAATATAGTGTATGCAGAGATTAGTGCTATTCATCATTTCAGTCATCCACTGGGGGGTCTTGGAAAATATCCCCAACAGATAATGGGCACTGCTTTAATCGATCTTCACTGAGGACACTGTTATCCCTAGGGTTTAATGAACTACACCAAATGCTTCATAGTATATATTCACTGGTGCCTCATGTTCTTGACAACATGGAGTCAGACCCTAGAACATTTATAACTACCTCATTGCCATTTCCTCTAGCAAAACCTGCAAACTGGCAGTGTCTAGAAAGCTAGACTCTGCAAACTTGCATTTCCTAAGTGAAGGGAGAGCATATGTACTATATAAGAGATACCACTACATAATCATGGTCAAGCACAATGACCCTGGATGGCGATTGCTTTTGCACAACTCTAGGGGATAACTAGACCTGTTTTGAAGCTCGTCTTACCATAATAACTACATGCTATTAGGCAAAGCATTTGATCTGAGTGAGCTTTCATTTCCTCCTCTGGAAAATTGGTATAATAATAATATATTCTTTATAGGATTTGGGGGAAGGTGCAATCATATAGTGCATGCAAAGCCTTTGTGCAGTGCTTGATAAAATTCATATTCAATACATGGTAGCTACTACCAATATAAGAATATTGAGAGCCAAGCGTGGTGGCGCACGCTTGTAATCCCAGCATTCGGGAGGCTGAGACCTGAGGATTGCGGTTCGCGGGCAGCCTCAGCTACTTAGTGAGGTCCTCTGCAACTCAGTGAGACCCTGTTTCAAAATAAAGAATAAAAAATAGGGCAGAGGGTGTAGCTCGGAGGTTGAATGCCCCTGAGTTCAATCCCCAGACCAGCAAAAAGAAAAAAAAAAAAAAAAAAAGAATGTTGAGTGGGGGATGACTCCAAGACCATTTTCAACAAAGATCTTCTTTTGCCAGGAAGTCAAAGAATCACTAGGATATGCCATCTGCAAAAAATACCATTTAGAGCTGGGCATGGAGGCGCATGCTTGTGATCCTAGCATTCGGGAGGCAGAGACCAGAGGATCGTGGTTTGCAGACAGCCTCAGCTACTTAGTGAGGCCCTCTGCAACTTAGTGAGACCCTGTTTCAAAATAAAGAATAAAAAATAGGGCAGAGGGTGTAGCTTGGAGGTAGAATGCCCCTGGGTTCCATCCCCAAATCCGCAAAAAAACCCTACACATTTAAAATTGTATGCCTGAACTTGAATTGACCCTCATTAGAGGGAGGAAACCTTGTGCTGATTACTGCTTTATTCCAGCATAGGACAATGCATGACATATAGTATTTGCTAAATAAACAGGAGTTAAAAAATCAAACTGGAGATCACCAGTGGCAGAGGCTCCAGAGCTCAGTCAAAGCCAGTCCACAATGCACAGCTGATCACAATGTCCTGAGCCCAGTAAGTACCTCAGATAGTTTTACACTTACAATGTCAGTACCAGTTTTACCTTAGTTGAACAGATTACCTCACCCAAAGTTCAACTGCGTTCCTTCTGTCTTATCAGCTCTATGTCCCTACTCCAACTATAGAATTCCTGCTTCATCTTGTGTATTCACTTGGCAAATACTCTTTGATAATAATACATGCTAGGAATTGTGTTAGATACTAGGAACTTCCTGGAACTTATTACTTAGTGGGAAGACTGGCAGTATACCAGTAAACAGACAAGGTGATTTTAAATAGTGATAAGTGAGTGCTATGAGAAATATAAAACAGGGTAATATTATGGGGGGTCACTTTAGATTGAGTGTTCAGAGAAAGCTTCCCTAAGGATTTGACACCTCAGCCAGTTTGAAGATCAGTAATTGTGGAAATAGAAACAGCTTGCTGTCTTGCAAGTGCCCAGTTGCTTCTGAAAAGCTGTGAAAAAATCTCCCAGAAAATGGAGGACAGTTAAGCAAAGACTGGAGACCGTAGGAGGGGAAAATGAGCAAGGATTGGCAAATTGCCATCCTGCCCCAACCAGTTTTAACCTCTTTGTACTATTTTTAGAGGTTGTTTCATTGAATGTCAAGGTTAGAAAGTCACTCATAGATCATTCAATTCAGTGCTTTCCTAGAAGTGGCATATTTCTCACTGTAGTAGTCCATGAGATGATTTTAGGTGTTCACAGATGAGCATTATTTATTTTGTACATGCATTTAAAAGTAGGTCTATTATCCAACTCATGATTTCATAATTATTATTGCTTAAGATGATGCTTAACTAGGGCCATTAGAGTTCACTTTTCAGAAACCAACTTGGCTGGCTATGAATGGATACTGGATAGGTACAGAGAGATGAGGCCCAAGTAGGAAAGGCTGTCATTCCCAGAACCAAGGAATGAGAGAGACCATGTCCAAACACTGTAATTTAAATTTTCCTTGGAAGCTGGGCGAGGTGGCGCACGCACGCTTGTAATCCTATCATTTGGGAGGCTGAGACAGGAGGATCTGGGTTCAAGAATGGCCTCAGCTACTTTGTGAGGACCTTTACAATTCAGTAAAACCCTGTTTAAAAATAAAGAATAAAAAATAGAGCAGGGGATGTAGCTCAGAGGTAGAATGCCCCTGGGTTGCATCCCCAGTACCACACACACACCAAAATAATAAATTGTCCTTGCAGTTCATACACAGATGGAAACTTTGAACTGGCTCCTACCATTGAATATGTTATGCAGATAAATTATTTAGGGCCTATAAACATCTAAAGGAATGTCAGACCCCTTGGTAGTTAAGATATAGGCCTTTGGAGTTAGATGTGGATTTAAATCCCCGTTCTTCCATGTAATTGCTATGTGATATTGGGTAAGAAGTCTCAATCTCACCTCACATTCGTTAGTTTCTTCATGTGTAGAAATAAACATTCTAGGACCTCTTAGGGTTTGGGTTAGTCACCGAAGTAATTAAATTAGATAATATACATAAGAAACTTTTCCCAGTGCCTGTCATATAGTAAGTGCTCAAAATACATTATGGCTATAATTATCCAGGTTTTCTGGGGCAGTCCTGATTTGAAATATTCTGTTCCATTTTCAGGCTATTTGTTCTCATTTGAAATTCCAAAATGTCATCACTATGCATTTCTCTTCAGTATTTGAAGGAGTCTTTGTTTTTTCAAGTGTTAAGATATACAACTGCTTCAACTTCCTACAATTGATTTGAAAAGCCTCAATCTTAGTGAGTGATCTCTTATTAAGGAACAAAGCATAGGATGGTTAATATCAATAAAAATAAAATAACAAGTGTTGGCAAGCCTGTAGAGAAATTGGAACCCATGTACACTGTTAGTAGGAATATAAAATGGTATAACTTCTGTGGGAAACAGTATGGTGGTTCCTGAAATTTTTAAAAATAAAATTGCCATATGATCTAGCAATTTTTTTTTTGCAGTACTGGAGATGGAACCCAGGGGCATTCTACCTCCGAGCTACACCTCCAGCCCTATTTTTTTTATTCTTTATTTTGAAACAGTCTTACTGAGTTGCATAGGGCCTCACTAAGTAACTGAGGCTGGCTGTCAACCGCAATCCTTCTGTTTCAGCCTCCCAAAATGCTGGGATTACAAGTGTGCACCACCATGCCAGGCTATGATCCAGCAATTCTACTTCAGGTATATACCCAAAAGAATTTAAATAAGGATCTTTCATTGATAATATGCAATCCCACACTCATTGCTGCATTTTTTATTTATAAATGATGCTTTTTATTGTAAGTAACGTATGACACTGGCCTGGCTTCACACTGCAAGCCCTTGATCAAGCTATGGTCAAATAACTACCACTACAGATTCTCCTGCATGATCCAAAATTCAAACACAGACCCAGAGCCGGGTGGCAGGAGGGCAGCCACAGGTGCACTGAACTCTGTTCCTTTCACGTGGTATTGTCTGAGACAGAGACACCACATGGAATGGTAAGAAAATGGTAGCATGGCCTCTTCCCACAACAAGCCTGAAATTGCTAGGACACTTCAGAATCTTTGGTCCTAGGCCATCCTAGAGTCTCACAAATTTTCATCAGAGCTGTATTATCACAATAGCTCAAATGTAGAATCAACACAAGCTTCCATTGACAGATGAATGGATAAAGAAATGTAGCATATTATTCAACCTTTAAAAAGAAGAAACTTCTGCAATATGCTTCAGCTTAGATGAGCCTCAAGGATGTTATGCTAAGTGAAATAAGCCAGTCACAAAAGGCAACTACCTTCACATATATGAGGTACTTAGAATAGTCAAATTCATAGAGCCAGAAACTAGAATAGTAGTAGCCAGGGGATTGTGAGGGCATTGGCGCAAAGAAGGGAGAGTTATTGTTGAATGGGTACACAGTTTTGATTTTACAGGATGAAGGAGTTCCAAAGAAGAAAGGGATTAGAATTGCACATTATCAGTGTATTTAGTACCACTGAACTGTACAATTAAAAATGGTTAAGATTGCTGGGCATGGTGGTGCAGGCCTGTAATCCCAGTATATGGGAGACTGAGATAGAGGCAAGTTTGAGGACAGTCTCAGAGATTTTTTTTTGATACTTGCAGCAATCTAGTGAGAGCTTATTTCAAGATAAAACATTAAAAGAAAGGGCTTGGAATGTAGCTTGAAGCTATAGAATGCCCCTGGATTAAATCCCCTACAACAGACACACAAAATGGTTAAGATGGTAAATTGGATGTTTAGTGTATTTTAACACAATGAACATTTTGGGGGATAAAAACACAAAGATGTGTGCTTATGAAAATCAGAGAAAAACAGGGCGGTGATCTTGATCCCAGAAGTATTCAGTAAGTTTCAAGTTTTCCACAATTACACATAATGAGTGGACAGACTAGAAGCCAAGTTGTGGGAGTCTTTTTAATGGGTGTGTCTCTTCATTTCTAGTTTAGTTGGAAGATTTTGCTTTAATTAACACGAAGGTGAAGCTCAGCTTGATTGTAGATGGACTGACATTGCTCACAATCAGCCATTTATCGGAATTATCCAAACCTCATTATAATTATACATATGAAATGTCCTATATTAAAATTGCACTGTAATTACACTGTCAACAACATCAGTATTCAACCTACAGGATACATCTGCCCTCTGACATTCATTATAATTAGGGTTTACCTGTTTATGAGTGGCAGCATGGGGAACCTACCCAGTGGGTTTTGTTTTGGAATCCATATGCCCACTAATGTAAGCCAAAACATGTAGAAAGTTGCCTTTTAATATCATGCATATATACAAAATGTACTCTCATTCCTCATCAACTCATGAGTTCTGCAAACTATTGTGAAAACTATTAGACCCATCAATTTCTCCACAGCCTTTCTAAGACAGAGAAGAGGATTAAGCAATGGGCCAGCCAGGGAATTGCCTGGGGTGCCAATTTAAAATGGGTGCTTAAAAAAATCTCTGGGATAAATCTTATAGTGCCGATTACTTTGAATTTCTGCCAGTACTTCCCAAAGTAATCTGTGAAGAGGAAATTGGCCACCTCTTTCACTAAGTAGGCTGGGGCCTTCGAGTAAAGAAATTAAAAGAAACAACAAGCCAGTATTTACTGATGCCAACTACACCATTTTTGTGATGAGCACATGCAAGTCAAAGGGTGTGCCATGAATGGTGAGATTAGCAAGTTGGGAATCGCTTAAAATAAGGAACTCTGCATAATTGGCTGAGATTGTGAAATTAAATACTGCATGGCACAGTGCTCCTCAACAGGATCCAGGTTTTTTTTTTTTTTTTTTTTTTTGGTTTGGGTTTTCTTTCTTTTTTGCATTTCTAGTTTTGTTATTTATTCTTAAAGTTTTACTGGTACATTGTAATAGCACATGGTAGTCAAATTCATTTTGATAAATTCGTATGTGCACACAATATTCTTTGGTCTATTTTCTTGTGCCTTCCCTTTACCCTCCTCCCTCCCCTGATTCCCTCTCTCTAGTCTACTGGTCTCCCTTCTATTTCTGTGAGGCCTCTTTTTAGATTATTTTCTCTCTAGCTTTCATATATGAGAAAGAGCATATGACTCTTGATTTTCTCAGTCTGGTTTGTTTTGCTCAACATGATGTTCTCTAGTTCCATCCATTTTCCTACAAATGATATAATTTGTTCTTTAGGCATGTATAAAACTCCTCTGTGTGTGTGTGTGTGTGTGTGTGTGTGTGTGCGCGCGCGCGCGTGTGTATGTATCACATTTTCTTTATTAGTTTATTTGTTGAGGCATACCTAGGCTGGTGCCATAACTTGGCCATTGTGGCTTGCACTGCTATAAACATGGGTATACATGTATCACTATACCATGCTGACTAATTAGTTTGGAATTATAGCAAGGAGTGGTGTAGCTAGGTCATATGGAGTTCTATTTATAGTTTTTTGAGAAACCTCCATACTTATTTTCAAAGTGGATGTACTAATTTACAGTACCACTAACAGCATGTAAGTGTTCCTCCCACCACCCATACGTACCAGTATTAGTTATTACTTGTGCTCTTGTTGACTGCCCTTATAGCTGGAGTGAGGTGAAATCTCAGTGTGATTTTGATTTGCATTTCCCTTATTATTAAAAATGTTAAATGTTTTTCATATACTTGTTGGTAATTTGAATTTCTTCTTTTGAAAAATGTCTGTTTAGTTCATTTAGTCATTTCTTAGTTGGGTTATTCAGGGGTTTTCTGGTGTTAAATTTTTTTGAGTTCTTTATATATTTTGGATATTAATCTTATGTCAGAAGAGTAGCTGGCAAATATCTTCTCCTATTCTGTAGGTTTTCTCTATAGGCTCTTGATTGTTTTCTTTGCTGTGTTTTATAGCTTTTAAATTTGATGTCATCCCATTTATTGATTTTGGTATTATTTCATGAGGTTTAGGGGTCGTATTGAGGAAATCATTACCTGTAACCATATGTTTTTTTTTAACATTTCTTTTTTTTTTATTGGTGCACTGTATTCATACATCATAGTGGGATACAAACTTTTGTAGACAAACATGCACACATCAACCAGTCAGCCCCCACCCGATCCCCACCCCATCCCCTCCCCATCCCTCCTTCCCATGCTTGGCTTAGTGGTTGACATCTAGTATTATAGCAATTTATCCAAAATTAAAAATGATAATCTCACATAACAGTTTCATTTGTCTGATACCAAGCTTTTGATGACTTAAAGATAACATTTCAATATTTCTTTTTGCTTTCTTTCTTACCAGAGAATATTTTTTTTCTATTTTTTTAGGTGACACTATCATATATTTATATTTTATTTTTCAGAAAAAAATCTATCCTAATATGGAATATGGATTCTAGATACCCAAAACGATCTTGAAAAAGAATAAAGCTAGAAGATATATATTTTCTGATTTCAAACCATATAAAGCTACAATAATTGAAACAGTGTATTACTGTTCTAAAGGCAGATATATAAACCACTGGAGTTAAATAAAAGCCTAGAGCTAAATTCTTCCCTATATTGTCAAGTTATTTTTGACAAGGTTTCCAAAACATTTGGTGGTGGAAATAATAATCTTTTAACTAGATATTGTTGAAAAATAATAATTATATGGAAAAGAATAAAATTGGACCCTTACCTAAACCCATATACAAGTATTAACTCAAAATAGATAAAAGACCTAAATATAAATCTTAAGACTATAAACTTTTAGAAGAAAATCTGGGTCATAAAACCTCACAACATTGAAATTGGCAGTGATTTCCTGGATATGATTTCAATGGAACAGGCAACAGAAGAGTATACAAACTCCCTAAAAAATAAAAAAAATATTGTATATCCAAAGACAATGTAAACAGAGTTAAAAGTTACTAATAGAATTGGATAAAATATTTCCAAATGCTATATCTGAAGGTATATTAATATTCCAAATAGAAATTCTAAAAATTAACAACAATAAAGGCAAACAATACAATTTAGAGATAGGTAAAAGACTAACATAAATAATGAATCTCCACAGATAACCAATCTTAGTTGTCTGTTGGATGGAAAATCTTGTTTCTCTGGTTCTGGTGTGTGTTACCTATTTCTTCTTTGTAGTTAATCTTTTTGAGTATTTTCTCTAGCGCTGGTTTTGAAGACATAAATTCCTTTAGTTTCTGTTTGTCATGGAAGCTTCTTATTTTTCCATCTAATTTGATACAACGTTTTGCTGGGTAGGAAATTTTTGGCTGGAAGTTGTTTTCTTTCAGAATTGGGAATATGTTACTCCAAGCCCTTCTGGCTCTCATGACTTGGTTTGGGAAGTCTGGAGTGATTCTAATCGGTTTGCCTCTGAATGTCACTTGGCCCTTTGTTTTTGTTGCATTTAAGATTCTCTGCTTGGCTTCCACATTGGTCATTTTGACAATTATGTGGCGTGGAGATCCTCTTTTCCGATCCTGTCTAAAGGGAGTTCTATAAGTTTCCTGGACCTGTGTATCGACCTCTTGCTCTATGTTTGGAAAATTTTCTGCTATTACTTCCTTGAAGAGATTGTTGATCCCTTTGGTATCACTTTCTTTTCCCTCCTCTATTCCAATTATTCTTAGGTTAGCTCTCTTAAAATGGGCCCATATTTCTTCAATGTCAGATTCCTGCTGTTGGATATTTTTTCTAGATTAGAAACTATGCGTTCATTTTTGGAATGATCATCTTCTAAGAGCGAGATTCTGTTCTCCATGTGGTCTAATCGGTTGTTTATGCTTTGAATTGAGGCCTTTACTTCATTAATTGCATCCTTTATCTCTTTTTGGATCTCTCTGAGTTCTTTTCGAAGCACCTCTATTATTTCTACAGTTATTTTCCTGATTTGATCTTCTAGAAATCTCTGATTTTCTGTTTTATCGGGTTCTGATGTTGTGGGGTTGTGGGCATTCATTGCTCCATTGTTATTCCTCTTTCCCATGATTTCGGAAGTTTGTGCCTTCTCTGGGTTCTTCCCTGGGTCGCTACGGCTTCACTTAAGGTGCTCTGGATCTCGAGTCTGTAGTATCTCAGACCCCACTACTCCTTTACTGGGTTGTATCACAGAGTCTCCGACCCAGGGAGTCGATAGAGGCTGCTTTAAAATATGGGGGTGCCAGGTTGCACGTTCTCCTATAGTGTGATATCTCTGCCACTGCCACTCCCCCACTGGGTCAAGTCCCAGGGAGTACAGTACTTGGATTTCTCCTCTGGGGCCTGCAATTTGACTCACTGTTCTTGAGTTCGCAGATGTAGCTGTACTGGACTCGTTGAATTCGCTGCTGCTGCCACAGGTGGCAATATAGCGCCGCTGCTACGCCCTTGGCCGTGAGGCTGGCTTATTTCTTCTTGGTTTTGAGTTCCACTCTGAGTCCCTGCAGCGTGTGCTGAGCTCAGCCACTGGGAGCTTTAGACGCTCCCTGCGCTGAAAAATCCCGCCTGGCTGTTCCACAGTGGCTCACCTCGGCTTGCTGTAGCCGTCCGGTGAACTCGCCGCTGCCGCCGGCAGTATGGCGCTGCTGCCGCGTCCTCGGGCGTGAGGCCGGTGTATCTCCTCTGTGGCTCTGAGCTCTGTTCTCAGTCCGCTTTCTCTCTGGAGCCTGGTGATTTTTTTGTTTCTCTGGTGATGGTGTTTTCTGGCTATGAACGGCGCTGATTTTGTGGTAATGGAGATTGGTTGTTAATGGGGCTCTTAAGCCCCGCTTTTATCCCTGTAACCATATGTTAAAGTGTTGCTCTAGGATGTAGGTTTGGAAAAACTGATACAATGTATTTTGCTTATTCTTAAATCATTAAATTTAATTTTTCTTTTGTGGATTGGTTTATGTAAATGTCATCATTTTAAATACATGGTTATCATCTTCTACCAATTGCAAAATTTCTGATCTAATTCCTAGGTCTCTGATATACCTCGAGATTCATTTCATGCAGAAGGAGAGACAGAGATGTATTTTCCTTCATCTACATATGTGTACCCAGTTTTCCCAGCATTGTTTTTTTGTTTTTCTAAAAAGGCTTTCTTTTCTCTAATGCATGTTTCTGGTGCCTTTGTCAAAGATCAGATGACTGTAACCATGTGTGCTTATCTCTGTGTCTTCTAAGGAATGAAGATTTTTTTAAATCTAAATTTTAAATCTACTACCCCTCCCTATAAGTTGCTTGGTTTGGAAAACTGCAAAAGTAAAGTAAAAACAGAAAAATAAATTCATAAAGATGCGGAATAGTCTGTTGTCAAGGAAACAAAGCAAGCCGGGTGTGGTGGTGAATGCCTGTACTCCTAGTATTTAGGAAGGTGAGAAATAGGATAACAAATTCCAGGCCAGCTTCCATAACATAATGAGACCCTGTTTCCAAATAAAAATAAAAAGGGCTGTCAATGTAGCTCAGAGGTAGAGTGCCCTTGGTTCAATCTCCCATACTGCAAAAAAGAGAGGGGTGGGGAATTCTAAAACTTTTAAAATGTGATTTTACAGTTAGGTTATATCCTTATATATATCCCTCCAAGTTACCACCATCATATTTATCTTTGAGTGACAAAACAAAAGTAAGCAACTACTAGGTTAAAATGCCAATTTAGGATTTTTCTGTTGTTTCAGGCAATAAAACATATAGATGCAAGTGTCAGCCCATCCTAGCTTGAATACTGGTTTTTATACTTACTAGACTATATCCATGATTTTGGAAAACTCACTTAACCTTTTGTTCACATATGAAATAGCTATTGTAATGATGATGATAACATTGCCAAACTCCTGGAAATAAATTAGATAATGCTTGTAAAGTAGTTAGCACAGTTACTGATACCTGGTAAACACTCAATAAATGGTAGCTGTTATTATAAGTGTATGTGGTAAGCTGAGACAAGAGGATTATAGGTTCAAGAACAGCCTCAGCAAGTAGCGAGATTCTTATCTCATCAACCTAGTGAGAAACTGTTTCAAAATAAAAATACAAACAACAAATGCTGGCAAGGATGTGGAGAAGTGGGAAGTTTAATACACTGTTGGTGGGATTGAAAATTAATGCAATCACCTAGGAAAACAGTATTGAGGATCCTCAGAAGAATGGGAACAAATTTACTATTTGATCCAGCAATGCCACTTCTGGGTATCTACTCAAAAGAAAGGAAACCAAAATACCAAACGAATGCATGTGTATCTATGTTCATAGCTGCACAATTCACCATAGCCAAACTATGGAACCAACCAAGATGTCCATCAACAGAAGAATGCATTACAAAACTGTGGGATATGTATACAATGGAATTTTACTCAGCCATAAAGAAAAACCCAATTACATCATTTACAGGGAAATGGATGGAACTGGAGTATATTATGCTAGGTGAGATTAATCAGTCACAAAAATAAGAAATCGGATGCTCTCCCTAACATGCAGAAGCTAGGGAGAGAATGGGTCATAGGAGGAACTCTAGACAAAGAAAGAGATACTATAGATGAGCAAATAAGGCAACCTAACTGAGGGGATGAGAGACAGGAAGAGGGAAATTCTCTAATGTACTTGATGTACATTAACAATCGTATCAAAATCAATCACTAAGCCAAACATGAGAAGGAGGGGGAATGAGGCGGGAATTGGGTAAAGGCTAATTGGGTGATGTGTGCATGTATGTCTCCACCATCTTGTACCCCATTAAGATGTTTGACTACAATGCATCAATAAAAAATTAAAAATAAATAAAAAGGGCTGAGGGTATATCTCAGAGGTAGAATGTCTCTTGGTTCAATTCTCATTACAAAATGATGATGATGATGATGATGATGATGATGATGATGATAACAATAATTTTACTCAGCCATCAAAAAAAACTCAATTTCATCATTTTCAGGGAAATGGATGGAACTGGAGGACATTATGCTAAGTGAGATTAGTCAGTCACAAAAAATAAGAAATCAGATGCTTTCCCTAATATGTGAGAGTTAGGGAGAAATGGGTCACAGGAGGAACTCTTGAAAGAGGAAATCCTATAGTGGAGCAAACAAGACAACCTAAAGGAGGAGAAAGGAGGTGGGGGAGAGGAAAATCTCTAAAACACACGATGTACTTAAACATATCGAAGTCAACCACTAAGCCAAGCAAGGGAGGGAGGGACGGGGAGGGAATGGGGTGGGAATTGGGTAGGGGTTAAATCAGCGATGAGTACATGTTTGTACACACAAGTTTTTTAACCCAAAATGTTGTATGAATATAATGCACCAATAAAAAAAATTAAAAGAAAGAAAATAAAGTGGTAATGGTCTTAGGAAAAAAAAAAAGAAGAAATGCATGTGGTAAATTCTCTTTCTTTCTACTTTATTTGGTAACAGGATCTCACTAAGTTGCTGAGAGCCTCACTCAGTAGTTGAGGCTGGCTTCAAAACTGTGCGATCCTTCTGTCTCAGTCTCCCATGCGCTGGGATTACAAGCATGCGCCACCATGCCCATTTTAAATTAAGGGAAAATGTACTTCCCACTGGCCTTGAGTTTGCCTTTGCCAGACTGGATGCTCCCCTCTGTAGGATATATACACCACCGCCCTCTGGTCCCATAGTAAGACTGCATTGTAAGTGATCCACACAAATGCGTGCAAAGGGTTCTAATCTTGTCCATGCTGACCTGGGTTAGCATAAGTTCAAGGCTGAGTTAGCATGGTTATCTGGCCATAGCAGCACAGGAAAGTTAGCAGAAGAAGCCTGGGGAAGCATGAGGAATCCTGTTGGCCAAAACTTTACGTGATTATTCTGTATGGTTATAAAAGTAGCACAGCCATCAGCAAGAGGAATCCAAAGGCAGGCACATTTCAGCAACCACAGAGATTTCCTGACACTCAGGGGTGCTAAAAACACAGCAGATTGTTGACCAGGAATGAAGAGCAGGGTCTGGGCAGTAGAGTTCCTACGTTGGGTGTAAATTCCAAGATTCTAGCCCGCTGAGGTAGAAGGGAGCACTTCATGCTGACAGAAACCATTAGTAACCCTGAGATGTCCTAAACTGGACTTTGGCTTGCAGAGGTAGATACGTGGAGAGATAGAGTAGGCACTTTCACTGGGGTGATGCAGGGAGACTTAACTTCAACATTCGGCTCCACCCTCTCTTGCACCATGGCAGAGTAGACATCCATAAGTGAAGCAGACCCTGGAGTAAAAAAAAGTAAAGTGGGAAGCAGGTGTCAGAATCTCCTGAGCACATCAAACCAGGCACACCCTGCAAAATAAATATATAAATAAAATGCTTAAAAGAGCCAGGCATGGTGTTGCACACTTATAATCCCAGCATTTGAGAGGCTGAGGCAGGAGGATCATGTTTCGCAACAGCCTCGGATACTTAATGAGGCCCTTTGCAACTCACTGAGACCCTGTTTCAAAATAAAGAATAAAAAAAAATAGAGCTGGGGATGTATCTCCATGGTATAATGCCCCTGGGTTCCATCTCCAGTACTGCAAAAAAAGTGCTTAAAGGTATTAATACTCAGCCGGGCATGGTGGCACATGTGTGTAATCCCCGTGCTTGGGAGGCTGAGACAGGAGGATCGTGCAGGTTCAAAGTCCACCTCAGCTACTTAGTGAGGCTCTCAGCAACTTAGTGAGACCCTGTTTCCAAATAAAAAATATAAAATAGCTCTGGGAGTTTAACCTGGAGGTAGAAATCCCCTGGGTTCCATCCCCAGTACCACACACACTAAAAAGTATTTATACTTCATGTAAAAAATACCTTTTTCATAAGAATGCACAGAACATACAATTGATAAGGAAATATATGCCTATGAAACTTAATAAATACTTTAAATATGTTCTAAAAATAAGGGAAAATATATACATTTTTAGCAATAGAAATTCCATTTTCCCCAACTTTCATTAAATAAATGTTGAGCAAATATTTTAAATTGAAGAGGAACCAAAACATAATTCTCTTTGGGACATCTACATGTTCCATCCAGTGTGGCTGAGGGGGGTACTTGTGGCACAATTAAAAAAATGGTAGATTTTTAGAGTTGGAAAATCTGACCTTTAGTCCCATTTCTATTACTTATTAGCTACTAGTGTGACCATGAACAAATTGCATAACTTCTCCACATTACAAATTTCTCACATGAAAATGAGGATATATATGTGTAGATCAGTGATAAGGACTGGAAGAAAGATGGTAGGTTAAAACATTTGGCACAAACTGGACATGGTGGTGAATCCTTGTAATCCCAGTATTTAGGAGGCTGAGACAGGAGGATCCGGGTTTGCAGACAGCCTCAGCTACTTAGTGAGGCCCTTTGCAACTCAGTGAGACCCTGTTTGAAAATAAAGAATAAAAAAAATAGGGCAAGGGGTGTAGCTTGAAAGTTGAACACCCTGGGTTCCATCCTCAGACCCACCCCCCAAAAATGATGATGATGAAGTTGATGGCAGCAACTATAAAATCTTTTAGTTTTGTTGTTTTAAATGACTGGCAACGAGCCAGGCGTGGTGGCAAACACTTGTAATCCCTGCGCTTGGGAGGCAGAGACAGGAGGATCATGCAGGTTCGAAGCCAGCCTCGCTTGCTTAAGAGACCCTGTTTCCAAATTTTAAAAAATATAAAATAGGTCTGGGAGTGTAGCCTGGAGGGAGAAGGGTTTCCAGGAACACCAGTACCACCAAAAAAAAAAAAAATTACTGGCAAGAATAAAGTCCAGCTTTTTCTCTATGGATTTTTTTATTTTATTTTTTATTTATATATATATTTTGCAGGTCTGGGGATGGAACCCAGGGGCATTTGACCTCCGAGCTACACTGTCCTGCCCTGTTTTTATTCTTTATTTTGAAACTGGGTCTCACTGAGTTGCATATGGCCTCACTAAGTAGCCGAGGCTGTCTGCGAACCACGATCCTCTCTGGTCTCAGCCTCCCGAATGCTGGGATTACAAGCGTGTGCCACCATGCCCGGCTCTCTATTGAGTTTTGAATAGTATTGCTTATTGGACACTCCTAGAATCTTTGTGTGTGTGTGTGTGTGTGTGTGTGTGTGTGTGTGTGTGTGATGCTGGGGATGGAACCCAGGGGCATTCAACTTCCGAGATACACTCCCAGCCCTATTTTTCATTCTTTATTTATTTATTTATTTATTTATTTATTTATTTATGGTACTGGGGGTAGAACCCAGAGGCTTTCTACCTCCGGGCTATACTCCCAGACCTTTATTTTTATTTGGAAACAGGGTCTCACTAAGTTGCTGAGAGCCTCACTAAGCAGCTGAGGCTGGCTTCGAACCTGTGCGATCCTCCTGTCTCAGCCTCCCAAGCGTGGGGATTACAAGCGTGCGCGCCCGGCCCTAGAATCTGTTTGACTGCAGCATAACTTGGTTTTGTGTCCATAAAATTAGATTTAATCCAGAAACAGGACATGTGAACAGCATCAAAATGGTTCCAGTATAGGCATAACTCATATAAAATTTGACATTAAATGACTTCTACTTTGACAGCTACAGAACAATTTACCTATCTCTAGATGCTCATACTCAAAGATAATATATTCAGATTGATGGCACACTGATATATAAAGAGACATTACAAAAAATAATAGAATGACCAATAGAAAAGTGCTCACAGGATTTGAGCATATTACTAAAAATAAAATTACGAATAGTAATCTAGCCAGTAAACATATACAAAATAATCCATTCTTACTAGTTCTCAAAGAAATAATATACCATAATAAGGTACTATTTTCACTAATATGAGACTGCTAGAGATATTTTAAAATATGCTACTAGATGGGCTTAGGAAAACTGGCACTCTTACATTATTGATACAATGTTCCTAGTGATGCACTTATCAGTACATGCCATATAATATGCTAACAATACATAATGCCTTCAGTGAACACTTCACTGCTAACATTGGAATACATTTTTAGACATTCAATTGGTTTTCTTTTTTTGGTGCTGGGAATTGAACCCAGGGGCATTCTACCTCTGAGTATACCCCTAGAACTTCCACCCTACTTTTAAAATTTTAATACAGGGTTTCACTGTGTTTCTTAAGCTCTCACAAGTTGCTGAGGCTGGCTTTGAACCTACGATCCTCCTTTCTCAGCCTTCCAAATACTGAGATTACAGGTTTGTGACACCTCATTCAGCTAAAAAATCATTAACTACAAAATATATCCAAAACTGGAAGACAGAATTCATCGACCACTATTTTTATGAGTTTCTACCTTTGAAACACACAGGAAACTAATCCAATTAATTATTACTTTTGACAACATGTCTTGGTACAATGCTCTAAATCCATCAAAATTACCACTGAATCCATGTAATGTATCAGTCCTACTATCATTAACTCCCAACCTTGTAGGAGTTTCTAACACCCTGCTATTATTATCTTGCTTTTATGCCATGTGTCCCTTTTCTTCAAAATGCTTATGCGGCATTTATTTTTTTAATTCAATGCCTCATATTTAATTTTGTTTTGAGAAGCTTTCAAAAAGCTCATGATGATCCTCAGGATAATTGTAGCCACCCTAGAGGGTGGCAAATTTAGGGCTGGGAATCACTCCTTTGCAGCCATCCACAGGGTACTTTTCAATAGCCTCTTCTAGTTCTGCAATACATTTTTCTTACAATGTGAACAGATCTCTTCCATCAATAAGGAAAGCATAATTTTGTTAATGATAGGTAAGCACCTTATTATCTGTAGTTGGCAGGCTTAAATATATTGCTGTCTTTTAGAGAAAAACAGCTGTTTCCAGATGTCATTAAATCAGGCATTACCACTGACAAAGCTTTTTCAAAGTATTTTACAACAGTTCTGTATGCTGTCAGTGCTGCTTGTACCAAAAATTCTGTGGGAGTGAGGGCCCTATGCTTTCTAATTGCTAACTTCTTTGATTACAACCTCCTACTCAGATATTAGAATGAGTGACATTTCTATCTATATAATACACATTTTCTTCCCTTATAAACATACTTCTTCAGTATTATGACACTTTTGAACTTAGTGAATTCTTGCCCAGAATTCTGACACCTCTCTCAGTACCAAAGATACAGATTGGGCCTGTTGAAAATTGATAAAATGCATTTTGCTTATTCTGAAAGTGTTCAATTTAATTTCTCCTTTGAGGATTGATTTATGTAAATATGTAAATAAAATCATTTTGTACACATGGTTACCATTTTTGCTATTTCTCAATTATTTGGGACAGGTTCCCATCCAAAAGAGTATCTTTTTGTTGTATCTTCTTAGTAAAAAATTATTATAGTAGTTTTCATTAGAAAAGATCAATTCTATATTAATTTAAGTGTTTAATCCACCAGATTGAGTCACCTTTGTATTTATTAAGAACATGACCCAAGGTCTTTGTTGAACTTACTGATTTCCATTCCAGTCCTCTTTTTCCTTTAGTCTTTCAGTAACTACCAGAACCAACCAGGAACACAAAATTTAAAGGCTGGTAATAACTTAGGTGACTTCTTTTTCTTTTATCATAGCTAAAGAAGCCCCCCCCCCTTTTTTTCTTGGTGGTACTGGGGTTCCTGGAAGCCCTTCTACCTCCGGGCTCCACTTCCAGACCTATTTTTATACTTTTTATTTGGAAACAGGGTCTCTTAAGCCAGAGAGGCTGGCTTCTAACCAGAGAGGCTGGCTTTGAACCCACGCAATCCTCCTGTCTCCGCCTCCCAAGCGTGGGGATTACAAGTGTGCACCACCACGCCTGGCCAAAGAAACCCCTTTCTTTCGGAGCACATAGCTTTACTTTCCAAACCTTCAACCTAGAATTCAACAAAATCATCATAATACAGTTAAATTTTGGATTTTCCTTAGACTGAAAACTTATATATAGTACATTATTAAATATGAGTTTGAGGTAGTAAATCACATTGTAAATGGAGACTCATGATATTGTCCTGAAAGTAATTACTACAGATATTTGAAAAGCAAACCACTGATACATCCATCATATACATTTTTTTTTATTGAATAGCCATCAAGAAGACTGATGTAGATCTTTAGGTACTCAGTGGAGAGATGTTGAGGACATACTGTTAGGTAAAAGTAAAAAAATCACAGAACAATATGCATAGGTGTTCTTATGTATATGTTCACTTGTATACACACACACACACACACACACACACACACACACACATACATACATAGAAAAATATCTGGATGATTATAAGCCAGATTACTTTTTAGTTATTATCTCTGAGAAGGGAAGTAAAATGGGTGGGAGAATGGGTTTGAAGCAAGATTTTTACATTTAACTATATACTTTTGTAACACTTGAATTTCTTACAATATAGACTACTTTTATAGTTAAAAAAAGACTCAAGCCGGGTGTGGTGGTGCATGCTTGTTATCCCAGCATTTGGCAGGCTGAGACAGGAGGATCGAAGTTCGTGGACAGCCTTAGCTACTTAGTGAGGCCCTTTGCAACTCAGTGAGACCCAGTTTCAAAATAAAGAAAAAATAGGGCTGGGATGGTAGCTTGGAGGTAGAATGCCCCTGGGTTCCATCCCCGGTACCATATAAATAAATAAATAAATAAATAAATAAATAAATAAATAAACAAACAAGCAAGCAATAAGAAGACTCTTTTTAGCTGAAGCCTCTTATGAAATTTGCTCTTAACATTCACAGGCCCGAACTATTAAGTGAGCAGGAGAATTTCAGTGCTAGGATTTTATCGGCCTCAAAATAAGAACATGTCTGAAAATAGCAGTAATAGTTGTCATTTGTTCAACACTTATTTTGTGCTATGTTTTCCACAGAAATTATCTAATGTATCCCTCCTAATAACTCGGTAAAATAGGCTCTGCCTCCTATTTACAAAAAAAAAAAAAGAAAAAAAAAACATTTTCAGAGAGATTAATTTGTCAGACACCACATAGCTATTCTTTTAGTCTGTTCGGGCTGCTATGTCACAAATACAACAGACTGGATTGCTTAAACAATACATATTTTTTCTCATACTTCTAAGGTAGAAAAGTCCGAGATTCAGGTCAGGCCGCCAATGTGGTCAGGTTCTAGTGTGAGCCCTCTTCTTGGTTTCCTCACATGGCAAATTATCTCCTGAACCCAATTACTTTCCAGAGGCCCCATTTCCAAACACAACCACATTGAAGAATAGGGCTTCAACATGAATTTTTGAAAGGCATAAACATTCAGTCCATAGCAGCTGGCCAAAGAAATTGAGCAGGAGTTTCAATTTGGATTTACCTGGCTCTTAAGCCATACTTTTGTTACTGAACATCATAACCTAATTGGAACTACATAGAGTTTTCTGTGGTGCCATCGACTGTTCTAAGTACTTTATTACTCTTTGAAGTCATTTTTATATATAATAACTCATTTATTCTTCGCAACAAGCCAACAGCCTTATAAGTTAGATATTATTATCCCCATTATTGTTTCCACTCTCACCATGTTTTCAAATGAGGAAAATGAAATGAAATATATATATATATTACATTACTTGCCAAAAGTAAAAGATGACAGAGGAAGGTTCAGACCCCAAGAAATCTTACCATACATGCCACTGCATCACTAGGTATCATGTAAAATGAGTTTTCTGTGCTTCTCCTTTCCCCATTCCCACTCTCTTATCAAGGGTATTAAGGAAAAGATGAGGTGCACTGGCAGAATTCACACTTAAACTAAATGCACTCATGGCCCAAAGAAAGCAGTTACAAATTAGTTCTTAACTATATGTACAATTATTAGGAGACTTTATTTCAAAACACTTTCATCTGAAGTGAAATGTTCCCAGTTTAAAATCCAGATTAAGACATAAGTCTGTTTCTTAAAGTATTTTGCCCTGCTCTGAGAATATAAAACAGAAGAAATGTAAAGTTCACTTTTTTAAAATGTATTTTTTATTGGTGCAATGAATTCATACATCATAATGGTATAAAGAAAATACTTTTGTAGACCTACATGCACACATCGCCCAGTTAGCCCCTACCCGATCCCCACCCCGTTCCCTCCCCATCCCTCCTTCCCATGCTTAGCTTAGTGGTTGACATCTTGTTTTATAGCAATTTATCCAATATTAACGATGATAATCTCACAAAACAGTTTCATTTGTCTGATACCAAGCTTTTGATGACTAAAAGATAACATATCAATATTTCTTTTTGCTTTCTTTCTTACCAGAGAATATTTTTTTCTTTTTTTTAGGTGAAACTATCATAAATTTATTTATTTTTTCAGAAAAAAATTTATCCTGGTATGGAATATGGACTCTAGATACCCAAAACAATCTCAAAGAAGAACAAAGCTAGAAGATGTATATTTTCTGATTTCAAACTATATAAAGCTACAATAATTGAAACAGTGTAGTACTGTTCTAAAGGCAGATATATAAACCATTGGAGTTAAATACAAGCCTAGAGCTAAATTCTTCCCTATATTGTCAAGTTATTTTTGACAAGGTTTCCACGACCATTTGGTGGTGGAAATAATAATCTTTTAACTAGATATTGTTGAAAAATTATAATTACATGAAAAAGAATAAAATTGGACCCTTACCTAACACATATACAAATATTAACTCAAAATAGATAAAAGATCTAAATATATATCTTAAAACTATAAACTTTTAGAAGAAAATCTGGGTCATAAAACCTCACAACATTGAAATTGTCAGTGATTTCTTGGATATGATTTCAATGGCACAGGCCACAAAAGGGTAAATAAACTCCCTAAAAATAAAAAATATTGTATATCCAAAGACAATGTAAACAGAGTTAAAAGTTACTGATAGAACGGGATAAAATATTTCCAAATGCTATATCTGAAGGTATATTAATATTCCAACTAGAAATCCTAAAAATTAGCAACAATAAAAGCAAACAATACAATTTAGAGATAGGTAAGAGACTAACATAAAAATGAATCTCCACAGATAACCACTCTTAGTTGTCTGTTGGATGGAAAATCTTGTTTCTCTGGTTTTGGTGTGTGTTACCTATTTCTTCATTGCAGTTAATCTCTTTGAGTATTTTCTCTAGCGCTGGTTTTGAAGACATAAATTCCTTCAGTTTCTGTTTGTCGTGGAAGCTTCTTATTTCCCCATCTAATCTGATAGAAAGTTTTGCTGGGTAGGAAATTTTTGGCTGGAAGTTGTTTTCTTTCAGAGTTTGGAATATGTTACTCCAAGCCCTTCTGGCTCTCATGACTTGGTTTGGGAAGTCTGGAGTGATTCTAATTGGTTTGCCTCTGAATGTCACTTGGCCCTTTGTTTTTGTTGCCTTTAGGATTCTCTGCTTGGCTTCCACAGTGGTCATTTTGACAATTATGTGGCATGGGGATCCTCTTCTCTGATCCTCTCTAAAGGGAGTTCTATAAGTTTCCTGGACCTGTGTATCGACCTCTTGCTCTACGTTTGAAAAATTTTCTGCTATTACTTCCTTGAAGAGATTGTTGAACCCTTTGGTTTCACCGTCTTTTCTCTCCTCTATTCCAATTATTCTTAGGTTAGCTCTCTTAAAATGGGTCCATATTTCTTCAATGTCAGATTCCTGCTGTCAAATTTTTTTTCTAAATTAGAAACTATGTGTTCATTTTTGGAATGATCATCTTCTAGGAGCGAGATTCTATTTTCCATGTGGTCTAATCGGTTGTTTGTGCTTTGAATTGAGGCCTTTACTTCATTAATTGCATCCTTTATCTCTCTTTGGCTCTCTCTGAGTTCTTTTAAAAGCACCTCTATTATTTCTACAGTTATTTTCCTGATTTGATCTTCTAGAAATCTCTGAATTTCTGTTTTATTGGGTTCTGATGTTGTGGGGTTGTGGGCATTCATTGCTCCATTGTTATTCCTCTTTCCCATGATTTCGGAAGCTTGTGCCTTCTCTGGGTTCTTCCCTGGGTCACTACGACTTCACTTAATGTGCTCTGGATCTCGAGTCTGTGGTATCTTAGTCACCACTACTCCTTTACTGGGTTGTATCGCAGAGTCTTAGACCCTGGAAGTCAATCGAGGCTGCCTTAGACCACGGCAGGTGCCAGATTGGGCGTTCTCCTATGGTGTGATATCTCTGCCACCACCACTCCCACACTGGGTCAAGTCCCTGGGAGTACAGTACTGGGATTTCTCCTCTAGGGGCCACAATTTGACTCACTGTTGTTGAGTGCGCAGATGGAGCTGTCGTGGACTCAGTGAATTCGCTGCTGCTGCCGCCGGTAGCAATATGGCGCTGCTGCCACACCCTCGGCCTTGAGGCTGGCGTATTTCTTCTCTAGTTTTGAGCTCTGCTCTGAGTCCCTGCAGGGTGTGCTGAGCCCAGCCTCTGAGAGCTTTAGACGCTCCCCGCGCCGAGAAATCTGCCGAATTCCTCCCGGCTGATCCACAGCGGCTCACCTCGCCTCGCTGTCCGCCACTCCTCTCTGGAGCCTGGTGGGCTGTTGAGTGTGTTGGTCTGGTGCCGTCCGGTGAGTTTGCTGCTGCCGCCGGCAGTAAGGCGCTGCTGCCGCGTCCTTGGGCGTGAGACCGGCGTATCTCCTCTGTGGCTCTGAGCTCCGTTATGAGTTCCCTTCCTCTCTGGAGCCTGGTGCTGCAAGGGAAAATGGCACCCGCCGCTTCGCGCCCTGGCTCCGGCTGCAGCACTGTGGTCTGGTTTCTGGTGTCTTGTTTTTCCAGCCCTCTTTTTCTCTGTCCCCTGAAATTACATTTTTTGTTTCTCTGCTGATGGTGTTTTCTGGCTATGAAAGGCGCTGATTTTGTGGTAATAGAGATTGTTTGTTAGCGGGGCTCGTAAGCCCTGCTTTTCTCCTTTGCCATCTTCCTGGAAGTTCCTGTCTAAAGTTCACTTTTTCCTTGACCTGATCAAAGGCATTTAGAAAGACTCCACAGCTAGTATCATATATAATGGTGAAAGACTGAAAGCTTTCCCACCAAAATCAGAAACAAAAGAAGAATGTTCACTCTCTCTATTTCCACTTAACATTGTACTGGAAGTTCTTGCCAGGGCAATTAGGCAAAAAAATAAAATAAAGGGCATCCAGATTTTAAAGGGAGAAGTTAAACTGCTTCTAGTCACAAATGATTTGATATTATACATAAAATATCCTAAACTCACTAAATAACTACTAAAAATAAATAGAAGGAATTTGGCAGTTGCATGACACTCTAAAATCAGTTGGTTCTATATACTAGCAATAAACAATTTGCAAATGAAATTAACAAAACAACTCATAGATTTAAATAGCAGTGAGAAAAATAGAGTAAATATAAGTTTATCCAGTAAAATACAAAACTTGTTTACTTAAAACTAGAAAATATTGTTGATAGAAATCAATGAAAAAATAAGTACATGGAAATAAATTCTACCTTAACTGATATATGGATTCAACACAATCCCTATCAAAATCCCAGCTGGCTTTTTTGCAGAAATAGACCTGATGATCCTAAAATTCATACAGAAATAAAAGGGATGCAGAATACCCAAAACAATCTTGAAAATGAACACAGTTGGAGAATGCACACTTTCCAATTTTGAAACTTACTACAAAGTTACAGCAATAGCAGTCAGTGTGGTACTGGCAGAAGAATAGACATATGGATGAATGGAATAGAAGGGAAGGTCTAGAAATAAACTCTTAAATTTATGTTTTATTGATTTTTAATAAGGGTGTCAAGACATTTAAGTGAAAAAAGAACATTTTCAACAAATGGTACTGTGAGAACTAGTTATTTACATGCAAAAGATTGAGTTTCAACCCCTTTGTCATACTACATACACAAATTAACCCAACATGGATCAATGACCCAAGTGTAGAAACTCACACTAGAACACTTTTACCTAAGTATAAATTTCCAAGACTTTAGATTAGACAATACTCCCTTAAAGATGATAGCAAAAAAGCATAAGCAACAAAGAAAATTGATAAATTGACTACATAAAAATGTAAAACTTCATGCTGGGCATTTTGGTGATGCTTGTAATTCCAGTACTTGAGAGGCTGAGACAGGAGGA
This sequence comes from Muscardinus avellanarius, assembly GCF_963383645.1. Taxonomy (NCBI): domain Eukaryota; kingdom Metazoa; phylum Chordata; class Mammalia; order Rodentia; family Gliridae; genus Muscardinus; species Muscardinus avellanarius. Next base: position 95,846,517 of record NC_137792.1, on the reverse strand, counting down.
TCACGGGTTTGTAGCTAGCCTCAGCTACTTAATGAGGCCATCCACAACTTAGTGAGACCATGTTTCAAAATAAAGAATAAAAAAGCTGGGCGTGGCGGCGCACGTTTGTAATCTCCACGCTTGGGATGCAGAGACAGGAGGATTATGCAGGTTCGAAGCCAGCCTTGCTGGTTTAAGAGACCCTGTTTTCAAATAGAAATATCAAATAGGTCTAGGAGTATAGCCCAGAGGTAGAAGGGTTCCATCCCCGGTACCAACAAAAAATAAAATAAAACAATAAAGAATACAAAAATAGGCCTGAGGGTATAGCTCAGAGGTACTATGCCCCTGGGTTCGGTCTCTAGTACTGCAAAAAAAAAAAAAAAAAAAAAAGTAAAATTTTTATGAATCAAAGGAAACAAAACTACAACCCACTGAATGGGTTGGGAAAATGTCTGATAAGGCACTTATACTTAGAATGTTTTAAAATAATTTACAATTTAAAAATAAAAGGGCAAATAGCCCAACTAAAAATTGGTAAGGTAAAATATTTGACTACACACATTTCTTTTCTTTCTTTCTTTCTTTCTTTCTTTCTTTCTTTCTTTCTTTCTTTCTTTCTTTTCTTTTCTTTTCTTTCTTTTTCTTTCTTTCTTTTTTTCTTGCTTTCTTTCTTTCTTTCTTTCTTCCTTTCTTGCTTTCTTTCTTATACTGGGGATTGAACCCAGGAGCATTCTATCTCCGAGTTACACCTCCAGCCCTATTTTTTAATCCTTTATTTGTTTTGAAACGGGTCTCACTAAGTTGCAGAGGGCCTCACTTTGTAGCTGAAACTGGACACAAACCTGTAATCCTCATGTCTCAGCCTTTCAAGTACTTGGATTACAATCCTATTCTATCATACCCAGCTATTGACTACAAATTTCTACAAAGAAGATGTACAAGTTGTCAATAAGCATATGAGAAAATGCTCACCATAATAATCACTAGGTAAATACAAATCAACATTACAATAAAATGTCACTTTATAACTTCTATGATGACTATAATAAAAAGACAATAAAAAGTTGTGGCAAAGATGTGGAAAATTTGGAACACTCATATTCTACTGGTAGAAATGTATAATGGTGTAGACACTTTGGAAAACAGTCTGACATTTCCTTAAAAAGTTAAACATAGGGTTACCATATTACTCATCAATTCCACTCTTAAGTAGGTACCCAAGAGAAAAGAAAACGTTCACATATGAATGCACACGAATGCTCACAACAGCATTATAGTCTCAATATGTAACCTAATTCACCCAACAAATATATACTGAATTCTCACTATATTAGCCACTGGGAATCAAACAAAGAAGATGGGAAAGAACTGGTACAATTCTAATAAGAATAGTAACAAAAGATTATAACACTCATACATTCACCATGTGCCAGACAATATTTCAAAAACTTTTATGTCACAGTTTTAGCAGGTTGCATTTCTCTAGAAATTCAACTGTTTTCCTGGTTATCCATTTTTTTGGTGTATAGCTGTTCTTATGATCCTTTGCATTTCTGTGGTATCAGTTTTAATGTCTTTTCATTTCTGATTTTACTTATTTAACTCTTCTCTCTTTTTTGTTTGTTAGTCTGGCTAAAGATGTGTCAATTTTGTTTCTTTTAAAAACAATTTTTAGTTACATCCATCTTTTCTATTGTTTTTCTACACTCTATTTTGTTTATTTCTGTGATTGTATTCCTTCTGCTAAGTATCCTTATCTAGTTTCTTTAGGGACAACATTAGGTTATTTACTTGAAATCTTCCTTCTTTTTTTCCACACATATTTATTACTATAAAGTTCCCTCTCAGCTAGGCGTGGTGGCATGCGCTTTTTTTTTTTTTTTTTTTTTTTTGCGAGTCTGGGGATGGAACCCAGGGGCATTTGACCTCCGAGCTACAGCCCCTGCCCTATTTTTTAATTTTTATTTTGAAACAAGGTCTCACTAAGTTGCGGAGGGCCTCACTAATTAGCTGAGACTGTCTGCGAACCGCGATCCTCCAGTCTCAGCTTCCCGAATGCTAGGATTACAAGCGTGTGCCACCCCGCCTGGCTGGCATGTGCTTTTAATCCCAGTACTTGGGATTCTGAGACAGGAGTACCACGTATTTGAGGTCACTCTAGTCAATTTAGTAAGACTCTATTTCAAAATAAAAATAGGATTGGGAGTGTAGCTTGGAGGTAGGACATCTGTAGGTTTAATCCTCAGTCATCCCCAAAATAAATAGAATTAAAAATTTAGGAGTAATTTTTACTTCTGAAAACCAAAAAAAAATTGCTAAAAGAAATAGAAGAAAACAAAAATAAATGGAGCACCACCCATATATATGGGTTAGAAAAGTTTTATTGTGATAATACCCATACCACCCAAAGTGATCTCCAGATTCAATGAAATTCCCATCAAAATTTCAGTGTCATTTCCTGCAGAAATAAAAAGAACAGTCTTAAAATTCATATGAACTCACAAAAGACCAAAATAGCCAAAGCAGCCTTTGAACAAAAGGAGTAAAGCTGTAAACATGATACTCCTGCTTACAAAATATACTATAAAACAATTGTAATAAAAAGCATAGTACTGGAATAAAACAGATACATTGTCTAATGGATATATCCAACATGATATAAAACTGAGAAATAAAGTCAAGTATTTATCATCAATTGATTTTTGCAGAGGTTTCAAGAATGCATGGTGGGGAAAGGACGGTCTCTTCAGTGCATGGTTTTAAGAAAGTTGGATATCTACATGCAGAAAAAAGAAATTTAACACTAAACTCCCACCATATACAAAATTCAGCTCAGAAGAGATTAAATAAACAAAAACTTATTTAAACATAAGATCTGGAACTTTAAAGGTACTAGAAGAAAATGACTTTTTGGATAGGACTCCAGTAGTACAGGCAACAAAAGCAAAAGTAGACAAATTGGATGGCATCAAACTAAAAAGCTTTTGCACAACAAATGAATTAATTACAAGAGTGAAGAGACTACCTGCAGGTAGTGAGAACATATTTGCATACCATATATCTGATCAGGGGCTAATATATAAAATATATAAGGAATTCAAACAACTTAATAGCAAGAAAACGAATAACCCAATTAAAATGGGCAAAGGATCTAAACAGAGATCACACAAGAAAAGAGACATGAAAGGCCAGCTCATATGTAGAAAATGTTCAAAATTATTAACCATCAGGTAAATGTAAATTAAAACTACAATGAGATATCACTCCACACCTTTTAGAATGGTTATTTTTATTTTTCATTCTTTTATTTTTTATTTTGTTGCGGGTCTAGGGATGGAACCCAGGGTCATTCGACCTTTGAGCTACAACCCTTGCCATATTTTTTATTATTTATTTTGAAACGGGGTCTCACTAAGTTGCAGAGGGCCTCACTAAGTAGCTGAAGCTGTCCAGCCTCCTGAATGCTGGGATTTCAAGTGTGCACCACCATGCCTGCCTCTAGAATAGTTATCTTTTAAAAAGATAACAAATTCTGTAATACCAGTACTTGGGAGACTAAGACCAGAACTGGGTTCAAGGCCAGCCTGTGTGACTGAGTGAGACCTTCAGTAGCTTAGTGAGACTCTGTTTTAAATGTTAAAACCAGAGGTGTAGCTCAGAGGTAGAATGCCCCTAGGTTCAATCAACCAATACCAAAATAATAATAATTAAAAAATATAATATTCTGAAAAAAAAGATGACAGATGTTGATGACATGGAGAAATTGCAAACCTTCAACAGTATTGGTAAGAATGTAAATTTGTACTATAGAAAACTCTGTGGATATACATTACAAAAAATTGGAATTTCTATATGATCTAGTAATTCCACTTCTGGTTATTTGTCTAGAAAAATTGTTATATCAGAGACATCTGCCCTCCCACATTTGCTTTAGACACAGTGGTGATGATACAGAAGCAACTTAAGTGTTTCTCAAGGGATGAATGTATAAAGAAAATGTGATATATACAAATATATTTATGTATACATATATAGATAGATGGCTAGATATAGGTGTCACACACACACACACACACACACACACACACACACACAGCCTTAAAAGGTTGAAATCCTGTTGTGACAATGTAGAGGAACTATGGGACATTATGCTAAGTGAACTAAGTCAGGCAGAAAAATATATACTACATATCTTTGGAATCTATAAAAATCAGTCTCACACAAACAGAGAAGAAGGTTGAAAATTTGTTGCCTGAGGCTTGGGGAGAGAGAAAGAAGAATGAGGAAAGGAAAGATGTTGATCAAAGGTTACAAAGTTTTAATTGAACTGGAGGGACAAATGATCTACTCTATTGTTTGGGATATACAGTTAATAATAATGTATATTTCAAAGTTGCAAAAATAATAGATTTTTATGTTCTACTCCCCAAATAGATGAGTTCATGAAGTGATAAAATGTTAATTGGCTGGTTTTAATTTTTCTATATTATATACCTAGATCTAAACATCTTCTTACAGCTAATAAATATACAAAATTAATATTTGTCAATTCAAAATAAATAAAAATATAATAAAATTTTATATGTATTATCTCATTTAATCCTTATATAAACCCTATGACACTGTGCTGTTATATCCTCATTTCAATGATGAAAAGACTAAAACTTAGACGTTAAGTAAATTGCTTGAGTTCACTCAGTTAGCAGATCAAAAGGAAAGCTGAGCTAATTCCCCTCATTTTTGAGTCTGTATGTCTCATTATATTATAAAAGTTTTAGACTTGTATTTAGATTTCAAAATAACTGTTGCATTTCTTTTTAAGTATTTTTAAGAGCCTTCTTTTATTTGGCTATAATTTATTGTAGTAGTAAGAATTTTACTAGAAAATGAAGAGTATATATTAGTATATACCTAGTAGTATAGATTACCTATATAGGATATTTAACAGTATCTTTTTAAAGATTTACATAAAATATATTTATAATTTTGAGATATTACATGGAAAAGGTGTAACATTTTGGTGGCCCTCCAAAGTAATGCAGGTGTACCTAAATGATTTCGTAGTAACGAAGTATACATACATATAAATGTGTGTGTTTGTGAGAGAGGAAAAAAGTAACAACTTCCTAAATTGTGGAGTTTATATACTTTCTGTTTGTTTTACACCTTTAAACATTATGTAAGTTTTTATTTGATTTGATTAGAGCCATTTGAGAAACTCATTCTTTGGTGTGAAATGTAAGAGTACTCATTAATGATCATAAGCAAGGCCAGTATGTGCCAGCAAACAAATAGCTTTGGGAACAAACATATAAAACAAAAATAATTAGCCTGGTAATCATTCTTCCTTGCTTTAGACATGAAAGAGTATTTGATCTTTTAGGCATTACATGTATTTATTTCAGTCATTAAATGCAATTGCATTTTCAAAGAATGGAAAAATCTCATATTCTCATGAATACAATTCTCCAGTTGTTGTGTCAAGGATGATGCTTAAGCAACTAGAAGACAAAAGTCCTCTGTGATTAGTGCATGGAGGAGAAAACATTTTATTCTTCCCAGTGAACACGGGGCAAGTTTCTGCATACTCACTTTGTGTGGGAGGTGGAGTGCTTATATTTGCCTTTCTTGGACTTCTTCTCAAAGCACGACCTTAACCTTGTCCTCCAAACTCACTTTCCAGTCCCCTTCCCATAGCAGTGATACTTACCAGACTCACTTAGATATGTTTTGCAAAACAAACTTGTGCATTCCTGTGTCTCCCACTGGAGATTTGTCTCTATAGCAGGACCATTTCTAGGGTAAAACTAAGTGCTTGCTGTGTGTGTGTGTGTGTGTGTGTGTGTGTGTGTGTGTGTGTGTGTTTAGGAATTTAACTTAAGGGTATTCTACCCCTGAACCATACCCCCAAACCTATTTTATTTTTTGAAACAGGTCCTCTCTAGGTTTCTGGGGCTGGCTTTGAACCTGTGATCTTCTTGTCTCAGCCTCCAAAGTACTGGGATTGCAGGCATGCACTACTGTACCTGGTTCCAAGTACTTGCATTTTAGAAAAAAATTATTTGCCTTTTTTTTTTTTTTGGTGGTACTGGGGTTCCTGGAAGCCCTTCTAACTCCGGGCTACACTCCCACACCTATTTTGTACTTTTTTATTTTTGGAAACTGGGTCTCTTAAGCCAGCACGGATGGCTTTGAACCTGTGCAATCCTCCTGTCTCCTCCTCCCAAGCGCGGGGATTACAAGCTTGTGCCACCATATCCGGCAGAATTGTTTGCCTTTTTACAAGAAGAATTTTATTTAATAAAAAGAAAACTAAAAATAGGTGGTTTTGAAGTTTACCCTAGGCTGAGAGCACTCTACTGTCTTTGAGGCATTAGCAGACATACCGAAATCAGTGACATACTTAGAATTGCTTGTTCTTTCTCCATAATTCTTTTGAACAGGACATAAATATCACATGGAGTATAAAAGGTAGAGTGTTCTCCATTTACTGGCTCCAAGAATTCCCACACCTTTTTAGTTTGGAAAGGATAAATTGGGATGACAGAAGAATAGTGAATGTGAGGTATAGTAGTATTAAAATTACATTCTCGAGACTGGACTCATGCCCGAGGACGGCGGCAGCAGTGCCATACTGCTGGCGGCAGCAGCGAATTCACCGGACGGCTACAGCAAGCCGAGGTGAGCCGCTGCGGAACAGCCGGGCGGGATTTTTCAGTGCAGGGAACATCTAAAGCTCCCAGTGGCTGAGCTCAGCACACGCTACAAGAACTCAGAGTGGAATTCAAAACCAAGAAGAAATAAGCCAGCCTCACGGCCGAGGGCGTGGCAGCGGCACCATATTGCCACCGGCGGCAGCAGCAGCGAATTCAATGAGTCCAATATAGCTACATCTGCGAACTCAAGAACAGTGAGTCAAATTGCGGGCCACAGAGGAGAAATCCCAGTACTGTACTTCCTGGGACTTGACCCAGTGGGGGAGTGGGGGTGGCAGAGATATCACACCATATGAGAATGTGCAACCTGGCACCCCCTATAGTTTAAAGCAGCCTCTATCGATTCCCTGGGTCGGAGACTCTGTGATACAACCCAGTAAAGGAGTAGTGGGGTCTGAGATACTACAGACTCGAGATCCAGAGCACCTTAAGTGAAGCCGTAGCGACCCAGGGAAGAACCCAGAGAAGGCACAAACTTCCGAAATCATGGGAAAGAGGAATAACACTGGAGCAATGAATGCCCACAACCCCACAACATCAGAACCCGATAAAACAGAAAATCAGAGATTTCTAGAAGATCAAATCAGGAAAATAACTGTAGAAATAATAGAGGTGCTTCAAAAAGAACTCAGAGAGATCCAAAAAGAGATAAAGGATGCAATTAATGAAGTAAAGGCCTCAATTCAAAGCACAAACAACCGATTAGACCACATGGAGAACAGAATCTCGCTCTTAGAAGATGATCATTCCAAAAATGAACACATAGTTTCTAATCTAGGAAAAAAAATCCGACCGCAGGAATCTGACATTGAAGAAATATGGGCCCATTTTAAGAGAGCTAACCTAAGAATAATTGGAATAGAGGAGGGAAAAGAAAGTGATACCAAAGGGATCAACAATCTCTTCAAGGAAGTAATAGCAGAAAATTTTCCAAACATAGAGCAAGAGGTTGATACACAGATCCAGGAAACTTATAGAACTCCCTTTAGACAGGATCGGAGAAGAGGATCCCCACGCCACATAATTGTCAAAATGACCACTGTGGAAGCCAAGCAGAGAATCTTAAAGGCAACAAAAACAAAGGGCCAAGTGACATTCAGAGGCAAACCAATTAGAATCACTCCAGACTTCCCAAACCAAGTCATGAGAGCCAGAAGGGCTTGGAGTAACATATTCCAAACTCTGAAAGAAAACAACTTCCAGCCAAAAATTTTCTACCCAGCAAAACTTTCTATCAAATTAGATGGAAAAATAAGAAGCTTCCATGACAAACAGAAACTGAAGGAATTTATGTCTTCAAAACCAGTGCTAGAGAAAATACTCAAAGAGATTAACTACAAAGAAGAAATAGGTAACACACACCAGAACCAGAGAAACAAGAGTTTCCATCCAACAGACAACTAAGATTGGTTATCTGTGGAGATTCATTATTTATGCTAGTCTTTTACCTATCTCTAAATTGTATTGTTTGCCTTTATTGTTGTTAATTTTTAGGATTTCTAGTTGGAATATTAATATACCTTCAGATACAGCAATTGGAAATATTTTATCCAATTCTATTAGTAAATTTTAACACTGTTTACATTGTCTTTGGATATACAATATTTTTTTTATTTTTTAGGGAGTTTGTATACTCTTCTGTTGCCTGTGCCATTGAAATCATATCCAAGAAATCACTGCCAATTTCAATGTTGTGAGGCTTTATGACCCAAATTTTCTTCTAAAAGTTTATAGTCTTAAGACTTATATTTAGGTCTTTTATCTATTTTAAGTTAATACTTGTATATGGGATTAGGTAAGGGTCCAATTTTATTATTTTCCATGTAATTATTATTTTTCAACAATATTCAGTTAAAAGATTATTATTTCCACCACCAAATGTTCGTGGAAACCTTGTCAAAAATAACTTGATAATATAGGGAAGAATTTAGCTCTAGGCTTTTATTTAACTCCAATGGTTTGTATATCTGCCTTTAGAACAGTAATACACTGTTTCAATTATTGTAGCTTTATATGGTTTGAAATCAGTAAATATATATCTTTTAGCTTTGTTCTTTTTCAAGATCATTTTGGGTATCTAGAATCCATATTCCATATTAAGATAGATTTTTTTCTGAAAAATAAATATATAAATATATGATAGTTTCACCTAAAAAATAGAAAAAAATTCTCTGGTAAGAAAGAAAGCAAAAAGAAATATTGAAATGTTATCTTTAAGTCATCAAAAGCTTGGTATCAGACAAATGAAACTGTTATGTGAGATTATCGTTTTTAATTTTGGATAATTTGCTATAATACTAGATGTCAACCACTAAGCCAAGCATGGGAAGGAGGGGTGGGGAGGGAATGGGGTGGGGATCGGGTGGGGGCTGACTGGGCGATGTGTGCATGTATGTCTACAAAAGTTTGTATCCCACTATGATGTATGAATACAGTGCACCAATAAAATAAATTTAAAAAATTACATTCTCGAGCTGGGAAAGTCAAGACCCACAACCTTAGCAACTTTTCTGTAGTACTGGGGATTGAATCCAGAGACATTCTACCTCCAAGCTATACCCCCAGCCTTATTTTTAATTCTTTATTTTATGTTTAAAATGATTAATTTTTTTGTATGTGGTGCTAGAGTTTGAAACCAGGGCCTCATGCATGCTGAGAATGTGCTCTACCACTGAGCTACATTCCCAGCATTTACTCTTTATTTTGAAACTGGGTCTCAATAAGTTGTGGAGGGCCTCACTAAGTAGCTGAGGCTGGCCACGATCCTCCTGTCTCAGCCTCCCAAGTACTGGGATTACAAGCGTGAGCCACCACGCCCGGATCCTGTAATTATTAATAATAAAAGCAAACACATTTTGAGAGTTTATCGTGTGATAGGCCCTAACTAGAATACCTTCCATCCATTTTCTCTTTTGATCCTGACAACTACCTGTGAGGCCTCATTTTACAGAGGAGCAAGCTGAGGTTTAGAGAGTATGATTTGTCCAAGGTTACCCAGTTGGTCATTTGCACAGCCCTGATTCAAATTCACTTTTGCTTGATTTTAGAGTCATTGCTCTTTGTGTGTGTGCACGGGGGAATACTAGGAATTGAACCCAGAGGCAATCTGCCTCTGAGCTATACTCCTAGCCCTATTTTATTTTTTATATTTTGAAACATAGTCTCAGTAGGTTGTAGAGGACTTAGTGAAGTTGCTGAGGCAGACCTCAAGCCTATGATTCTCCTGTCTCAGCCTCTCATGTACTCGGATTACAGGTATGCACCATCACGCCCAGCTGAGTCATTGCTCTTAAAGATTAGACAACACTGTCTCTATTTGCATTTGAAGCTTATGGAACCCATTCTTACATGTCCTCACAATGAACATTATAGAATTTTGAAAAAGGCTGAAAAGAACGGAGAAGAAACTTTGTCAACTGGAAACCTAACCGAGTTGGTTTGAAACCTTGAAACAGAGTCTGGCTAAGTTGCATGAGCTGACCTGTAACCTGAAAATCCTCCTGTCTCAGACTCCCAAGTATTGTGATTACAGGCATGTGCCATCGCGTGTGTGTATACACACACACACACACACACACACACACACACACACACACACATATTTGAACACAAGGGCATTCTGGCATTCTGCCCCAGAGCTACACCTCCAGCCCTTTTCATTTTATTTGGAAACAGAATCTTGTTATGTCTTACTGGCCTTGAACCTTCAGTCTTCCTGTCTCAGACTCCTAATTACTGGTATTATAGGTGTGTGCCACCATACTCAATTTACTTAGCTCTTATACATCTTTAAAAACTCCTTAGAAATAGGTACTAATAATATCTCTATAATGAGGATTAGCAAACTGAAGTTCAAGGATATTAAATAATGTGTCCAAGATCACACAGCTGGTAAGTGGCAGAGCCAGGCTTTGATCGTCTACAGGCTGCATCTAGTAGCTACGTTACACTGCCTCTCAACAAAGAAACTTGATTTTCTTGCCATCCTTTTTCAACTACTGTATGACAAGCCTACTCTCCTAGCAAATCTCTCTAACAGAGAGCCCTGTTTGAGTTTTTCTTCATCTATGAGTTCTAAGTGTTTTTGAGCTCCTTTGTCAACTTTCACATGACCGCATTTTACATTACACGTACAAAACATGATCTTTTCACCTTCTAAATGATTTTTCCATGAACTGTTCCATTTCAGCTTGGGAAGTGAGTATGAAAAATATTGTTCCTCCTTTGTGAATGAGGGAATTAAGGCCAGCGACTTGCCTAATGTTTCATGCAACAGGCCAGTGGCAAAGTGGGCGAGAATCCAGGTTCTTGGACTCTTAATTCAATGTTCTTTTCCATTGTACCAGCTGACAGAATTTACAAATCCATTTATTTGTCTATTAGTTCATTTATTAATATTGTGATAACATTTTGCGCATTTCAGTGTATGCTAAGGAACTGCATGGCAAGTAAGGTCAGTATAAATATTCTTGCTCTCAAGGAACTGACAACATGACTGAAATAAGGTCTTAACCATAAACAGTTTAATGACAGTATATAAAGTCACGCATACTAAGGGGGCAAATTAGTGGTCTAGTCTGGCCATATAAGGAATTTCGAGGCAGGGCATGTAGCATCAAGGATAGCTTTATCAGGAAAGTGGGTCTCGAACTTGGCATAGAAGAGAGCTTAGAGCTTAGAGAATGGAGTAATACTTTCCAAGCTGGATGAATGGAGTGCACCATGGCAGTATTTCCCAACCTTTGTCATGCCATGGTATGTAGAGACAAGGATAGTATTTGTAAAGCATGCAGAGGTCAATGTATACAAGCATCCCAGTTGCTTCAGTGGCATTGTTCCTAGAATACCTGAGGGCAAATAGAAAGACTCATAGCTTTATACACTTATAATATGCTTAAGGGAGTATTCACTAAGGTCAGGGTGGGTCTAAACACCATTGACAAGGATATAGAGGAGAAATGAAGGGTATTTCCAGAAAAAAGTTATAGCAGAGATGATTGGAGAAGAAAGTTATAGCCAAATGATAAAGGGCCTTTGGATTTTGTTCTGTGGACCTGCAGACTAGGGAGGCATAACACACATAAAATTGTCTCAGAAAGATCCTACTGGACAACAGACTGGAGGGAAGGAAAGTAGTTGGGAAGATATTACCATTGCCTATGTAGAAGGTGAAGGTATCTTGGTCTAGAGTGGTAGTACAAGAGACTGAGAAAAACAGAACTGAATTCTATTTTAGAGATCAAATGATAAGCTTTGGTAACTGACTGCATGTGAAAAGTAGGAGAAAGGGAGAAGAAAAGGGGGACTTTTGGGTTTCAAATTTCAGCAAATGGCTACAAATGGTGATGTTTTTCCCTAAGATGCAGAACTCAGAAGAAGCAGAGAAATTTTGGGGAGGGGTGAACAGATAGGATGATGAGTTTCAAGCTGAAGTTTAGAGGCAATGAAGCCATCTAGGAGGCTATTGAAAAGGGCTAGTTGAGACATAGTGAGATTTGGGGTTAGGAGATAGAAATGGGAACAGAAAGGAAATGGGTTGAGAGGCATTGTAAAGCAAGACTTGAACAAATTTCATGATTAGCTGATTCTAGAGTTGAGAGGTAAAGAAAGGTTTGAAGCATTACATCTCCTCTGTGTTTTATTATTGGTGATGCTTCTATTCTCATGGCTTCAAATACTGTCTGTAGTCTGATGACTTCCAGATTGGTATTTTAAGATGGACTCTACCGCACTTTTATATCCAACGGCCTGTTAATTACATCAACCATGGACAAAAACAAAATCTTGATTTGCTCACACCCAAGTCCCCACCAAAACTTGCTCCACTAGCCAAACCTGCTCCTCACAGTCTTCCTCATCTCACTAAGTACTAATTTCCTTCTTCCATTTGCTCAAGTAGAAGGCCTTGGAGTCGTTCTTTTTATTATTATTATAACTTGGTACTTTGGGATTGAAGCTATGGGCATTCTACCTCTAAGCTACACCCCCAGTACTATTTTATTTTTATTTAGGTCTTCCTAAGTTGCTGAGGGTCTAGCTAAGTTGCTGAGGCTGGTTTTGCACCTGTGATCCTCCTGTCGCAGCCTCTCAAGTACTGGCATTACAGGCGTGCACCACCACGCCTGTCTAAATCACTCTTAAATTACTCTTTCTCTCACATCCTACACTTATTCTATCAGCAAATTTTGTTGGTTATAAACTTAAAATGTATCTATAACCTTACCATTTTAACCACCTTCATTGCTTTACTATCCTGATTTATATCACAATGATCTATTGCCTATATTATATTAGAATAGCCTCTCAAGTGTTCTCTGTCTTTGTCATCCTTTCCCAAGTCCTTCACTGGTTTTAGGAACTAGATAAATTGTATTATGTAAAAGTCTGATTGTGTCACTCTTCTGCTTAAAACTTGTCCAGTGTCTTCCAATCTCACACACGGTAGTAGGATAACTCCTTATAATGACCCACAGTGTTGTATACAGCACAGATTTGGATGGAATTCATTCTCTTAGACTCCTTATGTATTGAATTAAATGTTCCCTACTTGGTGAGATCCTTGCTTTCTGTCACATTTAAAATTCAACATGTCCTCTCCCCCCTTCCCTATATGCCTTTCTCTTTTTATTATTTGTTTATTTATTTATTTATGTATTTATTTTTGTGGCACCAGGATGGAACTTTTTATTTCTTTATACATTGGAAACTACTTGATATTATGTAATCATCTATTTATTGTATGTATTTTTCTACTGAAACAGTGGCCAGCAAACATTTTTTTTGTTGTTTTGGTGGTACTGGGGATGGAACCCAGGGGCCCTCTACCTCTGGACTACACTCCCAGACCTATTTTATATTTTATTTGGAAACAGGGTGTCTTAAGCCAGCTGAGGCTGGCTTCGAACCCACGTGATCCTCCTGTCTCAGCCTCCCAAGCGCGGGGATTACAAGTGTGCGCCACCACGCCTGGCAACATTTTCTGTAAAAGGGTCACAAAGCAAATATTTTAGGCTTTATGAGCCATACAGTCCCTATATTATCAAAGTCTATCATTAAGGCACAAAAGCAGCCAAAGATGATACATAAAACAATTATCATAGCCTGGTGTGGTGGCATACAGCTTTAATCCCAGTACTTGGGACAAAAGGACTGTAGATTCAAGGCCAACCTCATCAATTTGGTGAGACCCTTACAAATTTATCTAGACCTTGTTTCAAAATAAAGAATAAAATGAAAAGGGACTGAGGGTAAAGATTGGAAGTAGAATGCCCTTGGCTTTTAATCCCCAGTACAAAAAAAAAAAAAAGGAAACCACAAAGAATGATTATAAGCCAGGTGTGGTGGCACATGCTTGTAATCCCAGCATTCGGGAGGCTAAGACCAGAGGATCGCAGTTTGCATCCAGCCCCAGCTACTTAGTGAGGCCCTCTGCAACACAGTGAGACCCCTGTTTTTAAATAAAGATTTAAAAATAGGGCTGGGGGTGTAGCTCAGAGGTAGAATACCCCTGGGTTTCATCACCAGTACTGCAAAAAAAAAAAAAAAGATTATGGCTGTGTTTCAATAAGATTATTTACCAAACAGGTAACAGGCCAAATTTAGCCCATAGGCCATAGTGTGCTGACCCCTACTAGAATGTAAGTTGCAGGATGACAATGATTTTACTGCTGTATTTCTATCACCTAGAACAATGCTTGTTACATAGTAGGTGCTTGGTATATTTTTATTGAATGAATGGAATCAGAGGGAGACCAGAGGGCTCATTCCACCATTTGATGGAACAAAATCTTAGGCAAGAGCTGGCTTTGGCTAGATTTATGGCATATCAAGTTTCCTATACCCTTCCCCCTCATTCCTACACTATCACTTAAGAGTGTCATAGGAAGTAAAAATTGCTTTTATTGCCTGTGTAACTCTCCTGATGGGTGAAATTTCATCTGACTTCCTTTAATATTATCGTTTGTCTATTCAATCCTCCTGACTCAGATTCTCTCTAATAACAGTAATAACTCATATACTCTGCACTAAAATTGGAGTGCTGAAATCAGTATTCTAATTAATTTACAAGGAGCGCTAGCAATAGCATTTATTGACAGCTCTACACTTTTCAACACTTGATCATACTTTGAAGTACTCTCAGAAGTTAAGCAACTGCTACTGTTATGATATGAGATGTTATTTTCCTTCCAAGTATTTGACGTGAATGGTTTGTTCTGATAAACTTCAGCTTTCAAGTACTCCCAACAGTAGGAGTCATATGCTAAAAATATGGTAAATGAAGTATTCACCAGTGCTTACTGACTGTTCTCATATTTTTCCTCGGATCTCTCATAGGCACTAAAGGTTTCTTGAAGTTACACACATTTCTATTGAAAATGCACATTCACTCAATCATTATTTCATAAGTCCTTCATGTGTTGCTAATATTTACTGAGCATGCACTATGTATGTGGCTTTGCACTGAGGGCTTTCATATGTATTAAGCTATTGGATTCTTATAAAGCACCTAGGAGGTAGGTACTATTATCATCATTTTACAAACCAGAGAGCTGAGGTACTAAAAGCTTGAGTAATTTTCTCAAGTCCCTACAACCACCAAACTGAAGAATTCTTTATTTACAAACATGTTGGTAGGGAGATATACATAGCATTATGAATTCACAGAGTTCTGAAAAATAGAAAGAAATACTAGAGACTGAAAAGGAAAAGGGCCTCTAACTCTACAGTTGAGGTGAAAAAAGTAAGATGGGGAAAGCAAGAGTTTCAGTTGGTAAATAAATAATAAATGAATAAATAAGTAAATAAATAAATTGTCCATAGCTGCGCATGGTGGCACTCATCTTTAATCCCAGAACTTGGGAGGCTGAAAAAGGAGGATCACAGGTCTAAGGCCAACTGCAACAAGACCCTTAACGGCTTCGCTAGACCCTAATTTGAATAAAAAATGAAAAAGAAGATGATGCTGTTGAGATCAGTCAATTTTAGAAAGCCAAGGGTTATATGTTTTCTTTTTTCTTTTTAACTCACTTACAATAGCCAAACTCATCGCAAAGAAACTGATAACTTAGACTTTCACATTATTTTTGAGGGTGTTTTTAATTTTTAAAAATTGTTATACGTTTTTTTAATTTTTTAATTTTTTATTGCTACATTGCAGTCATACATCTTAATGGAGTACAAGATGATAGAGGCATACATGCACACACCACTCATTCAGCCCTTCCCCAATTCCCACCCCATTCTCTCTCCTTCATTTCTTCTCATGTTTGGCTTACTGTTTTCTTTCATATGTGGAAACTAGAGAGAAAATAGAAAACAAATGGAACTTCAGATAAAAGAGGAGGGGAACCTGTAGAATAGTGGGAATTAATTGGGGAAGGGAGATGGGGGGGACAATTGATAAAGGAAACACTTGAAATAATTCTATGTTCATGTATGAATGTATCATTACCTATCTCACTAAAATGTATGGTGGTGGGGAGCAAGAGGTGGGATCCAAGTGTAAACACACTGAGTGCTGTGTGCATGCATTATTATATTACATTGAATCTCACTATGATGTATAATTTTAGTACACCAATAAAAGTATTTTTAAAAGGGCTAATCATGTAACTCAGTGGCTGTATGGGCCTGGGTCCAATCCCCAGTATCAAGAAAAAGATGCCCATTATAGAAGTGGGGTGGACTGTCCACAGAAAACGTTTACTGATAAGATAAGGAACATCTGTATATCTCATTAAGAAGTAATGCTCTAAAACATAATCAGTGTAAAACACCACTCTAGCCTTCGAAGTGTTGTGGCTAGAAAGTACATCAAACTAAGAACATGTTTTATGATATCAGGACTTGTGCAAACAAGTCATTTGACTCTTTTCGTACAAAAATTAAAAAAATTTGAAGGAGATGTTGGTTTTCTTAGTCTGTGCCTCAACATGCTGGTAAATTTGCTATCTCTCTGATAGGAGATGGATGCTTGCTTCACACTGCGCACATAAGTCGACCTAGCTGAGGAGGATAGGAGGGAGGAAGAGGGAAATTCCCTAATGTACATGATGTACACTCACAAATATTTTTTTTTGTGGTACTGGGGATGGAACCCAGGGGCATTCTACCTCCAAGCTCTACCCTCAGCCCTATTTTTTATTCTTTATTTTGAAACAGGGTCTCACTGAGTTGCAAAGGGCCTCACTAAGGAGCTGAGGCTCTCTGCAAATCGTGATCATCCTGTCTCAGCCTCCCAGATGCTGGGATTACATGTGTGCACCACCCTGCCGGGCTTACAAACATATATTTTTGTTTTTGAAACAGGGTCTGAATAGGGTCTGGCTAAGTTGCAAAGGGCTTCACTAAATTGCTGAGATTAGTCCTTGAACCTGTGATCCTCCTGTCTTAGCCTCTCAAGTACAGGCCTGTGTCACGACACTCAGCTTAAATCTTCATTTTAAAACAAGGACCTGGAGAAATTTTGATACGCATTGAAGTTCAAGAACCATTGCATTCTGATGAAATAAGGCTTCCACGGCATTGAAACATTAAAATCCAAATGTTCATTTGCAATTCCAGCCAATAGCCAATTAGAGTATTGCATTCTTGCAGCATGATCTGTGGGCTTTAGTTCATGTGACAATATCATTTTATTATGGCCTGATTTAAATCAAAGCAAAGGCAGTTATGAGAAAATTTCTTAATCTCACTCTCCTGAGACAATTTATGTAATAACTTGTGAGGAGAATACAATGACCTCTCCCTAATATCTTAAACTGATCTCCAAGGTCCCTTTTGGTTCCAACATTCTGAATCGATGAATGTTTCTAGGGCTGTGAGTCTGTTTAGGGCTGTGAGTCTGTTTATAACAAACACATTGCTTGTTACAGACTACAGCTATCTTCCTTCATCCAGGCAACAGGCTCTCTCTCCTCTCCTCTCCTCTCCTCTCCTCTCCTCTCCTCTCCTCTCCTCTCCTCTCCTCTCCTCTCCTCTCCTCTCCTCTCCTCTCCTCTCCTCTCCTCTTCTCTCTCTCTCTCTCTCTCTCTCTCTCTCTCTCTCTCTCTCTCTCTCCTCTCTTTCTCTCTTGTGGTACTGGAGATTAAGCACAGTCTCATTCCTATTTTATTTTTTTACTTTGAAACAGGGTCTTAGATAGCTGACAGTCTCACTAAGTTGCCGAGGCTGGCTTTGAATCTAGGATTCTCCTGTCTCAGCCTTCTAATTACTGGGTTTACAGGCATGAACCAATATACCTGGCTCAATAAATTTCTTAAGAACGCTGGTTGCTAGTCATTTTCCTGAACGTTTTCTTGTGACATATACCTTTTTTCAGTATCACCATGAAGCATGAGATAATACATATGAAGTGCCACACATAGTATCTGATGCAAAAAAGTAGTTAACAAATATTGATGCTGTTTTGGTGCATTGTTATAGTAATATCACTTGAATTATTAAAAATATAAAATTGGAGAGTTGTGACTGAGTTAAAACTAGGGAATTAGCCATGTCATCAGTATTGTGTTCATTTGGCTTTAGGGGAACTATACAGAACCCAAATTTCTGTTGACTGGCTCAGAATAGTGTGATGGTCTAGGGAGGGCATGGCTTCCTCTTACATATATTGCCTTAAAGAAAAACTTACGACGACTCTGACCCAACAAAAGTTTTGTTCTAAACCTCAGCTTGTAATCCCTAAAATGCACCCCAAACTAGTATTTCTCAAAGCATGTTTCATGGAGTACTAGTGCCTGGGAATGGACTCTGATAGTATTACATAAAAAGAGCTCCCTGGACAAGCAATGTTATAAATCACTGGATTCATCAATGTGGTTTCCAGCTACAAAAAAAATGTCTGCAGTCCTTAATAGGTTAACAGGTAATGTGAATCTCCAAGAGATGGATGGGGTGCACTGGAGTTTTTTTTTTTTTAATGTTTTTGACTGCACTCACAAGGATGGTGGTTTTTAGAAACACAATTATGAGAACACTGCTCCAAGGTGACTAGTGACCTTTTGCTAACAAAAATGGATGCTTTTATGTTGAGTGAGAAAAGCCAGACTCAGAAAGTCAAGGGTCATGTTTTCCCTCATATGTGGCAACTAGAGAGAAAAATGATAAAAAGGGGGGGATCTCATGAAAATAGAAGGGAGACTAATAGAGTATAGAAAGGGGACTGGGAGAGGGAAGAGGGGAGGAAAAGGGAAGGCACTGGAGAATGAAATTGACCACATTATGTATGTGTGTGTACACATATTGAACAACGAATCTCACTATTATGTGTAATTATAATGTGCCAATAAAAAAGAAAAAAGGAATGCTTCTCAGCCATTGCATGGTAAAAATTAATGAGAAAACAATTATGTACTGTATTGTAGGCTACCGTCCCTCATTCTCCTTGTGTTCTCATTTTTTACTTTGGACAGCTCAGATTTGATAATGTTACTTTTTTGCATAAGACTCAATCTCCTTCCCTTCTCTTGGTCTTCATGGCATTTGAATTACAGACATTCATTCCTTATTAAACCCAACTCTCTGTCTATTCCAAACCTGTCCCAGTGGCTGAATGAGTTTGGTTAAATACTTACAACCCTGCTGACAAGTCTCTGTTTGTTACTGGAGATTGAATCCAGGGACATTCTACTTTTGGGCTACATCCCTAGCTCTTTTTATTTTTTTTTTATTTTGAAACAGGATCTCATTATGTTTCTTAGAGTCTTGCTAAGTTGTTGAGGCTGGCCTTGAACCTGCAATCTTCCTATCTCAGTCTCCCAAGCACTGGGATTACCGGCATGTGCCACTGTACCTAGCTCTAAGTCCCACTTTAAATTCATGGCCACTGACTTCAAGTAGAACCTTAGTGCTACCCTTCAGTCCCATTACATTTCTTCATCTATTCATTCTTTAACATTGCTGCATGGCTGTTTTAGATTGTTTCCTCTTATCAAACTTCCAATACCTCTTCCCCCATTCTCCCTCTTGGCTGCTGACCTTGCTTCCTAGTGAAATAGGAAGAGTGGTTAGAAAATATCTGCCACCATTCTACCTACCAATCTATTTGCATCTGATCCATATACCCTTCCTTCCCTCTTGCTGCTAGGCAGATTCTCCACTGTGTACCAGATCTGTCCCTTTTTGTCTAATGGAGGTCATTGCTATAGTCATTTCTTCTCCTCTGTGACATCAGCAATTTTTCTCTAACCAAATAAATATTCTTCATATTAAAAAATTGTTTTTCAAGTTGGACATGGTGGTATGTGCCTATAATTTCAGAACTTGGGAGGCTGAGACAGGACAATCACAGGCTCGAGGCCCAGCCTTAGCAAATTAGTAAGACCCGGGATTTGAGGGCCTCACTAAGTAGCTGAGCCTGTCCACGAACAGTGATTCTCCGGCCTCACCACCACAAGCAAGCATACACGACCACACCCAGCTCAGCTGCATCTTTGTAATCCCAGCATTCAGAAGGCTGAGACCAGCTACTTAGTGCAGCCCTCTGCAATGCAGTGAGACCGTGTTTCAAAATAAAGAATAAAAAATAGGGCAGGGGTGTAGCTCGGAGGTTGAATTGGGTTCCATCCCCAGACCCGCAATAAATAAATAAATAAATAAATAAATAAATAAATAAATAAAATATGTTTAGCATGTATCATTTCTTACTCGGATCCTTGTGAAATTTATTACACAGGTAAATCAGAGCATGCCTTGCTTATGCTCAAAACCCTCCAGGGTGTTTTATATTGTTCATACTAAAAAGCAAAACTCTTAGAGTGACCTGTCAGATTCTACACAATCTATTTTCCTTCTCAATTATTTCCCTGACCTCATCATCTACAATTGTCCTCCTTGATTACTCAGCTCCAGCCATATGGCCCACTTACTGTTTCTCAGACAGGCCAAAAAAAAAAAATCCAGAGGGTCTTTGATGTTTTCTATAACTAGAATGTTCTTTCCCCATAGAAATATACACTTACTCAGCCGGGCGTGGTGGTGCACGCTTGTAATCCCCGCACTTGGGAGGCGGAGACAGGAGGATTGCGCAGGTTTGAAGCCAGCCACGCTGGCTTAAGAGACCCTGTTTCTAAATAAAAAAAATATAAAATAGGTCTGGGAGTGCATCCCAGAGGTAGAAGGGCTTCCAGAAACCCCAGTACCCATAATAAAGAAATATACACTTATTTGTTTTCCTCTGCTCTCTGTGCAAATGATACCATATCAGTAATATCTTCTTGACTGTCTTGTTTAAAAATCACCACTCTTTGTATCAATTTTCCCTGCTTTATTTTTATCTATAGCTCTTAGCTCCAGGTATATTACTATTTATTTGTTAACTATGTATCACTACCACTAAGTTCCAGGAGGGCAAAGATCTTATTTTATACCCTCAGTAGCTAACACAGTGTGTGGCACATAACAGGTGCTAGTTAAATATTTGACAAATTAATAAAGAATGATTCCAAGTACAATAGAAGTTCTAAGATCCCTGGCATTGTCAGGCACACACACACATTCCCCTCATCATCTAAACAACCTCCCCTTCCAGTGCAGAACTCCTCAATGACACATTTCTGGTGAATGGATGTCATCTTTGCATGGATACTTAAAGGAAGTTCCACACATTCTTAAGCAAGCCCCTCCATAACTGGAGCTATTTAATTTCTAGAAAGGTCTTTTTTCAAGTGTTCTTCTTTGGTATGCAGGATTTTTGAATAAGCATTAGGGGTACATGATGCCTAATTCCAAATGTTCAAAGGGTAAATAGCAAAAAGAATATTCCATTACCTCTTACTGCTACCACCCTCTTCCAAGTCATACTGATTTTTTTTTTCTTTTTTGTGGTACTGGGGGTGGAACCCAGAGGCTTTCTACCTCCGGGCAATACTCCCAGATCTTTTTTATATTTTATTTGGAAACAGAGTTTCACTAAGTTGCTGAGAGCCTCACTAAGTAGCGGAGGCTGGCCTAGAACCTGTGTGATCCTCCTGTCTCAGCCTCCCAAGCGCGGGGATTACAAGCTTGCGCCACCACGCCTGGCAGTCATACTGATTTTTAAAACCAGCATTGATGCATAAATCCTTTAGAAACATAAATCGTATCATGTTACTTCTATGCTAAAACCATCATCCTGAGGTATCTCATCTCATGCCAACTAAAAGTTAAAATCTTCCTCTGGCCCCAGCCATCGAATTTCCTTTTTTTTTTTTTTTTTTTTTTTACTGAGTTTTACTAAATTATTGTGTATTTTCTAGAGATAGCCTATGCAATAGCTACCCAGCTGTATAATGTAAACTATATATACTACTTTGTACCTTTACTTTTCTCTTTTGATTCTACCTTATTCTTTTGATGGCTGCATAGTTATCCACTGCATGCTGAATTCCCAGGGGATTCTTTGCCTTGAATACATGTATAAATCTCCTAAAATCACACGCTGATTTTTATTTTCAGTACTGTGGTATGGACCCGGGGACATTCTACTTCTGAATTACACCTCAATCCTTTCTATTTTTACTTTGGAATGGTCTCACAAAATTGCTGAGGCTGGTTTTGAACCTGTGATCCTCCTGTCTCAGCCTCCCAAGTACAAGGATTACAGGCGCGTGCCACCACTGCTGCGTGTTAATTTGTGAATGCACGTGTACACAATTGTCCCTTGGTATATGCAGGAGATTGGTTTCAGCACCTCTCAAGGATACCAAAATTTTCAGACGTTCAAGTCACTTATGAAAAATTATTAGTATTTACATATTACCTATAGACATCCTACTATATACACTAACCATCTCCATATTAGGTATAATACCTAATGCAATAAAAATGCTATGTAAGCAGTGGCATACTATATCAATTAGGGAAAAATGAAAAAAAAACTCTACTTATTCAATACAGATACTTTTTTTTTGTGGTGCTGGGGATTGAACCACTACTAGCCCTGTTTTATTTTTTATTTTGAAACAAGGGTTCACTAAGTTGCCAAAGGTGGTCTCAAATCTGTAATCCCTCTGTATCAGTTCCAAAGGACTGGGATGTGTGCAACCATGCCTAACTTTATACAGATACAATGTTTTTTTGTAGAGCTAGTACTGGGGCTTGAACCCAGGGACATTCTACCTCTAAGTTATGCCTCTAGCTCTATTATTTCATTTTTATTTTGAAACAGGGTCTTGCTAGTTTGATGAGAGTCTGTCTCACTACTTGGTGAGGCTTCTCTTTGAACCTGAAATCCTCCTGTCCCAGCCTCCCAAGTGCTGGGATTACCAGGCTTACAGATAAATTTTTAAAAATAACATTCTGAATCTCCAGTGGTTAAATCTGTGGATGTGAACAAATGGAAGCAGAGGGCCAACTACAGGCTCATCTCTGAGCAGAGAAAGCCCATATATTTTATTAGCTTCAAAGGCATCCTAGACTCAAAACAGTTAAGAATCACTATCCTGAGTATGAATCTGTCTTCCTGAAACTTCTACCCTTTGGCCCCAATTCTGTTATCTGGAACAGTTCTGTCAGAACCTGGCACATAGAGAACATACAACAAATATTTGTCAAATAATGAGAGCACAAAGTGACTCCTCTCCCTGTTCTCTATGTTAGCTTTTGGTTAGCTTGAAGAAACTATCATGCCCTTCTAAGTCATCTCTTTCCCTTAACTTTTCCTAATTTGACATGGTTTTCAAACTCACAAGCTTTTCTCTCCTCTGGATGTGCTCTAATATGGATTTATTTCTCAATAGCCTTCAGGGGCCAGTGGATAATTTAAAAATGGTTAAGATCAGGTATGTGATAATGGCCAGAGATGGGACCCATGGATCCCATGCAGTTGTTTAAAGATTTTTACATTCAAACTCATACATAATCCATGCATATATAACCAAACAAATATGATTTTCAGAACAATTTTGGACCATGGGCTGGCATTTTACAAATTTACAAGTCTGGAACTCAATCAGGTATGATGATGCATCCCTGTAATTCTAGTACTTGGGAAGCTGAGAACGGAGGATCACAGGTTCAAGGCCAGCCTCAACAATTAATTTAGTGAGGCCCTGAACAACTAAGCAAAACCCTATTTCAAAATAATAAAGGGCTGGGAATGTAGCTCAGAGTTAGAATGCCTTTGGGTTTCATCCCTACAACAACAAAAACAAAAAAGCACTCGGAATCGCCGGATGTGGTGGCGCACGCTTGTAATCCTTGCGCTTGGGAGGCTGAGACAGGAGGATCGCACGGGCTCGAAGCCAGCCTCAGCTACTTAGTGAGGCTCTCAGCAACTTAGTGAGACCCTGTTTCCAAATAAAATATATAAAAAAGGTCTGGGAGTATAGCCCGGAGGTAGAAAGCCTCTGGGTTCCACCCCAGTACCACCAAAAAAAAAAAAAAAAAAAAAAAAAAAGAAAACACTCGCAATGGTGTGGTGGAGCACACCTGTAATCCCAGTATTTGGGAGGCTGAGACAGGAGGATCACAGTTCAAGGACAGCCTCAGCAATATAGCCTGACTCTCAACAACCTAGCAAGGCTCTGTTTCCACAGAAAAATAAAAAAGTGCTGGGGTGTAGCTCAGAGTTAAAATGCCCTGGGGTTCAATCTCCAGTAACACACATACACACACGCCCTGAAACTCATAGTTTGACAACATTTTTTGGCATCTTCTATATTCTATCACCCCATCTCTTTCCTCCCCATATACTTTACAATTTATTTATTCTAATATAGTCTCCGCCTTTGTGTGTGTGTGTGTGTGGCACTGGGGATTGAACCCAAGAGCTGTCTGTCTCTGAGCTACACCCCCAGCCCTATTTTTTTTTATTTTGAAGCAGGATCTCACTAAGTTGTGGTGGGCCTCCCTAAGTTGTTGAGGCTGGTCTCTGACCTGTGATCCTCCTGTCTCAGCCTCCCACTACTGAGATTACAAGTGTACACTACCACATATGGCTAGTCCTTGCTTTTTAATCCTTTCTATTATTTCTTTTCACATAAGACATTCTTTCTCCTCTCTCTCTCTTTCTCTCTCTGAATAAAATATTTGTGTAGAATATTCACACTATTTTTCTAGTTGTCCTTTTGAATCCACATTTTTAAGATAGGCTTTATTTTTATAGCAATTCACGTTCATAGAAAAATTAAGAAGAATGTACATAGAGTTCCCTTTTACTTCCACAGATCCATTTTTTACCCTTATCCATCCTCTCTGTACCTCCAGAGTCTGACCATTGTAGATTGTGTTAATTGGTTCTTGTCCTCTGGAATTTAGTTCGATGTGGCCAATAGAAGACCCTAGAAGGGGACTGAAGACCAGAGAAAGATTAATATCTGAGTATTAATTTTCTTGGCTCTCTCTCTCTATGGCATGTCTGCAGCTTGGCTGAGCTCTTTTAGAAAGATGTACCACAGGCCACAGACGTTTTTGATGGCCATTTTCTATATATGGTAAATGTGTGTATAAAGAGATGTGATATCAAGCAGGGAAATATTTTTATTTGTTTCAAATAATTTTATTTTTAAATGAAATAACTGTATATTTTTAAAAAATTAAAATGAAAGGAAAAAAGTAAAGTAAAAGGGAAATGGTATCTCTGACATCTACGCTAGAGGTAACCATGGTGACAGATTGTGTTTTGCATCCTTCCGGTATCTTTTATATGTATGTGAAAGTATATATTGATATAGACTCACATATTTCTCCACTTCTGTTTTTTTTTTTTTGTGGCACTGGGGAATTGAACCCAGGGGCATTCTAAATCTAATATGCACCCCCCAGATCTGTTTTATTTTTTATTTTGAGACAGGGTCTTGCTGAGATATTGTGTGCTGGTCTTTGAAACTATGATCCTCCTGTTTCAGCTTCCCAAGTACTGGGATTACTAGGCATGTAACACTGCACATGGCCCCTTCTTGCTTTTTTACTTAACAATGCATCTATATTTCTGAATCAGGCCATTAAAATTATAGACCTGTCTCATTATATTTTACAGTTGCACTATAGTCCATTCGTTGAATGGATTGTAATTTATTTGACAAATCTGTTATTAGATAGGTTATCTAATACTTTTCACCATTATAACTAATGCAACTTAAAATACAGAGACACAGTAATCGAATTTAACCAGAAAAATATATAACTGAACTCAAGAAGCAAGAAAGGAAAACCTTCAGGTTCCAGAAACAAAGGGGAACTTGCAATCATGGCAATGAGCATGAACTGAAGTTATACAACTCGCTTGAAAAAGGGGACCAGATATATGACTTAAAGGCTGAGATTTCAAGTCACTTGTGAGCCTTGGAAATGAATTTTAACTGTGCTTCCTATACGAAGCAAGGAGAAGTAGAGAGATGCCCCATGTATGAATTGAAACTAGACTTACCAAATAGCCAGGGCACAAAAATAACTAATTGTGCTTACTATGTGCCAAGTACTATGCTACATGTTTTACCTGTACCCGATGGGGTGGGTACTTTTGTGACTCTCATTTTAGAAATAGGGAATAAAACATTTAGGCAACTTGCTTAAATTAAGGTCACAAAGCTAGGATATGAGATATCTAAGATTCCAGGTATCCTGATTCCAGGATTCATGCTCCTAAAAATATGCTATTCTGCTTCTCTATAAACAGGATGTAGGCCAGCAGGGCAAAGTGGCACATCCCTATAATTCCAGTACTTCAGAGTATGAGACAGGAGGATCAGAGATTCAAAGCCAGACTTAGCAACTTAGCAAGACCCTGTTTCAAAATATAAAATAAAGATAGCCAGTGGTGTAGCTCAGAGGTAGAATGCCTGGGGGTTCAATTCCTAGTAACACACACACGTGCACACAAACACGCACACACACACACACATACACACACACACACACACACACACACACACACACAGGATGTGGGCCATCTGCCCAAAGATAGGGTGGAAATAAGTCTCACCCATAAGAACTTTAAAACCGTAAACCTAGATTATAAACTGGTATAAGACACAAATTCATAGAGCCCACATAATGCAGAAACCCTGAATTGAGAACTTGACAATAAAAACTGGCACAAAACTGAGAATACCATAGAACTTTGGCAAAGAAAAATGAAAAACTGCCCACTGGGACATATCTACAACACAGGCATCTCTCAGAAAAGTTCTGACAGAATTCACTTCCTACAGAAGTAAATTTCATATGCAAAAATTATAACGCAGTACTGGGGAGGCTGAGACAAGAGGCTTGCAGTTTCGTGGCTAAGCTCAGCAACTTAGCAAGGCCCTCCACCACTTAGTGAGACCCTGTTTCAAAATGAAAAATAAAATATATTTTTATTATTTTAATAATAGAAATATTTGCTGGGGGTGTAGATGAAAGGTAGAATGCCTCTGTATTCAATCCCCCAGTACCACAAAAAATGATAATGTACACAAAGAAACCCACTAAAATGAGAGTTAGCCAGTAGGTACCCAAAAGAAGAGCGTTCAGTTCCAAGAAACTGCAGATATATATCTACCTGAAAGGACTTAAAATATTATGTTCATAAAGATGTATAGACATAAAAAGGAACATAGTACATAAAATAAGAGCACAACTTGTATGTGTATGTTTGTACGAAAGAAATAGTCTAGAAATGAAGAATATAGATAATATGGGATGAGCATTAGAAAACTTAAATACTAATCCCACCAATATGTTTTTTAAGTCAATTGACAGCCTGTTGTGGTGATACAAACCAGCAATTCTAGTACCTGGGAGGCTGAGACAGGGGGATTGCAGGCTTAAAGCCAGTCTTATAAATTTAGCAAGATCTTCGGCAACTTAGTGAGATCCTGTTTCAAAGTAAAAAATGAAATAGGGCTGGGAGAGGGTGTATAGCTGAGAGGTAGAATGCCTCTGCATTCAGTACCCCCCAAACAAACAAAAACACCAGTCAATTGACAAGTTAAACTATAAATATGGCATGAGTGAAGAGAGAATGAGTAAGCAAAGAAATAGAGCTGAGATAATCATAGAATGTAGCACATCATTAAAATATTAAATATGAAAGAGAACATGGAAAGACACAAATAAGCACCATATAAATCTAATAGAAATTTCAGAATAAAATAGAAAGAGGAGGTAACATTCAAAGATAAATGGCTGAGAATTTTTCAGAACTGAATAAAACATGAATTCTTGGGTTAAGACCATGGAAGTCATCATAAGTAGAATAAATAAAGACCAATTAATACACTTTAGCTGCATCAGGATGAAACTGTAGGAAATCAAAAATAAATGGGAAAATCTTGAAACTTATTAGAAAAAAGAAATGCTTTGCATTTCTGTAGGATAGATTCCTAAAAGTGGAATTTCTGAGACAAGAGATGTGCACATTATAAAGCAATGAATGAGTTTTAAATGAAAGAGTGAATGAACTAAGAAGTCCAATAGAGTTTCTCTTAATCTACACATGTTTTT
Source organism: Muscardinus avellanarius (assembly GCF_963383645.1). NCBI lineage: Eukaryota > Metazoa > Chordata > Mammalia > Rodentia > Gliridae > Muscardinus > Muscardinus avellanarius. The sequence continues at coordinate 95,818,411 of NC_137792.1, read as the reverse complement.
TAATACAGACTGTGACTGCATCCTCCAGCTATCCATATATTTGCAACCACATCACCGCTATTGATTCATATTGAGCATGAGGCCAATTAAAATCCCCAGGACTTTTTCAAATGAAAGGCTGTCAAGTGAGGTCCTTTTTAGCATTTACTAGGGCAATTAAATTTTAAAACACAGTTGCAAAACTATTCAGATATTGGTGAGATCACTGAGAGCCAGAGTTGGAGCCATTAAGGAAGGTTTCATAAAGGAAGTAAGACTTAGGCTGAGTATGATTTATCTTATGAGGAGGAGACAAAGGTGAGTTCCAAGATTGTGGAGTGGATGTAAGAATAGCAAAAGGGAGCATGAAAAGGCCACAGGATAGGAAAGGAGATTGGAGTAGATATGCAGAGGGTATAGTAAAAGAGATAGATATACTGTAGGGACAGGGTGAGACCAAATGATAGAGGAAGGGCCTGGAAAACCAAGCAGAGTGTTGGATTTGATATTATACGTAGGCGGTTGGGAGCAATTTTAACCTCTTAAAAAGGTAATTGTGTTATCTGGCTAGCCAAGGAAAGATTAACTAACACAAGAAGAAACAGGGAGACTTGGCGAAGTAGTCCTTCTCTTCATGGGTTACTGGACAGGTTATACGGACAAGTGGTCCAGCTTAGCAAACAGCTTAGTGACATTAGGGTAACTTGTCATTGAATTATTTGACTAATGGTAACTATATGTAATAAAATTAGAATGGCAATACTAACAGTGATGTTCTGGCACAATATTATAACAGCAAATTCAAGATGTTTAGACTTACGTGGAGAGTATGAGAAAGAATGATGCTGGACATAGGAGAACAAGAGGCAGAACAAAAGGTCAGGATATACATTGGAATGTTCATTGCCAAAACCTAGTTCTACCTCCTATTAACCATGTGACTCTGTGCACTTTATTTAAACACTGAGATTAATTTCCTCTTCTGCAAACATACTAGAAAAAAATCTCTAGATGGTTGTAACCAGGTCTGCATTGATCATCAGTGTATCTTTAGCATACAGTAGGGGTTCAGTAATTGTTGGTTGAATAGATGAGTAAATGAATGAGCCAATGTCTGTCCTGCCTGCCTCAAAGGGTTATTATGAGCTTTAAAATATAACAGAGATGAGAAGATATTACAGGAATTTCCAAAAACAAAGTAATCCTATGATAAAATACTATATTTTATGAGAATTACTTTTAAATTAAACTAGAACACTATTTGTAGTACTTTTAAGGTGAATTGATTTGTTGTCTAATGATTTCAAGTTTTATTAGCATAGAAAGTAAGAACAATGAAAATATAAAACACTTTATTTTTAAATTTTATTTATTTATTCATTTATTTATTTTGTGGTACTGGGGACTGAACCCAGGGACATTCTGCTTCTGAGTTACACCCCCAGCCCTACTTTTTATTCTTTATTTGGAAACAGGGTCTCACTAAGTTGGAGAGGGCCTTACTAAGTAGCTAAGGCTGGCTATGAACCTGCGATCCTTCCTGTCTCAGCCTCCCAAGTACTGGGATTACAAGCATGCACCACCATACCCTGCTTATAAGATACTTTAAATGAGGAAAGAAATACATCACAATCTGTTGTTCCATTTTTACTCATTTGCCAGGTTAGAAGTAACACTGGTATCAGTTATTGTTCTGGTCAGCATTCTTATAGCTATAGTCTAAAAGATTGACCATATTACTAGAGGAAAAAATATTTTTTTTATGGTTTCAGGTTCAGTCCTTGTGAGGCTGGAGACTGTGAGTCTCAGGGATTGGCAGCAGGAGACAGAGAGAGGAAGAGTACATGGCCTGTGCTCCTCATATCATAGAGGATGGAGGAATCAAGAGGGAAAGAGTGTGGGTGGGGGAAGAGGAACCATATATAATCCCTGAGGCCACATCTTCAGGGATCCACCTTTAACCACACACTACTGGCCTGGGTCACCACCAAGATAAATCCAATACAATGAATATCCACTGCTGGGATTACAACCCTCATGACTCCACTATATCAACTCTCAATATTAACAAGCAAACTATTTAGGGGACTTTCATATATAATTTTAACAGTTATACTTACCATTCACTGTCTCTCTCTCTCTCTCTCTCTCTCTCTATATATATATATATATATATATATATATATATATATATATATACACTAAATATATCAATCCTTTTCTACAAATTCCTGCAAGCTGGGCATGGTGGTAGACACCTATAATTTGGGAGGCTGAGACAGGAGGGTCACAGGTTCAAGACCAGTCTCAGCAACTTAGTGAGATTCTTAGCAACCTAGAGAGACCCTGTTTCTATACAAAAATAAAAAGGGTTGGGGGTACAGCTCAGAGGTAGAATGCCCCTGTGTTCAATCCTCAGTAACACACAATCTCTCTCTCTCTGCAAAGAAGGTAAAAGTATTGCCATTTTAGATATGAGAAAACTGAGGTTCAGAGAAATTAAATAATGCTTAAATCATGGTGAAGAGGTTGCAGTGAAAATTTTATCTCAAATCAATTTGTCTCTGAAGCCAGTGGGAAGAAATTGCAGATAAACAGATTTTTTTCACACCATAAGGATGCCCTCACTAAGAGACAGAGCAATCTAAAGATGGAATGTGCTGCCTCCTGAGATAATGAGTTTCTCATCACTAGAAGCAGGATTACTGCATAATTTTCAGGGTCCAGTACAAAATGAAATGGCCTTCCACCCATGAAGAGAGCCCTGACTTAAAGGTCTTCAAGCTGAATTTAACTAGCTTCCAGACAAGAATTTCAGAGATGTGAACATGAACTGACACACACAACCAGATGGTCTTAATCTGAGATTTTATGATTCTACTCCATTAGCCCCAAAAGGTTAGGGCAGCTTCCCAATGTGAATGGCACGACACCTCAGAGTCCTTCACATGAGAGAGAACTCTGCAAGAGGACTCGGAGAAACCGATGGTATTATAATTATCTGGGTCGCTGAAAATATGCTCATCCTGCAAGGCAATGGGAGCACTGAGCAAAAAACAAAAGGAACTCTTTTAGTGGCAGTGAGGCATGATAGCAAGGGTCAGGTAGTTGTGGGTTCAAATTTTGCTTTTGATACTTAGTAGCTAGCCATGTGCCTTTGAATAATTTATAAAAATTTGTCCAAGATGGTTCTCTCATTTAGAATTTGAATATAGTACCTGGGTACAATGGCACATGCCTCTAATTCCAGTACTTGGGAGGCTGAGACAGGAGAATTGCAAGTTCGAAGCCAGCCTCAGCAACTTAGCAAGACCCTATTACAAAAATAAAGGGCTGGGGATTTAGCTCAGTGGCAAAACATCCCCGGATTTAGTCTCCAGTACTACACACACACACACACACACACACACACACACACACACACCACATAAATGAATATAATCATATTATGATGATGCAAGTCAAGTGCATCCAGCACTTGGTAAGTCCTTAATAAAAGTTAACCATTAGGTTTGTTTTGTTTTGTTTTGAGATCTTAAAGGGAGCTGAGCATGGTGGTGCACACGTGTAATCCCAGTACTTGAGAAGTAGAGACAGGAGGATTTCAGGTTTGAGGACAGCCTTAGCAAGTAGTAAGACTCTCATCAAATTAGTAAGACTGTTTCAAAATGAAAGTAAAATAGGGCTGGGGGTATAGTTCAGAGGTAGAATGCCCCAGAGTTCAATCTCCATTACTACAACAAAATTCCAAGAGGGGTATTTTTATTGTATTATTTGCTTCTCCTTGAGCCCTTATTGGTTGTCTTAGTTTTTTTTTTATGTATAGTACCTATGACAAGGTAATTCATATAAAAGAGAGATTTATTTGACTTGTGGTCCTGGAGGATAGGAATCCTGAAAGTATCTGCTTGGCTTCTGTTGAGGAGCTTATGCTGCTTCTTAGCATGGCAGAAAGCAAAAGGGCAAGAAGGCATGTGAGGAAGGGAGAGAAACAAGCCAATCTACCTTGAAAGCAGAGAAAGGTATCAAGCCATTCCTGAGGACTCTCCCCTCTTGACACAAACATCTCTCACTAGGCTTCAATGCCAAACAGCACTTCAATAGCAATCAAATTACAACATGAATTTCAGAGGGAACAAACCAGATTCAAACAATAACAATGGTCTTGCCTTGGTAGCCAAGCCTGCCAGACCCACCTAGAAGACAAGAAACCTCATTCACATTTGTGTTCTTTTTACCATAGCACAGTAGAGGTGGTGGATTGCAGGGTAAAGTGGAGCCGGACCTCTGTTACATGATGATGATGATGATGATGATGATGATGATGATGATGATGATGATAACAATAATAACAATAATAATAATAAACCTTCAATGGAACCCACAAGGTTTTCCCTTGATCCTGAAGATACTCTGTCAAAGGAGAAGATTCTTTAATGCCCATTTTGGAATTCTGCCAGGGGAACATTTTACCTGCATTGACATTTCACAGGATCAGAACTAACAGCAAATTCACTCCTACCCAGCAAAGCTGTAGGTATTACCCACTTGGAATAGCAACAACCTTTACACCTTTATTTGTCTGCAGGACCCCCTGTCCCATTTCTTTACAATTCTGTGAAATGGCATGCCTAGTGTCGCAGATACCAATCAGCTTTCCAGGAACCTCATTGTCCTTTACGCAGCACAGAGAGAATGGTATGAGAACGAAGGGAACATTGCAGTAAATCACTAAATAGCTTGGCTTCCTTTTTCCCCTTTTAATAATAATAAAAATCCACTCAGATGAACCCATTAATTAACTGGGAAAAAAGGCTGAAACTACTATGAACTAATCTCCCCCATCCTCTCATATGCACGTGCCACACAACATTTTCTTACTCAGGATGAGTGCAACAATTCTTTTGCTTTTGCATGAAAAAAATGTGCTTTTGATTCGGCCTCGGGCTCATCTCATAACTTCTCTTTCTGCTAGATTGCATAAGACATTTGCACATATTTTTTTGATTTGTACAGGGAGTTTGGATTTTAATATCTGTCCCTACCTCCAGTACCTTTCCACCCTTGTCCTTTTCTTCAGGACCTTGGTTGTCTTGAAGACATTCATCTTGGTGTCTTACATGCATATTCTGCCCAAATTTTTGGTCTGTAAGGCTCAGCTTTGGGGCCATAAACATGAAATATCTCCATCATAACCTTTGGAGGAGAGGAGGTCTGTAAGGTTGGAGGGAGAAACAGAGTAGGTTGTTGCTATTCATTGTGTAATTACTCATTGTAATAGATGTTCATTTTCTTTCATGTCTGCCTTTCTTTCCATCCCCTGGGTCAGTGGCCTAGTTCAACTCTTTGTTCACTCGCTCCGGGACTGTTGCTATAGTCTCCTAACTGACCAACATAGATTCCGTCTCCCTCTTCCTTACCTATCCTAAAAATAGCTAAGAGTCTTCTCGCTAAGCCACAGGTGATTAAACATCCTTAACATCTCCTTATCTAAAGAGTAGTATGCAAGCTCCTCATTCTGGCATTCAAAGTTCTCCATAGATATACACTTAGCATTCATTTCCATCTTCTCTCCCATTACTCTTCTGCTTCAGCCAAATGACCTTCCTTCCTTGTTTCCAGAGGATACCATATACCTTCTTGCTTCAGTGTTTCTTCCAAATGGAATCAGTTACCCTCCACAGAGCTCTATCCACCACCCTATTCATGTCAAATGGCACCAACTTCACGGTTTTTCCAGCAATCCTCAGCTGGATGTGAGCTTTTTTCTTTCTGTGAATTGATACAGTGTTCAGCATTTCTTTGGGGGCAGTTGTCATTTGGTGTCTATTGGTTTTATGTGGGATAATAAGAATTAACTTATATTTATTGAGTCCTTACTATGTGCTCAGACCCTGTTATAAATGTTTTTCAGGTATCAAGTATATCACAGGTTCTCAGATGCTTTGGCTTCAGGATCTTCACATGCTTAAAAACCATTGAAGATTTTGAAAAGTTTATATAAGACTTGTACCTGTCAATATTTACCTTACCAGAAACTAATGCTGAGATATCTAAAATATTATTTAAAATGTTATTAATGCATTAAAATAACACTATAAAGCCCATTACATATGTTACTATACATAACATATTTTGGTGAATACTGGGGATGAAACTCAGGGACATTGTAACTCTGAGCTACACTCTCAGCCCTATCTTATTTTTTATTTTGAAATAGGGTCTAACTAAGCCTCTAAGGACCTTGCAAACTTGCTGAATCTGGCATCAAACCTGTGATGCTCTTGTCTCAGCCTCACAAGTATTGATATTACAGGTGTAATCTACATCATGCTTTGAGATCATTACAGGTCCCAAAATCATGCTTTGAGATCCCCTGGTTTACATTAAAGAGCTAACATATGTAAAGTGCTTAGCAAAGTTCTTGGTATATAGGAAGCAGTCTGTAAGTGTTTACTATCATTAACTTCTTCAGTCCTTACACTCCCCAGGGAAACTAAGGCACAAGTAAATTAATGTGCTTAAGGTTATGTAGGTAGTAGTTGACTAAGGCAGATCTGGGACTTGAAGTCCCTTAGGGTTTCCCCAGCACCTGGACTCTTAAGTAGTCTAGTCTGCCTCTCTGCATGCTTACCAAAGGAGTTAAGGGCAAGGACTATGTTCTACCATCTCTGTTTTCTTAGGGCCTGACTTGGAATCCACGACCTCTGAGTAATCCTGGCATTCATGAATAAGCACTGGGCAGACAGTCTAAAAGTTCCATTCTGAGAGTAATGAAATTGATCTTAAGGGTCTGTAGAAGGCCAAAAAGGTAAAGAAAAGCAATCTATGGACTTGAGAACAAGACAGACATGGATGGATTCTCACACCACTTTTGTCAATAACTAGCTGAGTAAACTTGGTCTGGTTTTTCATCTGTTTGAGCTTAGTTTCCTCTTCTGCACAATGGTCATAATAACTTTTCTCATAGGCTGTTGTGAGGATTAAAAGTAATACTGTACATAGAATTTTGCTATAGAAGAGACACACAGTAGCCATGAGTTTGCTTTCCTCTTTGACCTCCTTAGTATGTAAACTCCAGAAGGGCAGGGATTTTTGCCTGTTTTGTTATGGATATAACCCACTTCCTGCAATGCTTCCTGGCACACTACAATTGTTAAAAAAAAGAGAATGGTCCTTTATGAACTAGCCCAGTGCAGGATACATACCAGGTGGCTCAATGTTCTGTTGAATTTCCTGAACTGGAAAGTACTACTGATTAGAACAAATATGGCTCCCCCAGGCAACTCTGTCACCATCAATAATAACTATATATGGAGACACCATAGTGGGTATGGTTATTTCTACAACTACCAATCAGATGCCAATTGGGCGTGCCCTGGGAGCTATCCAATTTCCTCCTGTGAACTGTTCTTTGGGAAAACACATTTATTGAGTGGTTCTGAGAGTCACTGAAATGGCAGCTCCTGTCCCCTACTGCTGGCTCTTCCAGTCTGGTAGAACATGGATCTCTTCTGTCAGTGCCCCTTCTTCATGGAGTTGGCTTACTCTGGTTCTTTGTTCTTGTCATTTCTCTTACTGCTGAGATGAAGTTTGGAGGCCCCTCCCTGGTTTCCTTCTGACAACAGGCTTGCTCTTTCATGATACTCTATATTATCCCACCCCCGGCCCCTTTTTACTGCACCTTTGAATTGCTCTCCAGTATTTCATTCTTGATTGCTTTCCATCTCTATGATGGCTTTTAGGGAGAGCCTTTACTTGGCCTACTTTCTTAGTAAATGCTTTGGTGTGATTCTGATTTTCATCTGATGATAATTCTTTCTCTAGGAGAGACAGGAAAAAAGAAAAATGGTCCTGCTTTCAGATGTTCTTTTAGTCTTATTATAATTTTAAGTCACAGAAGTCTTCTGTCAGGCTATTGCCTTCATTTCAAGAAATTCTTTCCTCAGTGACAAACTGTGATTTCAGAACTAGAGAACTTTGTAGCCCCTGATGACTTTCTGCATAGTCCCCTTTTCCTCCTCCAGGCTTACTCTGGATCTCCACTTCCCAAGCATCTGATTTTACCTATTTTGAAAGCAAGCCTTGTTTTCTCAGATTCTTCTGAAATGTAGTCACCAGAGTAAAAATGCACATGCACACATAAACATAGTCTTAAAAGATGAGGAAAGCAATGGTAACTAGGGAAGTGAAAAGTATATATATATATATATATATATATATATATATATATATATTCCAATACTGATAAATTTAAAATGATGAGTTTATTATCTGAAATATATGGATGACCTTTGGGTGTGTGGCATCCCCGAAATCTATCTGTTTAACAATTTATTGGGCATCTGCTATGAGATGGACACTATAGAGATAAACCTGTGTTTGCCGTATAATTCATTTCTCACCACAAATTTAAGTAAAGATGATTATAATCCTAACCTCCAGATTAGAACTATCAATAAGAAGAAATGATCTGCCTAAAATTGCGCAATCAAGAAGAGTAGATCTGCCAGGCATGGTGGCACATGCTTGTAATCCCAGTTCTTGGGAGGCTGAGACAAGAAGATCATTCGCATCCAGCCTCAGCTACTTAATGAGGTCCTCCACAACTTACTAAGATCCTGTTTCAAAATAAAATAGGGCTGCGGGGTGTAGCTCAGAGGTAAAATGCCCCTGAGTTCGATCCTCAGTACCACTGATAAAAACAAAAAGAATAGACCCAAGTTTGGAAGTCAGGTCTTATTCATTACCACCATTAGGTATCTCAGGCCCAGAGGAGCACCTGGTGTTTCAATACATGAAAATAAGGAAGGGTGAGAAAGATACAATGGGTAGTATGAATAAAAGTACAAACATGAGTAAGCACTACTAGTTATAGGAAAGTAGTCCTAGTTAAGATTGTAAAATTGTGTTAAGGAAGCCAAGTGTAATGGCATATGCCTTTAATCCCAATACAGGTTGAGATAGGAGGATCCCAGTTTTGAGACTACCTTCAGTAATTTAGCAAGACCATGTTTCAAAATAAAATATAAAATAGAGCTGAAGTGTATCTTGGAGGTAGAATGCCCCTGGCTTCAGCCTCCAGTACCAAAAATTTTAAAAATGTGTTGGGAGTAGAACACACAGGGGTTAGAAATTTGAACTCCTTTCTATTGGTCCGAGGGAGCTATGGAAGATTTTGGAGGAGGGCAAAAACATAATCAGAAATGTACTTTAGAAAGGTCAATCTGATTTAGGTCTGAATACATGACTCCTCAACGCTATTGATAGCATGTTTAAAAATTATTTATTAAGATTTCTTGCTTCATTCCAAGTTTACACTTTGGTCAGAATATTTTTTTTTGTTTTCAAATACTTCATTGAAAATTCAGAAGGCCATGTGGAAAAAACAGAGAGAGAGAGAGAGAGAGAGAGAGAGAGAGAGAGAGAGAGAGAGAGAGAGAGAGAGAGAGGAAACAAACCACACACAAACACAAGATAATTATGTACAAGTCTGGGAAGAAAGCACAGTGGGTCATGATGAACTTTATTGAACAGAGTGTGAATAAGCAATGTCCCAATTGTAAAGGAAAAAAACAACAACCAGAAACCAGAACACCACCATCAATAACAAGACACAAAAGCTGCCAGGATCTAGGAGACACATATGAAGGTTTCAGAAATGGCATTTTCAGGTTTTCTGATTCTCTTTCTTATAAAAGCGTGAGAAAAACTAAAAAGGAGGCAGGGGAGAACCATGGGATTGAAGGTTAGACTAAATAAACAAAAATAGAAGGGAAACAGGAAGGAAAGGTAAACGCCATAGCTGCTTTGGATGTATCACCACAGACAATCCAAACAAGCTCCCAGGCATTAGACAGACACAACAAAAGTAGACTAGGCTTGCAAACAAGTCTCCTGCTGGTAGTTAAGCAAATTAATTAGCTATCTCTCAGAGTCCTTTTTCTTCCTTATTCCACACTTAATTTTCACCAAGTTCTTATGAAGCTATCCCAGAAGGGTTTCCTGAATTAAGACCACCCTCTCTACTCCCACTGATAGGACCACTGTGTTAATTCAATTTCTTATTCTTACCAGCTATGGTGGCACACACCTGTAATCTCAGTAATTGGGAGGCTAACATTAGAGAATTGCAGGTTTTAGACCAGCCTTGGCAATTTAGCAAGGCTTTCAGCAACCTAGCAAGATCATGTCTCAAAACAAAAACATGGTGGGCATGGTGGCACATGCCTGTTATCCCAGTACTTGGGAAGCTGAAATTGGAGGATCACAGGTTTGAGGGCAGCCTTGGCAATGTAATAAAGCTCTCAGCAGCCTAGTGAGACCCTGTTTAAAAACAAAAAATAAAAAGGTCTGGGATGTACCTTGAAGGTAGGAAGTCCCTGGGTTCAATCTCCAGCACCAAAAAATTAAATTCAATTTAAAAAAGGAAATGGGGTGTAGTTCAGAGGTAGAATGCCTCTGTGTTAAATCTCCAGTATCATTTCTTTCTCATATTCTTCACCTACTCCAGGATCCCTGCCCCCTAGTTAGTCATTTCCTGCCTGTAGTTCAGACTTCAATCTGCCTTAAGATGGAGCCTCACGTTGCTCTCCTCCTTACAAACCTTCTCTGGTATACATTACATATAGAATACACTGGAATACTCACTCTTTTTATTGAACCCAGGGGCATTCTACCTCCATGCTATCCCCCAGCCATATTTTATTTATATTTTGAAACAGTGTCTAAGTTGTTGAGGGTTTCCCTAAGTTGCTGAGACTGACCTCAGCCTTCCAAGTACTGAGATTTGGAACTCTTAGTTTTGCACAATTTGGTGGCAAAGAAACCATAAGATTTGACTTATGGATGGAAAGATGACTAAGTAACTCTGGGGTGAAACTCTTGAAACAGATCAAATAATAGCTTCTTCCTCTTGATCTCAGAGTCACCCCTCTTCCCAGAACGTGTGTGCATGGCATGTAAGTGGGTATGGGATAACATTCTTGTACACCACCTAACTGTGGATTGGAGATAACGGTATCTATCCCTCTTGATTGAATATGAGGGTCTTCCTCCTGGGTTTCTCCCTTGCAATATTCAATCCTACAATGGTCCATCTTCTTTCCAAAGAGTACATCCTTCAACCTCCACACCCCCAAAATATCTTTTTCTTTCTTTCATCTTTTATCCTTCCTTCCTTCCTTCCTTCCTTCCTTCCTTCCTTCCTTCCTTCCCTCTCTCCTTCCCTCATTTCCTTCCTCCCTCCTTCCTTCCTTTTTCCTTTCCCTGTTTTGGTGCTGGTGATTGAACCCAGTGGTATTCTAGCTCCAAGCTATACCTCCAGCCCTATTTTTTTTTTTTTTTTGGAAACAGGGTCTCACTAAGGTCTTGAGGCTGGCTTCAAACTTGCAATCTTCCTGTCTCAACCTCCCAAGTACTAGGATGACAGGCATGTGCAATCACACCAGGATCCCCCCCCCAAATTTTATCATTTTCTACCAAAACTAATTTCTTAAGGTTGAAGAAAGAAAGGGAGTTTATTTCAAAGCCAGAAGTAAATTTTAAAAAGAGCTAGAAGCTGGCAATAGATACCACATTAGAGTTGATTTTTATTAGTTCTTCTTCTGTAAATAAAGCTATTTACTCTCTGATTACCCAGCCTACTATGTCAGTCTCATCTTGTACTTTTACTGCTTCTCCCCACCCTTCATAATTGTGACATACCCTAGGTTCCAATCATGCTGAGCTTTTCAGCATTCCTTAGATAATCCAGGACTTTGCAGAAGTTCATGTACATGTTGTTCCCTCTGCTTAGAACATCCTCTCTCCTCCTAGCTTGCCAGTAAATTTCTATCTATAAGTCTCTACCCAACTATTACCTCCTCTAGGAACCCTTTCTATATTACCCCAGGTAAAATGAATGGCATCTTCCGTGGGCTTCTGTACATTTAGTGAAACCCTGCTTCCAAATAAAAAATAAAAAAGGGCTGGAAGTGCAGCTTGGGGTTTGAACACCCGTGGGTATTATGGTAGTACCCTTATTGTGGCAATAACTAAAAGGATAGGCTCTTGAGGCAGATACCTGCCTGGGTTTGAGTCCTGACCCTGCTAATTATAAATTATATGATGTTGGGCCAAATATATCACCTCTCTTTTTATTAGTTTCTTCTTCTATTATTTGAGCAAGTGAAATAACACTTGTAAAGCCTTTAGAACAGCCAGTCATACTGTAATTATTAATAAACAGATATAATCTCCTGTTTCAATCCTGCATTGCTAATCCGTGTATAATATATAATATATAAGCATTATCATTGTGTTATTATTATAGTATTACTTAACCTTTACTGTATTTTTATCTTATCTCCCGTGCTAATTTATAAATGTTTTGAGGACAAGAAATTTATATTACCCTTTCCTCCATAATGCTTTGTGTAAGTATGGGCTCATTAAAAAATCCTCAAGAGTGGGAAAAACACCGAGAGATTTGGGTTTGAATCTTGACTCTATTCTTAATTGTTGTAGGAGGTCGATCTCTCTAAGCCTGTTTCTTCCTTATTTGCAAACTGAGGGTGATAATAACACCTACCTCATAGGGTATTTTGTGGGGGTGTACTGAGGATTGAACTGAGAGGAGAGGCCTTCTACCTCTGATTTATGCTCCCAGCCCTATTTGTTTTTCATTTTGAAACAGAGTCTCACAAGGTTGAGAATAGTTTAGCTAAGTTGCTGAGGCTTTCTGTGAATCTGTGATCCTCCTGTCTCAGCCTCCAAAGGACTGTGATTACAGGCAAGCACCACCATACTCAGACTCATAGGGATGTTTTAAGGGTGAAATAAGGGAGGAAATGTGAAGCCCAGCATATGGTAAGTGCTCACTGAATGACTGTGATAATCACCTTTGTATCCTTTTTATTTAGCTTAAAAATACTTGCATTTAGATGAACTCAGTTATCTTGAGAAACATGGGAGTCAAAGGGATTTAGGTAGATATCTCCACTGACTCCTGAAAACCCAGAGAAAAATATGAATCAGCTTCATTCTGCTTCACAGGTCACACTGAACCAGGGCAACATCTTCCAGGAGGCAACAGATGTGGCCAGATGAATCACTGTCAAACTCTTTCTAAGAATTGTCCCAACCCCTCTGACCCACCCCCTCACTAGTTCGTTGGACTCAGTACCTCTTAGGCCAAGTGCAGGGTGTATACTCCTGCAATGTACAGAGGAAAAAGTTGCAAAATTACTGCAGAGCAGAGTGTAAGTCTACTCCTCTTGCTTCTTCTGTATCCTCTTACCTTTTAGTTGCTAATCAGCATTCCCTATATTCACATCCAGTATACTACAAATCTAGGCAGAAAAGATACTTTCAAGGCTGGAGACTCTCTCCATTATGGCTCCATCAGAAAAAAAAGATAAATGAGAAGTATTGTCTGCTTAGGTCCAGTAGAGCTCTGCATGGAAGAACATGACACTCTATTCCCAGAGGACAGGATTTGAAACCCAGCTCTATCACTTTCTGGCAGTAAGACTTTAAGTAAATCTCTTAAATTTAACCTGCATTTCTCAGTTTGTCAAAGAGGGGCAATAAAAGTTTCTACCTTGTAGTGTTTACAAGGATTAAATGAGATAATACCCATAGAATACTTAGAAAAGTGGCACATAGTAGATGTTATATAAATGTATTGGCTAAATTTATTTTTAATTATTTGTTTATTGTGGTACTGGGGATTAAATTTGGGTTTGAATCTTTTTATTTTTTTTATTTTTTTGGTGGTACTGGGGTTCCTGGAAACCTTTCTACCTCCAGGCTACACTCCCAGACCTATTTTATATTTTATTTGGAAACAGGGTCTCTTAAGCCAGCGAGGCTGGCTTGGAACCTGTGCAATCCTCTTGTCCCTGCCTCCCAAGCGTGGGGATTACAAGCCTGTGCCACCACGCCTGGCAGGGTTTGAATCTTGACTCTGTGTTCTTAATTGTTGTAGGAGGTCAGGAATTCTACTTCTAAGGGAATTCTACCTCTAAATGACACTCTAACCCTCTTTTATTTTTTTTTCTTAAAATGTATTGGTGTAGGCGGGCATGGTGGCGCACGCTTGTAATCCCTGCTCTTGGGAGGCGGAGACAGGAGGATCGCTCATGTTCGAAGCCAGCCTTGCTGGCTTAAGAGACCCTGTTTCCAAATTTAAAAAAAATATAGGTCTGGGAGTGTAGCCCAGAGGTAGAAGTGTTTCCAGGAACCCCAGTACCACCAAAAAAATGTATTGGTGTATTGTAATCATACATCATTATGAGGTACAGAATGGTAGAAGCATTCCTGTACACATCACACCTCTATTTTTGGTACTGGAGATGGAACCCAAGGGCATTTTATCTCTGAGTGACACCCCCAGCCAGCCCTAATTTTTAGTCTCTTTATTTTTGAAACAGGGTCTCACTGAGTTGCAAAGGGCCTTGCTAAGTAGCTGAGGCTGTCCACGAACCACAATCCGCCTGTCTCAGCCTCACAAATGCTGGGATTACAAGCGTGCACCACCATGTCTGGCCTACACTTCACATTTTTAGCCCTTCCCCAATTCCCACCCCATTCCCTCCCTCCTCCCTCCTTGAGTTCAGCTTAGTGATTGCCTTTGATGAGTCTGTGAATGTACATCATGCACATTAGGGTGCTTTCCTCTTCCTCCGTCTCATTTCCCTCAGTTAGATTGCCTTCTCTACTCAAATAAAGTTACAACTTTGTCTAGAGTCCCTTCTATGTCTCATTTTCTCCCTAGCTTCTGCATATTAGGGAGAACATCTGGCTTTTATGTTTTGTTTCAAAACAGGGTCTTGTTAGATTGCTGAGAGCCTTACTATGCTGCTAAGGCTGGTCTTGAACCTATGATCATTTTGTCTCAGCCTCACAAGTACTGGGATTACAGGCGTGTACTATCACACCCAGTTTATTATTATTTTTATTTGTGTGGAGTACAAGGGATTGAACTCATGGATTTTCTACATCTGAGATATACCCTCAGCTCCATTTTATTTTATTTTGTGATGCTGGGGATGGAACTCAGGGGCAATTTACCTTCGAGCAACACCCCCAGCCTGATTTTTTATTCTTTATTTTGAAACAGGGTCTCACTAAGTTGTAGAGAGCCTCACTAAGTAGCTGAAGCTGACCTTCAAGTGAACCCGGATCCTCCTGCCTCAGCCTCCCAAAGTACTGGGATTGCAAGCATGTGTCATCACCCCTGGTTCCCATTTTTATTTTGATATAGGGTCTCACTAAGTTATTGTGGCTGACCTTGAACCTGCGATCTTCCTGTCTCATCTCTCAAGTACTAGGGTTACAGGCACGAACCACCATGCCTGGCCAAGATTTTTATTTTGACACCTTTATAGAAACATAATTGACATACCATCAAATTTTCCCATTTGAACTATATTGTTCAGTAGCTTTTAGCTATTTACAGATTTGTGCAGCCATCACCATGATCTAATTATAGAACTTCATCATAACTCCCAAAAGTAACCTTGTACTCATTGGTGGCCATTCCCATTCCTGCAGTCTCCCTACACTCTGCCAGCTCCAGGGAATCTAATTTCTATCACTACAGAGTTGCTTCTTCTGAACATTTTATATAAATGGGCTCATACAATGGTGGTCTCTTGTGTGACTAGCTTCTCTCCCTTAGCATAATGTTTTTACACTTCACCTATGTTGTAGTATCTCTTAAAATTTTCTTTTATAGCTGAGCAATAAACCACTGCATGGGTATATCACATTTTGTTCATCCATTCATAAGTCGATTGACATTTGGATTGTTTCCACTTTTGGCTATGATGAATAATGATGCTGTGAACATTCATTGACAAGTTTTGTGTGAAGATATGTTTTCAATTATCTTGAGTATATACCCAGAAGTGGAATTTCTGGATCATATGGAAACTCTGTATTTAATAGTTTGAGAAACTGCCAAACTATTTTCCAGTGAGGCTGCGCCAGCCAGGCATGGTGTTGCAGACCTCTAATCCCAGTACTTGGGAGGCTGAGCGGAGGATTGCAGATTCAAGAACAGCCTCAGCAACACAGTGACACTCAGCAACTTAGCCAGACCCTGTTTTAAAACAAAATAAAACAAAGCAAAGCAAAACAAAAAGGGCTGGGTGTGTAGCTCGAAAGTAGAATGCCTCTGAGTTCAATCCTCAGCACAGCAAAAAAAAAAAATCCCCAAAACTACACACACAAGTCTGTAAAGGCTATTCTATATTACATTCCTGTCAGTAGGCAGAATGGAGGTTTCAATTTCTCCACATGTTCACTAATACTTATTTCATTTTAGTATTGTTTTAGTTTTTTTATTATAGCCATTCTAGAGGGTGGTTTGAGTTTAGAGGGTGGTTTGAGTTTTCATTTCTCTGATGATTAGTGAAGTTGAGAATTTTTTACGTGTACTTAATAGATATCATGTCTTATTTGGAGAAATGTTTATTCATATCTTTTACCTATTTTTAAATTGAGTTATTTGTTTTTCATTATTGGCTGTAATAACTCATTATATATTCTGAATATAAGTCCTTTGTTAGGTTTATGTTTGTGAATATTTTCCATCATTTTTTATGTTTTTTTCACTTTTTGAAGCATTTATTTATTTATTTATTTATTTATTTATTTATGGTACAATACCCAGGGGTATTCTACTTCAAAGCTAAACCCAGGCCTATTTCTCAATTTTTATTTTGAAACAGGGTTTCACTAAATAGCTGAGGCTGGCTGCAAACCTGTGATTTTCGTGTCTCAGCCTCCCATGTACTGGGATTACAATCATGCACCACCACGCCCTTCTGAAGCTGTTGTTCTTAAATATAAATGTATGTTATCACATGTGATAAAGAGGACAAACTCTATCAGAAAGTCTGAGATCTAAAATCAGTCAAGAGATATCCTTAGGTACACTGCCCTGTTCTACTGTTCTTTGAAATTAAATTCAAAACAGATCAAGCTTCTACTTTGTGCCAGGCACTGTGGGGAATAAGATCTGGCTTCTATTCTCAAAGAGCTTACTAACTCAGAGGGAAGAGAAGATGCAAACATGTGGAAACTTAAATAATTATAACATGTGTAAATAGCCATTCAAGACCACAATAGAAAAGATGACACCAGGCACTGTGTGATTAATTGCCAAATGAATTGCATGGGAAATAATTGCTATGGGAACTCAAAGGAGCAAGAGAGCACTTGGGGCTGGGTGGTCAAGGGAGAGCTTTGAGGAGAAGGGATCTAAGCAGTCTGTAATTGACTGCAGCCATGCCTGTATAATACTAAACAAAGGCTTGGAGAGGAAAAAATATTGTCTCTGTTTGAGGTGGGTCATCTTAATAATTAAATTGATACCACCATTCCATTTCAACCTCTGCAGAAATCCCCATAGTCCCACTTCCCTATGAAGACTTATGTGGCTTCTGTCTAGTCCAGAAGTTACCAATTAGCAATGTAACAAACCACATCTGGCTCACAGACACATTTAGCTCGGCCCAATTAAAAAAAAAATTAGAATTAGTTGCAAAAAGTGTATTGGGCAAATTTCACACGAAATATTCATTTCCAGTTTCTCTAAAAGTGTCAGAAAACCTGGCAACCCTGGACTGGAGCATGTACTCTGGGACCATGGTCAACTTTGCTTCTGTTTGTACTTAAAGATTTATCAATTTAAGACCTCCTAGAATCACAGGTTCTAGCTGAGAGCAATGGTGCACACCTGTAATCTCAGTACTTGGGAGTCGGGAGTCTGAGACGGGAGAATAGTATGTTCAAGACCGGTTTCAGCAATTTAGCAAAACCCCTCAGCAACTTAGCAAGGCTCTGTTTCAAAAGTAAACAATAAAAATTTAAAGGGCTGGGGGTGTAGCTAAGAAGTAGAATGCTCCTGGGTTTAATTTTTGGTACCAGGATAAAAAAATAGGTTTTTAAACAATGCAAGAGTGAATCTCTTTTTATTCCCTGCCTTTGGGCATGTCTGGTATTATTAGCCTTAATTTAAAGAATATAAATAAAAACATGGGTTTTATTCATAACTTTCCCCAAAACATGGGACTATTGAAAAAAATCTTTTTTTCTTTTTTCGGTATTGAGTATTGAACCTGGGGCATTCTACCACTGAGCTATGCCCCAGCCCTATTTTACTTTTTATTTTGAAACATGATCTCACTAAATCGCTGAGCGCCTCACTAAGTTGCAGAGGCTGGTCTCAAACCTGCAATCCTCCTGTCTCAGTTTCCCAAGTACTGGGATTCCAGGCACGCATCACCATGCCCAGCTGGGCTACTGAACTTACTGAGGCTCATTTTTTAAATTTCTCTACTTGCTGGGCATGGTGGCGCACGCTTGTAATCCCCGTGCTTGGGAGGCGGAGACAGGAGGATCGCGCAGGTTCGAAGCCAGCCGTGCTGGCTCAAGAGACCTTGTTTCAAAAAAAAAAAAATAGGTCTGGGAGTGTAGCCCGGAGGTAGAAGGGATTCTAGGAACCCCAGTACCACAAATAAATAAATAAATAAATAAATAAATAGATTTATCCACTCAATATATCTCCATATCTCATTATTTCAACAATATATCTTTCTAGAATATTGTTTAGTAGCATTCTTCTGGCACTTTCTAATAACAGATAGTTCTATGGAACAGTTTTTATATAATAAATATCTCTTAAATAACATTGAAACATCCCACTGTACAGAGAAGCCCACATCATGCTCTTCTAAGAAAGCCCATAGCATGGAGCATGATGCTTGTGCATTGAATAGGCCATTAGGAGATATTTGTTAGTTTATGGACAGGTAGGATTGAAGAGAAATTGCTGCATCACCTTCCTTCTAAACATCCAGTGTAAAATGTATTTATTGTACAGAGACAAATATATCACTTATCTTTAAGTCTCAGTGTGACCAGGCATGGTGGCACTTGCCTGTAATTCAAGTACTTGATAGAAGAGAATTGCAGGTTTGAAGCCAGCCTCGGGAATTTAGCGAGGCAGTCAGCAACTTAGTGAGTCTCTGTTTCAAAATAAAAAAATAAAATAGGACTTGAGGGTATATCTCAGAGGTAGAATGCCCTCGGTTTCAATTCCCAGTATCATGCGCGCACACACACACACACACACACACACACACACACACACACACGTCTCAGCTTTGTATGACTTAGTGAGCCAAGCTGATTGGAGGGAATGGGCTATTTTAAAGATAGTGAAGAGCCATATTTTCTGTCATATGTAGAAGATAGTGAATGATCAGAATACAAGAGGGATTTTTAGATAACTAAGGAGAAGCCCCAGTGGAACAAGTCAGGTGGGTCTAAGGCAGGTGGGGAGAGGAGAGGGATAATTAATGAAGAACACACTTCCATTAACGTTATGTACATATGTGAGAATACCAATACCAATTTCAATATTTTGTATGGGGAAGGAGGGTAGTAAGGAGGGAGCCAGAAAAAGCTGACCAAGTGTTGTGTGCATGTCACTGTCACTCTGAACTACATTTTGATGTGAGACTACAATGCAACGAGAAAAGCATTTCAGAAGAAGATAGTCTTAGCTGGGCAGTGTTGCATGCCTGTAATCCTAGTACTTGGGAGGCTGAGACAGGAGGCCTGTGGTCTTGGGGCCAGCCTCAGCAACTTAGGGAGGTCCCTCAGCAACTTAGTGAGACCCTATTTCAAAATAAAAATTAAAATAAAGCTGAGGATGTAGCTCAGAGGTAGAAAGCCCCCTCCAGTACCAAAAAAGATAATCTTTACATATTTTTGCGATTTTTTTTTATCCTGAATTAAGTATAGAAAAGAATGAGTGACTTGTTTGCCAAAGGAACATTATTTTAATCTGGGGGAAAGGAAGAAAGGGAGCTATTATGCAGGCACACGTTCCTGGGATATACTGTGCTTGGTTGTTTTGAGTGGAAGGAGGTAAAGGGATTTAAAACTTTGCCTTAGAACATCAATGACTCTTAAACCTGATGTTGCATCATACCCATGGGAAGGCTTGCTGAAACACACCAAGCTGTGCCCCACCTCAGAGTTTGTGATTCAGTAGGTGTGAAGTGAGTGGGGCCTGAGAATTTGCATTTCTTTTTTCTTCTGGTACTGAGGATGGAACCCAGAGGTATTCTATCTCTGAGTTACATCCCCAGGCCCATTTTATTTGAAACAGGGCCTCACTAAATTGTATAGGGCCTCACTAAGCCACTGAGGCTGGCCTCAAACCTGTGATCCTCCTGTCTCAGCCTCTCAAGTACTGGGATTACAAGTGTGCGCCACTATACCCAACTGATAATTCATGTTTGTAAAAGTTCTGAGGTGATGCTGATGCTACTGGCCCAAGGCACTTTTTAGGAACCATAACCTTACATTAATAAGATAGTTGTTGCAAGAACAGCTAATTACAGAAATCTGAGGAACTGTTAGCAAATGGAATTTTATTTATTCATTTGTTTATTTTTTGCAGTACTGGGGATGGAACCCAGGGACATTCAACCTCCAGATATACTCCCTGCCCTATTTTTTTATTCTTTATTTTGAAACAGGTTCTCACTAAGTTGCAGAGGGCCTCCCTAAGTAGCTGAGGCTGGCAGCGAACCGCGATCCTCTTGTTGAAGCCTCCCAAATGCTGGGATTACAAGTGTGTGCCACCATGCCCGACTTGCAACAGGAATTTTAAAAGAGCATAGTGAAATCATGTGCTTATATGCAGTGGGGAGAGCAAGGTTTCACCAGGAAACCGGAAGACGTGGATTCCATTAATACAAATATTAATGGAAATGTCATGAATTCTGAAGCAGTGTCCAAAGCATAATGAGTACAGTTGATTCACATGCTCTCGATTCATTTTACTAGTATTTCCCAAATTAGGCACTGTGGAATCCTCATCAGATGCTAGTAGGCACTCAATGAGTTAAAAAAAGATCCACAAAGAAGTTGGAACTTTTTGAATTAAATAAAATTGAACAAAGCTATTTTACTGCAAGACTTCTCAGAGCCTTTAAAATACTAATAATGCCTTGAAAATCTCCATGGAAAGATAGCATATGCAATTATTTATACAGAATTTTTACAGTTTGTTGGTCCTTTAGTATCCTTTAATAATATCTGGCTAGATTTTGTTTTTGTTTGTTTGTAGAATATGGCTCCGGAAATTTTCATTTTTTTAGCATCCAGAATGCCAAAATCTATCAGTGGGTGAGATTGCTTGTAACAACAGAAATAGCACTGGACTTGGGAGGCAGAGGTCTGAGGTTTTGTCTTGTTTGTGTTTCTTAATTCTGTTACAAGTTGACTTGCTCTCATAAAGATGAGTGTGATTAAAATGTAGCATTTCTTTCCAAGAGATGGCAACCAGAAGCCTAAGAAAGAAAGAAAGAAAAACAAAGAAAGAATAAAGGAAGGAAGGAAGGAAAGAAGGAAGGAAGAAGCCACATGCAACGCATATTTTAAAAAAACCTAGAATTCAACATACCGTCTGGAATATTCAATCTTCAAAGTCAGAAAGTTGAGAAGCCTTAGGTTGGGAGTTTGGGAAAAAATGAGGGGAGGAGGAAGAGAGGAAGAAAAAACCAGAAAGGTCATTGTGGACTATGATTTCAACTGGAAAGAACAGGCTGAGAAGCACAGATACATCCTGTATTTATTTGATACCTGGCTCTCACAGAAAATTTTATTTCACCAAGGACACTGAATCAGCTTGTTTCTTTACCACAGAATATTGAAAATGTGTTTGTACCCTCAATTAATCATCAGTTCTTCTTTTTGCACTTGGACAAAATACAAACTTGAACTAATGAAAAAGCATTGAATCACATATATCAGAATGCCACAAAATGTATACATTGATGTATAGGTAAAATACATGTCTGCATTAAACAATTGTTTGAATCTGATGGGACCTGATATTCTATGAACACTTACTGGATCCCTACAAGGCACAGAATTACAGATGCTTCTCATTAATCCCATCATAATTTGAAAACACAAGTGAAAAATGTATTGAGTACATCCACTCTATCAAACATTGTAGCTTAGCAACATAGTATACTGTGGCTCCCTGCCACTGCCCAGCATCAGGAGAGTGTCACACACATATTGCTAGATTTGGAAAGGATAAAAATGCAAAATGTGTTTCCTACTGAATTCATATCTCTTTTTACCAATGTGAAGTAAAAAGAAAAAAAAAAACCCTACAAGCTGAACCCTTCTTAGTTGGGGACTGTCTGTATCCTAATAACTCCGTCTGATTACCTATTCAATTATGGTAGAGAATGACAATACGTATAGCAATAATGCTTTTAACTAAAGTACTTGAGAAGCAGCAACTGTGAACAAAGTAGGATTTAAATCTTTTATCTTGAAATTGGATCTCAGGTATATCTTGAATCTATGTGAACAGAACATGCCTGGGAAGTCTCAGGGGACTCCCAGTGCTATAGACCTCAAAAACACAGGACTGAATTGAAAGCTCACTTGCTGTCATACAGTCAAATAAAAGTATCTCTGTTGAGTTCTTAAATCATGCCTAGTTTCAGAAGTGTTGAAATGTATTGAATTAAATAGTCTGGCCACACTAATCAAACAGCGGCTCAAGCCAGTCATCAACCTTATCAAGAAGCTGAAACTTGGCTGGGCGTGCTGGTCCATGCCTGCAATTCCAGTACTTGGGAGGCTAAGACAGGAGGTTCTCAGGTAGGAGACCAGCCTTAGCAATTTAGTGAGATCCTGCTTCAAAATAAAAAGGACTGGGGGTGCAGATCAGAGGTGAAATGTCCCTGGGTTAAATTTCTAGTATAAAAAAAATTGAAGCCGTGCATGGTGGCGCACGCTTGTAATCCCAGCATTCAGAAGGCTGAGACCGGAGGATCGTGGTTTGCGGACAGCCTCAGCTACCTAGTGAGGCCCTCTGCAACTCAGTGAGGCTGATTTCAAAAGAAAGAATAAAAAATAGTGCAGGGGGTGTAGCTCGGAGGTCGAATGGCCCCTCGGTTCCACCCCCAGACCCGCAAAAAAAAATTGAAATTGGTTTTGCCCATAAGAGCTTTCAAGATAAAAGTTTCTTGCGTGTCCCTTATAGCCCCGTCTGTATTGTGCCCCACTTTCTCAGGACTTTTGGTATTTGTTTACCCTGGGGCCACCCTTGCTGGTGAAGAGCAGCCAGTTGCCCCTCTCTCAATTCCACTTTTTGTCCACTGGAACCGTGGTTATTCAGAGTAACTTCAACTTCAAAAGGTGGCTGGTTTACTCTGGGGTGGGGAATGGAGACAATCATTTTGAAGTCCTTTCTCTTTGCCCATTTCCTTCCTCCTACAACTTTGGGTTATTTTCTATTGATCTGCAGTTTTAAAAGATGTGCTGAAAGCTCTGCTCTTCCTGGCTGCTTTTCAGTGTGTCTACTGAGCTTTTCTGGGTTTGCTTTTATAGAATGAAATCCCCTTGTTTGATTTTCCTCCGCATTTGCACCGAGGCCATGAGTGCCCACTAACTCAATTCAGAGCTACAATTCAACAGTGCATTAAGAGTACATGTGACTTCCACGTGGGCCCTAGACTACCTAATTTATGGGCAACTCATTGTGTCTCCAACCATCATGCTCAGCCTATGGTGAACATGGATTAATAAGCACTGACCTACACTAAATAGTTTTCTGATAAGTGCTGTAAGATGATTTCTCTTTCCCTTTTTTATGCTTTTTATAGTAACCACAATTTTTTCTATCACTGTTGCAGCCTCTCAGTTGTCCTTTAATGTAGAATGCTTGCAAACTCCTACCTTTGGCCTTTGCTCAGGCTATAATTCTATGACAGTGGCAGGCAGAACCATTGGAAGAATATATTTTGCCATAATTTTCCTTTTGTTCTTCCATTTTATTTATTTATTTATTTATTTATTTATTTATTGTGATTTGGGGGCTCAACCTAGGAACAATGTACCCTAGTTCTAGTTTATTTTTAATTTAATTTTATTAATTCAATTTTTTAATTTTTGCAGGTCAGGGGATGGAAACCAGGGGCATTCTACCTCCGAGCTACACCCCCAGCCCTATTTTCTATTCTTTGAGAAAGGGTCTCACTAAGTTGCAGAGGGCCTCACTAAGTAGCTGAGGCTGTCCTCGAACAGTGATCCTTGTGTTTCAGCTTCCCATATGCTGGGATTACAAGCATGCGCCACCACACCCAGCTTCTTATGCTTTATTTTAAAACCTGTTCTTGCTCAGTTACCACATGGTAGCCTCATACCTGCTATCCTCCTGGCTCAGCCTCCCAAATACTGGGATCACAGGCCTGCGCCACCATGCCTGCTCACCAGTTCCACTTTATGTATCTGGCTGCTTTCCTATATTTCCTCATAAAAAGAACCATCCAGATTATCTTTGGTTGAAAAGCCATCTATATACACAAAGTCACATCATGCACATAAAAGGGAAATTGTGTCAACTCCCTCATATCAAACTCCCAGATGTTGGCAAGTACTACTTGGACCAACAGCCTAGTCATTGAACAATATCATCTCCCCCTTTTTATTCATCCAGATGTTTTGTCATCATGCAGACATGGCTAATTTGTGCCTGTGATTTTGTTAAAGACTGAAAAAATGTGAAGGCTATTATGTTTTTTCTCTGATGAGTGGTTACCAATCAACTCTTTGTTCAGAAGAGAAAACAGATAATGTTTCATTTAAAAAACCAATAATATTGAATTAAAATAAAATTTCCATGAGAGTATATTTTATATTCTCATGAATCACAGATGAGTTTATTATGATCCATGCTTGTAGGAAAGAATGACAAATGGATTTATATTGATTAGACATTTAAAATAACAGGCCTAAAAACGACAGTGCCACATTAAGTATCTGGCAATTATTCATCTATACACTTCAATGTACATAGAAAAAAATTAGGCCTCAAAACTCAAATATAGTAATAGACCTAAATGCTCAGCTATTTGTCACAAATTGTTAAGAAACTAAACCTTACAATAATCCTTTCATAAGAACTCATGCGGGCTAGAGATATAGCTCAGTGGTGGATTGCTTGCTTATCATGTACAGGGCTCTGGGTTCAATCCTCAGTACTATCAAACAAACAAAATCCTACGAAAAACTCATGTAACAGTTCATTTTGAGTCTTCATTGTATTATAAATGTATAGTCCCATAATGATGCCTGGAATATCTAAATAGTAGCCATGGTTCACAGCAAAGTGATTCAACTGATGTGCCAAGATACTGATCACTATAATTCTCAAAGGGGCTGGGATGGACCTGGGACAGTAAGGGCCTTTGGGCCTTAAAAGTACTTTTCAATGTGTTCCATGAAATTAAGTGATCTTGGAAGCATGGTCAGCATATGGCTAGAGATATTTGTTATAGATACAGTGACCTGGGCTTTGGCCTCCCCTCTGAAAATTCTTTTTTTAAATGTGTATGTTATTGGAGATTGAACCCAATAACTCTGAGTTATACCCCTAGACCTTTAGTTATTTTTAAATTTTGAAACAGGACTTGCTAAATTACTAGGTGCTGGCCTTGAACCTGTGATCCTCCTAACTCAGCTTCCCAGTACTGCATTACAGGTGCCTGTCACAGAACCTGGAAAATAGCAGGTTCAAGGACAGCCTCAGCAAGTAGTGAGACTCTGATCAAGGTAGTGAGACCCTGTTGCAAAACAAGAAAGATGGAATAAATTGGGCTAGGGGGAGTAGCTCAGAGGTAGAATGCCTCTGGGTTCAAGCCCCAGTACCACAAAATACATACATACATACATACATAAAACAATGGCCAAGACATGCTGCTCTTGAAAGGGGGGATTCTTCTCAGAATCACGTCTCTTGTCTTCTTATACCGCCATTGGCCTACCCTATCCCTGAACACTGCTTGGCAGAGAGCAAAGGGCAAGACATTTGACTGGAGGATGAGAAGGTCTCTGCCCCTTGCCAGCCCTCACAAATGCATCATCAAGGTGGATGACCCATTTAACCTCTCTGTGTTTCTGTCTCTTCAACTAGAAAATGAAATCCATAAACTATGACATCAAGGTTGTTTCTTTGCTATTTGACTTGGCCTCTGGGGAACACAGGCCACCTTTCTGTATGTCCAGTTAGCACATACAGGGCAGTTGGGGTACTATGTGAGAGCTGGCTGTCCCAGGCTTCTACTCCCAGATCCTGAGCTAGCAGCTGAGGCTTCTCCATTGAGAACAGTTGCAGGGTCAATGAACATGCTAAGTTCAAGGGATACTTTTAGGCAACTATTGGGATGTAGGCAAAGCATTTGGCATGAAAGGAGAGGAATGTGTGTGGGGTGCTTCTGGGGCTGCTTTGTTGGAATCAGCTAGAAAACTTTGGCATGGGCCTCTTCTTGGGTCTCTTCTAAAATCCTAGGGTGTCCCCATATTTGAGGGTCTCCACCTATTTGGTATTCATAACCTAGGGAGGTAAACAAGGTATTTTGCATTGGGGTCCACATTACTAGCTGTATTACCGTCAAGCTCTGATTCAAAGAGACCTCCCTAGTGCCTTTTTATCTTCGCCAAAGTAGAAGATGAACTGTTTCCTCTCCTCTCCCTTGAGCATCCAATTTTTGGAGAGCATAGCTTGTACCTGGCACTGTGCTAAGTACCTTGCCTGCATTTCCTCATTAACCTTCACCCAACCTTATAAGGAAAGTACAGTTTTGTCATACTTTTACAAAAGAGGACAGAGAAACTCAGAACAAAAAGGGGATTTGCTCATAGTCACATTGTCAGTACGAGGTGCAGGATTCAAATAGAGGTTGGTCTAACTTTTAAGACTATCTCTTTCTCCATTAAATTTCAGTTACACAACCCTGTGCAGGTTTGAGAGAGAGAGACAGGTGAGGGAGGCAGACAGCAGATTGCTTATGATCTAAGAAGTCCCTGAAATCTCCTGGGAATGAGGGTTGAATGGACCTAGGTGCGTTACTCAGAGTGCTAGGAATGCAGTCCACACAAGGTTTCAGTAGTTCCACCAGGGAAGGGCTTCAGATTTGATTAGCTACTGGCTACAGAAGCAGAGGTCCTAAAAAGAGAGTCCCAACCTGGGTGCCACCACACACAATTATATACCCAGTACTTGAAAGGCTGAGGCAGGAAGATCACAGATTCAGGACCAGACTCAGCAACTTAGTGAAATCCTTTCAAAAATGTTTTTAAAGGACTGGGGATGTGGTTTGGAGGTAAAATATTTCTGGGTTCAGTGCCAAGTATATATATATATATATATATATATATATATATATATATATATAGAGAGAGAGAGAGAGAGAGAGAGAGAGAGAAGAGAGAATCTAGTTTTCTTCTATGTTGAGGGTGGCACCTGCCTCAAGAGGCTATGGGGGAACTCATTAAGAACATTTTGGCTTCTCAAGCAGAAAGGTACCATGGAGAGGTGAACTGCATAGTTGTCCTTTGTTGGCCATAGGATATGTAAATGCCTTTCTAACCTTTAGGAATTGTGACCTGCTCTGTTTTGTGTCTCCTCAATCCATCATTATCTAGTGGAAGCTCAGGGTCTGGTACTCACTATTTGTCATACATATTTGGTGGCTGGATGAATGGGGTCAAACCCAGATCTGACTCTAAAATATATGTTTTAATATTTTAGTATGAAAGCTTGAAAACACATACAAACCAAGATCGAATAGTAGAATGTACCTCTATGGACCCAATCTTCATATTTAACAGCTGTCAAAACTTTTCATGCTAGTTTTGTCTGTCTCCCTGTCTTGTTCTCTTATGTTTTGCTATAGTATTTTGAAAGAAATCACAGGCATTGTATCATTTTCCCTTACGTACTCAATAGTCATCTCAAAATAATTATAAGGATATTTTCATATACAATGATAATATGATTATCACCCCTAACCAAAGTAACAATAATTTCTTTGAAGCCATGCTCTTGAGGGACACTGCAGTCCCTCCATTCTACTGTTTCCTGCAGTCTCAGCAGGAAGCATTCCTTGGGTACCAGCTGTTCTACCTCCCCAGAGCTGGAACTGCAGTTTGATGTGCATTGGGCACTCACAATGTGCCCTTTTAGGTAAGCAGGGGGCCAGACTCCCCTTGCTCTTCTTCATAAAGAGAAATGGAGACACAGAGCTATTAAATGCCTTGCACAAGGTCATGTAGTCAATTACTGGCTGATGAATGGGACTCAAGTACTGTGGCTGGGTCTATACAACCCCAAACACAATTTGCAAGGAAATTAAGTGAAGGGACTCCTGTCTCGAGGATGGTACTGCGGGGTTGCTGTTATTGTTGAAGTCCTTGCCATTTAGCCTCAAGCAAAACCTTTCTCTGGGACTGGCTGATAATGGCCCATTAGGACAGCCTGATTGATGGGACTGGTTGGACTTCAGGGTTTGTTTCCCTCCATCTGATTCAATTGCAACCACTACCTACTGGCAGGCCAGTGACATCCTGAGCTTTTCTCCTCATCTTTTCTTGTTCCTGGAACTGAATCTGGGGACTTCTTTCTAGGCTCAGACTTGTTCTCTGTCAAGGTAGAAGAATCCCAGAGCACACAGAGGTCAGGTGAAGTCAAACACAAGAAGCAGCAGGACTAACTTGGTTATTTTCTGTTCTTGCTTCCTTTCCATTTCAGAGTGTTTCTTAAGTCCCAGGCCCTTCTGAGCTTCACCTACATGTCTCATTCCACAGACCTCTAGTCCCTTGGTTTCCTACCCCAAATTTCCAGGTAAGGCTCAGTCCCTTATATCTGCAAATGGAAACGGGTTTAGTGGAAAGAAGGAATCTTTGCTGTTGGCTAATGGAGGACTGATCAATCTGAATCCAACCTGGGGAAACAGAATCACTGATTATTTAAGGGAGCAGGAATTTGATGCAGAGAAGTGTTTACACAAGTGAGTAAATAACTGTCAGGCCAAGCAGAGGACAATGAAGCCACCTGGAGATTAGCACCACAGGGAGATACTACCCTTCTTACACTAGATCCTCTGGGCTGGTTTACTTGGTGGAAACCAGGGGAGTTATTGTAACCTGGTCAGTAGTGCTAGAGCCATGAAAGAACCACAGTCACTGCAAGGAGAGCACACAAGGCAGAGAGGAGAAATAATACCCTGGTTTGTCTTTTCTTTCTGCTTTCTAATGTCCTCCCATTACTTTGTGTTGGCCAAACCCATGAGAGCCCGGGAAAGGACCTGCGAGGGTCAACCTGCTCTACCTCCTTCTCCATTACAATAGATAGCAGGGAAAAGAAAAGGGAGAAATGGATTTGGAGGGCAAGCAAGCCTTGGACCACATGGTATTCCTTCTGCTCCCTACCCACTAAACACATTTAGCTCCATCAGGGTCTCTCTAGAAATAGTACATTTCCCCATAAGAGTGATTCTAGAGCTGATCCAAAGAAGGTGTGTGGCTACATTTCCAGACCTATTTTATATTTTATTTGGAGACAGTCTCACTGAGTTGCTGAGAGTCTCACTAAGTAGCTGAGGCTGGCTTTGAACTTATGCAATCCTCCCATCTCAGCCTCCCAAGCACTGGGATTACCAGTGCGCAGCTTGATTTAAAGAGTTTTAAGTATGAAGGTGTGACACCAAGAATGGACTTGCCTCCTTCACTATCTACCTGCAAGACTCTTCATCCAAATTCCTCCCCAGTTCTCTCATTTCACGTTTCCTGCATGTCCCATCCTCCCTCCCCCATGCTTAGGCAGAGTGCAAAAAAGGCAGGCAGACCATTTGGCTTTCTGGCAACGTGTGGTACATTCATTGGCTCCTGGTCCATTAGGTGGGTGTATCTGCCGACACCACAGTCCAGCACACACAGCCTGGTTCTTCAGGTGTTCTAGAAGTTTGAATGTGTAGGTGAAAGGAGATGACTGAGAGGTGGAAGGAAAGAAACCGTATTGTGTGCTATCGTATATCTTATTTCACTTACTCTTCACAATTGTTCAAGGAGGTTTCCCCTTTGCCCATTCATCAAGAATAAACTTTTTGGGGGGGTGCTGAGGATTGAATGCAGGGGCATTCTAGTCCTGAGCTACACCCCTGGCCATATTTTTTTAAAAAATTTGAAATAGAATCTTGCTAAGTTACTGAGGGCCTTGCTGAATTGCTGAGGCTGGCCTCCATCCTGAGATCCTCCTGTCTCAGCCTTCCTAATTACTGGAGGGATAGGCATGCACCACTATGCCCAACTTAAAAATAAACTTTAAATATTTGTAATAATTTTAGATTCACATAACAGTTGCAAAGACAATACAGATAATTTCTATATATCCTTCACTCAGTTTCCTCCATTGTTGACATCTATTACCCAATCGTCTTATGTCCACTTTGACATATGAGAAAACTGGGGCTCAGAGAGGTTAAGTGACTTTCCAAAGGTCACAGAGCCAGGACACAATATAAAAAAAGCAGGCATAAATCCAGGTGGATCTTATGGTACCAGACAAAATTGAATTACTTACTTTCATCTCATTTGAGAGTCAGTCTCTGAACCTGGAAGCCTCATCTCCCCTCATCACTGAGTTGAAACATTATCAGAAGGCACTTATTCCAAAAAGGCTTAAAATGTTAGCACTAAAAGGTACATTTGAGACCATTTAATTCTAGGAAAGCAAACAAACTTCATTTGCCAATTTAATTGTGCAATGGAAGTGATTTTGAACCCACGATTGAGAGTGATTCTAGGTCTATGTCTGCTCATTAGGAAAGAATGCTGTCATTGATTTTTGATGTCTGCCGTGGGTGTTTAAGAGGAGAGTGATGGAGCCCTTGCACCCCATTAGCCATTCCTCAGCAAATGTCCTCACTCAACAAACAAGGTTTCTGAGGTTCAGAGATGGGACAGTGCCTTTGCCTCATTAGTGGAACAGCTAAGAACAGAACTTGGGCTCCTGACTCACAGTTTTGTGTTGTTTCTGTTTTATAATAGTGTCATAATACCAACAATAGTAACTACCACTTAACAAGCATCTACTCACTGCCAGTCACCATGCTACTTTTGCACCTTACTTTTAATACCTGCCAAGTAGGTCTGCACTCCCAACTTCCTAGTACAGAAACCCAAACTCAGTGAAGTTAAAAACATGCCTAAGGCCCACAGCAAGTAAATGGTAAAGGTGTAACTTAAACCAAAGCTGATCTGGCTCCAAAGCTTAAACTCTGGGTTATCACTTCTTAGGAGCACAGCCTTGAATTTGTCCTCACAGTCTGCAGCAGGTGGCAATGACTGTGGCCCCAGTGATTTGCTTAAGAACTAATTGAAATGAAAATCATTTTTGTGTTTACTAATGTTCTAAAAGAGATTTGCTTACAGGCCCTTACCTAGATGGAACTGATTTCTTTGGGCTATTTTGTATGGGATGTGTTAAAAATTGACATGTTAGGAGAGCTGACATGAAAGGTGACCTGGTTCACTTACAAATAAATGATTAATATAACATCATTGTGCAGCTAGTCTGCCTTTACTGATTCTCTCACATGAGAGGCTCAGAAAAACAACAGGTCAGACAATAAACTCCACACTAGCATGAGACTATAGTGTGGAATGACCATTGATGACTCAGGGAGAACCAGAAGATAATTAACTAAGAGGAAGTTCTAAGTCCAAATATAATTTAAAAATGTTTCTTCTCTAACCTGAGAATATTTGACAATATTAGCAAAGGCGATGAACAGATAAAGGGAATAGGTGAGTTCATTAGAAATAGTAGATACAACATTTTAAAGAACTTGATAGGCATCACATTTCAAAAGGAAGACATTCAATTCAGCCAACTTCATTATAGCAATTCAACACTGATTAGGGACACGTCATATGTGTCGACAGGACCTGTGTTTTGGGGCAGTGTTAAGATACTACCTTCTCCCTTTCTGACAATCTACTGAATAGATACCCAAGTTTTGGTAGAATACTAAAGAGTCCATTATGTACATATATGAGTGCAACTTATAAATTTCATGTGGGTGCCACTGTATACATGACTTGCATGCCAAATATTAGCTACTGTCAGGCTAAATGTTTAAATATCATGGAGGCCTCAGTAATAGCAATTTTGTTGATTATCTACCTATATTCACTTTGGTTGCCAAAACTACCCTAAATAGAAGAAATGTCTTTCTTAGAGGCCCCAATTCTAGGTCCTTTTGAATTGCTTAATATCCATGCTATATTGGTTATTATAATTTTTGTATGGTACCAGAAATTAGATTCAGGGGTATTTTAACTCTAAGCTACACTCCCAGCCCTATTCTATCTTATTTTTTATTTTGAAACAGGATTTCACTAAGTTGGTGAAGCTGGCCTCGTTCTTCTGTCTCAACCTCCAAAGTACTAGGATTATAGACTTGTGACACCCTGCCTGGCATAGAAATCTTGAATATCATTTCTCTCTGCTCAGGGCTATAACTCAGTAATATCCTACCCCTTCTTTCAGTGTGACTGCTCTCTGATCTTCACCACATCCTTAACTCTACATTTGGAGCCACATAAGCCTGCTATGCTTTGTTCCTTAACATATGCTGTTTCCTTTGCCTTTTACACAGTCTTTCCTTGTTTGCCTAAAAATTGTTACTTGCCTCTCACAATCTATTTGAAATCTTTTCTCTGTGAAGCCTTCTCAATGTCCTCGTTTGCCCCATAGGTCTCCCAGACCTACTTGGATTATGATGCATTATATGGTATTCCTAGTGTTTGTGGGAGCTTTGCCCACATGCATGTGAATGGATTAATATTGTTATCGCAGGTGTGGGCCTGTTATCAGAGTGAGTGCAGTTCACTCTTGCACTCTCCCACTCTCTTGTTTTTCCACCTGCTGCCTTGGGATGATGCAGCAAGAAGGATTTCACCAGATACCACCCTTTGCAGCTCAGACTTCCCAGCCTCTAAAACTGTGAGCCAATAAATTGCTGTTCATTATAAATCACCCGGTCTATGGTATTTGGTTAGAGCAATAGAGAATGGAATAAGATAGAAACTTCGGACTGATAAACAAGCAGAGCTGTGCTATGACAAATACTTGAACATGTGGAAGTAACATTGCAATTGAGTAAGGAGCAGAAGCTGGAAGAGCCTAGGGGAGCTGGTGGGAGAAAGCTGAGGTGGTCATAAATGGAACTTGAAGGACAGTTCTGGTGAGGGCTAGAAGAGCTATAGGGAAAGCCTATATTTTTTAGATGGAAATGAGGAACAAGCTTTAGAAGAGTAAAGGCCATCCTTTTATACAGTTGCAGAGAGACCTTGGGCAGAATTGTTTCCAACACTTAGGCCTATGCTGGAAGGCAGAACTTAAGAGTGAAAGACAAGGATATCTAACACAAGTATCTAAACTGCAAAGCATTCAGGTGTTGTTTGAACTTTTTGGCTTCTTATAATAAAATGAAAGAAGAGAAAATCATTTAAAGGTGGAACTTACAACTAAACGGAAGCAGAATGAAAAGATTTGAAAGACTCTCAGCCTGGCCATGCAAACAATAAAAATTCTGCGTGGTGAAGTGGTGCACGCCTATAATCTCAGGATTTGGGAGGGTGAGACAGGAGGATCTCAGGTCCTCCCTAACTTTGTGAGACCATTTTTCAAAATAAATAAAAAGGGCTGTGGGTATAGGTCGGAAGTAGAATATCCCTGGCTTAATTCCCCAGTACCACAATGTGTACTGTGTACACATTTTTTGGACACTGTGTACCAAAAAAATAAAGAAGAGAAAAGAAAAGAAAAGAAAGAATAGAATTTAAAGATTGGAGAGAATTCTAAGCAATTGTTTGTTAAAGAGGTTAATCTAAATAGAAGGAAACCAGGCTTTTTTTTTCATTAAGAAAATGGGCCTTTTGTTTTTTAGGTGAAAAAAATATTCCCTGGTAAGAAAGAAAGCAAAAAGAAATATTGAAATGTTATCTTTATGTTATCAAAAGCTTGGTATCAGACAAATGAAACTGTTATGTGAGATTATCATTTTTAATTTTGGATAAATTGCTATAATACTAGATGTCAACCACTAAGCCAAGCATGGGAAGGAGGGATGGGGAGGGAATGGGGTGGGGATCGGGTAGGGGTTGACTGGCGATGTGTGCATGTATGTCTACAAAAGTTTTCTTTGTATCCCACTATGATGTATGAATACAGTGCACCAATAAAAAATAAAAAAAATAAATAAAAAAAAAGAAAATGGGCCTTGAGGGTAAGGTTTGCAGAGTGCCACCCTGGCTTGGAATCTCAGCTTACATCTGCATATGCATATTTCTTTCTTTTGTCCATTCACCACCCCTTCTCCTTTAAAAGCTGCCCTTGTGCAGACTCTCTGAAGAAGGAGACACAAAATTTTACTCTTTTTTTCAAAGCTAGCTTTGAATAAAATCTATTTTCCTGCCAATTTGAATCTGAGATTTTGTGGAGCTGAGGAGCAGTAGAGTCATTCTCCTGCCCACCACTTCTTTTGCTATCAGGCAACAGAATGAAAGTTTGTTCTGGAGTCCTAACATTTAATGTTGTTTTCCTGTTGGGTTTCAGACTTGCTTGGGGCCTGTTACTCCATTCTTCTTGCCCAATTCTTCTTCTTGGGATGGGAACGTCTATTCTATTCTTATCCCAACCAGATGCTTTGGAATCAAAGAATTTGTTTTGATTGGACAGGCTCATTGCTACTGGGGAATCTGCCTAGAGTCTCAACGATATCTGATTCAGATGAGACTCAGGAATTTCAACAATTGAGTTGGTGCTGGAATGAGTTAAGATTGAAGCTATTGGGATGGGATGAATGCATTTTATGTGTGGGAAGGACATGAAACTTGGGAGCCAAATGTGGAAAGTTCTGGTTTGAATGTGTTTGGAACTTAATCCCAATGTGATCATGTAAAGAGGAGCAAAGGTGACTAGGTCATGAGGGCTCTGCCTTCATGAACAGATTAATGTTATGCTGGGAGTGGGCTTCTATTTCTTTTTTTGTGGGTCTGGGGATGGAACCCAGAGGCATTTGACCTCCGAGCTACATGCCCTGCCTATTTTTTATTCTTTTATTTTGAAAACAGGTCTCACTGATTTGCAAAGGGCCTCACTAAGTATCTGAGGCTGTCAGTTAACCATGATCCTCCTGTCTCAGCCTCCCAAAGGCTGGGATTACAAGCGTGCGCCACCATGCTTGGCTGGGAGTGGGCTCCTCGTGAGAGTGGGTTTGCTATCATGAGAGTAGGGTTGTTATAAAAGTGAGTTCAGTCCCCTCTTGAATTATTACACTCCCTTGTCCTTTCTTCTTCTGCCATGGAATGACAAGAAAGAAGGACTTCACCAGATGCCAGTCTCTTTATCTTAGACTTCCCGCCTTTCATTTTGTTATTATTTTTTTTAAATGGTACTGGGGATTGAACTCAGAGCATTCTACCTCTGAGTGACACCCCCAGCACTTATTTTTTATTTTGAAACAGAATCTTGCTAAGTTGCTGAGGCTGGCCTCAAACCTGCAATCTTCCAGTTTTCATCCCCTAAGTACTGAGAATATAGGTTTGTGCCTTTGCACCTGACTTCTTCCAAACCTTTAGAAATTTAACCAATAAGCTTTAGTTCATTATAAATGACCTAGTCTGAGCCTGACACAGTGGTACATGCCTGTGGGCTGACACAGGAGGATCACAGGTTTGAGGCGAGCCCCAGAAACTTAATGAGACCCTGTTTCAAAATTAAAAACTTAATAGCCAGGCATGGTGGCGCTCACTTGTAATCCCCACACCTGGAAGGCGGAGACAGGAGGATCCCGCAGGTTTGAAGCCAGCTGCGCTGGCTTAAGAGACCCTGTTTCCAAATAAAAAGTATAAAAATAGGTCTGGGAGTGTAGCCTGGAGATAGAAGGGCTTCCAGGAACCCCAGTACCACCAAAATAAAAAAAAAATTAAAAACTTAAAAATGAGGGCTGGAGGTATTGTCAAAGTTAGAATGTCCCTGGTTTTAATCTCCAGTACTAAAAAAATCTTTACTTAGCCTGTGGTATTCTGTTATAGTAGCACAAATGGACTAAGATATGTGGGAAAAGAAATCAATAAATTCTCGTGGTTCCTAGTCATCTTAAGAAACTATTTCCAGGAGTTTTAATCTATTTTTAATTATTTAAAATTTTATACTGGGAATTGAACCCAAGAATACTCTATGACTGAATTACATCCTCAGCTGTTTTTATTTTTTATTTTGAGATAGAACCTTTTTAAGTTGCCCAGGCTGGTCTTTTTATATTTCTTAAATAAATTTTTATTGGTGCATTGTAGTCATACTTCTTAATAGGATAAAAAAAAACTTGAAATATACATGCACATATCACCCAATCAGCCCTTACCCAATCCCTATCCCCTTCCCTCCCCCCCTCCTTCCCATGCTTGGTTTCCTGATTAACTTTGATATGTTTGTTTAAGTACATCATTTGCTTTAAAGAATTTCCCTCTTCCCCCCTCCCATCCCCTCACATAGCTCACTTTACTTGCTCCTCTATAGGATCTCTTCTTCATGTAGAGTTCCTCCTGTTACCTATTTCTCCCAAGTTTTTGCACATTAGGGAAAGCATTTGATTTCTTATTTTTTGTGACATTTCACTGCAAATGCCATAATTTTGTTCTCCTTTATGGCTGGGCAAATTCCATTGTGTACAAATCCCAGAGTTTTGTAATCCACTCATCTGTTGAAGGACATCTTGGCTGGTTCCACAGTTTGGCAATGGTGAATTGCGCATCTATGAACACGGTTGCTCATGCATTAGTTTGGTATTTTGGTTTTCATTCTTTTTGGTAGATACCCAGAGGTGGTATTGCTGGGTCATATGGTAAGTTTGTTGTCCTTCTTCTGAGGATCTTCCATACTGTTTTCCAAAGTGATTGCATTAATTTTTGGGCGGTATTCAATTCTAACTTTACTTTTTTTTTTTTACTTTATTTTACTTTATTTTATTTTTACACATGTACTTATTTATTATTTTCAGAAAAAATCTATCCTAACATGAAATATAAACTCTAAACACCCAAAACAATCTCGAAAAAAAAAACAGCTAGAAGATGTACAATTTCTGATTTCAAATCTTATGAAGCAACAATAATCGAAACAGTGTAGTACTGCTATAAAAGCAGATATATAAACCAGTGGAGTAAAATAAAAAGCCTAGAAATAAATTCTTCCATATATGGTCAAGTTATTTTTGACAAGTTTTCCAAGAACAGTTGGTGAAGGAAATAATAATCTTTTCTCTACATATTGTTGAAAAATAACAATTATGTGAAAAGGCATAAAATTGAACCCTTATCTAACACCACATACAATTATTAACTCAAAATAAATAAAAGACCTAAATGTAAATCTTAAGACTATAAACTTTTAGAAGAAAACCTGTGTCATAAAACTTCACAACACTGAAATTGGCAGTGATTTCTTAGATATGATCCCAAAGGCATAGCCAACAAAACAATAAACAAACTTTATAAAAATAAAAATATTGTACATCCAAAGACAATCCAAACAGAATTAAAAGTTACTGATAGAATGGAATAATATATTTCCAAATACTATATCTGAAGGTATATTAATATTCCAAATAGAAATCCTAAAAATTAGTAACAATAAAAGCAAACAATACAATTTAGAAATAGGTAAAAGACTAAAATAGGCAATGAATCTCCAAAGATTTTTATATGACCAATAAATACATGAATATCACTCATCATTATCATAATATAACTAATCATTAAGGAAATACAAATGAAAACTATAGTGAAATACTACTTCACATTTGTTAGGATGGCTACTTGACATGAATTACCTTGCTCCAGCCCTTTACCTTGAATTTGTTACTATCTTTACTTGTAAAGTGTGTTTCTTGTAAGCCACAGAAGGATAGATTCTGGTTTTTAATCCATTTTGCCACTTTATGTCTTCTTATTGGGGAATTGAGGCCATTTACCAGTGTGATTATTGAGAAATAACTTTTAATTCCTAACATATTAAGATTTTATTTCTGCTTGAAATACTGTTTATTCTTCTTTGCTTAGTTGTCTACTGGATGGAAAATCTTGTTTCTCTAGTTCTGGTGTGTATTACCTATTTCATCTTTGTATGTATTACCTATTTCATCTTTGTAGTTAATCTCTTTGAGTATTTTCTCTAGCGCTAGTTTTGAAGACATAAATTCCTTCAGTTTCTGTTTGTCGTGGAAGCTTCTTATTTCCCCAAATAATTTGATATAGTTTTGCTGGGTAGGAAATTTTTGGCTGGAAGTTGTTTTCTTTCAGATTTTGGAATATGTTACTCCAAGCCCTTCTGACTCTCATGACTTGGTTTGGTAAGTCTGGAGTGATTCTAATTGGTTTGCCTCTGAATGTCACTTGGCCCTTTGTTTTGTTGCCTTTAAGATTCTCTGCTTGGCTTCTACATTGGTCATTTTGACAATTATGTGGCATGGGGAACTTTTTCTCTGATCCTGTCTAAAGGGAGTTCTATAAGTTTCCTGGACCTGTGTATCAACCTCTTGCTCTAAGTTTGGAAATTTTTCTGCTATTATTTCTTTGAAGAGATTATTGATCCCTTTGATTTCACCTTCTTTTCCGTCCTCTATTCCAATTATTCTTAGGTTAGCTCTCTTAAAATGGGCCCATATTTCTTCAATGTCAGATTCCTGCTGTCTTATTTTTTTTCTAAATTAGAAACTATGCGTTCGTTTTTGGTGTGATCATCTTCTAGGAGCGAGATTCTATTCTCCGTGTGGTCTAATCGATTGTTTATAGTTTGAATTGATGCCTTTACTTCAATGATTGCATCCTTTATTTCTTTTAGACCCTCTCTAAATTTTTTCGGAAAGTCCTGTATTATTCCTACAATTATATTTCTGATTTGATTATCTGGAGATCTCTGAATTTCTGTGTTATCAGGTTCTGATATTATGGGGTTGTGGGCATTCATTGCTCTATTTTTGTTCCTCTTTCTTATGATTTCAGAAGTTTGTGCCTTCTCTGGGTTCTTACCCGGGTCACCACGACTTCACTTAGGGTGCTCTGGATCTTGAGTTTGTGGTAATCTCAGCCACCACTACTCCTTTACTGGGTTGTTTCGTAAAGTCTCAGACCTAGGGAGTTAATCGAGGCTGCATGAGACCGTGGGGGTGCCGGGCTGGGTGTTTTCCCACAGGAAGCTGCAACTAGGGTGTGGTATCTCTGTCACACCCTTCTTGCTGCTCCTTCACTGGGTTGGTCTCTAAAATTTCAGACCCAGGGAGATTATCATAGCTCTGCAAGTCCCTGGGCATGCAGTGCTTGGATTTCTCCTGTAGGGGCCACAATTTTACTTACGGTTATTGTGCACGCCGATCTGGAGCTGTCACAGGCCTGGTGAACTCACTGCCACTGCTGGCAATATGGACCCACTGCCATGCCCTCGGCCTTAAGGCTGGCGTATTTCTTTTCTGAGTTTGAGCTCTGTTCTGAGTCCCTAAAAGGCATGATGATCTTGTCCACTGGGAGTTTTAGACGTTCTTTGCGCTGGAAGAACTGCTGAATTACACCCGAATGATCTGCAGCTGCTCACTTCAGCTTCTTGTTTACTTTTCTTCTCTGGAGCCTGGTGCTGTGAGGAAAGATGGCGCCGGCATGGCTCCGCCGCCACATTTCAGGCTGGTTTCTTTTCTAGTCTCTGGTTGTTCTTCTAGACTTCTTTTTCTCTGTCTCTTGTGTTTA
Organism: Muscardinus avellanarius; assembly: GCF_963383645.1. Classification (NCBI taxonomy): domain Eukaryota; kingdom Metazoa; phylum Chordata; class Mammalia; order Rodentia; family Gliridae; genus Muscardinus; species Muscardinus avellanarius. The sequence continues at coordinate 95,778,754 of NC_137792.1, read as the reverse complement.
CATTTTTATTTCTCTGCTGATAGTGTTTTCTGGCTATGAAAAGTGCTGATTTTGTCGCAATAGAGATTGAGTGTTAGCAGGACTTGTAAACGCTGCTTTTCTTGGTCACCATCTTCCTGGAAGTCGCAGGCTGGTCTTGAACTTAGGAACCAACTGCCTTACCTCCTCCCCCACCCAGTGACTGGGATGACAGACATGCACCAACATGACCAGATGCTTCCAGGGTTTTAAAATTTGGCCTTTTTTTTTTCTTTCAAGAGGTAAGGAGAGCAGGGCAGATACACTTGCTATTTAATAAGTTTCTACTAAGTTTTAGGTCTTATACTGAATATTTTACATGCATGATCTCAGGTCTCAAGTAAATATTTGAACTTTCATCTGCATTTTGCAAATGAGGAAATGGAAATTCAGAACAATGACTTGTCCAAAGATGCAAAGCTCATAGGTTACAAAGTTCAGACTTGAGCCTAACCTGTTTATCCCCAATGTTGCTGTTAGCTCCTGGGCACTATGTGCTTCTTGTATTGCTAGTGTGTATGGAAGGCAGGATCAACCCTGGTCAAAACAATGAAGTAATTCCAGTTTCCCTTTGATGTTTTCAGACTCCTACTGCATCTCAGGGACTCAGACTTACAGTGCAACCCACACCCACATCTGTAGGCTTTTCTGTGGCTATTACAGGCAGCCCATCCTGCTGGGAGCCTCTTGGTCCCAAGGTAAACTTAACCTTTTCCAGAGCACACATTTGTATTTATTAGTGCCTTCCTAGAAAGAAGCCTTTAATCCAGGAGTGGGTGACTCCTTTGGGAGGTGTGGGGGTGTTTTATATTGTGGTAAATGAAATGGGTTGACTGGGATCTCTCCTAAGACACACTATGGTGAATCTTCCTACCACCAAGATATGCTTGGCCTTTACCTCAGAGGCTAAGAACTCTGCAATCAGACCACCTGATATTTTATCTCAGCTCCACCATTCACTCGCTGTATGATTTGCTACAAACTACTTAACCTCAGTGTATGTCTGCTTCAGTCCCTGTAAAATAATGTTCTCCTTTTCTAGGGTTGTTGTGAAAATGACCTGAGAAAAAAATGGCTACAGTACCTATTTTAGCCAGCTTTTTTGGGTTGTGATCAAAATCCCTGACAAGTACAACTTAGAGAAAGAAAGATTTGTTAGGGTTCATGGTTTCAGAGGTTTCAGAGGTCTGTGGTTGGCTGGCTCCAAGGCAGAAACTACAGTGGCACAGTAGGACATATGGCTCAGGAAAGCCATTCTTGCTCTTGGTGCTGGAGGTAGAAAGAGCAAGAGAAGGGAACTACAGAGTCCCCAAGACCATTTTCCCAGTCACCTACCTCTCCCGCCAAGTCCTACCTCAGAAGCCTCTTGTATTTGGGACCATGCTTTTAACACATGAGTTTTGAGGGTGATTTTTTCTTTTTTCTTTTTTGTGCTACTTGGGATGGAACCCAGGGGCATTCTACCTTTGAGCTACTCCCCCTGCCCAATTTTTTTTATTCTTTATTTTTCAACAGGGTCTCACTGAATTGCAAAGGGCCTCACTAAATAGCTGAGGCTGTTCGCAAACTGTGATCTTCCTGTCTCAGCCCCACAAATGCTGGGATTACAAGTGTGTGCCACCATGCCTGGCTTGAGGGAGATATTTGTAAAAACCCAAGCTATACAGTGTCCAATAAAAGATAAGCAAAGATGTTAGCTGTTCTCTTCAACCCATTGTACTTCTCCTCTGCCTCACCCCTCCTGCCATCCACATTCCTCTTCCCCTGCTTCTTTTCTCACCTCTTTCCCTCTTCTCACCAGCAAATCTCTTTTGTCACTCCCCCCCTTTTTTTTTTACCAACTCCCTTCCTCCAACATATTCAGCATTTGTCATCCTATATCCTAGACTCTCCAGGTCAATCCCTATTCCAGATAATCTCTCTTGAGGCCTGACTCTATGAACCAATTTAAATTCAGAAAATAGTCTGTTCTTCTAAGGAGTGTTGCCACTGTTCAACCTTACATCAATCAAGAAGGCAAGAGCTAACCAGGTGCAGTGGTGCACACCTGTATTCCCAGTGCTTGGAAAGCTGAGGCAGGAGTATGGCAAATTCCAGGCCAGTGTGTAGTAATTTAGTGATGATACCCAGTTTCAAAAAAAAAAATGAGGGCTGGGGGTGTAGCTCAGAGGTAGAGCACCCTTGAGCTCAAGGCAAGAGCTGACTTGTTGGCCCCATATTCTAATCTGATAGACACCAAGAAGGCTCACCCTGTCCACAATCCCTCCTTTCTTTACCTGTAACTAATGCCAAAAAAAAGCAACCCAATATTCATTGTACAATAATTTTGATACTGGGGATTGAACCCATGAGCATTCTACCTCCAAGGTTTCACTAAGTTGTGGAGGGCCTCACTAAGTAGCCAAAGTTGGCTGTGAACCTGTGATCCTCCTGTTTCAGCTTTCCAAATACTGGGATTATAAGCATGCACCACCACACCCAGCTTTATTTTTAAAATATTGAAACAGGTCTTGATAGATTACTGAGGTTAGCCTCAAACCTGCATTCTTCCTATCTCTGCCTCCCAAGTACTGGAGTTACAAGGCATGCATGCATCACCATGTCCAACTCAGTGTACAATTTTTTTAGTTAAATTGCAAGAGGTAGTCTAGCAGAGGTTCCTTGGTAAGATGGGTTTATTATTTATATTGTAGTGCAAATTCATTTACCAAACCTCTTCCTGTCAGGGAGAAGAGGAGGGATTTCAGGGAGCCATGGAGAAGGGGAGAGCTCTGCAAACAGGGGTGTGGGAAGCCAGCAAACCGAGGGCTGCATCCTCAGATCCATTTTGCCTGGGGTGGGCCTTGTGTGTTGCAACAGATATGTGTTTTGGAATCACCAAGGTTGGAAAGCTGGGACTCAGAGGGTGTGGTTACAAAGCTGAGATCATTCTGAAATGACGTGGGCTTGGATTCCTGGAGATCCAGGAGGAGAACCAGCCCAGAGGGGAAGATGTGCTATGTGAGTGGAATAGAGCCGGGGCAGTCTAAAGATAAAAAGAAGGCTTTAGTTGCCTTGAGCTTAGTCTAGGCAATGGTTAGGAATAGGAGGTAGAAGAAAATGGTCCTCAAAAGGGGATGCTTCTTTTGAGAAGAAGGAGCTCAAGAATTTCCCCTTTTTCTTTCTCATTCAAACAACTTCTGAGGGTGTGGCAGGGTTCAGTGGGTGTTCCTCCTCAAGGGACAGTCCCCCTAACTGAAGCTGTCTGCCAGTAAAGGATAATTGGGTGTTCCCCTAATTCAGATAACCAGAAGCTCAGCCACCCCACCCCCAGGCTTTAAAAATCTCTTGGTCATTTGCCAGGCCTGCCTTCCCCTGGAGTCTGTGTGAGAGAGGAAGCTGGGTGACCAACCAGTCTCTCCCTGCTCCCACTCTTCACAGAACACCACCTAAAAAGAAGGCCAAGCAAGGCATGGTGGCATATACCTATAATCACAGTATTTGGGAGTCTGAAACAGGATTATCACAGGTTTAAGAATAGCCTTAGCAAGACTCTCAGAGATCGAGTGAGACCCTGTTTCCAAAACAACAACAACAAAAATAACAAAAGGGCTATGGGATATAGTTCAAAGGTAGAATGCCTGTGGATTCAATCTCCAGTACCAAAAAATAAAATCCATAAAAAGAAGGCCAAAGATATGATCCTCTCTACCACCAGCATAGTGATTCTCTCACACACTGCAAACCCCACATGAAGGTACTTACTCTCAAAATTTTATGGCTAAGCTAATAGGGTCGATGGGACCAAATATTTGAAATCATTATTATCATAACAAAACCCATTTTGATAAATAAAGGCCCATTCCTTTGAGGCATGTTGCCAGGATTATTTTATATATAGGTCCTAAAAGTGGACTTGACCTTAGCAATGAAGAGATCCTCCTTTCCTCCTTGCTTTACACATACACACACACACACACACACAAAAAAAAAAAAAAAAAAAAAAATCCTCCTCAGAACATGTCCATAGTCCTGGGGCAACTGAATTGGGGCACACTGGAGATATATGTTTCCCCTACAAACTGAAGCTTTCTGCCATTCCTAATACTTGGTGCTGGGCTAGGTTCCCCTGACATATATCTTTGGGCCTATATATCTATCATTCCAAAACTACAGAGAGCTCTGAAAACTGAAAGCCTTTGCAAATTTATGGCAAACTTGTGCAGCAAAACCCAATCCAGCATTAGACTATTTATAGTGTCTATGTGTCACACCCTTGGTGAATATTCATGTGTTTTTGCTTCAGAGATATCAACGAACATGATGACTCTGAGCTGCCTCAGACCCCACTGGAGGTGATGTATATAATATATGTGATATGCATACCCTGTTGCCTTTTATTTATTTTCATACTTTTATTGGTGCATTGTCACATCATAATATAGTTCAGAGCAATAGGGACATACATGCATACAGTACTTGGTGAGCTCCCCAGCTCCCTCCCTACTTGATATTGAGATTGGCCTTTTATTTATTTATTTGATGATGCTAGGGCCTTACATGTGCTAGTAAAGTGCTCTACCACTGAATTCCAACTGCAGCCTTTTAAATTTTTTTTTATTTTGAGACAGGGTCTCACTAAGTTGCCCAAGCTGTCCTCCAATTTATGCCCTTTCTCCCTTAGCCTTCCATGTGTCACCATGCTGGGCACCTTACTGCCTTTTAAAAATCTGAAACAAAAGTATGTATCCTACTATGATGTATGAATACAGTGCACCAATAAAAAAAAAAAATCTGAAACAAAGCTGGGCGTGGTGGCGCACGCTTGTAATCCCCACGCTTGGGAGGATGAGACAGGAGGATCGCCCAGGTTTGAAGCCAGCCTCAGCTACTGAGTGAGGCTCTCGGCAACTTAGTGAGACCCTGTTTCCAAATAAAGTATAAAAATAGGTCTGGGAGTATAGCATGGAGGTAGAAAAGGCCCTGGGTTCCCCCCACAGGGAATGAATAAATAAAAAATTTAAAAATATATGAAAAATGTTGTCATCCTTCTGCTAAATTGTGCACAATCCACTGTCTTGTCATGATCGTGGGGTTGGGCACAAGCAATGTTTTAGAGTTGAAAAATGAATGGCCAGTAGTGATTAAGGAGACTTGTTATGATGTTCTTCTTTCCATCACACCCCACGTGTTTCATGCTGCCATTCATTTATTCTATGCCATCAATAAAGAGGAAGAACAGCTGGCAATCCTCCTCCATTATTTTTCCTCTTGGGGCTAAATCGTCTTTGTCATCCTAATACCTTTAACCTTTTCCCCTAGATCCTCTTTCCCAATCCCTTAATCGTCTTCATTGCTGTCTTCTGAAGCCTTTACAGTTTCTTCCCTTTCGAAATTGTGGCCTAGTGCTTACGATAGGTCTGCAAAGAGTATGGCTATTACATGTAATGGGGCTCTCGTTTCTATGGTGCTTTTCCAATCAGTTTCATTTGGCTGGACTAAGAAGCTTTGCCTTTTAAAATACACTTACAGGGCAAACTCGAGGGGCCATGAATAGCTTTCTCCTGAGCATGCTGGTTGGTAATAGGAAGGGAAAACAGCGCTGTCTGATCATAAGAAACTGTAATTACAGAAAGCTGAAAGCAACAGGTAACACATCCAATGGGAACCTGCATGCAAAAAGCACTGTTGATAATTACAGTACCTAGCCTATTATTTTTAACTCGGGAGAACCGGCCTTGTTTGTGTGCATCGTGCGCCTTTTCTCTAATAAGGTTGCTAAAGGCCATTTCTGACCACTTATGTCCCATTAAATGCAGGGGGTGAACCTGCCTCTGTCAGGGTTGTTGCAAAACCACTGGATTAAGTTAAACTCCTCACTAATTAAGCCTGTTAGACTTCCTGTAACTCATGATTTTTCTTGGTGTAAGTAAAAACATTCTACTCGGAGGCAAAATATATTGTATTAATAACTAGGAAACAACAAAATACACACAGTAGCATTTTAGGAAGCAAATTCTGTCATCTGCATTTGGTTGGAACTACCATTATTATTTTTCATAATAGCCCAACCTGTTTCCTTTTGGGGCAAAAACTATACACACACTGTGATGGGGTTTCAGAGATAAATGTTTGCCAGTTAAATTAGAAAAATCTATTCAGGTGAGCTTGTTGTTTCTCCCAACCATGAGTCAGAGCCTTTTGTGGCATTTTGTGTACATGCATTTTCTAAGGGTGCTGTAGAGTTTTGCATACAGGTCATTCGTTTTTAAAGGTCACATTATAATGTTTCTGTCCTTTCTTGTGTTGTTATCCCTCAGGGAAGAAGATGTAGGATGCCAAATTGCTAAGGGAACTTGTAAAGAGAGGAATATTGGAACTGGATGGCAGAAATCTCCCAGAGAGGGGCCTCTGTAGATAAAGGGCAAGTCGGTGAAAGCATAAAAGCCAGATTAACCTGGGGGTGTGTGGAATGCTGTAAAGACACTTACCTGCCCCCATTGCTAATAGGATAGGTCACAATTTCTTTTGGAGTTTCTAGATGTCTTTGGCCAATGATAGTGTTTATTATTTTCTTTTCTTTTCTCTCTTTCTTTCTTTCTTTCTTTCTTTCTTTCTTTCTTTCTTTCTTTCTTTCTTTCTTTCTTTCTTTCTTTCCTTTTTGTACTGAGATTGAACCCAGAGAATTTTAGCACCTAACTTCTTCTCTAGCTCTTTTTATTTTGAAACAGAGTTTCACTAAGTTGTGGAGGCTGGTTTTGAACCTGCAATCCTCCTGTCTCAGCCTCTCAAGTACTGGCATTTTTTTTTTTTTGGTGGTACTGGGGGTGGAACCCAGAGGCTTTCTACCTCTGGGCTATACTCCCAGACCTTTTTTATATTTTATTTGGAAACAGGGTCTCACTAAATTGCTGAGAGCCTCACTAAGCAGCTGAGGCTGGCTTCGAACCCGTGCGATCCTCCTGTCTCAGCATCCCAAGCACGGTGATTACAAGAGTGTGCCACCACGCCCGGCTGAACTCAGAGATCTTCTACCTCTGAGCTATATCCCCAGTCTGATTTTTTTTTTTACTTTGAAACAGAGATCTTCCTGTCTCAGTCTCCTAAGTACTGGTAATACAAGCCTGTGCCCCCATGTTCAGCTCACTAAGTGCTTTATATAAGGTATCTCTTTGAATCCTCATGACAATCATTGATGTTAGGTAGTGTTACTACCCTTAATTTACAAGGAAGGAAACTGGCTCAGAAAGGCTATGCAAACTGGGCAGTGTCAGCCAGCTAGGAAGTGGCAAAGCCATTTCATCTGAAACCAAAATTTACTTCTGACCCACACTATGTAAGTACTTGTAACGTCAAACAGGCACTCTAAGAAGCTCAACTGTATTTTTTCTTTTACCAAATTGCAGAACATCTGGTCTGATTTTATGAGACTGTAATTACAGCAACTAAAAGGATGTTAGCCTACCACAAAAGCTTCAGCTGAAGGGCTTTCTGTTGCTTCATATGGGAATGTGTTCTTCACAGACTCCCCCCATATCTATTCCCCCATTGGATAGCAAGTTCTTCAAGGGAAGGTTCTATCTAGACAATCTTACTTCTTCAGCTTTCTATAGTCTTCATAGTTGCAGACACATAGAATGTGCTCAATAAATATTGGCTGATTGATGAATGTGTGTCTGTTCCATTCAATATTTTCTGGATTGCTTAAGATCCTTTCTTAATGCTAAGCAAGCAGGTTAGAACCTTAAAGATGTCTGTTGCCTTAATCTTGCTGCTTGCACTGAGATGACTTTTTAATATCATCTCTGCACAGGAGCTGAATGCCTGCTTTGGCACCGGGGTGATTGATGGTGTTTTTCCGCTTTCCTCCAAAAGCTCTGGCACTGTACAGACAATGCTTTAGGTGATTAACAATGCAGCCAATTTCACCAGGCACCTCTTTAGACAATTCTTGAATTTTATAGGGAAGTAAAGGCCATATTTAGTTCCTAGTTAATTTTAGTCTCCAATTCTGTTTTGCTCAATGGCCACATCTCAGATTTTCTTTGTGAAATGAAACAGCATAGAAAAAATAAATAAAAGTGCATTCCTGATGACTAGCTGAAGAGAATCCTTAAGATTTTGCCAGACTGAACTGGGCATGGTGGTACACACCTGTAAATGCCAGTATTTGGGAGGCCAAGATAGAAGGGGCAGAGTTTTGAAGCTAGTCTAAGCAACTTAGTGAGACCCTGTTTCAAAAAAAAAATAAAATAAAGCTGGGGGTCTAGTTTAGAGGTAGAACACCCCTGAGTTCAATGCACAGTACCAAAAATAAAAATTTTACCAGATTGGTATTTCTCATTGGGTGAAATTTCAACTCAGGAGATCAGCCTCACAGACTTCTGCCTTAGCTGAGTACAGTGACTGCACATGCTTGTAATCCCAGTATTTGGGAGGCTGAGGCAGAAGAGTTGCAGTTTAGAGGTAAGCTTTAGTAACATAGTGAGCCTCTCAACAACTTAGCCAGACTGTTTCAAAATAAAAAATTAAAAGGGCTGGTTCCCAATACCTCCTCCCACACAAAATAAAGAAGAGGGTAAAAAGGCTGGGTGTGGTGGCGGATGCTTGTACTCCCTGCGCTTTGGAGGCGGAGACAGGAGGATCAGGCAGGTTCGAAGCCAGCCTTGCTGGCTTAAGAGACCCTGTTTCCAAATAAAAAAATATAAAATAGATCTGGGAGTGTAGCCCAGAGGTAGAAGGGTTCCATCCCAGTACCACCAAAAAAAGGAAGGGGAACAAAAGAAAAAGAAACTTCTCCCTTAGTCTAAAGGTAAAATGAAAATATGTTGGGCAGGACAGATCAAGTCAGCATAAGCCAGTTTTCAGTGTATGATATGTGGTTTCCTAAATAGTAAGAAAACAACCATTTTGAGGAAAGGGGATTGCTCCATGGCAGGCACTATACTGTGCACTGTCTAGGCATTCAGTATCATCACCACATTCTAGATATGCACACTACAACTCAGAGAGTCTAAATGAACTTTCTAAAAACCCCAGTTTAAGGTAGATCCTGCACTTGAACCACAGCCTGAATGCAAGGCGCATACTCTTGGCTTCAGTTCCTCACAAGGAGTTGGGCCACCTTTTCAAATGGTTTTGGTTTCTTTGGTGTGATGCTGCCAAGAAAGCTGGTTAGCCAGGCGTGGTGCGCATGCTTGTAATCCCAGCATTTGGGAGGCTGAGACAGGAGAATCTGGGTTCACAGCCAGCCTCAGCTACTTAGTGAGGCCCTCTGCAACTCAGTGAGACCCTGTTTCGAAATAAAGAATAAAAAATAGGGCTAGGGGTGTAGCTCAGAGGTAGAATGCCCCTGGGTTCCAACCCTAGTAACCGCAAAAAAAAAAAAGAAAAAAAAGAAAAAAAAAAAAAGAAAGAAAAGAAAGCAAGCCCCGAGGGTGGCTGACCCCTACGTCTTTCTATTTGAAGATATTTTTTTCTATTTCAGTAGTTTGAGAGAATCTAGCTGCAGATAAACAGCTAAAGAGATCTGGTGAGACCAGGTTCGAGTCTTGCTGTGGGCAGACTTGTTCTACTGATCATCAACATTCTGGGGCTCGTGGGTGGCAGGTGACCGAGGGCCGGAGTATAGAGTTGGAGGGCTGGTATCTGCAAGAGGACATATCCCTTAGGCTGAGATCGGAGACTCAGTCTCAGGAGCAGAGTTCAGCGAGGCATTCAAAGAGAGTAGCAACAATAGACTACAATCTAGAGAAACAGTCTGCTATGATAGAGAAGCAGAAGTCCTGCCCAGCCAAATTGAAATGGTCAGAGGGGATGAGGCTTAGGAGTCTCATCAGACACTGGTAGCAAGGACAGGACTCCAGGCAAGAATGAAGGGGAGAATAAAGATAACCAGGTTAGAGCCAGGAGGGGAAGCTCCTGAACGTTTACACTGGTAGCTCTCGAATGAGACAATACTGCCCCCTAGGGGACATTTGGAAAATGGATGAGGGTATTTAGTGCATTGGAAATGGGGATAATAAATGTCTTGCAAAGCCCAGGACAGTCTTGCAAAATGAAGAATAATTCAGCATCTCACATGATTTTTGAATGTTCTGCTGAAGTTCCACAAAGGTTAAAACTACATTTATAATGATCTGAACTTATATTTCAAATGTGTTACACAGAAGCACAAATGGTTTGCTCCCCGCCTACACATTTTTAAGGCAACCATTGTGTAATAAGATGAGAGACTGGCTGTTTTTTTTTTAATTTCCTCAGAGGTTTACCCAGAGTAATTATCCATTTCAAAAGTTCATGTCAACAGTTGTGATGTTGCTTTTGGAATTTGAGTAGTCAAGACGACACTATCAGTTGTGTTTATAGCTGTCACATTCATGGAGATTCAATATAAAAGCACATATCCTTGCCTACTTAGTTTCTGTGTAGTACTGTGTGAGCATTTACATAGTTAAATACATAGTATTTTATTAAGGATTACTTTCATTTTCTCTTCAAATGGCAGGATATTTTTCTATCTTTTTACATTTATCTGTGTCAGTAGGTTTTAATATGTACAAATCCAATTTTCAGGATAGCAAAGGAGTAAAGTAAAACAGTTTTATTAGCCAGGGGTGGTGGCACTGAAATCCCAGTACTTATGAGTCTTAGATAGGAGGATCCCAGGTTCAAGGCCGCTTCAGCAACTTAGTAAGACCCTGTTTCATAATAAAGGAATAAAATAGGGCTGGGGGTGTAGTTCAGAGGTAGAATGCATATGAGTTCAATCCCCAGTAAAATTCACACAACACACACACACACACACACACACACACACACACACACACACACATTACAAAAAGGATAGGGAATCTGGTTAAGTTGAAAACTGTGATGCTAGCCTGTTGGCTTTCTGGGGTCAGACTCATGTCTGATTTGCTTCCATTTGGCTTAATTAACTGAGTTCTAGGCCAGAAGAGGTGCACAGTAAATAGTGGGGAAATTAACGATAGATAATGACTGCTTACTCACGCACAAAACTGAAGTGCGGTATCTAGGTCATCATAATGGGGGTATACAAAACTGGCGTGCCATGGAGGCTCTTGTCACCAAAGAGGGTAGGATCTCAGTTGTCAGAGGAGGGGTCCTAGTTCAGAGCTTGCCTCAAAGCTACAGTGTCCTGATATCAAGGACAAGAGCATCTGTTGAGTGAAGGCATGCTGGGACCGAGGGACTGGGTGGTAGAGAGCGATGCTTGCACACCTCTCATTGTGGGTCCACCCTAGGAGACCTACTAACTAAAAGCAGGCTGTCCCCAGCTTGACTGTATCTATTTGCTTTGTTTTGTATGATGGAGAGGACGCCAGAGGAAAGGAACTTCAGGTAATGCCTCTCTCTTTGCCCTTCATGGCCCCCGTCAGATTTCAGGCTGCACTGGCCTTCAGGAAAACCCATTCTCTTACTTTCCTTTTGTTGCTGACCCCTTCCCCATCATACAGTGTGTATGCCTTCCTGGAACAGGACTTAGGTCTCTTCCCTCTGCCTGTGGTGGGTCTCTCTAACACTATTAGCGCGAGAAGAAGGACTTTCAATTTCATTGCAAAAAGCTGCCACCCACTTTGCCTGAATGTAGGGGACAGAGGGGATGCTGAAGGTTGCTTTACTTTATTATAAGCAGTAAATTTACTTCAGGGTTTGAGAGAGCAGCAACAAAATCCCCACCGAGGTTGGCAGGACAAGAAGAACTTACCAATACCTCTGACTGTGTCTTTCCATGGAAAGCCAAGTGAAATAATGGAGGCAATTACCCACCTATTTTGTTCAAACACTTTGACTGAAAATCTCCTGCTAGCTGATGGAAAATATGAACTTAAAATGTTGTCTCAAGTAGCTGGGACGACTTTGATTTCCACTTTACTTTTCTCCTCCCCCACCCCCGGAGACACTCTCCTGGGTGTCTGCCACTTGGGGGTATGAAAATATCCACAGCCTCAGGAAATGTGGACAGACAGGGGGCACACTGCATAGGGCACACAAAATGAAATGGATGAAAATGGCCAGGATGTAAACACCTTCCCTTCAAGGTTATCCCCCTCCCCCTTTCCCTCTTCCCTGTAGATTGAACCCAGGGTGATCTATCTCCAGGCTATAACATTTTATTTTTTCTTTTTGAAATAGGATCTCTCTAGGTTGCTGATAGTCTTGCTAAGTTGCTGAGGTTGGCCTCGAACATGAACATGTGATCTTTCTCTCTCAGACTCCCAATCAAGATAACCTCGTGATGATAGGTCTGCTCTAACCAGGGTCCCGGGTGCAAGTCACTGCAGCCTCTAAAAAACTGGCTCATTGCTTTGGCAAGATCTGAGGCAGTCCCCTCGAAAGGCTTAAGAGAATGGCAGCTGTTGGGTCAGAAATTGAATGCAAACAATGTCAAATTTCTTTATTTAGAATAAACACTTCCTATTTGGGTTCTTAAATGGTCAGTCTATCCGCACTCTGTCCCCAGATTTCTAGGGTCCAAGCGGTCTCAAGTATTTCAGCAAAGATAAGCAGGTGCCTGGCTATTTGCGAGTAGCAAGGTTATGATGGGTCACTATACTCCTATCTCTTGACAAGAGAGGTCAGGGAACTTATTGGAAAGGGAAGTTCCTGGGGTCACAAGTGGTGAATCTTAGTGTAGGTCAGGGAGGATAGGTCACGAGCATCGAGGGATGGAGCAGGGTAAAGTCTAGTTGTTTATCCCTTGCCTTGGAGTCAGCAGCCCCAGGGGCTAGGAACAGTTCTGTCACCATTAATTCACTACACCACCCTGGGCAAAGCTCTTTCCTTCCCTGGGCCTCAACTTCATCATTTCTCAGGAAAAGGACTTATCACTTAATACATGGTGCCATTTACTGTGAAAACAACTCTGAAATCAAAAAAATAGTGATTCTTCATCTCACCTCTTATTCAAAAATATATTCCAGCCATATTAAAAGTTTACATATTTACTGGGCATGGGGTTACATACCTAAATCCCAGCACTTGAGGTACCGAGAGAGGAGAATCATAGGTTTGAGGCTAGTTTGCAGCAAACCTGTTTCAAAATAAAATAGAGCTGAGAGTGTAACTCAGTGGAAAAATGCTCCTGGGTTAAATCCCCAGGACCCCCTCCCACATGAATTATATGTTTAGAAGATAAACCACTAAAAGAATAGAAGAAAACTTAGGAGAATATTTTTTTAAATGCTGAGGTAGGGAGTCCTGGGAGTTGTAAAAAAATGATAGCTTTGACTATGAAAAATTTAAACAACATCAGCATGGCAAAAGATATCTCATGCAAAGCTGAAAAACAAAGAATAAGCAAGGATAAAGTCACAACAGAGACTGCAGATGAAGGTTTACTGATGCTCCTCAACTTACGATGGGGTCATGTTCCCTGTAAGCCCATCATAAATGGAAAATTTTGTGAGTTGAAACTGCATTTGGATATCCCTAGCCTGGTAAGCATCATTACTTAGCAACAAAGCACACTGTAGAGTGTTAGTTGTTTCCCCCTTGTGATGCTGTGGCTGATTGGAAGTTGTGGTTTGCTGCCGTAGCCCAGCATCATGACAGTATCAGACCGCATATTACAAGTCTGGGAAAAAATCCAAATTCAAAGTATGACTTTTTTTAGTTTTTTACTGAATGCATATTGATTTTGTACTATGGTAAAGGTGAATATAATAGTCGAACTCTCGTTAGTCAAGGACTATATTATTCATAATATTTTGATAGCTCCATTATGAGAAGTGCATTGTTTTCTTTATAGCATTTACCATGATTTACAACTATGTTATTTAGCCATTTGCTCATTTATTATCTATTTCCACTACTTACACGTCAGTTTCATGAATGTCAAGTCTCTGCTTATTCACCACTTTGCTTATTCAGTACTGTCAATAGCACAGTGCCTGGCACACTAGGTGCTCAGTATTTGTTGAAGGGATTAATGTATAAGCTTCCATAGGTCAGTGTGAAGATGCTAAGTATTCCACTGGGTGCATGCTTTATGAGCTATGAGTCCTCAGCAAGTTTCTACACCTTGATTTTCCTCACCTATAAAATGGGAGGCTGAGACATAAGGATTGTAGGCTCAAGGACAGCTTCAACAGCTTAGTGACACCCTGTTTCAAAATAACAATAAAAAGGAATGGAGGGTAGCATGTTCCTGAAATCAATCTCTAGTACCAAAATACATGAAAATATAAATAATTCACTAGAAAAATGATCAAAGAATAACAGGTAATTGAAGGAAACATAAAAGGCTTATGCCATCTGGGCATGGTTGAATACTCCTATAATCTTAGCTACTTGGAAGGCTGAATCAGGAAGACGACAAGTTTGAGGCTATCCTTACAGTGACACCCTGCTGAAAATTAATACTGAAAAGGGATTGGAGATGGAGCTCAGCAATAAAGTGCCCCTGCATTTAATATCTTGTACCTCAAAAATGAATGAATGAATGAATGAATGAATGAATAAATAAATAAATAAATAAGCCAGGTGTGGTGGTGCACACTTGTAATCCCAGCATTCGGGAGGCTGAAACTGGAGGATCATAGTTTGTGGACAGCCTCAGTAACTTAGCGAGGCCCTCTGAAACTTAGTGAGGCCCTGTTTTATTTTTTATTTTTTTATTTTTATTTTTTTGGTGGTACTGGGGTTCCTGGAAGCCCTTCTACCTCCGGGCTACACTCCCAGACCTATTTTTTATACTTTTTTATTTGGAAACAGGGTCTCATAAGCCAGCGCGCGCAGCTGGCTTCGAACCTACGCGATCCTCCTGTCTCTGCCTCCCAAGTGCAGGGATTACAAGCATGCGCCACCACGCCCGGCCTTGTGAGGCCCTGTTTTAAAAATAAAGAATAAAAAATAGGGAAGGGGGTGTAGCTCTGATACTGAATGCCCCTGGGTTCTATCCCCAGACCTGCAAATTAAATAAATAAATAGATTTTTGCGCCATATAAAATGGTGCATCAAACAGTAGTAACTAAAAAATGCAAATGAAAACATTAAAATGATTGAGATGAAATTTTCCACTTCTCTGGCAAAATTTTAAAAGGTTGTTGTAATCTAAGGTCTCTGAGTATGTGGTAAAAAAAACAGGCACAGTGATTCATTATTTTTGTTGTTGTTGTTTTGCGGGTCTGGGGATGAAACCCAGGGGCATTCGATCTCCAAGCTACAGCCCCTGGCTTATTTTTATTCTTTATTTTTTGAAACAGGGTCTCACTAAGTTACAGAGGGCCTCACTAAGTAACTGAGGCTGTCCGCGAACCACGATCCTCCGGTCTCAGCCTCCCAAATGCTGGGAGTGATTCATTTTTGATGCACATCTAAATGAGCACAACTTTTAGAGCGCAACTGGAAATGTCATTTGGCCCAGCAAGTCCCCTGTTTGTCCTCTCCAAATGTTCCATGCATAGGGATGTTCACTTAAACGTTATTTGTAAACAGCAAAAATCCGAAAATAACTTAAGTCACTTCAGTGAAGGTCTGGATAAAGCATTTACAGTACATCCAAATAGTGTCAGACTAGGCTTCCCTATGGCTAATGATGAAGAATTTGGGCTCTGTGGTCAGACTGCCTAGTTTGGCTTTCTCCTCAAGCCATTATGAGCTATGAGTCCTCCACCAAGTTTCTAAACCTTTCTGCACCTCGTTTTTCTCATTTGTAAAATGGGAACATTAATAAAACCTCCTCTATGAAGGTGGGAAAATATATGAGATAATTCATATGAAATCCTGGCACAGAATATTTAATAATTGCCATAATTTTGATTCCCATGACTATTATAATGAAGACAGTGACAATAACTACAAATAAGGGCAAGGTTGACCTTCATACACTGATAGGCAGTGATATTGCCAATGTAGTACTGTGATATAAGCATGTTGCCCAAGAGTAAGTATAGCAGGATGTGATTTTTGTTAAGGGGATTATATATCAGACATAAGAAAAATGGCTGACACCAAGTACTATGTGCCTGTGTGTTTGTATCACTTTGAATCTCACTATATTTTATAATTACATTGTACCAGTAAAAGTATCAAATGGCTGGATGGTGGAAACTCAACAGTATTTACTTCTGGGCAACAGGCTGGGTAGGTAGATTTTTGATTTTCTTTTTTTACCTGACTGATGATTAGAGTTGTTTGAACCAAGCACGTATTAGTTTTATCATAAACAAAAGATGTAAAGGGGAAATAAAGCTCCATTTATAACAGCGAGGACAGTTAATCCCACCAGGCCTTATATCCCCCTGTCCTTGGCCACAGGCCAAGTGTTAAGCCTCCCTGCCCTTCATGTCTCTTCTCCCATGTCATCCCCAGGCTGCTCTGCGAGCCCATGCCCACCACCCCAACTCATCCATCACCCCGATCCTGCTCTCTCCCACCCCTCTCAGCACCCTCTGCACGTCCCACATAAAACAATATCCTCTGGACAAACGTCTCCACAGAACACTGCTGTCTCTCTGCCTCTGCTCAAGTGCTGAAACCTGAGTCTCCACGGAACAGCTCATGGCCTTGCCCGCAGAGCCCTCTAGTGGACACTGTCTGCACTTCTACACCACAAGCACCCTGGGGCTGGGAGGTGGGGTCTATGCTCTAGCTTTCCTTGGCTGCTTCCCAGACCGTTAGTCCTCCATCCTCGTCCAAGAGCTCCTCCTTCCCATGCCATCTGGCTACAACACCCTCTTCTCTCCTCCTCTCCTCGTGGACTGTTATTTTTGGTCAGCCCCCAACCCCCACATTCAACGAAGAGTTCAACACCTGGCTCACTGTCTTCTCTACCCCAGTCCTGACATCATTCTGGGTGAGTTGGACATCCATGATCCATGTGCAGGACACACCCCCATCCTAGCCTTACCGTGCTTTTCCTCAGTCAGAGCCCCCCCCCCTCCATCTTGCTGGCTGACCTCAAAGTTCCTTTTCTTACTTCAGGAGGATCTCCAAGCTTTTGAGCCCCCTACATCCATTCTCCCACCCCACCAACCCCTCCCACCTTTCTTCCTTCCTTCCCTCTCCATCCTAAAAATGATGATGATAAGAATAATAATGGATATGTATGTGCCAAGCACATACTATGCATCTTATATATTGAATATATACATCTGTATATATACATCTATATATCTTATCATATATATTGAAATGATGTTGGGGATATTATATATATTATATATATATATATATATATATATATATATATATATATATATATAGTATGGTACTGGGGATTAAACCCAGAAGTGCTCTACCTCTGAGCTATATCCCCAGTCCTTTTAGTTTTATTTTAAAACAGGGTCTTGCTAAGTTACCTTGTGGAACCTACACTCCTCCTGTTTTAGCCTCATGTACTGGGATTACAGGTGCATGCCACTGGGCCTGACCATTTCAATAATTTTATGTCATCCTCAGTAGTAACTTTATGAGGCAGATACTGTTGTCTTTTTTTCGTGTGTGTGTGTGTGTGTGTGTGTGTGTGTGTGTGTGTGTGTTTGGGTTCTGGGGATGGAACCTAGGGTCATTCGACCTTCAGGCTACACCCCCTGCCCTATTTTGTATTATTTATTTTGAAACAGGGTCTCATTAAGTTGCAGAGGGCCTTGCTAAGTATCTGAGGCTGTCCGAAAACCGTGATCCTCCAGTCTCAGCCTCCCAAATGCTGGGATTACAAGCGTGCACCACCATGCTTAGCTTTACAGTTGTCTTTTTAAAAATGAGATAACTGGGGTTCAGAGAGGTCAAGTGATTCACCCCAAATTCCACAGCTAGTAGAGTCAGAAGTGAGATTTGAAGGTTGATCTGTTTGCCAAACTCAAGGAATGTAGACTCCGTGATCTTGCCTATATCCCTAACTCCCTTGCTACATCCACAAGGCAAAATCCCAAATCTGGATACATTTAACTGACAGTTTCCTCCTCTGTGCTTACACCCAGATGGAGGAACACTGCTGGAGAAAATCCCATCGCTCTGTTGATT
The DNA here is from genome assembly GCF_963383645.1 of Muscardinus avellanarius. Taxonomy (NCBI): domain Eukaryota; kingdom Metazoa; phylum Chordata; class Mammalia; order Rodentia; family Gliridae; genus Muscardinus; species Muscardinus avellanarius. The sequence goes on along the minus strand of NC_137792.1, from coordinate 95,760,766 downwards.
AGTCCCACTAGAAAGTCATAGTTTCCAACCTCAGCAGGGCCCTCAGTTCAGCTAAACAATCCTTCTAAGTAACTGTCCTGACAACAGCACTCTCAAACTTTCTCCACTGCCCTCTGGAGTCTGACTGTCTGGGTTATAGTCCTGCTTGGCCACTTCTATGCTCCATCCCGTGGCAGCCTTTAAAGAAGGGTGAGGTGGTGGAAATGGACAAGGGGAAGGGGAAGTGACAGTAGCTAGCATCTTCTGGGTGCCAGTCCCTATGCCAGGTGCTTTGCATGCAGTAGTATCTCAATCCTCCCAGCAGTTCCACAATTAAGCGGATGCTATTCTTGCTATACAAAGAAGACTGAGACACAGAGAGGTTAAGTCACTTCCTACAGGACAGTTTGTACGTGTAGAAGCCATCTCATTCATCTAGACTCTCCTTATCTTGATGGATTACGGCAACAGGCTGCTAAATGGTCTCCCCCCTTACCTGTTTCATGCCTTCCATTCTACCTCCTATTCTGTTGCTGGGACAATATATTCCTAACATGTTTATGTGACTGTGCTTCAATTGCTTCTGAAGTCCCCCAACCCCAGTCTTCAGAATGAAAAGAAAACCTTTAATCTTAGTGATCTGCCCCCTTCCCTTCGCACCATGTTCACTGCCACCTGCCTGGGGCACACAGACTTATTTGGGACCACCTGTTGTTACCTTGCTTGTCACCGACTTCCTGCCTTTGTATATGTTCTGTCTGCTCTCCTCCATCCTCCACACCTTTCCCATCTACCTTATATGCTCCTCTTCTGCGCTTTCATAGCATTTATGAATTGATCCCCTGGGTGCAATTTAAAAAATTCCTGATGACTTGTTTCCCCTACTAAACCAGGAGCTGCTTGAGAGTGGTACTGTACTCCCCAGAGCAAAGCCCAAGAGCATGGTTGAATCCAGGTTTGTTAACCGACTGACTGACTGAATGAATGGCGTGAATGAGGGAAGAAAAAGCCCTCACTTGGAAAGTTTAGTGACATGAGCTGTACGGTATCTGGTTCTTGGCTGGAGCTGCTGCAGTTTTTCCCTATGACTACAGTGCTGTAAAAATATGTCTGCACGTGGATAAAGACTGGAAGAGAACTTTCCACACAAAATTAAGAGTTGTGTTACAGTGGTGAGTTGATGGATGCTTTCCCCCCCCCTATTTTCAAAATGTTCTTTAGTACTGTTTTCCGAGTGTTTTGGCAAAGTAGCAGACATTGTAGAAAAGGAATCTGGGGTTCTCTTGGAGGAATCGAGAACCAATATGTGTTGATGCCCAGTGAACCCTACTGGGTTCTGGGTGCTGTGGGGAAGCAAGTGGGGTGAGAGCGATTCATTCTGACTCAGGTTCCCATGGGCAGGAGACTTGCCAATTTCGTTGGATTTGCTGGAATAAAATGAGAACTTTCAAGAATTTTCCAAGCTCCTGGGTTGAGGTATTTTTTTCTTCCAAAGCTGGGCAGCAAACAAAGATGGCTTTTGTTTGCAGTAAAATACTCATTCCCTTGATTTTGCCCTGCAATGTCACTTCGGCTGCTTTGAGGGGTAAGGTTTGCTGAGTGGGGAAATTGACTGCCCATGCTTCGTTGGCTCAGAAGGGATCCAAAATGTATCCCTTTTTCTGGCTCTAGAATGAGATGTTTAGGAATTTCATTGGCAAAACTGTGGTATTGTTCCTTTACTGCGGCAGGATTTCCAAAACTACATATCATGTGTTAACCCAGAAGAAGCGAAAAGTGGGAAGCAGCGCACGCTCCAAGGTTCAGACGATGTTGCTCTGCTTTTCTCTGGTGCTTACTCACTCTGCTGCATCAGGCACTGTGTTCAGGACTCAGGCTATATCTCGTTTAAAGCTTGAAACAGCTTTCAGAGAAGGGACAATTCTCATCCCCGCATCAGAGATGTTGAAACTAAGGTTCTGAGAGGTGTGCTCTGAAATCTCAAGACCAGGATTCAAAGCCAAATTGGGCTGGCTCCATGGGCAAGCTCTAACCATTTAAAAACCCTGTTTTTAACCCTGATTTTAGGCTAGTCTGGCTAGGGAGAAACAGAGGTAGATGTTTATTTTTATTGAACAAACAGTTGCTCAGTGTTTACCATGTGCCAGGGACATGGTAATTGCTTTATAAACATTAACTCATTGAATCCTTATAGACAGCCATTTGAGAAGGTACTATTATTAATATCATATGACAGATGAGATCACGAAAGCATAGTGGGGGTTAAATCACTCGCCTGGGATCAGGCAGGCTAGCAATATGGCAGAGCCAGAGTTACAATTCAGGAAGCCACAGTCTGGTGTCCGGCTTTTACCCTTGACTCTGTGCTGGTCAACATACTACTCCTTGTGCCTTGTCTATACATCTATACATCTCTGACTCAGGAACACTAAAGACATGGGCCTCTTTTTTTTTTTTTGCAAAGAATACATATTTGTATTCTTTGGAGTATTTCCCCCAGAAGAGCCCTGTGTTCTGCTCCCAGGGGTTTTGTGGGGTGGGGAGTGGGGGTAAAAGCACGCATGCACTCTTCTCTAGCAAAATGAGAGGTAGGGTTGCTTTGTGATTCGAGTTCGCCCACAGAACCAGATGAACTTGGCTTGGAATCCTGGTCTCGTGATCTCAGAGCTGAACCTCTCTGAACCTCTGTATCACTGTCTCTGCTGAAGAAAGCGTTTTCCTGATGCCCTCCTTCACTGTCCTGGTTTTTTGCATGTTTGAGAGAGGCAGGCTTCCTCTGCAGCTAGGTGCTGAGTGGGTAGAGGGCTTGTCGTGTGTCACCTCTTCTCATTCAACAGAGACTTCAGGACAGTGCTCATCAGAGGCAATTTGCTTAAGGCCAGCAGGAGCAGACCGAGTGCTCTTCACCACGTCCCACATCCCCCGCCCACCTCCTCTCCACCGCTGTGCTGGGCCTCTTTCCCCAGAGCCAGGCCTAGACAATGGCTGCTGCTCAGCTCCAAGGGAGGGGAGTGAGGGGCAGCAGGCCCAGTCCGCCAGCTTGAAAGCTTCATTTGACAGGGGAGGAGGCACATCTGGTTTGGGTTTTCGATTCAACTCAACAATGATTTATTGTAGGCCTGCCAGCTGCAGAGGTTCTGGGCTAGGCTAGGCAGAGAGAAATGTGCAGATAAGTAAAATATTGTCTGTGCCTTTAAAGGAGATTTCTAGATTGCAGAGGTGTGTAGACTTGATTGAGCACTTTTTTGTGACTAAGTGCTTTACTTTGCATTCCCTGTGTCTTTAAATCTTTCCAACAGGTTTGGTGACTCTGATTGCTTTGTTTTTCATAAGAGAAAAGTGGGCCTCGGAGAGGAAGCGACTGGCCCAAGGTCACATAGTTAGGAAGTGACTGAACCAGGCCTGGAGCCTAGATGTGTCTGAGATGTGTCTGGTCTGAGTCCACACTCTTGACCGTTCCATTCCCCTGTTCTCCGGAGAGAATGAGGTTGATGATGACAAGGAACACTCCCCCCCCCCCCGGACTCTTGGGGGCCCCCTCTCATGCTGAGCAGGCTGCAGATATTAGTTCATGGCAACTTCCAACAGCCATTGAAACTGGCATTGGTAACTACTTTTCCAAAGGAGAAAATTGAGATTGTCTTGGAAAGTGATGGAGCTAGGATTTAAGACTAGGTATCTCTAACCTACCAACATATACCAAGAAGAGGTGGACCCAGGGGGCCACAAGGCCTGGGGTAAGAGCAATGAATTATGCCCAGGCAAGCTTCATGGCTTTGGACTTCAAAGTCTATGGACTTGGCTTTGAAGGTTTTTTTTTTTTTTTTTTTTTTTTTTTTTGCAATAGTGGACATTGAACTCAAGGGAGTGCCACTGAGCTATATATTCTCATATATTCTCAGCCCAACCCGTGTGTGTGTGTGTGTGTGTGTGTGTGTGTGTGTGTGTGTGTGTGTGTTACTGTTTTACTGGAAATGGAACTCAGGGACATTCTACCCCTGAGCTACACCCCTACCCTATTTTATTTTATTTTATTTTGAAACAAAATTTTGCTAAATTGCTGAGGATTTCGCTAAATTGCCAAGGCTGGCCTTGAATCTGCAACCTTCCTGTCTCAATCTTCCAAGTACAGGGATTACAGGCATGTACCACCACACCTGGCCCTATTTATTTGTTATTTATTTATTTATTTATTTATTTATTTATTTATTTATTTATTTATTTTGTTGTACAGGGGATTTAACTCAGGGGCACTCTGTCTCTGAGGTACCCCCAATCCTATTTTTTATTCTTTATTTTGAAACAGGGTCTTGCTTTGTTGTGGAAAGCCTCGTTAAGTTCCCGAGGCTGGCTCTGAAACTCAGCCTCCTAAATACAGGGATGTTAGTTGTGTACCACCACATCTAGCTCCCTTTTTTATTTTTTATGTCAGGGTCTCACTAAGTTGCCCAGGCTGGCCTTAATCTAAGTTTGCATTATTTTATTTTTTTAAATTTTTTTCTAATACTGAGGACTGACCCCAGGAGTGCTCTACCACTAAGTGACACCTTTCGCTTTTTTTTTTTTTTCGTTTAATGGGGATGGATCCCAGGGGTGTTCTACCTCTGAGCTACACTCCCAGCCCTAATTTTTATTCTTTATTTTGAAACAGGGTCTCACTGAGTTGTAGAGAGCCTCACTAAGTAGTAGCTGAGGCTGTCTGCAAACTGCGATCCTCCTGTCTCGGCCTTCCAAATGCGGGGATTACAAGTGTGTGACACCACACCCGGCTTTATTTTATTTTATTTTTTTGAGACAGGGTCTTGCTAAGTTGACCAGACTGGCCTCAAACTTGTGATCCTCCTGCCTCCAGCCTCCTATGTCTCTGGGATTATAGGCATTTGCCACCACACCCAGGCATGAATTGGGATTTAGATAAGTAGAATTTGGAGAGGGTTCCTTCCAATCAGAAGGCATACTATGAACAAAGCACCCAGAGAGATGTCCTGTGGGGCCTTGTACTTGAGAGGCCACAGGTTCATCCAGCTTTCTGATAGGGTTCTTCGTATATTGCTGAGCAATAGGAAGTGGGCTACATACACCCAAGAGTTTCCCACATTTTTGTTAAGTTGCAGTTCTTCAGTTAAAAGCAGATATTGCATCCAAAAGGCTTTACAAGTGATCCTATCATGCAACCCACGAGCAAACACATACAAGGCTCTCTCTGCACACATACTCCTGTGCCGAGGGTGTGGTGCATTCCAAGAAAATGCAATTCCCCAAGTGTATGATGAGAGCCCTTGTGGTGGTGGTGGTGTCTGTGTGTGTGTGTGTGTGTGTGTGTGTGTGTGTGTGTGTGTGTGAGGGAGGAGGGAGACAAGATACACATACCAGAAAGAGTCACAGCCAACCAGACAGTTTAAGATTCGGGCCCAAAGAATTTTCCCAACTGTCAGACTTCAAGGAGGGCTGGAAGAGGTCGCCAGGAGGAGCTTTACCAAGAGGATGGGTTTGGGGTTTTGAGGCTTGGTTGCAGAGGAAGGCAGGTGAGCTAAAGACCAGTGGCACTGCCCGTGTGGCTAGTGTGAAGAGATTCCTTCTCAAAACTGCTGCTATCTCCCTCTGTGTCTTGACCTCCCTCCAGGAGTTTGTTCCAGAAGGTGGGACTGTAGGGGACCAGAGAAAGCCTGTGGGAGCTGGGAAATAGGGCTGGCTACCTGATATTTCTGATCCTCCAATTTTCTACACTTAGCCTCAATTCCTGGCAGCTCCCCCAGCTGCTGAATTGTATGTGTATGTGTGAGCCGTATTTTAAATTAAGCAGTGAGTGCTTTCAGCTCATCATAAACATGCTAAAAAGCTTCAGCCGTGGCCTAAGCCCACCCCCTCCCCTCACGCGCAGGCAGCAGCAGGGCCACTCGAACCCCACTCTAATGCACGTTGCCTGTGACTCACCAATAAAAAAAAAAGATTGTATATTTCAGTCTCTCTGGGTAGCGATTCCTAGTTGTGGTGGGAAATCTCAGTCTGAATCTGGAAGGCAAAGGTTCCTCAGCCCCCACACCACTGACTGAGCATTCTACAACATACGGAGGCCTACTGTGTGCAAGGCATTGTGGGTAAGTCCATTAATCTTTCTGGGCTTCCTTAGCGTCAATATGCATGTGATAATCCTTCCTGCTTTACCTCACTATTAGGGATATATGTTTTAGCCACACTGGTCTTTTATTTTCTGGAACATTCCCAAAGTTTTTTTCTGCCCCAGGGCCTTTATGCATGCTGCCTCTCCTGTGTGGTTTGCCTTTGCTCTTGCTTTTGGCATGGGAGGTTTTATTTAAACCCCTTAACTTATCAGGCTTGGATTAAATGTTACTTCTTCAGATGAATCTATTTAGTTCCCTCCTGCCACTCCCTAATATTTATTTTATGGGCAATTCCTCCTTAAATGTACTTACCTCTTGGGGTAATTCTATATTTGCTTTATGGTATGGCTCTCCCACTGGAATAGAAGCTCCAAGAGGACAGGGACCTCATTTGTATTGCTCAGCAATATGTTCCCCTCATCTAGACGGGTGCTTGGCACATAGTAGGCCGATGTAAGCAAAACCATCTGGGAAATATTTTCTCCCTGAGGTTCTTGCCAGACATATGGTTGCTGAGGGAAAAATCATGGCAGAGCTGTGTCATTCCATATGAAAAAAAAAAAAAAACACAATTGGGCTAAAAGGGAGGAGTTTGTTGAAAACAGTTCTGTTTTAGAAACCAGTCCTTAGAGTCTCATCACCAGACACAGTCTTATGAAATTAAACAAAAGCAATAAGAAGCATAAAAACTAACTTTTTATTGGGTGCTTATTGTATGCCAGGAACTTGTCCTAAGTGTTCTATGCGGATTATCTCATTTAATCCTCATAATAACCCGATGACGTCAGTTCTATTATTAGCACCATTTAACAGATGAGGGAATTGAGGCACTGTGATTGGAAGCAAAGTGCCCGAAGCAACATACTTAGGGAGAGGCTGAACCAAAAGTTGACCCCAAGGCACTCTGAGTGGGTGAACTAAATCATTTATACCACCTGCTGCCCCACCTAGGTAGGATATGTTTTGTCTCAAAGTGCTGGTCACGCTGCACAGCAGGGGTTTTGTTTTTAACTTATTTGCCTTCCCCACTACACTAGCAGCTCTTCAAGTTTTCGGGCTTCTTTATTTTTGTCTCCTGTGCTCAGAATAGAGGCCGTTTCTGACTGGGTATCAATCAGTGTTTGTTGAGTAAATGAATGAGTAATGAGTGAGTGAATGCATGCTCCTTTCTGTTCTTCAGGCTTCAGACTTATGGGTTCATGTTTATTTCCCTAGTGCAGTGCAGCGCCGGGGACAAGAGTGTTCTGGTGGACACAGGAGGGCTAGCTCTTTTATTGTTATTATTATTATTATTATTATTATTATTATTACTAATGGTACAGGGGATTGAAGTCAGGGATATTCTACCTCTGAGCTACACTGGATCTATTTTATTTTTTGTTTTGAAACAAGGTCTTGCTAAGTTGCTGACAGCCTTGCTAAGTTGCTGAGACTGACCTCGAACCTGTGATCCTCCTGTCTTAGACTTCCACGTACTTTAACTGGGAAAGCTAAAGCAGTGTTCTATAGAGTGAGGTGCTTGATCCAAAGGGCTTCATTTTGTCATTAATTGAAAAAAGTAGCTGGACCTGTTTAGGACTTAAACAAACTTTCAGTGTTCAAATCCCTTCTCAAATCCTTTGCAGAATGAGGCAGGGTGTGGGAAGGCAGAGAAGGGGGGGAGTTATAAATAAACAAATACCCACAAGCCGGCTGGTTTTTTTAAACAGAATTTGCTTCAATCAGCACTGCGCCACATTTTCCCAACTGGCCTCCGTCATGAGAACAAGTGGGAACTTTCATACTGAATGGCTTTATTTTTCCCCCCCGACCAGATGAATGGCAGAAGTTTTGGCTCAGGAGGGAGGTTTCCAATCCCCGGCACACAGTTTGCTGGCCCACTGTGCCCCATCCGTCACACACACAGTGCCCTGCACAACGTACCCAGTCATCATATCTGCTGCTTCAGCCTTTAAAAATAATTGGGTCATTGTTTTATTATACCAGCAAGAGAGCTGCAAGCCCGTTAGGATTATGCCATTGATATTTGCGTGAAAAAGCAATCATGATATGCCAGTCATTTAACACAGCTGGGAATGCAACTGTGTTGTCATCGTCTGAGGTCCTCAGCCAGCCCCTCTGAGTTTATTCCATGACCCAGCTGTAAATGGATCTCTCTGATGTATGCCACTTTTGAAATGATTTCTAGCCCTTCAAAGGACCAAGCAGGATCTAACTTTTCTCATGAACTTGGGCTTTTCTGCTTGTAGGCTGAGCTCTCTGAAGGTGAGAGATGCTTGCTTTTCATGAGTGTGGGAGTTGTACACTCTAGTGGCAGGATGCTGTAGTACAGTGTCATTTGTTCCCTCCCTGCCGAGTAGAGCTGAGGACAGTTTTGGTGAGTGCTGTGTGTTGGGGAAAGACTCTGCAGAGCCAATGTTGTAACTTGTATTGTATGCCAGTTTCAACATGGTTGTCAGTGTGTGTAATCAGGTATCTTTGCCACCAAAATTCAGCATTTATCGACATGCTTTCATGATGGCAACACACTTTAGTTCCAAACAAGGAGATAATTAGCATCGATCATAGAAGTATAAACAGAGCTCCTGTTCATGCGCCAACTTTTCTATCTCAACTCATCAACCCTCTTCTCCTACTGGCGTGCTAGCCAGAGTTTTATTGCATGTGGCCATTAAGGAACTCTGAAAAGGGATCTGTGGTAGGCACTTTTCCATCCCTCTTCTGGTCCTAGTCCTTGCCAAACCAGCTCTGTGCTCTTGCCAGACACTTTGAGGTGTGATGGTCAGAGCTGGCCCCGATAAGGGACTCAGCCAAAGACATGGAGCGGCTTAGATGCAAATCTCCATTTCCTGATTGCCATGGCTATTGAGAACTCAGGTTCCTACATTTTTCTTGGCAACTGACCTCCACTGCTTTGCCTTCTGGATGCTTTTGGTGTTCATGTTGTTCGCCATTCCTGGTTTTGATCTGTCTTTTCTTTCTGGCCGAGTTTCCCTTTCTGCAAATTGGGATCAAATGAGAGAACAGACCCAGACCTGGCACAGTGTCTGGCACAGAGTAAGTGCTCAATAAATGGTAGCTGTCATCTCCTTTTCCCTGTCCAGGTTTCTTCTGGCTCTGTTTTCTAGACCTCCAGTACTGGCCTGGATTAGGGCCTGTTCTCTCCCCTGAATGGCAAACCAGATCACCTGCCCCTCAGACAAGCTGGGTTCCCTTCTCTGGCAGCCTTCTGTTGTTCATTACCTGTCACCATGTGGCACTCATTGTAACCCCAAGAAGAACTCTGCCAGCTTCCGACATTAACCTATTGAATCCTGGCAGAGAAGAATAAGTTTGCAGACAGGAATTTGCATGTCTGGTCCAGGCAGAAGACCTGGAGGCAAAGCCATATTTACCTTCCTTCCCCAATTTTGAGCAACTCACCCACATTCTGGCCCAAACTAAATGTTTCACATCCATGACTTCAATGCCACGTATCAAACAGTTTCTTATAAGGAAAGGAGAGTGGCTTTCAAGTAAGCAATGTAACCGGCAAGTCACTTCTCAAATTTCCTAAAAACAGCTACCAGACTTGGGTCATTTTCTTTTCCCTTGAAAACGACAATCTTATTGGATGTCTTATAAGGATTTTGATTTGAAAGCCCCGGGAGCACTTATATTCTCTTTCCAAAGGGAGAGTTTCTCTGAATACTTTAATTTTTGGGGAGTTAATATATTGTAGAAGATAAGAGATATTCTTCAAACTCACCTGCTTTTTGAAAATGCTATTTAGTTGCCTTGGCAAACAGCCAATCCAAACACCTTAAAAGAGACAGAGAATGCAGAAATCCCAAATGCTATGCTCAGTGCATGTCCAAACAAGAACAGGGTGGGGGGCAAAAGAAAGAAGAGAAAAGACAATCTTTGCAGCCTAAGTGCTGTGAGCTGATCCTACCCCCATCATATGCCGACCCCACCCCCTCCCCATAAAAAGAAGAGAGGACGTGTGGTGGCACTGTGACAGCAAACTTCCATGCCAGGGTCAATTGCTCAACCCAAGAGCCTCTCCAGGCTTGAAGGCCACACCAGGGCCAAGAGCACAGGGTCATTCCAGTGAGGTCACCACCATGGTCAGTTCTCAACCCCTCTGAGTCAGATTTTCTCTTACAGTTCTGTGGGTTATTGGCACATTGCTTTCTACCTACTCAGAAGGAGGGTAAGAGAGGCGCTAACATGATCAAATTATTCCATGTGTATCAGGTGCTGTGCTCATCCTTTCCCACACTCTACCATTTCCGAGGGACTCTCTGGTCCAGCAAGGGCATGATTATGGTGTGAAACGGGGCTTCTTCTTACACATCCACTAGGAGTGGTTTGTTCTGGTAATGCTAATTTTCTATTCCTTCCTTCCTTCCTTCCTTCCTTCCTTCCTTTTCTTCCTTTTTTACCTTCTTTTTATGTGTTACTAGTGACTAAACCCAGTGGCATTCTACTTCTGATTTACAACCCCAGTCCTATATTTATTTATTTATTTATTTATTTATTTATTTATTTATTTGTTGGTACTGGGGTTCCTGGAAGCCCTTCTACCTCCGGGATACACTCCCACGGGCTACACTCCCAGACCTATTGTTTTAACATTTTTATGTGGAAACAGGGTCTCTTAAGCCAGCGAGGCTGGCTCCAATCCAGCGTGATCCTCCTGTCTCCGCATCCCAAGCGCGGGGATTACAAGCATGCGCCACCACGCCTGGCTTATTTTTTTATTTTTAAACAGGGTCTTACTAAATTACAGAGGGCCTTGATAAGTTACTGAAGCTTGCCATGAATCCATGATCCTCCTGTCTCAGCCTCCCAAGTACTGGAAATATAAGTGTGCACCACTGGCCAGTGAGGACGGCATCGGAGCCTGCCATGAGACAAGGCCGGTACTGGGGCCTCCGAGGCCAGGATAAGAGCCTGCCGAGGGTTAGGCCGGTGCTGGGGCCAACGAGGCCGGCATCGGAGCCTGCCGTGAGGCAAGGCCGGTGCTGGGGCCTCCGAGGCCGGGATAAGAGCCTGCCGAGGGGTTAGGCCGGGGCTGGGGCCAGCGTGGCTGGCATCGGAGCCTGCCGTGAGGCAAGGCCGGTGCTGGGGCCTCCGAGGCCGGGATAAGAGCCTGCCGAGGGGTTAGGCCGGTGCTGGGGCCAGCGGGGCCGGCATCGGAGCCTGCTGTGAGGCAAGGCCGGTACTGGGGCCTCCGAGGCCGGGATCGGAGCCTGCCGAGGGGTTAGGCCGGTGCTGGGGCCAGCGAGGCCGGCATCGGAGCCTGCCATGAGGCAAGGCCGGTGCTGGGGCCTCCGAGGCCGGGATTGGAGCCTGCCTTGAGGCAAGGCCGGTACTGGGGCCTCCGAGGCCAGGATAAGAGCCTGCCGAGGGGTTAGGCTGGTGCTGGAGCCAGTGAGGCCGGCATCGGAGCCTGCCATGAGACAAGGCCGGTACTGGGGCCTCCGAGGCCGGGATAAGAGCCTGCCGAGTGTTAGGCCGGTGCTGGGGCCAGCGAGGCCGGCATTGGAGCCTGCCTTGAGGCAAGGCCGGTGCTGGGGCCTCCGAGGCTGGGATAAGAGCCTGCCGAGGGGTTAGGCCGGTGCTGGGGCCAGCGTGGCTGGCATCGGAGACTGCCGTGAGACAAGGCCGGTACTGGGGCCTCCGAGGCCGGGATCGGAGCCTGCCTTGAGGCAAGGCTGGTACTGGGGCCTCCGAGGCCAGGATAAGAGCCTGCCGAGGGTTTAGGCCGGTTCTGGGGCCAGCGAGGCCGGCATCGGAGCCTGCCATGAGGCAAGGCTGGTGCTGGGGCCTCCAAGGCTGGGATTGGAGCCTGCCTTGAGGCAAGGCCAGTACTGGGGCCTCCGAGGCCAGGATAAGAGCCTGCCGAGGGGTTAGGCTGGTGCTGGGGCCAACAAGGTCGGCATCGGAGCCTGCCATGAGGCATGACCAGTGCTGAGGCCTCCAAGGCCAGGATCGGGGCTGCCGAGGGGTTAGGCCGTTGTTGGGGCCAGCGAGGCCAGCATCGGAGCCTGCCTTGAGGCAAGGCCGGTACTGGGGCCTCCGAGGCCAAGATAAGAGCCTGCTGAGGGGTTAGGCTGGTGCTGGGGCCAGCGAGGCCGGGATAAGAGCCTGCTGTAAGGCAAGGCCGGTGCTGGGGCCTCCGAGGCCGGCATCAGCCTGCCTTGAGGCAAGGCTGGTACTGGGGCATCCGAGGCCAGAATAAGAGCCTGCTGAGGGGTTATGCCGGTGCTGGGGCCAGTGAGGCCGGCATCGGAGCCTGCCGTGAGGCATGACCAGTGCTGGGGCCTCCGAGGCCGGGATCGGAGCCTGCCGAGGGGTTAGGCCAGTTCTGGGGCCAGTGAGGCCGGCATCGGAGCCTGCCGTGAGGCAAGGCCGGTACTGGGGCCTCCGAGGCCAGGATAAGAACCTGCCGAGGGGTTAGGCCAGTGCTGGGGCCAGTGAGGCCGGCACCGGAGCCTGCCATGAGGCAAGGCCGATACTGGGGCCTCCTAGGCCAGGATAAGAGCCTGCTGAGGGGTTAGGCCGGTGCTGGAGCCAGTGAGGCCAGCATCGCTGCCTGCCGTGAGGCATGGCAGGTGCTGGGACCTCCGAGGCAAGTATCGGAGCCGGCCAAGGGGTGAGGCCAGTGCTGGGGCCAGCGAGGCCAACACCGGAGCCTGCCATGAGGCAAGGCCGGTACGGGGGCCTCCGAGGCCGGGATTGGAGCCTGCTTCGAGGCAAGGCCGGTACTGGGGCCTCCGAGGCCAGGATAAGAGCCTGCCGAGGGATTAGGCCAGTGCTGGGGCCAGCGAGGCCAGCATCGGAGCCTGCCGTGAGGCAAGGCCGGTACTGGGGCCTCCGAGGCCAGGATAAGAGCCTGCTGAGGAGTTAGGCCTGTTCTGGAGCCAGTGAGGCTGGCATCGCAGCCTGCCGTGAGGCGTGGCCAGTGCTGGGACCTCCGAGGCGATCGGAGCCGGCCGAGGGGTTAGGCCATTGCTGGGGCCAGCGAGGCCGGCAGTGGAGACTGCCATGAGGCAAGGCCGGTACTGGGGCCTCTGAGGCTGGGATTGGAGCCTGCCGAGGGGTGAGGCCGATGCTGGGGCCAGCGAGGCCGACATTGGAGCCTGCCGTGAGGCAAGGCCAGTGCTGAGGCCTCCGAGGCCGGGATTGGAGCCTGCCGTGAGGCAAGGCTGGTACTGGGACCTCCGAGGCCGGGATAAGAGCCTGTCGAGGGGTTAGGCCGGTGCTGGGGCCAGCGAGGCCGGCCATCGGAGCCTGCCATGAGGCAAGGCCGGTACTGGGGCCTCCGAGGCCAGGATAAGAGCCTGCTGAGGTGTTAGACCGGTGCTGGGGCCAGCAAGGCCGGCATCGGAGCCTGCTGTGAGGCGAGGCCAGCATCGGAGCCTGCAGTGAGACATGGCCAGTGCTGGGGCCTCCTAACCCGGGAATGGAACCTGTTGAGGGGTTAGGCCGGTGCTGGGGCCAACGAGGCTGGCATTGGAGCCTGCCGTGAGGCTAGGCCGGTACTGGGGCCTCCGAGGCCGGGATTGGAATGCTGCCAAGGGGTTAGGCCGGTGCAGGGGCCAATGGCCAGCATCGGAGCCTGGCATGAGGCAAGTTCACTCCTGTGGCCTCCAAGGCTGGGACCAAAACCAGCTTTGGGGTTAGACCGGTGCAGGGGCCAGCGAGACCAGAACTGGGGCCTCCCATGAGGCAAGGCCGCTGCTTGAGCCAGCGAGGTCTGGATCAGTCCAATGAGTAGCCAGGCCACTACTGGGACCATCAAGAGTGGGATCGGTACTTGCAACGCAGCATGCACAGAGAAATATTGCAGAAAATATCAATCAGCCGCTTCTCTTAATCAGCAATAACTAGGAGGAAAAGGGCAACAGGAAGAGGTTGAGCTATAGAAAGGGCCCTATAGTGAAGCAACTAATGTGACCAATCAGAGGGTATGTAATACTGGAGGACGGAGCCTCTTTAAAACGCAGGAGGTACATAAACAAATGTATCAAAGTAAATCACCAAAGAATTGTGGGATGGAGGGAGGGGGAGGGAATGGGATGGGGGCTGGAGGAGGGCTAATTGGATGATGTGTGCTTGTATATCCTCTCAAGTCTTGTACTCCAATGTGATTGATATATGACTACAATGCACCAATTTAAAAAATAAATTAATAAAAAAAAATAAGTGTGCACCACCACACCCTGGTAAGAGACAAGTGGTTTGTTGAACTAGCGGTGTTCCACTTCTGAGCTACACCTTTAGCACTTTTTAATTTTTTAATTATTTTTTTTGTGGTACTAGGGGTGGAACCGAGGCTTTCTACCTCCGAGCTATACTCCCAGACCTTTTTTATATTTTATTTGGAAACAGGGTCTCGCTAAGCTGCTGAAAGCCTCACTAAGTAGCTGAGGCTGGCTTTGAACCCGTGCGATCTTCCTGTCTCAGCCACCCAAGCACGGGGATTACAAGTATGTGCCACCACGCCCGGCTAATTTTTTTAAATTTTGAAACAGGTCTCTCTAAGTTGCTGAGGCTGGCCTTAACCCTAAAATTTGCCTGTCTAAACCTCCCAAGTATTAGAATTACAGGGGTATACCACCATTCCCAGCATTGAACCAGTTCTTCTTGGGAATGATTTCTTCCTTCTTCAGATCTCATGCAGATGGTAAAAGGTGTTTGGAATTTTTTCATTCCATTTTATTGAATGGATGAATGAATTTACTGATGAATTAATATAATGCACCAAATAGCTGTTTCTGAGTTTTCATTATAGGTGAGGTACTATAGTATACTTTTGTGCCTGTGGTACTTAGGATTGAATCCAAAGGCATTCTACCCTTGAGCTACACCCTCATCCTGGTTTGTTGGTTTGTTTGTTTATTTATTTATTTATTTATTTTAGTTTGGAACAGAGTCTCGCTAATTTGGTGAGGGTCTCACTGAGTTGCTAAGGCCCTTTTTACATTTTGTTTCAAAATAGGGTTTCACAAAGTTGCTGAGGAACCTTGCTAAATTGCTGAGGCTGGCTTTGAACCTGCAATCTTCCTGTCTCCGCCTCTAAAGTACTAGGATTACAGGTGTGCACCACTGTGTCTGGCTATGACTAAGTTTAAATTTATTAAATTTTCCTGATCTAAAAAAATGTCTTGAAAGAGGTTAAGTAGCAAGAATAAGGAGTGAGAAGATTCTCTGCCTCTAAGTAGCTACAAGGGGGCGTTGTCCCTCTATGGCCTTTTGAGTCCTCATCTGGAATTTCAGAATAACTATCGGTGTCTCCATTTAAAGAGCACTTTACAGTACACCAGGCACCACGCTAGGTGGTTTCTATTTTGTCTTAACAACCATTCTTACTTTTCCTTTTCTAGAGCTGAGGCTCTAAGACATTAAGTAATGTGCCCTGCCTGGTCCACACAACTCTTCAGTGGTAGGTTATTTCTCTCTCCAGAATCCATTCATAACCACCAAGTTATATGGTCTCCCTTGTCTCCTGACCAAACTCAAGAGTTAAGTATCTCTATTATGTTGCTTTAAAATGAAAATTAAAATCAAGGACAATCTTGTTCAGTTGAGCCAAGAGGATAAACATTAGAAATAGCAAGTAGTAGATAGAAATGCTGCCAGAGAGTGCTATGCAAAAGCATGGGAAAGCAACCGAGGACATTGTCAATTGTAGTGGTATAGCATGTTGATAATTAACTGGATCCTCTCTAGCACTTACCTTTCTCCTTCCCTTTCCACCCCACATCAGTTTCTCAGGCTTCTCTAGAGAGCACAACCCACCTAGAGACAGTTGAGCTGCCACAGGAAGGCACCAGGCCAGTAATGGCAGCCCTAGGGCAGTGGAGTGTTGGGCTGAGGACCATAAATAAGCATGTTAATGAAAACCAGCTTTGGCCCAAAGCCTTGTCATTCTTTTTTTTTTTTTTTTTTTTTTTCTTGGTGGTACTGGGGGTGGAACCCAGAAGCTTTATACCTCTGGGCTATACTCTCAGACCTATTTTATACTTTATTTGGAAACAGGGTCTTACTAAGTTGCTGAGCACCTTACTAAGTAGCTGAGGCTGGCTTCGAACCTGTGCAATCCTCCTGTCTCAAACTCCCAAGAGCGGGGATTACAAGTGAGTGCCACCATGCCGGGCTGACTTGTCATTTCTTAAGAGATTCTGTGCCTCTTGTAATGACCTAGTTAGTTGAGAAAGGCCTAGCCTAGCATATACCACCACCACCACCACAACAAACAGTTACCCTCTAGTGAGAACCTCCTTTGATCCTGGGCTTATGCTAAACACTAACTCATTTAATCTTCATGCAGAATTACTACTTCCCCTACTTTATAAAGGAGGTAGTAGGCTGAGAGGCCGAGTCATTTGCCCAAAGTTCATACAGCTAGTGGGAGCTGGAATTTGAAGACCAAAGCATCTCTATTTCCAGTGGCAGAGCTACTATATCCTGTATTTAATGAATATATATTGAGAGAACAAACAAATGAATGAATGGACAGATTTGTTAATTCAATTCACCTTATTTCAACAAACATTTATTGAGTGCTCTGTATGTGTCAGCCCCTGTGCTAGACATTGAGGATTCTAATATTTAACACACACTCGCACACACCACATGGACCCTGCCCTCAAGGAGATTACAAAACACTGTCTATTGTGGCATGACTTCTTTTTGGAGAAGTAATTTGAGTTTCTTGAACAGCCGTTTTTAATGATGTTATTAAATTTAACCCAAAGCAGGGGTTGCGCACCGGTGAGCCAAGGGTTTCAAATGAGAATATGTCATTGATTTATCATTGATTCAGCCAGAGAATAGTTACGAGCAGAAATAGAGCTGCGACTCCAATCGCATTAGATAACTCTTCTTCCATCTATCATGTTTCTACTCTGTCAAACCCTCCCACAGTACAAAAGTTATCTGTACTTTAATGGACAATTATCCCATCCATCATTCCTGCTGGTCTTGCTGATTGCTGGCAGTCTACTTGCCCACAGAGGAGACTTACAAACAGTCACAACTGATGACACATTGGAAAATTGCTCATTTTTATACATTTTAAATCCATGCAGGATGAATTCTTTTGCAGTCTGCCCTTTAAGCTGCATTTGTTTGGTTGGTTATATAAGAACGGGCTCTGAATTCCTTACCTGTTTGTGAAACATGACCTCTATGACTGTTTGAAAACCCCATTAGGCAGCAGCCCTATACATGTTTGTTAAAAAGATGGACGAATGAAATAAACATCTTTGTGGTAATAGAGGAGCAGGTCTCCTACCTGGAGCGCAAGTGGCTGGCTGGTCTTTGCATCCAGGCTTTCATCATTTCCCTTTTTATTTCCATTTATCTCCAAGATAGTGCCATATTGATTAGGGTTGAGGTGAGAACTCACGGTACTAAAAGGAGAGATGAGATGAATAGTGAGAGGTGCCTGTCGAATCCCATTGGGATTATTGCTGTGCTCCCCTCCCCTATGTCCCACCCAAGCCTGGGAACACATTTAACTGTTTTTTTTTTTTTTTGTGTGTGTGTGTGTGTGGTATTAGGGCTGGAACCCAGGGACATTCTACCTCTGAGTTATACCCCCAGCCCTATTTCACTTAAAAAAAAAAAAACATGGTCTTACTAGGTTGCTGAGAGCCTCACCAAGTTGTTGAGGCTGGTTTCAAACCTGTGATCCTCCTGTTTTACTCTCCCAAGTACTGGGATTATAGGTATGCACCACCATGCCTGACTACATTTCTTACAATAATCAACAATCAGTACCATCGGAGTCACTGGTGCCCAAGGCAAAACCCCATTACTTGTCTTTTTAATTCGTCTTTGTTTCTCACCTCAATGTTCAACCAGTCCCTAAGCTCTGCCAGGTCTGCATCCTAAACATTCCTTGAACCTGACCTTTTTCCTCCATTCCTTCTGCCATTTCTTTAGTTTGTGACTGTTCCCCATCCCTAGTCTTATCTTGCCTTCATTCCTACAACAGCTTCCTCTTCTCTCTTTTCCCTCTCTCTGACATTTCCCCTAAAGTGGCCTGAGTGAACTTTCAAATATGCAAATCACATCATTTCACACCCCCATGTACTCCACTTAACCCTTGTAAATGGCTTCAGGACACCTGAGACCAGAGGCTCTGGAAGTGTCACCCTAGGAAAAGCAGCACCAGCACTTCTGACATGTAAGAAGAGAACTGCCCCCAACCTGTTTTTAACGAGCCTTTCAAGGGATTATGATGAGTGTTCAAAATTTGAGATTTTACTTTTTAAAGCTGTGGTTTACTGAGACAGGAGGATCACAGATTTGAGGCCAGTTTCAGCAACATATCAAGACTTTCAGCAACTTCGCAAGACCCTGTTTAAAAACAAAATACAATCAGGCCAGGGGTCTAGCACCATGTAAAATAAAGTAAAATAAATAAAATAAAATAAAACTGTGGATCTCCATCCTGGCTGAACATTAGAATAAACTGGGGGAGATTTAAAAATTCCAGTGCCTTCCCTAGACCAATTACATAGCTGAGGTAGGCCTTGAACCTGTGATCTTCCTGTCTCAACCTCAAAAGTACTAGAATTACAAGTGTGTACTAACCATGCCTGGCTCCCACAGATCAGTTAGAGTCCCTGGGGTGGCAAGTAGTCATCAGAATTTTTAAAGCTCCCCAATTATTCTCTCTCTCTCTCTCTCTCTCTCTCTCTCTCTCTCTCTCTCTGTGTGTGTGTGTGTGTGTGTGTGTGTGTGTGTGTGTGTGTGTGATACTGGGTATTGAAACCAGGGGCATTCTATCTCTGAGCTACACCACAGTCTTATTTTATTATTATTTTTTTTATTTTGAAACAGGGTCTCACTAATTTGTGGAGGGCCTCATGAGGTTGCTGAGGCTGGCTACGAACCTGTGATCCTCTGGTCTCAGATTCCCAAGTACTGGTATTACAAGCAAGTGCTATCACACCTGGTAAGCTCCCCAGATATTCTAATGTAGAGTCCAGGCTGAGAACCACTGTGCCACATGATTATGTCTGAACTCCTTAGTTTGCTATTTAAGGTGTCTTTCCTTGGTCATACGTCTCCATGCTCCTGCTCATTCATTCTAGAATTGAATTGTAGGAAGTCATTTAGAATTTCCTCAGAGTCATAGTCTTCTACCCCTGTGCATTTGTGCATATCACTCCCAATTCCTTGCCTTCCCTTCCCTCCCTACTTTCACCTAGCCCACACCTTCTCATCCAAATCACACAGCTTAGAATACACTTCTGTGGAAGAGACTTCCTCAATCATCTCTTCTTAGATGCCTCTCCTGTATACTCCTGCTGTGTCCACATCCTAGCACTTGACCTAGAGTCTTGTTATTCTCTGATTAATTCTTTCCTTCTCGACTGAGAGCAAGTATTTTCAACCTAAAGTACAATGCCTGGCACACAGTTGATGTTCCATGATTCTATGTATTTCTGTTCTCTCTTCCTGGGGTGCTTTTCTCAGCCTCATCCATGAGAGCAAATTTACTTGGTCTTCAAGATGCAGCTCCAATATCACATATTCTTGGAGATCTTTGAATTCCCTGTGTGAGTTAGGTACTCTTCCTCTGCACTCTCGTAACTCCCTAAGTGTAATTCCATTTCACCCCTTAGCACATCGGGCAATCATAGTCTGTTTATTCATCTGTACCTTTTACCCAACTGGGAGAAGCTTGAAGTTAGAGGTAGAGTTTGTGTATTCCTGTATCCTCGTTTACATCACAGTGCCTAGTACAAGTCAGGTGCTCACCAAACATCTACTGAATGAATAACTGAATAAATGAAGACCCTTGCCTTCTTCTACATATCCTTGTTACTACTTCTACCCAGGTCCCCATTGCTTTATTTCAATAGACTCCAAGATAATTTACATGTCTCTCTCCCAATCTATCTGAACACTGCCACTTTCCCAAGATGTGCCTTTTTTATTTTTGTGGTATTGGGCATGGAATCCAGGGGCTCATATTTCCAGGACACACCCCCAGACCTATTTATTTTTATTTGGAAACAGGGTTTCACTCAGTTTCTGAGGGCCTCATTAAGTTGCTGAGGCTGGCCAAGAACCTGTGATCCTCCTGTTAGCCTCTCAAGTACTGGGATTACAGACATGTGTCACCACACCTGGCTTCCCAAGATGTGGCTCTCTAAAATCACAGCCACGATGTTTCTTCTCTGATCAAACACCTTTTCTGGCGGAACTGAGGACTGAACCCAGGGTAATTCCATCTCTGGGCTATTTCCCAGCCCTTTTAACTTTTTTTTTTGAAACAGGGTCTTGCTAAGGTGCTGAGAGACTCTCTAATTTGCTGAGGCTGGCTTTGAACTTGCTATGCTCCTGTCTGAATCTCCTAAGTACTGTGATTACAGGCTTGCACTACCATACCAGGCCCTGCTTAAATACTTTAATGATTACTCACATTATGTGGAGCAAGTATTGAAATAGCATTCAAGAACTTTCCTTCCAAAGAATACCTTGTCTTTCCAAATATTCCCCCACCCCAACTCCCCTATGTACGATCTGCCCAGTCATTTGTGGGCCCTGGTGTAAAAAGAAAACGAGGAGCCTCATGTTAAGAATAAGTGAGGATTTCAAGATGATAACCAAGCACAAAACTAAGCTGGGGCTTTTCTGAGTGCAGGGTCTCCTGTGACAGCACTGGCCCAGCGCCACAATCATCCGGTGAGCTGGGCAAACACAGTTCCTGAAACTACTCTGTAGGTTTATTTTCTCCAGGACATTTTCCAGGTTCTTCCCAGTTTGTTCTATCCCACTGGCCAATCTAAAAGTTCTCTTCTCTATGGATCTACCCTGTTCTTCAAGGACCTGCTGTGGTCCTGCCTCCTACCATTCTAGACCTTTAATGTACCTTAAAGCCTTATATTAGTAGTTGTTTTATATGTGTGTAGTATGTTTTTTCTGATGAATTTTAAGCTATTTCATCTCAGGGTCTACATTTTGTTTATCTTTTTGTTTCTTACAGAACTGGCACAATGTTTTGATTTAATTTCACTAGTTTTATGACTCAAGGAAGAAATGCCACAGCCTCAATCATTGAGTCAGCCCAAATAACACTAGATACTAAAAACTAACTTGAGCACGTGTAACTATGAAGGAGTCAATGTTCTGCGAGCCCTAGCTTTGCCATCTATAAAAAGATTACACTGAAAAAAACTTAGAAAAAGTTATTCTCTGCTAGTACTTTGTTCTTTGCTAATGTTTTCAAAATCTTTTGTATTTTAATACTCATAAGACTTATTTTGTATTTTATATCACATAATTGTAATACCTGAGGTCTTTGAATATCTAATTCTGTTTTCGTTGTTTCTGGCTTCATTGTGTGCTTTTTGAGTTTGGATTATGAGTTGATGTTCAGCCAGACTTTATCCTTGGTAATCCTATGAAAACTGGGTTGAGGGTGTGTTCCTTGAGGGAGGATTTTTCTTTGCTTCTTCCAGGTGCTTCAGGGCACTATTAATCCAGGACTGCTTTGGGCAAATTATTTAGCCCCCAAAGCAGGGATTGTGTCACCTTTGTCTATATGACCACAGATCTTAGCATAGAAACTCAGAGATGCTCAACACGTATTTGTCAAACAGATGAATAAATAAGGCTGCCTACCGGAGGTCCAGTAAGAGACATAATGACCTGTTTTAATAAATAATAGTAGGTACATCAGGAAAATAAGACTTATTAACATTTATTGAGCACCTATTATGTGCCAGATGCTGTTCTGTGTGCTTTGAGTTTATTAACTCATTTAATTCTCATTCTGTGAGGTAGGTACTATTATTGTCCTCCATTTACTGAGGAGGCACTAGATTCAGACAGGCTGAGTAACTTGGCCAAGTTCATAGAGCTAGTGAATGGTGGAACTTAGATATGAACGCAGGCACCTTAGAGATACATCTAATAACCATCCTGTATTGGAGAAGAGTGAGATAATGGAAAATTTCAGGCTTATCAAAGTTATTTTGAGAGGTATATAGACCATACTAGTCATAGGAAAGAAGGGACTTGTCATTATCTTGCATTGTCAATTAACCCTTGTATATAGTACCCTCCCCAACACACACACACACACAAACACACACACACACACACACATACTCACAAAAAGGAAGGCAGGAGACATGGCTTATAGCTCTTTGAATTGCTCAATATGGATTTGCTGCATGAACAAATGAAAGTTTTGAATTAAACACCTGAGTGTTTAATTTGAACAAATTACCTCTTGTGTGTGCAGCAGACTGAAACTGGTGATAAATCTTTCATTTTGCATTAAAAATTTGCAAGTGCCTAGATGTGATCATAATACGGCTGAGTCTAATGACACCTTGCATTTATGTATCAGCGTATGGCACCACGAACTCCCTGGGAATAGAAAGGAAGAAACTTGGATTCTGCCTTCATAAATCCCTGAGGCTGTCAAGAACCAAAGGCCACTGTGTTTGTGACCCATTTTCTTGGCTTCTGCCCAACTCTAAGAAGGCCAGGAGCAGAGGGGGGAGGCTTTATTTGCTCTGATCGTTGCCAAGGCCAAGAAGAATCTGAGTATGGATTCTCAGTGCTCTGGTGAAATGAAATTCCTAGTTTTCACCTATCTCAGATCAATATTTATCTGTGGATTTGTAGTGAGCCTAGGGACAGGGCTCCATAATTGAGGGCAATGGATTTAGGGAGTGAGAGGCTGTGTGTGTGTGTGTGTGTGTGTGTGTGTGTGTGTGTCCACTGGCAGGAATGGGTTAATACCATAATTGTGAAGTCATGAGAGCTGGGTTGGGGAAAGAGGGTGTTGAAGAAGAAAAAGCTTGCCAGTTCATGTCAGCACATTTTTAGTGCCTCCTTCTCCTCCTGCTCCTCCTCCTGCTGCTCCTCTTCCATCTAGTAATGGGAATTAAAACCAGGGACATTCTACCTCTCATTAAACCCCAGATCTTTTTTTTTCCAAATCAGGGTCTTACTAGGTTACTGAGAGTCTCACCAATTTGCTGAGGCTGGTCTTGAAATTGGGATTCTCCGGTCTCAGCTTCCCAAGTATTGGAATTACAGGTGTGTGTCACCATGCCCAGCTTTAGGGATTTCTCTTTGCAGAAACAACTTGTCTGGTTCTAATCTTAGACACCCAGACTGGGGAGTTAGCTCCAGTTTGGCATGTAGTTTCCAATTTGGCTTTCTGTATGGGTGGGAGGGAGCAGTTGAGATCAAGAAGAAAAGGGCCTGGCATTCTGGTGTGATGAGAGGCCTTGAGAGCAGGAGTGTGTCCTGTCCTGTTAGGACTGTGGGTCCTTCTCTTCCCTTACCCTCTCAGTGGATCAGGACTGGCTGTTGGAAACCCCTGGGGAAGTCACTGCTGGAGACATGGAACAAGCTGGCTTTACAGAGCGTGGGGAACATTCAGGCAGCTGGGAGGTCTGTCTGGTCTGGAAAGAGAGATTTGGGAGTAGAGAGCATATAGGTGAGAGTTGAAACTGCCCAAAGGGAGTATAGAGAAAGGAAAGCAGAGGAAAGGGCTTATGGAGTTGTGGTGGTGTGTGCAGTGGGGACAGAATTTGAGAGCAGTGAAGTTTCAGGAGGGTTTATGTGTTCATTTACCAATCCATTCATCCAGCATATATCTAGCTTTATACCAAATACAGAGTTGGAGAGGAAGTTGTGGACTTAAGAGGGAGAAGGGTTAAGAGGAGATCCTTGGGTGGATCCAGATGAAGGGGAAGGGAGGGGCCGAGTGCCTGGGCTCTCTCTTGCCAGGAGAGCACATCTGTTCACACAAAGCCGCATCTGTGTCCCAGCCAGCTCTTTCCCTCCTCATCCCCTCCTTTCTACCCACTCCCTCAAGACAGGGAGACACATTATGGTGGCTTCCTGCTGCCCCGAACTCCCCCTCCAGTGTTCTTTCTAGGCACTTAGCCCCAGCGCTAGCAACACACCTTCTGAGAGCTTGAGCTCTCAGGGATGGGTGCTGGTAGTAGTGGTGGTGGCAGGGAGGGTTGACAGTTTCAAGAGAAAAGCCAGAGAAGCCATTGTTGGTGGGTAATTAGCTCCAGCTGCTGTGGCAAGGCAGCGCTGGGGGCCATCAGGAGTACGAATGCACGTGCATGAACCCATGTGCGTGGCGCCTCATCGCTATCACTCTATTTTTTATTGTATTGCCTACTGGCTGCAGCCTTGCTGCTCTGCAACCCCTCCTGTCCTCCAGGATCCCAAAGGAGAGAGTATTCCACAGGCAGCACTGCCTCAAATTGCTAATGCTAGTAAGGTGGAGGAAAACCAATATAGCCCCCTTATATGTCTTGTATACATAAGCCCCTGCTATCCCTGGCCCCCTCCTACTGAATATTTCCTGGTGAACATTTGAAACCAGCAATACTTTACTTTTGCATAGCCTTTTGACAAAGAGCTGTCACAACTATCATGCCGTGCATTCACAGGCAGCCTTGAGGGGCGGAATTTTACAGGTGAGGCCCATGAGGCCCAGGAAAAAAGAAA